>NC_057807.1:668999150-669599150 GCF_018294505.1 Triticum aestivum | reverse complement strand
AAGATCACAACATGAGTGCTCTCGATGAGTTCTCCATTCTATATCGTGACTCTGCCAGTCCTACCTTCTCCGCATGGGTTATCCAGAAGAAAAATGTTGAGCTTTGCTCGGCATACTAATCTGTGCATCCACAGCTCAAAAAATCGTATGTTCTTTTGGGTTGTCCCTCTTTAGTTGTCTTCTGACCTTCGTCTATCAATTGATAGTCAAGAGTATGTATGCATTTATTCATCGATGCCTATTACTCTTGTGGTCCGTCAAGCCATTCTACTCTGGAATGACTAGGAGAAACAAACTCAAGTACCTCATCCATATCTAGGATTGGGTCGAAGAAGTTGTATTCCATAGATCAAAATGCCAATCCAGCTTCTGGTCTGTTCTACCTTGGAGTATTACCTTCTTTATGTCAGGATTGTCATGAGAATTGCACCACCTCTTATGAATTCCTGACGCAGTGATACTTCTCGCCATCATTTTCATTTCCCGGTTCCATGTTATTGTAACCGGAACACCGACAAGTGAATCATGATGTGTGAAATCTATACTCCTAGCAACTCTGTTGCTTGGTAGTTAAATGGACAACAACCTCATTCTTAGTGTGTTGATTTTTGAATCATCATCCTAAGATAGATTGTGCTACCTAGTCCTTATTTTCGGTGCACTCTTCGATCAACGAGTTAGGATTGTCCCAATCCCTCGCTCTTTTGATCATATCATCTTGCCTTGAAAAGCAAGATTGTTCCCGAGCTTAGTAACATATCGGTGGTTCGTGATTTTCTGAATATCTTCTCGGAAGTATCACCAGGTCGTCACCTGACCGCTATGTTGAGTTCGTGATCATGTTGGTTTTCCTCCACACCACCCATTCTCCAAGAATCTGTGTGGGATACCCCTGAGCTAGTTGGTTAAGCTAAACAACAACTTGGAGAGTGTAACGCCCCGGATCTGATGCGCCAGGTGTCTGCCAGTTATTCGCCGTTGTTGCCATGTCATTTGCTTGCGTGTTGCATTTTATCATGTCATCATGTGCATTTCATTTTGCATACGTGTTCGTCTCATGCATCCGAGCTTTTCCCCGTTGTCCGTTTTGCAATCCGGCACTCCTATGTCCTCCGACGTTCCCCTTTTGTCTCCTATTGTGAGCGGGTGTTAAACGTTCTCGGAATGGACCGAGTCTTGCCAAGTGGCCTTGGTATAGCTCCGGTAGAACGCCTGTCAAGTTTCGTGCCATTTGGAGGTCGTTTGATACTCCAATGGTAAACCGGGTAACCGCAAAGCCTCCTTCTCTTTGCAGCCCGACACCTCTCCAAAGTGGCCCAAAACCCAGCAAACTCCCCTCCATGCTCTCGGTCGTTCGATCACGATCGTGTGGGAGAAAACTGCACCTCATTTGGACACTCCTAGCTCCCTCTACCTATATATATGTGTCCATCCCCGTCCGAATCCCGAATGAACTCTAGCCCTCTCCCTCCTCGCGCCGCCGGACATGTCCGCCCGGCGGCCGGACACGTCCACCGCCGCCCAGCCACGTCGCCCGACCTATCACCGCGCGCCACGTCGCCCCGCCGCCCCTCTCCGCCACTCCGCCGCCGCCACATAGCCCCCTCGCGCGCCGCCGCCGCCGAGGTCCGTGGAGCCCATCCCGGACCCGCGCGGGCCCGATCCGCCGTCGCCGCGGCTCGCGCACGCCCGCGCGAGCCCGCGTCTCGCTGCCGCGCGCCCGCAGGCGCCCCGTCGCCGCGGCCTCCACTCCGGTCGCCTGCCCCGTCGCCTGGGCGTCCCCGTCGTCCGGCCGCCCGCCGCCCGCCGCCGCCGCAGGCGCCTCCCGAGCGCCCCGCCGTCCGCCCGGCCGCCGCCTTCACCCTCAGCCGCCGTGAGAGCCACGCCCTCCGCCGGCCTACTGCCCCGCCGCCGGACTCGCCGGCCTCGAGCGCCTCCGGCCCCGCGTCGCCTCTGGCCGCCTCCTTCCTCTACTCCGGCGCCCTGCTCCGGCGAGCCTGGCCCCGCCTCGATCCGCGATCCAGATCTGGAAATAGGAAGGTTGACCCCGATTCCTCAAGTCCCGAAATATTTGCATAATCATGCCATGTTCATCGCAACATATCTCTGCATCCGTAGCTCCATTTTGTGCATGTAATATGCCAAATTGTTCGTCTCAACGAGTACTTCATTTCATTCGATTGCATCATATTCATTTGAGCTCATCTTGATGCCCGAATCATCGTTGCAAGAGTCCTTCATGATGTTATCTGCTGTCTGTTATCAGAACATGCTCTTTTGTCATTTTTGCCATGATTGATGTGTGCATCCTATGAGGTTGATGTCTACATGTGTTTTGAACTATGCCATGTCTTCTTTACAGAGGTGTATGCCATGTATTTTTGTAATCAATGTGGTGACTAGCACAAGCATGCAAACTAGGCTTCGTGATATTGCTGATTTCAGTCCCTGTTCTGCTGTTATTTTGATGCCATGTAAACTTGATGTTACAGAGAGATCCATGCATATTTTAAGATACTTCAGTAAGGGTGTTTTGAACATAAGGTTGTTCTCTATCCATTCATGCCCCTGTTGGCAATTATGGAGTAGTCTAGCATGTCATTTTCGTGCTCTACTTTTGCTTCAAAATGTTTCCTGGCAGATTGTTTACATGTTATTCAATTTTGCCAAGGTTGCTATAGTTGATCCTTGCATGCTATGAACTTGTTCTTGCCTTGGTTTGTTTCATAAACATGTCTTCTTGCTGATGCTATGCTTATCTTGTCATGCAATGACTTGTGGTGAGTGAATCGAGCTTGTTAAATAGTGTACTTGATATTGTTGTTTTGCTAGGCTGAATCTGTTATTTCGTGATGCTATGTAAACCTGCTGCTACAAGTCATTCTATGCATAATCTGGAGACGGTCACTAAATATGTTTTGTTCTACATGTCATGCTCTATCCATCCATGCCCCTGGTTGCATTTATAGCTTGCTGTAGCTTGTTCATATCTTGCTCCAAAGTTGCTTAATAATGCTGCTGTCAGCCTGTTAACATTAAGTTCAGTTGTTACCATTATTCTTGCTAGTTATCCATGCACCCTATGAACTTGCTCTTGCCATGCTTAGCTTCACAAATATGTCTTCCTACTGTTGGTTGCCTTGCCATGCCATGTTTTTCTCTATAGTGAGTTGCACAAGCTCATCTACATGCCTTCATAATTCTGTTTCTGCCATGTTTGAATCTGTATTATAACTTGCTATGTTTACATGGGTGCCATCATATTTTCTGATCCTTTTTGGCTTATGGTCACTAAGGGACTTTTGATCTATGCTTTGAGTAGAACCATGCCATGTCTTGTGTTGCTATTATAAGTTCCTGTAACATGTTGTTTGATAGCTCTAAACATTGCAACCTGATGTTATTTTCTGCAAAGTCTGAATTGTTATTACTTGCAATCTTGCCATGTGTATTTGAGCATGTTCTAGTGATTTCTGGAGATAGCTCAGTGTTCATGTTTTGTTATGCTTTACCTGTACATCATGCCCATGCCTTTTGTTTTCTTGTTAAGGTCCTGTAGCATATTGTTTTGATGCTTGCAAGATGCCTAGTTGCTGTTTTGGACAGATTGTTGCTATAACTTGTATAGTGTGTGTGTGTTGAACCGTTGCTCCGTTTTGAGTGTGCTATATATGAAACTTGCTTAGAATCACATGTAGTTTCATATTATCATGTTGCATCCTTGTTTTGAGGTGTTTGCTTGATGTTTGTATGCATTTTGCATCAATGCCATGTTTAACTTGTTTTGCTCATATCTTCTAGGCCGTAGCTCCGAACTAAATAAACTTTATATGTAACTTGACTAGAATCTCGTGTAGATCATCTTTGTGCATCTTAACTTTCTGTTTAACAACTTGAACATCAGGTTTATTCATATCTGGACCAATTTCGAAATTTGCATATGAGGACTTACCGGAATTGTTATATGTTGTTCCCGGCCTCATTTAAACTTGCTTTGATGTGTTGCTCTTGTTTGCATCATCTCTTGCCATGAGTAGCTTCATGTAGTCTTGTCATGCATCATGCTTGTTTGTGCATCATGTCATGTTCATGTGTGGTGTGTTTACCATGCTGTGTGCTTCTTCTCGATAGTTCCCGTTTCGTTGCGATCGTGAGGATTCGTTCATCTACGCTTGGTTCGTCTTCGTGGCTTCATCTTCTTCATGGAATCGTTCTTCTTCCTTGCGGGATTTCAGGCAAGATGACCGCTACCCTGGATCTCACCACTATCATTGCTATGCTAGTTGCTTCATTCTATCGCTATGCTGCGTTACCTATCTTTTGCTCATCAAGCCTCCCATATTGCCATGAACCTCTAACCTTTGACACCTTTCCTATGCAAACCGTTGTTTGGCTATGTTACCGCTTTTGCTCAGACCCTCTTATAGCGTTGCTAGTTGTAGGTGAAGTTGAAGATTGCTCCATGGTGGACAAGATTTTGTTGGGATATCACACTATCTCTTATATTATTAATGCATCTATATATTTGGTGAAGGGTGGAAGGCTCGGCCTTTTGCCTGGTGTTTTGTTCCACTCTTGCCGCCCTAGTTTCCGTCATACCGGTGTTATGTTCCCGGATTTTGCGTTCCTTACGCGGTCGGGTGATTTATGGGACCCCCCTTGACAGTTTGCTTTGAATAAAACTCCTCCAGCAAGGCCCAACCTTGGTTTTACCATTTGCCTCACCACCACCTACCTTTCCCTTGGGTCGGCCAACCCGAGGGTCATCTTTATTTTAGCCCCCCGGGCCAATGCTTGTCTAAGTGTTGGTCCAAACCGAGCGATGTCCGGCGCCCCCTGGGCAACCAGGGTCTATGCCAACCCGACGTCTGGCTCATCCGGTGTGCCCTGAGAACGAGATATGTGCAGCTCCTATCGGGATTTGTCGGCACAGCGAGAGGCTTTGCTGGTCTTGTTTTACCATTGTCAAAATGTCTTGTAAACCGGGATTCTGAGTCTGATCGGGTCTTCCTGGGAGAAGGTATATCCTTCATTGATCGCGAGAGCTTATCATGGGCTAAGTTGGGACACCCCTGCAGGGTATAATCTTTCGAAAGCCGTGCCTGCGGTTATAGGCAGATGGGAATTTGTTAATGTCCGGTTGTAGATAACTTGACACCAGATCCGAATTAAAACGCATCAACCACGTGTGTAGCCGTGATGGTCTCTTTTCGGCGGAGCCCGGGAAGTGAACACGGTTTCTGGGTTATGTTTGACATAAGTAGGAGTTCAGGATCACTTCTTGATCATTGCTAGCTTCACGACCGTTCCGCTTGCTCTCTTCTCGCTCTTATTTGCGAATGTTAGCCACCATATCATGCTTAGTCGCTGCTGCAGCCTCACCACTTTACCCCTTCATTTCCCATTAAGTTTTGCTAGTCTTGATACCCATGGTAATGGGATTGCTAAGTCCTCGTGGCTCACAGATTACTACAACAACAGTTGCAGGTACAGGATACGCGATGTTCATGACGCGAGAGCGATGCTTGCTTGCGTTGAGTTCTTCTTCTGCTTCTTCTTCGATCAGGGATAGGTTCCAGGTCGGCAGCCTGGGCTAGCAGGGTGGATGTCGTTTGAGTTTCTGTTTGTGTTTCATCCGTAGTCGGATGATGATCTTATGTATGATGATGTTGTATTCATGTGGCATTGTATGCCTCTTGTAAGTATCCCCATCTATTATGTAATGTTGATGTAATGATATCCACCTTGCAAAAGTGTTTCAATATGCGGGTCTATCCTTGGTGGGACCTTCGAGTTCCTTTTGGATAGGGTCGCATATTGGGCGTGACAGAGAGTTGGAAGATAAAAACCTGTCCAACTCAGTTCATTCCAAGGGATATCTTTGTGTGTGCGTATTGAAGGAAGATGGTATTTTCATCGATTGACCCTCGTGATCAGTTAATGGATCTATCATCTTGTCTAATCTTTGATTTGAGTATGGGTTATTGCCAAATCAAATCAGAACCAACGATATTCGTAATGTTGTCTTACTCGTGGTTGTTTCCCCGAGCATACACCATTATATCTTTCGGGTCTGACCAAAGCTATCACCTTGTTCACATAATTCTGGAATTCCACTTATATGGAAGCCTGGATGGATTGTTGTTGAGCCCATCAGCAGCATTTTGTCTTCTCCATGATTCATGTTGAACATCTTAGTTAGCATTGGAAACTTTTGTAAGCATTATCTTCGTGATCCATTCATGAAGCATATGTTTGGATGAAAGAAGTGACTTCCTCTAATTCATGTGCATTTGGAGCAAGTTGCCGCCATGGATTCGAGAAAGTCAATGTTGCTTCCTCTGGAATCATCCCAAGTCAGTCATGCATACGTGCGAAGTATTCTGTGGTCTAGAGACTTGCAACCTTCATTCCATATGTGTCCCGAGCACACCAAGCCACTGATTGATTTGTTCAAGGAGAAGAAGTTCCTTCATAAGAGCTAATCATATGACTTATGCAAGGACTTTGTTATCCACGGTGATGGTTCCCAACCAGAAATCGGTAGTGTTTTATTGTAAGACTACCACGTGGTCATGCTTGTCTAGGACATCGTGTTCACATGTGTGTAGCAGAACCAGCTCATGCCTTGGAGTTTGCTATCGTAGTTCATTTCCCGAGAATCTCGCAACGTCATCTCGTCGATTTGTGTTGCAAACTTTCATTTTTTTCCTAGACCTGATGAGTCTGGAATATTCTAACATCAACCAGATCTGAATCTCAGGCAGATATAATGGTTGGAACGTGTCCCAAGAACTATAATATTGGTCTCTCTGTAACCCGGTAAAATGGATGTCGTGGCCAACACACCCAACCGGAAGACCTATTATTGTAGTATCTTGTTTGAGGAAGTTGGCCACCTCCCCATAAGGATTTCGTAGGACTTACTCCCTAGTTGTTCCTTATGGATTTTTGTGCTCCTGAAGTCCGACCTTTTACTTGATTCTCTATATATCAAACCATTTTAATAAATGGATTACGCTAGCACATCAAGGAGAACATTAGAAGCGGAGTGCTAAATGTCTCTCGGTCGATCATCCAGATTTTGTCCCCTTGGCCCACCAAGGTGAAATCTGAGAAGGTGTTATCTTCCTTTGCATCTGCATCCTCCATCACCATTCGTCATGGTAGTAAGTTGTGTTGCCAGGATCCTTGACACGGATATTGGTAAAACCTTGATGAATATGGAAATGCTCAAGTTCTTGAGGGCACGCACAAGCGCTAGGTGTTATCATCGGCACTAACTGGGATTGCCCTCAGCTTCCTCGGTTATGCTAGAACTTCTCAAATAGTGGACTCACTCTCTACTGTTGAGCTTCTCCTCAGTTACTAAAGTCATCCCTTGTGTTGTTTTCAACAAGGTAATCCACATCATCCATTCTAATCCAAGCATACCATTCTACCGACCCCCTCCAAATGATCGCTCGAGAATTGCCATAGGCTGGTATAAAGAATCTAAATGATCTCTAAATTAAAGGTAATTCTTTTTGCCACTTAAGGGGATATTTCTACAAGTCACCTTCCCTAAGGTGCCCCATTATGGTATCATGGCAACTCAACTCCTCGCTACGTTGACAATCGTTTACCACCTTCTTAAGTGTGGAATTGTTGTCTACCAAGTGAACCCTCATCATCTGTTCCACTCCATCCCTCTAGATGTGTGCTTCGTGTCTCAGCTTGGGGGATGCTGCTATGTCTCATCCCATGAGTTGATCCTGAGTTGTTCGGTCTTCGAGAAGATCAATTCTTCTAGAGTTTTCCTTTCCTCTTCTTGTCATGTTAGTTGGAGTTCTCACAGGAAGACATCGAGACAAAGATGAGGATCAAATGAACGTTCTTATGAAGTGCCACCTAGATCGTGAAGATTGCGTTAGTTGCGTTTCCCCTTCATTCTATCCTATGCTTGAATCTCGGGATGAGATTCTTGTTTAGTAGGGGCAAGTTATCACATCCCTAGTCCTGGTATGCAGTAGGCTTGCCCTTCATGTGTGCATCATGTTTAATTTCCAAATGAACTTGAAATGGGGGATGTTCAAACCCTAGCATTAAAGGAATTCACTAGGTTCACCTAAAATATTTTCAGTGAGTCCAAATGGCTTTCAAAAATGTTCGTCATTACTGGATAATGCTAGAAACCATAACCAGTGGTGTTGCACATTTTTCCATGACATATTTGGTCACTGAAATAAATCATACAATATTTGCAATTGTGCATTTAAATGATATATATTATTTTAAGTGCTCAATTAATTCTGAACTTAAGTGTGGGCTGTTAGGAATAATCCCAACAGAGCCCACAATTATTTGCAGGATTTTTGGAAACGTTTTACTATTTTTAATAAAGCCCAATATTTACAGAAAAATAGAAAACAGGAAATAAAACAGAGCAACCTTACCTGGACTTACCTTGAGGCCCACCAGGGATACCAGCCCACCTGCGCGGCCCGTTACTGTGCAGCCCAGCTGCCAGTCATCTTCCTCCCCCTCGCGTGAAGCAGCTGCGTGCTGGACGCACGCGCGTCGAAGCCGGCCACCTCCTGCTTCACGCTGGAGGCCTCTCCTTCGTCCTAATCCGCGTCTGGCGACGCCACACACCCTTCTGGACCTCTCTCACTCTCTCCCGTGCTTCTCCCCTCCTCTTCTCTCTTTCCCTCTCGCGTCCGAGCGCAACCACCGCCGCCGCTCGTAGTTGTCGCGGCCACCGCTTCCTCCTCGCCCGTCTGGCGTGCTCGTGAGCTCCACCTCCGCCTTCTACGCCTCCTCGACGAGCCAAGCAACCGGGGACACGCCGTATCACCGCCATTGACATCATCTTCAACCTCGGGCACCACCGATCGCCATCGCCGATACGTCGTCCACAACCCGTCCCCGAGCCCAATGAGACCGCCGACGAACTCGTTGTGAGCTCCACTCCGTTTTCCTCTCCTCGTTTTGCTCGTTCCCGTGCCGTAGCACCCTCGCCCACATTGCCGAGCACCGCCGTGCGCCATGGCCGCGTAGCTCTCCTGACCCGAGCCCCTCTGCTCGAACCCGTAGCACCAGCGTGCTTCTGGTGGCCCGCGGATGCCACCTAGCCCATCAGCTTCTCCCCTAGGGCACCGCAGCCTCGTTCCCGAGTGCGCCAAACTCCAGTAACCGCCTCGCTCGCCACCGCCGATGCCACAGCCCATCACAGCTCCTCTCGCCTGCTCCTTTGGATGCGCGCGAACTCGACGAACCCGTAGAAACAAATGGCGAGACAAATGGTTGCCCGTAGCTCGATTCCGATGAACTTCCATCGTCGGATGTGCTCGTCGGCGTCCAACTCCGGTGAGGTGACGTGGCGTCATTAGCCTGAAGCTAATTACCGCGTTAATCTCGCCCTGTGTCACTGACAAACCGGCCCCACCACCCTAATTAACCACGGAGTAAACCCTGTTTGGTTTAAGTTAATCAGAGTGGCCCCATGCATCGGCGTTGACCTCGCTGACGTGTCTGTTGACCGGGCCCACCTGTCAGCGTCACTAACCAACCCCAGTCACTGACCAGTGGACCCCACTGGTCAGGTTTGACCTGGAGGCGCCCAGTTGACTTGCTGACATCAGGGTGATGTCATGCTGACGCAATATGTATTTTCTGGATTTATTTTATTTCAGGAAATTCCAGAAAATGCCCTAAACTTCTAAAAATCATATAAATTCAACCGTAACTCCAAATGAAATAAATTATATATGAAAAATGATCAGCAAAATCCAATCTATCCATCTGTACCATTTTCATGCATGTTAGAACAATTTTTGTTCACTGTTAGGTCAAATCAATTAAATGGCATTTGAATAATCACATATGGAGTTTGAATTTGAATCTTGTATTCAAACCAACTTCATTTAATCTGTTGCTAGTTGCATTAGCTCAAACCACAGCATATTTCCATGTCATGATCATGCATCATATTGTGCATTGCATTGATTGTGTTTCTTCTTTGTTTGTCGGTGCTTGTCCCCTCTCGGTAGACGATGTTCCAACGTTGTGATCATTGACACTGATGAAGACTCAATGCTATCTTCAGAAGTGCCAGGCAAGCAAAAAACCCTTGTTCATTCCGATACAATCCTACTCTCTCGCTCCTGGTCTCTTTTACTGCATTAGGACAACACCGATTCATCAGTTACTTGCTGCGGTAGCTGAACCCCATTATCCTTTGCATGACCTGTCATTGCCACAGTAAATAGATGAAACCCACTAGCATGAGTAGGAGTTGTTTGAGCCCTATTGTGCCTACTCATTCATGCTTGTTTGTCATGCCTGCTACTGCTTAGAGTTGAGTCAGGTCTGATTCATTGGGGATGAATCAGAGGCGTGTGAACATGTCCTACTGCGTGTGAGCTAAGTGTGTGAACACGATTTGGTAAAGGTAGCGGTGAGAGGCCATGTAGGAGTACATGGTGGGTTGTCTCATTGCAGCCGTCCTCAGGAACCGAGTTCTGTGTTTGTGATCCATGAACAGTTACTACCACACATTGGGTTCCGGTAACTCGACCCCTCTCGATTTATTAATCAACATGATCTCTGTCCAGGAGTTGCAACTAGTTTATGGTGTTTGTAGGTAGTGTTAGTAGTCTACCAAGTGGCACCTGGTACAGGTGGGCTTGGGACAGACTAGGCACAGTGGCCCGGTGTACCAAGTAGCACCCGGATGGTGGGCTTGGGAACCATGCACACATCGTTTGGGGCCATGAGCGACACCCCGGCCGGATCTCCTTGCGGATGGAACCCGAATAGGCGATAAACCTGGACGAGAGACTTGTGTGGTTAGTAAGGTCGTGGCCGACACCCTCGCTGGGCTTCCGCTTGAAGGTTGCCGAGTACATGTCGTGTAAACGGCGGTAAGTGGTGAGAGCGTTTGTGAAGAAGTACACCCCTGCAGGGTTAATATGATCTATTCGAATAGCCGTGTCCGCGGTAAAGGACTTCTGGGTTGCCTGTACACTTCATAGACCAGTGAAAGTGGATACTTTAAAATACGCAAGATAAGCGTGAGTGCTATGGATGGCGTTCTCGTAGGGAGACGGGAGCAGATCCATAGTGGTGTATTGATATGGTGAATATGTGGACTCGTGTGTGCCACTTCAAAGAGTCTTGCAGTCGTAGTTCAGGATAGCCACCGAGTCAAAGCTGGCTTGCTGCAGTTAAACCCCACCATCCCCTTTATTGATAATGACACATATGTAGATAGTTCTGATGTAAGTCTTGCTGGGTACATTTGTACTCATGTTGCTTAATTTATGTTTTTGCAGAGAGACTTCAGTCTCGCTAGTAGTTCCACGTGGACTTCGATGTTTAGCTTGTTACCTCAGCTACGATCTTGTGCCCACGTTACTTGGCTCGAGGGCACTTTCGTGGAAACCATCAAGGGGTGGCAATCGAGGTGGTTCTACATCACCGAGCCGCGTGACCCCGAATGGGCAGCGGTCCCCAAATTCAGATCCGGCATCCCCACACGGCTCACCTCCTGGAAAGAGAGCGGCCGGACATGGGGTGATTCAGAGGAGCTGACCGGACTCCAAGCTTGTATCCAAAAGCTAGTGGACAAGAAGCTCAAGCTTGTCAACGTAGTCCAGGTCATGCTCATCCGCCAGATTCTCCCGTGCCAACGACGGGGCTTCAACATGTGGGAGTTCGATCCGGCGCAGCACCAGACTTTGAATGGGCTCTTTGACACTATGTACGAAGATGTCTGGAGGGTGCTGTTCAAGGGCGCCGAGGCTCCCGCATCCGCTACCGAAGATCGCGGATTCAGCTCGGAGCGTCCAGCTAATGAGGTAAGTTATTTTGTCCTTTAAGGGACGCTTGTTTTCCATAGTTCGACTCTATGCAGGATCTAAACTCCCTTTCCTTTGACAGGACTGGGTGAAGAAGGCCGAGCGGACTATCTGTCCGGCCCCTTTGCCAGAGGATCCAGCGGATGCCCGCCTAACGGGGATGCTGGCTCCGGCACCCCACGTGGTTTCGGAGAAGAAGGCCAAGAAGAAGGCCACGGGGACTCGGAAGAGTTCCGCTTTCAGGTGCTATCGGATGACGACTCCGAGGCCGACTCCTCTCACCAAGGTGAGGAGGAGAAGAAGAAAGCCTCTCCCAGTCAGGGGAGAGAAGAAAAGGAAGGCCTCCCCTACGAGGGAGGCCGAAGGGTCCAAGAAGGGAAAAACTCTTCCCCCGGACTGCTCTGCCAACGCGAGTGACGACGACGAGGACTGGCCTCCAAGGGCCAAGCCCCTGGCGAGATCGTGAGTATCCGGACTCCCAAATAACTTCATGGTTTTTCTATTTTGCCACACAGTGTCTTTCTAATGCCGCATACAACCCTGCAGTCCGCCCAAGGACGATCTTCCCACTTCGTCGAGCGGGTCCTTAGGTGCGTCGGATATGGATTCTCTTCCGACTGCCTCCACCCCCCGTGACATGGACGAAGCCGAGGTGGGGTCCCAGGAAGGGACCCGCCCGGAGGAGGAGGCCCCGGAGGCGTCGCAAGACAACCTCCCGGACTTTGCACCGGACTCGGCTCCGGATCCCATAGTGGCTCCGGAGTCCGGCGGGCGGCCCCTTCGTAAAAAGGGCAAGGCCGTGACACCGGCAGCCTCCGCCCAACCGGAGGCGCCGGATAACTTACTGGAGGCGCTCAATGGCGCCTCCATTGAAGAGGAACACCGCACTGTTATGAGTGCGTTGATTCAAAAGGTGCAGCTCGCCAAGAGCGGGCTGACCAAAGCCTGCAGCAGCCTTCTAACAGGCTTTGAGGTAAGAATTTTGAGATATGTAAAATAGTACCGCATAGACAGTAGCCCCTGATGCTCGGTTCGGTGTTCGGAAAGAAAAGCCGGACTGAGGATCTAAGAAGATATACGCAGGAGTCATAAAAAATGTGTCGATATGGGATTGCAGGCTGCGCTGCTGACCTCTGCCGCACTGACTGCGGAGGTCAATACTTTGAAGGAAATCCTCGAGCGGTCCGAGAACGAGCTCGACCGTGCCAAGAAGCAGCTCGAGGATAAGGAAGGTGAGTAACACCTTATTTAAAATTGTACCTTACAGAAAAGGATTTTGGTTGCAAAAAGAATGACAAGGATAACGTGGGTATTGCAGGGGCCACTAACGAGGTGGCGACCCTGAAAGAGGTGGTGACCGCGGCCAAACGCAATGCGGCCGCGGAGCGCACCGAGCGAGAGAAGCAGGAGGCGCGGGTGGCGGAGGTACAACAAGAGCTCCAGGATCTCGTGGAAAAACATGAGAGCCTGGAGCGTGACTCGAAGACTCGAGAGTCTGAGCTTGCAACGGCTCTAGAGAGTGCCAAAGCCGCTAAGGCCGAAGCCTACAAGGCCCTCCAGGAGATCGAGGCGGTAAAGAAAATAGCAGCGGGTAAGGCATTTTTCATGCAAAGTAAGCATGTGAGTGTTAATTACCTATCGCTTACCCGAATTCGGAGCTCTCCAGGAGCGTTCGCAGATCTTCCTCGCAGCGTGTCCGATGCTGCCGCGTTTTACCGGGCCAAGGAGGGGAGCTCGACGGAGAAGGTCTTCTAGTCTCAGTATGCTGAGGCCGGACACCCGGTGCCCCTAAGCGACCAGCTGAAGCAGCTGGTCGAGCTCCACAAGGCGGCCGAACAGGCCATGAAGGGCCTCATAGTTCGGTTGTGGCCTAAGGAGGCCATGCCTAGGAGCTACTTCGGCCTGGTGCGGGGGTTGGTGGATGCGTGCCCGTGGGTTGAAGTCATCAAGCACTCCGCCTGTATTGAAGGTGCCCGTCGGGCCCTTGCCCGTGCAAAGGTGCACTGAGGCAAGATGGATGCCCAGAAGCTCGTGACGGACCCACCACCGGAGGGCAAGGAGCATCGCACGCACTATTGCGGGTGAGTGCTCCAAAGATGTAATATTTGAGTAGACTCGCATTTTGTTATCATGTGCGCTGAAAACTTAGTTCATTTGCGCGAAGCAACGCATTTTAATTGAAAATATTACCTTCTGTGCGGTTGTTTATCAAATCTGAGAGATGGCAAGTCGTCGGCTTCAGCCCCCATGCCACGAGTGCAGGGGTGTTCGGGATAAATTTGAGCACTTTTGTTCCCATATTTGGGTCCATCTAGGGAGGCGCTCAACACAATGAACAAGGCAACCGGACTTATAATGCTTGAACACTCTCACTTAGCCATAGAATTCTATAATTTTAAATTTCGGCGAAGCCCCTAGTCTTCGGAAGGCCGAATTTGGGGCGCTATCCATGTGTGGGCCGGACAAAAACCGGCTCCTCGCTCTAAGCGGCATAATTCTTTAGGGACTCGCAAAAAACCTCTCGAACAGCGACCAGCTCTCGCCTCATCATGACCGTCAGTTATAGCGTTCTCCACTGAGGCGTTAACCCAGCTCAACTGGGGCGCAATCGCAGTGGTTCTCCCAGTGCTACCTTAGCCGATACAACGGAAAGTAAGGTACCAAAACATGGGAGCCGGGCAAACCCAACTATTGACCCAAGACATGATTCGGAGCTGATGCATATAATGCTATAAGTTCGGGGTGCCGCACTTGTGAAAGTGTTCGGACTTATCACACCATGATGCGGGAAACATGAGCCCCTGGTGTATTTAGCCGTACCAAAACGTACGGATGCGACATGTCACAAATGAACATATGTATAAAAGAGAAATGCAATTGGAAGCAAAAAGGTGCTGCATTACTTATTCAAGAAAAACTGCTGTAAGTGCAGAACGATACAAATGGTGCGATAAGCAAGGGATGGGACTGTTAAACATGTCCCCCTCCAGGGGTAGGCTACGCGATGGTGCATAAAACAGATTAAATGCTCATAATGGAGACCACCTGGATATTTGTTGTAGCCTTTATCCTTCCCTGGCTATTGCATAGTGAGTTCGGCAGGTCTGCTGCCGGACAGGGCCTCTGACGAACGGAGTCCTGTGAGTAAAACAAAGAAAAATAAAAAAAGAACAACACACTTGAGAGCCCCTGGTGTGGTTGAGCCGCAGTCTGGGCCTATCGTGGTCGTGCCCCTCTCCACATGCCCATGGTATCTTCAGAGCGTAATCGTGTACGTGAAGGATCTGTCTTGACGTTTTACAGGGGCTGGGGTTGGGGCCGCACTGCTACGCGTGCTTGGAACATGCCAGGTGGTCTTGTTGTATATTACTCCGGGCGCGTTTAGCCGTGTCCGTCCTCTTAACGGCCGGACTCGAGAATTGCCTTAAGAGGCTGCACTGTACTTCTGCCGCGAGAGCCGCTGTATGTTCCTCCGTTTGGAGAGAGTGTTCAGTGTTTCCATTGACCATGATGACCCCTCGAGGGCTTGGCATCTTGAGCTTGAGGTATGTGTAGTGCGGCACCGCGTTGAACTTTGCGAACGCGGTTTCGTCCAAGCAGAGCATGATAGCCGCTGCGGAACGGAACTATGTCGAAGATTATCTCCTCGCTTCGGAAGTTATCCGGGGATCCGAAGACCACTTCCAGTGTAACTGAGCCTGTACAATTGGCTTCTACACCTGGTATGACGCCTTTAAAGGTCGTCTTGGTAGGTTTAATCCTTGAGGGGTCTATGCCCATTTTGCGCACTGTGTCCTGATAAAGCAGGTTCAGGCTGCTGCCGCCGTCCATCAGGACTCTGGTGAGGTGAAATCCATCGATGTGTGGGTCTAGAACCAATGCGGCGAATCCGCCATGGCGGATGCTGGTGGGGTGGTCCCTTCGGTCAAAAGTGATCGGGCAGGAGGACCATGGATTGAACTTCGGGGCAACTGGCTCCATCGCGTATACGTCCCTTAGTGCACGCTTCCGCTCCCTTTTGGGTAAGTGCGTTGCGTAGATCATGTTCACCGTTCGCACCTGTGGGGGGAAACCCTTCTGTCCTCTATTGTTCGGCGGTCGGGTCTCTTCCTCGTCATCGCTGTGCAGCCCCTTGTCGTTGTTTTCGGCAATTAACTTGCCTGCCTGTTTGAATACCCACCAGTCCCTGTTGGTGTGGTTGGCTGGCTTTTCCGGGGTGCCGTGTATCTGGCACGAGCGGTCGAGTATACGGTCCAAATTGGACGGACCTGGAGTAGTTCTTTTGAATGGCTTTTTCCGCTAACCAGGTTTAGAGCCTCTGAATCCGGCATTGACTGCCGTATCCTCACTATTGTCACCGTTAATGCGGCGTTTGTTTTTGTTACAACGCGACCTACCATTACGGTCCTTGATATCCGGACTGCCAGAATTTTTGCTGAGGTTGTTGCTGCGTGCTAGCCAGCTGTCCTCACCCGCGCAGAAGCTGGTCATGAGTGATGTGAGGGCTGCCATGGATTTCGGCTTTTCCTGTCCCAGGTGCCGGGCAAGCCACTCGTCGCGGATATTATGCTTGAAGGCTGCAAGGGCCTCCGCATCCGGACAGTCGATGATTTGGTTTTTCTTGGTTAAGAACCGTGTCCAGAATTGTCTGGCTGATTCGTCTGGCTGCTGAATTATGTGGCTTAGGTCATCATCGTTTGGTGGTCGCACATACGTGCCTTGGAAGTTATCGAGGAATGTGGCTTCCAAGTCTTCCCAACTCCCAATTGACTCTGCTGGCAAGCTGTTAAGCCAATGCCGGGATGGTCCTTTAAGCTTGAGGGGGAGATATTTGATGGCGTGAAGATCGTCACCGCGGGCCATGTGGATGTGAAGGAGATAGTCTTCGATCCAAACCGCGGGGTCTGTTGTGCCATTGTAAGATTCAATATTCACGTATTTAAACCCTTCGGGGATTTGATGATCCATTACTTCGTCTGTGAAGCATAGTGGGTGTGTGGCGCCTCTGTACTGGGCGATATCACGACGGAGCTCGAAAGAGCTTTGTCTGTTTTGTTCGGCCCGACCGGACTTACTGTGTCCGGCACGACGGTTGTCATCACGTATCATGGGGCGCCCACGCGATCCACTGATCGATCTTGATTGTCTTGCCCTATCCTCCAATATATCTCGCATGTCCGGAGCGTTCCCTTGTGGCCTTGTGCTTTTCGAGCGATGCCGGGGTACAGGTTTAGTGAAGGGCCTAGAGGCCTCTCTGTCGCGACCACGGGGTGGTCGGTCAGCCGTATTGTCTCCTGGTGATGTGGGTTCATACGCCTCCTCCTCTAATCGGGGGAGCAGTTTGCGTTTAGGGTAACTTTTGGAGGGGCGTTCGAGCTCATGCTCTTCGGCCGCGAGGACTTCAGTCCATCTGTCGGCTAGCAGATCTTGATCAGCTCTAAGCTGTTGCTGCTTTTTCTTGAGGTTGTTTGCCATGGCCATAAGCCTGCGTTTAAAATGCTCTTGTTCGACGGGATCCTCCGGCACGACGAATTCGTCGTCGTCGAGGCTTGCCTCGTCTCCGGAGGGAGGCATGTAGTCCTCTACCTCTTCTTCTGCTGCTCTCTCATGAGGGCTGGCGTCTCCGTCCTCCTGTGCTGAATCTTGCTGGAGTGGGTTGTCTTCGGCACCATCTGGGGTGTTATTATCTCCAGTGCCGGAATCTTCATTCTTGCTATGGCGGGATTTAGAACGGCGCCGCTGACGCCGACGCTTGGGTTGTTTCTTGGAGGGGTCATCCTCCGCTGCCCCTTCGCCATTCCCATCCTTCGGGATATCCAGTGCCCGGTAGGCGCTGGTTCTTGGTCGTCTCCGGCATCGTCGTCCATACCGTCGATGTCTTCGGAGTCGTAATCTAGCATGTCGGTTAGATCATCGACAGCGGCTACCAAGAGGGTGGTGGGTGGGTTTTGAATTTCTTCGTCGTCCGCATCCCAACCGTCCTGGCCGCAGTCCGGCCAGGGCTCTCCTGATAACGAGAGATATTTTAGCGAACTCAAGATGTCGCCAAAAGGTGAGTGTTGAAAGATGTCCGCTGCGGTGAACTCGATGACCGGCGCCCAACCGGATTCGATTGGAGGGGGCGCGGGAGGTCCGGAGTCCGGCAAGGAGTCCGGCACCTCGGAGTCACAAGCTTCATGAAGGACAAGGTCAGTGTTCGACTCTAACACCGTAGAGGTTGCAGCCCCCGAGGCGGTGTCTAGCCATCCGTCCTCGATCTGCGCAACCGGCTCCGAATTGAAGATCGGAGCGGGCTCGAGTGCGGCCTCCAGGGTACTGTCCGGCGGCAGAGCTAAATCATTCCCATCGTGACAGTGCGGCGCGCTTGGCTGTGGCTCGAATCCATCGAAGATCAAGTCCCCGCGGATGTCAGCCGTGAAGTTCAAACTTCCAAATCTGACCTGACGGCCAGGGGCGTAGCTTTCGATCTGCTCCAGATGGCCAAGTGAATTGGCCCGTAGTGCAAAGCCGCCGAATACAAAGATCTGTCCAGGGAGGAAGGTCTCACCCTAGACTGCGTTGTTGTTGATGATCGAAGAGGCCATCCAGCCTATCGGTGACGACACAGAGGAAATCTCAATGAAAGCACCAATGTCGGTGTCAAAATCGGCGGATCTCGGGTAGGGGGTCCCGAACTGTGCGTCTAGGCGGATGGTAACAGGAGACAAGGGACACGATGTTTTACCCAGGTTCGGGCCCTCTTGATGGAGGTAAAACCCTACGTCCTGCTTGATTAATATTGATGATGTGTGATACAAGAGTAGATCTACCACGAGATCAAGGAGGCTAAACCCTAGAAGCTAGCCTATGGTATGATTGTTGTTCGTCCTACGGACTAAAGCCATCCGGTTTATATAGACACCGGCGAGGGCTAGGGTTACACAGAGTCGGTTACAATGGTAGGAGATCTACATATCCGTATCGCCAAGCTTGCCTTCCACGCCAAGGAAAGTCCCATCCGGACACGGGACAAAGTCTTCAATCTTGTATCTTCATAGTCTTGGAGTCCGGCCGACGATGATAGTTTGGCTATCCGGACACCCCCTAGTCCGGGACTCCCTCAGACAACATCACATCTGGAGGAACCCTGGCTATAGGCCAGACTCTCCGGCTGGGCGGTTTCCTCATGGCCGCCTGTTCGGCTGCCACGTCGGCGATGACTTCTGAGGTCATCAAGAACAACCTCCACGTCAGCTCGGAACCCACCGAGCAGATGGCTCCAATGGAGCTCTCCTCCCTGAACAAGCTCTTGGATCGCATCACCGCCCTAGGAGTCGCTACGGACTATGATCGGATCGAGCTTAAACCTGACCAAAGGGAGATTAATTCTCCGCCGGTCACCCATTAGATAGCGGTGGTGGAGGAACAAAACAACAATTCTTCCTCTATTTTAAGGACGAACTATGTACGGATTCCCGAGCTCTCCGAGACGGATACCCATCTACGGGAGGGCATGGCCCAGGCTCTGAAATTTGAATCGGGCAACGGGCCACAAATATTGGGCAACATCCTGGAGCCCGAGCTGGCAAGCTCGGGAGCTCCTTTGCCCCTGCGTCTCAGATCAGATCAGGACGTGGACTTAAGTCTACCCACGCACCCAGACACAAGTGATATTTCCCACATTTAGACAAGAGCCCCAAGAGACAGTACACATTTTCTGGGCCAGATTCCTCCTTGTAATGAGCAAGGTTAAGGACTGTCACGAGGAAGACGCAATCTCATTCTTTTGCAAAAATTGCACGGACAAGGGAATTCTCAACGCCATAAGTCACCGTGACATAGCACACTTCGCCGACTTGGCGGCCATAGTACATAAGTACTATGCGATGAAAAGCTCCTGGAAAACCCCAAAAAAATTCTGGGATCCTCCGACTCTAACTAAACCCCTCGTCCTGAACTAAAAGGGTGCGCTCTCGCAAGTCACCCAATCCAATTACAAAGAAGCCAAAGCCCTCTACAGGGCGTGGAACCATATTGGAGGGATGGCTCAACAGGCCATGCAAAATTCACAGCACACTGGGCATCATGCCAACACACAGCCTTAGAGCATGTTGGATACTCTGGCAGGTGGCTAAGAGCGGAGAGGACCTTCTCATCAACAATACCGCAGAGCACCATCCCGCAGAGAATAACAACACAGTACTAAAAGTCTTAATTTTTTTTGCCTCAAACAATAGGCGTAAGCGAGTGCTCCGCACCTCGCCGAAGTCTGCCACGTTGCAACAATAATACCGTGGAACGATACGGCCATAACCTTCAATGCCAGCGACGAACCTCAATTCTGAACAGTCCGAGCACCAGCCGCTTTGGTCCTTAGTCCAATTGTGGACGGCTTCCGGCTTACTAAAGTGCTCAAGGACGGCGGCAGCGGATTAAACCTCATCTATGAGGAAACTCTTAACAAAATGGAAATAGATAAGAGCCGCATTGAGCAAAGGAGCACGACCTTCAGAGGAATCATCCCTAGTCGGGAGGCATGATGCGCGGGAAAAATAACACTGGATGTGGTATTCTGCATGCCGGAGAATTATAGGTCTGAAGAAATCACATTCCAAGTGGCCCCGTTTAATAGTGGATACCACACCCTTTTAGGGCGGGATGCATTCACAAGCTTCCAAGCTATACCCCATTACGGGTACATGAAGCTTAAGATGCCGAGGCCCAATGGAATCATCACTATAGCCAGTGATCCGGACATAGCACTCCGCGCCAAAAATAAAACAGCCGCAGTACCCCTGGAGGCATTATCCGAAGCCCTCGCGGCAGAAGAGTTAACTGCGTTGCGCTCCACAATGGACAGGGACGACATGATACTCGACAAATGACCCAAGTCCACCTCTTTTAAACCAGTAGACGAAATAGTCAAATTCCAGGTCCACACAACGAATCCTACAAAAACAACATCAATTTGGGCACAGCTAAACCCCACAATAGACGCCGCACTATGAGAGTTCCTGCGCGAAAATTGGGACATTTTCGCTTGGCATCCTTCAGACATGCCAGGTATCCCATGGAGGTTGGCCGAGCACAGCCTAAACATACTAAAGGGATACAAGCCGGTCAAGTAGACTCTTCGGCGCTTTTCAAAACCCAAGCGACAAGCCATGGGAGAAGAGCTAGCCAAACTACTCGAGGCCGGATTCATCATAGAAATAAAATATCCAGACTGGCTAGCAAACCTGGTGATGGTACCAAAGAAGGACAAATCCTGGCGCCTATGCGTCGATTTCAAGGACCTCTATAAGGCTTGCCCCAAGGATCCCTTCCCCCTCCCCCGGATCGATCAAATCATCGACTCTACCGCAGGACATGAATCATTGTGTTTCCTCGACGCATACTCCAGATACCATCAAATCAAGATGGCGGAGTCCGATCAAGCCGCAACGGCATTTATCACTCCATATGACCCCCTCTGTTTTAACACCAGGCCTTTCGGGCTCAAGAATGCCGGTGCAACCTATCAATGCATGATTCAGAAATGCCTGGAAACACAGATCGGCAAAACAGTGGAGGCATACATAGACGATGTGGTCATCAAAACCAAACACGTCGAATCTTCAATAGACGACTTGAGGCTTACGTTCGACAATCTCTGAACATATGACATCAAGATCAACCCGGAAAAATGCGTTTTCGAAGTACCTACTAGAAAACTCTTGGGCTTTATCGTTTCCAATAGAGGAATCAAAGCAAACCCGGCTAAAATCCGTGCTTTGTCACAATTGGCTACCCCAACAGACCTCAAGCAAATCCAGAAATTAACTGGATGCGTGGCCGCCTTAAGCCGCTTTATCTCCTTATTAGGAGAAAAGACACTACCTCTATCGCCTTCTTCGACGCACCGAACACTTTGAGTGGACGGATGCAGCTACGGCCGGACTGGAGGAAATAAAAGCCCTCTTGGCCACCAATCCAATCCTGGCCGCGCCAAATGTCGGCGAACCTATGCTGTTATATATAGCTGCAACACACCAGGTTGTAAGCGCAGTGCTCATCGTCGAACGAGAGACAGATGGACATAAGTACCCGCTTCAAAAGCCGGTATACTACGTATCCACTGTCCTCACTCCATGCAAGTCACGGTACCCACATTATCAAAAGATAGCATACGCGGTCTACATGGCATCTCGAAAACTACGACACTACTTTCAAGAGTGTTCAATCACGATGGCCTCCGAAGTACCATTCAATGACTAATAAATAACCGCGATGCCACGGGACGGATTGCTAAATGGGCTATCGAGATCCTCCCATTCGACATAACATACAAACCACGGCGAGCCATTAAGTCGCAAGTACGGGCTGACTTCATCGCCGAATGGACAGAAGCCGAACTCCCTGAAGAGTACGGCGCGTACTCCAATTGGATCATGCACTTTGACGGCTCTAAGATGCTGGCTGGTCTAGGGGCAGGCGTTGTCCTGACATCCCCCACCGGAGATACAGTCCAATACGTACTCCAAATACTATACACAGATTCCAACAATCCAACCGAATATGAGGCCTTGTTGCATGGTCTTCGGATGGCAGTCTCCATGTGCATTCAACGCCTAGAAGTGCGTGGGGATTCAAATCTCGCAATATCTCAAATAAATGTAGACTTTGACACCAAGGACCCAAAAATGGCGGCCTACCGCAATGCCATCCTCAAAATGTCAACTCGGTTCGAGGGGCTCGAATTCCACCATGTGGTTCGAGAAAACAATCAAGCGGCGGATATTCTTGCTCGCATCGGTGCTAGACGCGACCCCGTCCCACCTAATATCTTTTTAGAAAGGCTGTTCAAGCTATCCGTGGTGTGGGAAGGGGAGACCAGCAACACCAGTCCGGATCCGCATACAACCCCAGATCCCGAACAATCTGACGCAATCGGAGGCTCCGCCACCGAAATAACACCTTCGGCCCACGCGATTATGGCAGTCATCACCCCATGGACAGAGCCCTTCCTAGCCTACTTAAATAGGCAAGAACCCCCTCAAGACCAAAATGAGGCACGCTGCATTGTGCGGCGCTCTGAAGCCTACAAAGTCCACGAGGGAGAACTTTATAAGAAAAGCGCGACTGGAGTGCTCCAAAGGTACATCTCTGAAGAGGAAGGGCAGTAGCTTTTGGCCGAAATTCATGCCGGACTCGGCGGCCACCATGTCGTAGGTCGGGCGCCCGTAAGCAAGGCCTTCCGTACAGGTTTCTACTGGCTGACAGCCCAGGCAGACGCTTAGGACCTTGTCTAACATTGCGTCGGTTGCCAACTTTTTGCAAATCAAAGCCATATGCCACCTACTGCCCTCCAAACAATCCCCATAACTTGGCCCTTTGCGGTCTGGGGGCTCGATATGGTTGGATCCTTTAAAGGAGGAAGCCATAAGAAGAAATACTTGTTGGTCATGGTCGATAAATTCACCAAATGGATAGAAGCCAAACCAGTTAAAACGGCCGAGTCCGGACCAGTGATAGACTTCATATCCGAGGTCGTACACCGTTACGGTGTCCCCACAGCATCATCACCGATAACGGCTCAAACTTCATAGCCGACGAGGTGAAAACTTAGTGCGGCAAAATGGGCATAAAGCTCGATTATGCATCCGTCTATCACCCCAAACAAATGGTCAAGTCGAACGAGGGAATGGTCTTATTATGGGCGGCATTAAGCCCAGGCTAGTGCGATCCTTGAAGGAATCAGATACGCACTGGGTTGAGGAGCTCGACTCTGTACTATGGGGGCTACAGACCACGCCAAATTGCACAACCGGATACACACCATTTTTTATGGTGTACGGCGCAAAGGCAATGCTACCCTGCGATATCATCCATGACTCAACTCGAGTGCACATGTACGAAGAGAGGGAAGCCGAGCAGGATCGGCAGGACGGCTTAGATGCCCTGGAGGAGGACCGTGACGTTGCAAAGGCATGTTCCGCATTTTATCAACAGCAGGGTCGAAGGTATTAAAGCAAAGAAGTACGGGCCAAAACTTACAACATTGGCGAACTCGTTCTACGCCAATCGGAGAAGAAAATGGACAAGGTCAAGCCCAAATGGGAAGGTCCCTTCATCATCGATAAAGTTCTCACCGGAGGAGCGTATACCGTCTGCGTGATGCATCCGATAATCGACTCGAGCCAAACCCATGGAACGCGGCCAGACTCCGAAGATTCTACGCCTAGTGCCGACTTCTGTGTTTGTCTCCTTACCTCCATCTTCCTTTTTAAACTATACCCTCTCTCTCTCTCTCTCCTTTTTATATATATAGCCTTAAAAGCTTCAAGTATGCTTTGACTGCACACTCCTGCCGCGCTATGTGAGCTCAATATACCTGGGGGCTTCTTATACAGAAGCTTAATATAATTGTCTTCTGGGCTTTATGCCCACCACATATGCGTCACTTCTCCATATGTGCCTTTTTTCACCACTATATGCATCGATATGACATAAGTTTTGGCCAAGCTTGGTTGCCTGGCTCTTGTGTTTATGCCCTACGTTCCCGTTAATTCGGCTAGGGCATAAGGGGAGTACCTCTGTGATTGTTACTGCCGGGTCAGCCGGATGTGTACCTCAGACTGGGTGAAGCCGAAAGCTAGCGTTCTTAAGGGAATATATGGCCGGTGAACAAAATATGTCTTTTACCTATTACAAAATATGCCCCAGATGTTTATATCCTGCGTCATTTTTTGCAGTTCGGACATGCACATTAATGCATGCACACCCAGGGAAAGGAACCCTTAACGGAACTATTCTCCCTGGAAGATGTTTCTTACTACCCCTGTAATATAACATAGCTAGTTGGGTACTTGTCTGTTCAAGCACTTATGACCCCTACGCCTGGTTTCCACGCATGCCCCAGTTTTCACATAACTAAGCGGGTATTCGGATACACTCCGGACTGTCGGGTCCAGAGGTTGAAGTCAAAAGGTCTGCCAAGAAAAATGATTTACAATCCAGCTAGGGACAAAATGTGTCCTCCGAAGTACAAAGTCACTTAGACTGACTATATTCTTCTTCTATACCATCCAACAGACTGTCTAGCCTACACTCCTGTTGGGAATACTTAGCACCTAATGCTACCTTGTCATATACCAGACTTACAGGGATCTCTTTCCCATCTGGCCCTACAGGTCCGACCTCGGCCATATGGTTCGGGTCAGCCTTGGTGTATCGTGTCTTCACCATGGCCCAGGCTTCCCTTGCACCTTTTCGGCAGGCCGATATCTTCCAGAATCAGAAGCGCCACCGCACTTCCTTGAGCATCTCCACAAGCTCCCCCATGCCTCCTGGCAGGGAGGTGCATGGCCACAAGGCCTAGGCAATGCCCTGCATCACCTGGCGAACTTGTTTGTGCAGTTGCGAGAGCTCCTGCAGAAGATCACCAGCAGATCTGGGCATCCTCTCTTCGGGATGACCTGTCAACATACCTACAGACATAATTCTGTTAGCGCGCTTCTTCGACGAATTTTATAACAGTTTGTTAGAGCACTTACTAAATATGCCGCGTCGAAGCCACTTATTCTCCTTCACGGAGTCAGCAAGCTGGGCCCAAACATCCTTTAATTCGACGCCCAGTAGGGTGTTCGCGTCCTAGAGATTATTTTTCTCCTGTATAACCTTTGTAAGCACACGCTCGCCAGCCTTTAGCTGTCGTTGAGCATATTGCTCATCCTCCGATACTATCTCCGGATTACCTCCGGGATTGCCTGCAGAATCTATTGTTAGATTTGCACGCATGCCGACTACTAACTGGTATACGTAAATACATTATTTTTGATCAAGACAAGTATTACCAGATGAGGCCTTCTTGGACTCCTCCATTCCGGCGACTATGGCTCGTAGTTGGGCTTTGCATTCCTCCAGCTCTTTATACAGTTGGTTATTCTTCTCTGTCAGAACCTATGCACACGAGGATCCTTCAATCAGTTGTGCCAACTGTTTCAAGTCTCAGGGGCTACTGATATACATACTTATCAAATTTTCTTACCTGTATATCCTTTACATACTGGTCCGTGGCTCTGGCGAGGCCACCTTGAGCAACCTGGATGTATGCGTCCCCTAAGTTGAAGGCATTGAATGCCTCTTCAGAGAAATTAGGGCCGCGTAGTGTGGCCCGTCGATGCCTATGATTCATGGCGCTCTCCACTTCGGAGTTTGTAGCAGAAAATCTATCTGCATCCTCTGTAGGAGGATCGTCCGTGTTGACCTCTGCCCTTGAGTCCGGCCTCGGAGTCCGGCTGGTGGAGGGGTGGCCGGAAGGCTCTCTGGATATAGTCCGGCGAGCGCTTTTTCTGCCAGAAGACAATGTACATTGTTATATTTTAATGATGATAATTACGTGGCAGGTTTTTAAAACATACCTTTGCAACGGCATCTCGGTCCTGATCGCCTTCCTTTTAAGCCTACCCGTCTTCGGTGCCCCTTGTTAATGAGTCACCGCGGGTTCGGCATGGCGTCCCGGTGGCCTTCCTTGTAAAACGCAATATGTGCAGTGGGTAAGGCATAAAGAGGGAATCCTTCTTGGGAGTTGGGACTCCGGTTTTACTTACCTGAGACGCAGGGAGTAGGCCAAGATAATCAGCTATGATGGCCACCAACATACCATCGCAGCTTAACTGATAAAAAATGTCCTATCGACGAGCTCCACAAATGTGTCCGGATCCTCTTTGAGTCTGGGGTTGAGGGCCCAGTTGGGGTCCTCTGGTTGTGGAGACGGGCTGTGAACCTCCCTCATAGCTTTTTGAAGTTCCCGCTATGAATTGACAAGCTAAGCATTTGTGCTAAAGAAATGCAGGAAAGACTAGGAATAAAAGATAGCAGCTCACCCAGCTCGGGGTGTTGTACATGGAGAATCCATCCTGTGGTTTGATGCGGATGAACACCTCTTCTTCTCCTTTGTACAAATCGGACAGTATCTTCGCCAGAGCGGCGGCGGAGTCCGGACCTTTACGGCCGCAGTGGGTGGCGTCGGCTTCTCCATTGAAGTGCGACATGGGTTTCCCCCGATATTGAAGTGGTTGCACTCCCTGTATTATACATATGGACATAACCTCAATTATTGTCAGTCCTAATTTGGCCAGCGTCTTTATCATGTCCATCAGGAAAAGGATATCTCTGTTATCTTCCTCCTGGGGGCTCTAAGGGCGCCAGCTGTGACATTTCTTCAACGGGGCATTTACAAACTCGGGAAGGCCCTTTCGAATAGGGTCCAGAAGAGGGACGTCATCCATATAGAACCACTCCGAAGGCCAGTCTTCGGATGTCTTCTTCAGGGTACCGGACAGGTATCCGACTCCAACAGTGCGCCATATTTCGGCTCCGCCCACTTGATATACCGACCCCTCCTGAGTGTGGGGTACGAGGCAGAATAGCCTCTTCCACAGCTCGAAATGAGCTTCGCAACCCAGAAATAACTCGCAGAAGGCAACATGGCCTGCGATATGTAGTATGGAGGCTGGGGTAAACTTATGCAGCTGGAGGCCGTAGAACTCCAGGAGCTCGCGAAGGAAAGGATGGTTTGGAAATCCGAGTCCCCTTAGCAAATAGGGGACAAAGCATACCCGCTCCCCCTTGGATGGGTTTGGAGAACCCTCCGCTTGCTCCCCGCCATTATAAGTGGCTAGTCCAGCTCGGACGGCGACCATGTATGCAGGCGGAGAAGCCCCTTGGTCTGCAACTCTACTAGTCGGCTGTGGGGGATAGAACATTTCTCCCAATCGCCTGGCCTAGTGCTACGGGAGCGAGAGGAGGAAACGCGACGACCGGCCATGGTGGTACGGATTTTTCCGGGCGCGCTCTGATGGATACTCGCTGGGAGGAGATGGTGTGGTTTGGATTTGAGGATTCTCGTCTCTTTAATAGACGATTTACTCACATGGTCAGGGTGACAAATGTAAAAATGCCCCGACTTCTCGCATTTGCTCGACATGTGGAGACAACCATTATTAAACCACAGAAGCCAAGGACTACAACATTAATGGGAAGCCGGACACTGCGCGTTACAATAGGTACCCTGGAGAATTTGGAGAAGAACCCGCCTTGTAATGCCGAAGACAATCTGCGCGCCGGACTCATCGTCATTGAAGCTTGGTTCAGGGGCTATTGAGGGAGTCCGGGATTAAGGGGTCCTCGGACAGCCGGACTATATACTTTGGCCGTACTATTGGACTATGAAGATACAAGATTGAAGACTTCGCCCCGTGTCCAGATGGGACTCTCCTTTGCGTGGAAGGCAAGCTTGGCAATTCAGATATGTAGATCTCCTTCTCTGTAACCGACTCTGTGTAACCCTAGCCCCCTCCGGTGTCTATATAAATCGGAGGGTTTAGTCCATAGAACAACAATCATAATCATAGGCTAGCTTCTAGGGTTTAGCCTCTACAATCTCGTGGTATATCAACTCTTGTAATACTCATATCATCAAGATCAATCAAGCAGGAAGTAGGGTATTACCTCCATCGAGAGCGCCCGAACCTGGGTAAAACATCGTGTCCCCAGTCTCCTGTTACCATTAGCCTTAGACGCACAGTTCGGGACCCCCTACCTGAGATCCGTCGGTTTTGACTCCGACATTGGTGCTTTCATTGAGAGTTCCTCTGTGTCGTTGTTGTAAGGCTCGATGGCTCCCCCAACTTTCTACAATGCAGTCCAGGGTGAGACTTTTCTCCCCGGACAAATCTTCGTGTTCGGCGGCTTCGCACTGCGGGCCAACTCGCTTGGCCATCTGGAGTAGATCGATAGCTACGCCCCTGGCCATTAGGTCAGGTTTGGGAACTTGAATTACACGGCCGATATCCGTGGAGACTTGATCTTCGACGGATTCGGGCCTGCATTGGGAGTATCGAATAGTCACGACGAGCATGACTTAAATCTGCTATATGACAGTATTTGTGATATTGCCCCTGCAGCTGCTCCGGACCTAAATCCGAGGCAGATCGCGCCGACTGAGGACGGGTGGATGGACCCCGCCACGGAGGCCGCATACTCTTCGGTGGTAGAGACGAACACAGACTCCACCGTTAAGGGGATCTGCACCATCGGACCCCCGGACTTGTGTCCGGATGTGGGCTCCAAACCGCGCGCGCCCGGACCCATCGAGTCCGATTGGGCTCCAGTAATGGAGTTCACCACCACGGATATCTTTCAGGACTCCCCCTTTGCCGATGTGTTAAATTCATTAAGGTCTCTCTCTCCGTCAGTAGAGTCCTAGCCAAACTATGCTCGGCTCAAGTGGGAAGCATGCGACGAAGAAATTCGTTACCCACCCACCACCCACTTCATAGCCACGGTCGATGATTTGACCGACGTGCTTAACTTCGACTCCGAAGACATCGACGGTATAGACGATGATGTCGGAGAAGAACAAGAACCACCGCCCACAAGGCGCTGGACTGCCACCTCTTCATATGATATATTTATGGTGGACACCCCCAAAGAAAACAATGGCGATCAGGCAATAGAAGATAACCCCTCAGGGAAGAAATCAAAGCATGGGCGTCACCGGCGCCGCTCTAAGCCCCGCCATAGAAACACCGGCACTGGAGAAGAAAACAATCCAGATGGTGCCGGAGAGGAATAAAATCCTGACCAGCCTACCTTCGAGTAGGCAGAACAAGAACACGGGCAGGTCAGCCTAGATGAACAGGCCCATGGATGGATACTTGGAGGATGACAACTATATGCCTCCCTCCGAAGACGAGGTGAGCCTCGGTGACGACGAATTCAGTGTACCGGAGGATCCCATAGAGCAGGAGCGCTTTAAGCGCCGTCTTATAGCCACTGCAAGAAGCCTAAAAAAGAAACAACATCAGCTCCAAGCTGATCAAGATCTGCTCGCAGACAGATGGACTGAGGTCTTGGCGGCCGAGGAATACGGAGTCAAGCCCCCCATCAAGGGTTACCCAAAACATAAGTTGCTACCTCAGCTAGAGGAAGAGGCCGTTGAGGGAGTCCTGGATTAGGGGGTATCCGGATAGCCGGACTATATACATCGTCCGGACTATTGGAGCCCGAAGATACAAGACTCAAGACTCTGGCCCGTGTCCGGATGGGACTCTCCTTTGCGTGGAAGACAAGCTTGGCAATCCGGATATTATATTTCCTTCCTTGTAACCGACTCCATGTAAACCCTAGCCCTCTCCGGTGTCTATATAAACCGGAGAGGTTGGTCCTTAGAAGGGCGATCACAATTACAGTCATACCATCATAGGCTAGCTTCTAGGGTTTAGCCTCTACGATCTCGTGGTAGATCTACTCTTGTACTACCCATATCTTCAATATTAATCAAGCAGGAAGTAGGGTTTTACCTCCATCAAGAGGGCCCGAACCTGGGTAAACATTGTGTCCCTTGGTTCCTGTTACCATCAGCCTAAGGCGCACAGATCGGGACCCCCTAGCCGAGATCCGCCAGTTTTGACACCGACATTGGTGCTTTCATTGAGATTTCCTCTGTGTCATCGCTGCAAGGCTTGATGGCGCCTTCAATCGTCAACAATACGGTCCAGGGGGAGACTTTTCTCCCCAGACAGATCTTCATGTTCGGCGGCTTCGCACTGCGGGCTAATTCGCTCGGCCATCTGGAGCAGATCAACAGCTACGCCCCTGGCCAGCAGGTCAGGTTCGGAAACTTGAACTACACAGCGGATATTCGCGGAGACTTGATCATCGACGGATTTGGGCCTGCGCCAGGAGCACCGAATAGTCACGATGAGCATGGCTTAGACCTGCTGTCGGACGAACCTTGGGATGTTACCCCCACAGTAGTCTCGGATCTAAATTCGGAGCAGGTTGCGTTGCCTAAGGACGGAGGGGTGGACCCCGCCCTGCAGGCCGCACACTCATGACGGAGGAGCCGAACACAGGTCCCACCTCTGTGGAGGCCTGTAACCCCGGGCCCCCGGACTCGTATCCAGTTGTTGGTTCCGGTCCGCACACCCTCGAGCCAGCCGAGCCAGGTTGGGTTCCAGTAATGGAGTTTACCGCTGCGGACATCTTCTAGCACTCGCCCTTCGGCGACATGCTGAACTCATTAAAGTATCTCTCTTTGTCAGGAGGCTCTGGGCCAAACTATGTCCGGCTTGAGTGGGAAGCAGGCGATGAAGGAATTCACTGCCCACCCACCACCCACTTCATTGCCACAGTAGATGATTTAACCGACGTGCTCGACTTCGACTCTGAAGACATCGACGGTATGGACAATGATGCAGGAGAAGTAAAGGAACAATCGCTCGCAGGGCGGTGGACGACCACCTCGTCACACGACATATACATGGTGGATACGCCCAAGGAGAACGACGGCGGCAATCCGGAAGACAAAACCCCCGGGCAAAAGCCAAAACGGCGGCGCAGACGCCGCTCAAAGTCCAGCAACAATAAAAATAGCGACAAGAGCGCAAGAAGGATCGACATACCAACAAACTCCAAAGGCAATAATAACCACATGGACCCAGCGATGGAGCAAAATGAGCCATGTCACGCCGAATCGAGTTCGGAGCAGACGCCCGATCACAATGATCCAGAGGGACGAGTCCATCAAACCGCCCAGGACAAGAACACAGTCCGGACGATGATGCATTCATCATTCCGAAAGAACGTGTGGAACAAGATAACCTCCACAGAAAGCTTATGGCCACAGCAAGAAGTCTAGAGAAGCAGAAGCAACGGCTCAAAGCCACACAAGAAACGCTCAATCGCAGATGGAATAAAGTGCTAGACACCAAAGAAAGATATGGCGATGATCGCCATACAAAGAGCTATCCCAAACGCAAGCTACTGCCAGAATTCGACGATTAGGCCGTTCCACCAAAGAATGATACAACAAGGAGACCAGACGTACCGCTTCACAACCGCAACAGAACGGCTACTGATGCCGCGCACGATCTACGTGAGCATCTGGGTAAGCAAGCCGGTGCGGCCAGGTCCATCTATGGATCTAAAGGACACACCCCGGCGAGGGACTATGGTCACCAGAATGATCATACAAACCAAATACCAGTTCGGAATAAGCTCCGGACACAGCAACAGCCAACTGCATGCCACAGCGTGCCCAGATACAGAGGGGCTGCTCACCCCTGTGCTTCACCGAAGAAGTACTGGACCATGAATTCCCACAAGGTTTCAAACCTGTGAACATAGAGGCATACGACGGAACGACAGACCCAGGGGTCTGGATCGAGGATTTTATCCTGCATATTCACATGGCTCGTTGGGATGACCTCCACGCCATCAAATACCTTCCCCTCAAGTTGAAGGGACCAGCTCGACATTGGTTGAAAAGCCTCCCTGAAAATTCAATTGGGAGTTGGGAGGAACTCGAGGACGCTTTCAGGGCCAATTTTCAAGGGACTTATGTCCGGCCTCTGGATGCAGACGATCTAAGTCATATAATCCAATAGCCCAGAGAGTCCACCCTCAAGCTTTGGAACAGATTCCTCACTAAGAAGAATCAAATTGTCGATTGTCCGGATGCCGAAGCCTTAGCGGCATTCAAACACAGCATCCACGATGAATGGCTCGCCAGACACCTTGGCCAAGAAAAGCCAAGGACAATGGGAGCCTTAACAAGCCTTATGACCCGCTTTTGCGCGGGTGAAGATAGCTGGCTAGCCCGTAAAGGCACCAGCGACCCCAGCACATCCGAAATAAGGGATGTCAATGGGAAGCCACGGCGTAATAAACACATACGCCAAAATTAGGAAGAGATCCCGGACAACACAATGGTCAATGCCAGATTCAGGGGCTCTCGACCTGATCAGCAAAAGAAGCGATCTAAAGGTAGTAAAGAGGGACCGTCCGGTCTGAACAGAGTCCTAGACAGACTGTGCCAAATTCATGGCACCCCGGAGAAACCTGCGAACCACACGCATAGAGAATGCTGGGTCTTCAAGCAGGCCGGCAAATTAAAAGCCGAACACAAGGGGAGGGAAACTCCAAGTGAAGACGAGGATGAACCTCGCCAGCCAAACACTGGAGTACAGAAAAAATTCCCGCCAGAGGTTAAAACAGTAAACATGATCCACGTGACTCACACATCGACGATAGGGCACGAACGCGCGCTCAGAGACGCGCACGATATAGAGCCCATCGTACCCACATCTAACTACTGGATGTCTTATCCGATCACCTTCGATCACACGGACGGCCGAACTAGTATTCGGCGCAGAGGATCAGAGGCCTTGGTGCTTGAACCAACAATCGACGAACACCGTCTCACCCGTGTCCTTATGGACGGCGGCAGTAGTCTCAACTTAATATACGAGGACACTGTCCGCAGGATGAGGATAAACCCATCCAGAATTAGCCAAAGCAACACTGCCTTTGAAGGGGTGATACCAGGTGTTGAAGCTTACGGCAGGGGCTCCATCATACTGAAGGTAACATTTGGCTCCCCACGCAACTCCAGAAGCGAAGAACTACTCTTCACCATCGCACCCTTCCAAAGCGACTATCATGCATTGCTTGGAAGAATGGCCTTCGCCCGCTTCAACGCATTGCCGCACTATGGCTACCCTACACTCAAGATGCCCGGTCCACGTGGCATCATTACCGTTAGCGGAATCACCGAGACCTCTTCACGCGCAGAGGAACACGCGACGGCCCTGGCGGCCAGACTATAAGCAGCCTCCAATATCAGAAAACATGACTGGTCATTAAGACCACATACACGATTAGACGAGTCCGGTAGCCCGTATAAAATTAAACGAGGGCACCGTATATGTAATCCCATAGCGGACACGAGGGGCTATAAACATTTAATACAGCTCCACACTTGGCTCAACCTTATTGGCAGGCCAACATCTTACACTTTTACTATCCATCACGTACTTACGTTGTACTCTCCTACGAGTTTTCCTTTTTCCACAGACAACGTTCGCGCGATACCCTTCCAGGATACGGCACAACAGAGACAAAGGCGTAGACGTGCAGTAGGGCCCCGTTCAACAAGTTTCTTTTTAGATTAAGCCCCTATGTAAACCTTTTCTATTGCCTCTTGTTGTTTAACCATCCCATGGGTTCCATACCCACAGAGGATACTGTCATTATTGGCATTTCACCACGACAGATTACCGCATGTACCTGGAAACACAGGGTTCATAATGAATGGGCATTCTTGAGCCCATCTTCTATTATAAAGCCCGAATACCTTCGGAGTGTTCGGCGTCACGAGTTTGACCTTATATGCATCAACTCTGAATCATTTCTTTGGCCAAATGTTGGGTTTGCCCGGCTCCTGGGTTTGCCGCCTTACGTTCCGTTATTATCGGCTAAGGTGGCCAAAGGAGAACTACTACGATTGTGCCCTGGTTATTCTGGATGAGCACCTTAGTAGAGAAAGCCAAAAACTGACTGTCATGATGCAGCCAGAGACTGTTCAACCACTCGAAGACTCACCGGAATCTTTAGGATTCCTCCGCATTAACGAAGGGCCGTTTCCCGGCCATGTACATACGCGCCCGTATTCGGATGCACGTGACGGTACCAGGGGCTACATAGTCGCCCCATCTTTAGACTCCCACGGCTAAGCAAAAGTGTTACAGCTATATAGTCCGGTTGCCTAGTTCGACGTGCGATCACATCCTTAATGGACTAAGACGTTGGATCAAGTGTGATTAAGCATATTTTTCTCGAACACCCCCGCATTATATGCGTGGGGGCTGAAGCCAATGACTGCTAACTTTCGGATTACTTATATACATATATAAAAACGGCCGCACAGGGGACACAATCATCTTTTCAGGCAAATAGTATAAATATAGCCTCATAATCAAAATAAACATTGTTTTACAATGATTCGATTTATCACTCGAATAAGACATTCTTCGAGCACCATGCCTCTATTAGCCGGGCACCTTCTGTGACTTGCGCCAAGTAGTGCTCGGCCGGATATTAGCCCCCCGTCGGATCCTGGGTCGCTACAATGGCGGCCTCCATATCTGTCCAATAGGCTTTAACGCGGGCAAGAGCCATTCGTGCACCCTCTATGCACGTAGACCTCCTCATGGCATCGATCCGAGGCACGGCCCCAAGGAATTGTTGCACCAAACCAAAGAAGTTGTCTGGCTTATGCCCCTTCGGCCAAAGATGGTCTATTACACACCGCATTGCAAGCCCGGACAGCCTTTGAAGGTCCGCCACAATAGCCATCTTGTTATTTAACGGCAGCGGGCGAGTGGGAGCATTGAATTGCGACCAGAAAAGCTTCTCCACTTCCTTATCACCTTGATCCTCGAAGAACTTGGCAGCGTCAGCTGTACTATTCGCCAAGTCCGCATATGCGTTGGCCGGACTCCAGCGTCCATCCAGGCGAGCATACTTCGGATCCAAAAACTTCGTCCGCAGTAAGTAGGAGCCCCCAGCCATGATTTTGTCGGCCTGTTGGAGCTCCTCCTGCATACCCCAGATCTCGGTCCGCATCTCCTTGGTTGCATTACGTGCCTTGTCCAGCTCGGCCGAGCTAGCCTTATTCTCCTTTTCAAGGAGTACATATCGGTCAGCGGCATTTTTCAACTCCACAGCCATTTCGGCTATCTTTTCCTCGCTTCGGCGATGGGCAGCCTTTTCGGCTCTCAATTCTTCGGCCGCCTTTAGGGCAGCCTCATTGCTCACCCGAGCTTGTTCGTTGGCCTGAGCAAGTTCCACCCTTAGGGCCTCCACGTCAGCAGCACCATCTGCAGTACAAACACATTGCATTGATATTATGCCCCTCTTGCATTTTCCTATACAAACATAATAAGGGAAGCAGAGCACATGCCCTGTGACTCTTCCAGCCTCTTGTTCACCAGCGTGATATCGACATCGATAGATCCGATCTGCCTCCTTAGTTCGGCAACTTCAATAGACTGGTCGGCTGCCGGATCCTTAGATACCTGCGCACATGTACAATGCAACCATTACTATATGATCCCATTTTTGCCGCCTATGGCGGGCAACCAGAGTCTCAGGGGCTACTATCCATATGGAGCACCCCTAGCGCGTGCCTCACAACCAAAAAATAGTGCATTTTTCACTACATACCTCAAAGCCTTTGAGCAGGCTCGTAAATGCCTCATTCAAACCGCTTGTAGCGGATGAAATCTTTGTGAGCACCAAGCTCATTAATGAGTGGCGCTCCTTCGAGAGTGCAACTCGCTCTAGAAGACCTGTCAGTACATCCGGCCGGGCATCAAACTGTGCCGGACCCATCTCATCACCCCCCGTGGGAGCCAAATGCTCCGGGCTCAGGGCGACTGCCGTATTAGCTTCCGGCTTCGGCAGATCCGGACTCCTCCGCGACGACACCTCAGTGTTGCCCGCTTCATGAGGCGGAGAGGTGGGTGGGGTCTCGCTCTCCATCATCTCCGGAGGAAGATCCCCCGAAGACGAACTCTGTTGAGAAGAGCTGCTAGCCGGACTGCAAAAGACGAAGTCCTGGTTATGGATCTCGGAGAAACACCGTACCTTAGAATTAACGATTAACTTACAACTCGGTGGAGGGCTGGCCCGTTGATGGGCACGACGCGGTGAGGGTGCCCGTCGTGGCAGAGCCCCCTAGTGATACCTTCTTCCCTTGCTTGGGTATCTCTGTCTCCAAGTCTTCGGAGGCGACCCTCTTCCTCCCGCTCGGGGAGGAGGCTTTATCCTCCCCTTCCTGACTATCCTCCTCAGGGGAAGTAACGATTCCCCCGGTTTGGATGCGTAGTGTGTAAAGTTTGGCTTCAGTGCCCTTTCCTTCGCGCTTTCCCTGAGTGGATTCTGCTGAGCACCCGGCCAAGCATCTTGGCAACGGGTGGACTAGGCGAGCCTTCAAGAAGTGGCGCCGGACACCTGATTCTCTCTGCCTTATTGAGCCATTCCTGGCCACGGAGGTTTTTTTAGAATAATGGTTATGACAAATATAAATGAAGTGTCCAGCTTTAAGGTTACTTACTTGGGCATCTAGGCGATTGCAGCTTAGGCCCGCATCCTCGGTGGTGGCCGGGCACTTTACTTGTGGTCCGAAGAATAATTTACACATCCCTTCGAGCTTCTGGCCGAAGAAGTGCTTAATAGTCCGCGGACCCACCGGATTGAACTCCCACATTCGGAGAGGCCGACGTTTGCACGGCAACATCCATCGGATTAGCATCACTTGAATTATACTGACAAGATTTATGTCCCTCTCAAGAAGCTCCCGGATGCGATTCTGCAGTACTGGTATATCGCCAGCGGGCCCCCAGTTCCGTCCTACATTGGTCCAAGACGCCAACTATAACGAAGGGCCCGAGCGGAACTCGGGGGCGGCTACCCACTTTGTGCCTCTGGGAGTTGTAACATAAAACCACCTCCGTTGCCACACATCGGATACTTCCGGGAAAGAACCCGCTAGCCATGGGGCATCGGCGTTCCTACTTATTATGGCACCTCTGCACTCCGCATGTCACCCCTCGATCATCTTCGGCTTCACATTGAAGGTCTTGAGCCATACGCCGAAGTGTGGGGTGACGTGGAGAAAAGCCTCGCACACAATAATGAACAACAAGATATGGAGGATAGTGTCCGGAGCCAGATCATGAAAATCCAACCCATAGTAGAACATGAGCCCCCTCACGAAGGGGTCGAGGGTGAGGCCCAGGCCGTGGAGGAAGTGAGGGACAAACACAACGCTCTCATCGGGCTCCGGTGTAGGGAAAACCTGTCCTGGAGCAGGAAGCCTATGCTGGATATCGGCGGCTAGGTATCCGACCTCCCTAAGCCTCGTAATATCCTCCTCTTGGATCGAGGAGGCCACCCATTGGCCTTTAGCATCGGATCCAGACATATTGGAGGATCTGGGGTGTTGGAGCTTAGGTCTTGAGTGTGAGAATTCGAGGTGCGAGAAGGAGCGAGGGAGGTGGAAAAGAGGCATAGACCTCGACCCCTTTATAAAGGGATGAATATCAAGAGTCCTCAGCGCAACTGCTTGAGACTTATCCAAAAGTACATGGAGTCATACCAACGGTCGTCGTGGAATCACACACGCCCATATTGATGAAAGATCCCGTAATAAGAGGAACACGATATCTGCTTTGACAGGACGTGCCAATAAAACCGCCTCGCAACGCGAGTCGAGGTGCGGCAAGAAACGCCGGTTCGTGTTGGACCAGGCCACGATGCAAGGCCACGGCGTACGAAGATTGCCAGCAGATCAGATTTACGCTATGTTCCCTGCAATGAGATGTGAAAATCCTCTTGTGGATCCGTACACGGTCTACGTGTTCGATAATTACTTTGGAGTATTCGGAGAAGAAACCCACCTTGCAATGCCGAAGACAAGACTGCGCACCAGACTCATCATCATTGAAGCCTGGTTCAGGGGCTACTGAGGGAGTCCTGGATTAGGGGGTATCCGGACAGCTAGACTATATACATCGTCTGGACTATTGGAGCGTGAAGATACAAGACTCAAAACTCCGACCCGTGTTCGTATGGGACTCTCCTTTGCATGGAAGACAAGCTTGGCGATCCGGATATTTTATTTCCTTCCTTGTAACCGACTCCATGTAAACCCTATCCCTCTCCGATGTCTATATAAACCGGAGAGGTTGGTCCTTAGAAGGCCGATCACAATTACAATCATACCATCATAGGCTAGCTTCTAGGGTTTAGCCTCTACGATCTCATGGTAGATCTACTCTTGTACTACCCATATCTTCAATATTAATCAAGCAGGAAGTAGGGTTTTACCTCCATCGAGAGGGCCCAAACCTGGGTAAACATTGTGTCCCTTGCTTCCTGTTACCATCAGCCTAAGACGCACAGATCGGGACCCCCTACCCGAGATCCGTCGGTTTTGACACCAACAGCCGTAGAGCCTGCACTACCAGTACAAGACGAGGCTGACCGGCCACCTCGTGGCCGGGATAAAACAATGTACCAACCCGCACCCCCACGCCAGTCCACTACGGCCCGGGGCAATACGCAGGACCTGCGAGATATATTGAGAACAACGCAGGACAACCAAGATCGATCTATGGATCATGGGGGCGCACCACAGCACATGAAGATGACCGTCATGCCGGATACACTAATAATAAATCCGGCCGACCCGAACATAACCGACCAGACTTAGTAGGACTGCATCGCGACATAGCCCGGCACAGAGGCGCCGCACAACCCCTCTGCTTCACTGATGAAGTAATTGATCATGAATTCCTAGAAGGGTTTAAACCTGTCAACGTCAAGTCATACGATGGCACAACAGACCCCGCGTTGTGGATTGAAGATTTCCTTCTCCACATTCACATGGCTCGCGGTGATGATCTACACGCTATCAAGTATCTCCCCCTCAAGCTTAAAGGGCTAGCCAGACATTGGCTGAATAGCCTGCCAGCAAACTCCATCGGCAGTTGGGAAAATCTTGAGGACGCATTCCTCGCCAACTTCCAAGGCACTTACATGCGACCACCGGATGCTGATGACTTAAGTCACATTACCCAACAACCCGAAGAGTCAGCCAGAAAATTTTGGACTTGGTTCCTAACTAAAAAGAACCAAATTGTCGACTTTCCGGACACCGAGGCCCTAGCGGCCTTTAAGCATAATATTCGCGACGAGTGGCTCGCCCGACACCGCGGCCAAGAAAAGCGAAGTCAATGGCGGCCCTCACGACACTCATGACCTGCTTTTGTGTGGGCGAGGACAGCTGGCTGGCTCGCAGTAACACCACGCCAGGAAACTTCGGCACTGCAGATGTCCGTGACAGTAATGGAAAACCACGGCGCAATAGACATAAGCGTCGGAACAATGGCGACAATGCCGCAGATATGGCAGTCAATGCCGGATTTAGCAACTCTCAACCGGGTCAGCGGAAAAAGCCGTTCAAAAGAAAAAATCCGGGATCGTCCAGTTTTGACCGCATACTCGACCGCTCATGCCAGATTCACGACACCCCCGACAAACCAGCCAATCACACTAACAGAGATTGATGGGTGTTCAAACAGGCCGACAAGGTGAATGCCGAAAACAAGGACAAGGGGCTGCACAACGATGACGACGAGGAGTCCCAGCGTCCGAACACTGGGGGACAGAAGAACCCCCCCCCCCCAAGGTGAAAACGGTAAACATGATCTATGCCACCCACATCCCCAAACAGGAACGAAAGTGTGCACTTAGGGACGTCTATGCGATGGAGCCAGTCGCCCCAAAATTTAACCCATGGTCATCCTATCCGATCACCTTTGGTCGTGGGGACCATCCTACCAGCATCCGTCACGGCGGCTCAGCCGAATTGGTCCTTGACCCAATCATCGACGGATTCCATCTCACGCGAGTCCTTATGGATAGTGGCAGTAGCCTGAACCTGCTCTATCAGGACATAGTGCGCAAAATGGGCATCGATCCCTCACGGGTCTAACCAACTAAAACCACCTTTAAAGGTGTAATTCCAGGGGTAGAGGCCCGCTGTATGGGCTCAATAACACTAGAAGTGGTGTTCAGATCTCCGGATAATTTTTGAAGCGAGGAGTTAATCTTCGATATCGTCCCTTTTCGTAGGGCTACCATGCACTACTAGGACGAACTGCGTTCGCTTGATTCAATGCGGTACCGCACAATGCATACTTTAACCTCAAGATGCCAGGACCCCACGGGGTTATAACAGTTAACGGAAACACAGACCGCTCCCTCTGTACGGAAGAGCACACTGCGACCCTTGCGGCAGAAGTACAAAGAAGCCTTCTTTGACAGACAGTCCATTCGGCAATAACAACCCCGAACACCATCAAGCGAGTCCGGAGCACCCCACAGCAGGATGGTTAGGCACACCAAGAGCTCGATTAGCAATCTGGCCTCTGCCCCAGCCCCATTGAGGAGGCATTTGTGCCACGCGTACACAACTACGCACTCAAAATACCATGGGTATAGGCGGAGGCGATTCGATGATACAACTCACAGTGCGGTTTAGCCTCCACGAGGCCCGCACACCCTTCTCCTTTCTTTCTTTTCAGGACCCTACTTTCGGGCAGCCCCTTCAGAGAATTGGACTACCGGACTCATCACTGGGGGGAACACCAAGGAGGCAAGAGGCTTTGCACACAAGGGAATACCCAGGTGGTCTCATTCAATGATCGCTATACCCGGTTTGACATACCCGCATGCAGCCTGCCCTTGGATAGGACAGGTCAAATAGTCCTATTTGTTTCTGCTTAATGCACACATACGCCTTGCCGTATTATCCAAATGACAATGGGAAATAGTATACAACGTCAGCTTCTTATTACTATCTTCATATTTTTCCCTTGAATATTTATTTAATGTTGGATCCATACACTTTGGTACGATCAGTTCGCCAGGGGCTTTTTATTGAGCCCCACAACATGGTAATAAAAGTCCGAACACTTCTAACAGTGCGGCACCCTGAACTTATAGCATTATATGCATCAGCTCCGAATCATGTCTTGGTTCAATAGCTGGGTTAGCCCGGCTCCCTTGTTTTGGTACCTTACGTTCCGTTATATCGGCTAAGGTAGCGCAGGGAGAACTACTGCGATTGTGTCCCGGTTCTTCCGGACGAGCACCTCAGTAGAGAAAGCCGAAAACTGACTGTCATGATGCGACGAGAGCTGGTCGCTGTTTGAGAGGTACTAAATCCTTAAAGATTTTTTCCACGTAAGGCGAGGAATCGACCTTGTTCGATTTAGGCGTGTATAATGCCCCAGTTCGGCCTTCCGAATACTAGGGGCTTCACCGAAATTTAAAATTATAGACTTCTATGGCCAAGTGAGAGTTATAAAGCCATATAGTCCAATTGCCTCGTTCGCTGCGCCAAACACCTCCTTAATGGACCAAAAACTTGGATAAAGAGTGTTTGGGTTTTCCACGAACACCCCAGTACTAGCTACATGGGGGCAGAACCGACGACTGGCCTACTCTTAGAATTTTATAAACGGCCGCATAGGAAGTAATATTTTAAATCAACAAAGCGTTATATAGCGTACATAAACTCATTCTCATATTACAAAAATGACACGAGCCCATTCACTCAAAGATTAAGTTCTTCGTGCATTCATCGGCCACAAGGCGAGCGCCTTTCATGATGCCATCATAATATTTCTCGGGGTAGCGATGCTTCTTACCCTCCGGGGGCCCATCCTTCACCAGCTTCACAGCATCCAGTCTGGCCCAATGCACCTTCGCACGGGCAAAGGCCCTGTGGGCACCCTCAATGCAGACGGACTGCTTGATAACTTCAAGCTGCGGACAGGCACTTACCATCCGCTTTATAAGGCCGAAGTAGCTGTCCGGCAGGGGCTCACCAGGCGACATCCGGACTGTGAGGTCCTTCGTGGCCAATTCGGCCGCACTGTGGAGTTCGACCAATTGCTTCAGTTGGTCACTCAGAGACATTGGGTATTCGGCTCCACTATACTGGGACTAGAATAGCTTCTCCGTCGAGCTCCCCTCTTCGGCACGGTAGAACTCCGCGGCATCTGATATGCTGCGTGGCAGATCTGCGAATGCCCTTGGAGAGCTCTGAATGCGAGTGAGTAAAAGAAATGTCTCCTCCACATGCTTGCTTTGCATAATGAATGCCTTACCCACCGCTATCTTCTTGGCCGCCGGGATTTCCTGGAGGGCCTTTTGGGCCTCGGCCTTGGCATCTTTCACGCTCCCGAGGGCTTTGGCATGCTCGAACGCTTGCGTCTTGAAGTCACGCTCCAAGGACTCGAACTTCTTGCCGAACTCCTGGAGCTCTTGCTGTACCTCCCCCACCCGAGCATCTTCTTTCTCACGCTCGGTGCGCTCTATGGCCGCCTTGGCTTCGGCTTCGGATAGCGCTTTCTTCAGGGCTGCCACTTCGGTAGCCGCCCCTATGAAAAATCATAATGCTTTTTGTTAGCATCATCAATTTTCTCCTCTACACGACACACGGACGGGGTATCACATACCTTTGTTCTCCTCGAGCTGCCTCTTCACGAGGCCGAGCTCCTCTTCGGCCCGCCCCAGGTCCTGCCTGAGTCCGACGACCTCAGTTGTGCGCGCAGCAGCGGTCAGCAGCAGCGCCTGCTTATTAACATAGACATGTACTGTCAGACTCCTGCGGATTAAACATTGAACCTCCGTTTGGCTTTTTCTTTCCGAACACCAAACAGAGTATCAGGGGCTACTATCTATCGGGTGATATTTTCTCACACTTTTCATTACTTACCTCAAAACATGTTAGGAGGCTGGTGCAGCCTTCGGTCAATCCGCTTTTGGCGGATTGGACCTTCTCAATCACCGTACCCATGAGAGTATCGTGCTCTTTATCGATGGAAGCGCTGCGAAGCACTTCCAACAAATTATCCGATGCCTCCGGTTGGGCGGATGTCATCGGCACGGCCGGCTTGCCCTCCTGAGCAAGGGGCTGCTCATTTGAATCCGGAACCTGTGAAGGCTCCAGTGCATTAACCGGCGGAGAGCCAGACTTGCTGTGGCTCCCGCCCGCATAATCCACAGGGATCTCACCCCCCCGTGTGCCCGGCGTATGGGATTTTGCCTTGGGGCGTCTCTGGAACTGTCACCCCGTGCTCTTGTATCCTTTGGGACAACACCTTGGTGTCATCCGCAGGTCGTGGGGAGGTGGCCGTCAAGAGCGAATCCATCTCCGACGCACTCAAGGACCCATCCGAAGAGGATACCCCAAGATTGGACCTGGCCGGACTGCATACACGTGTTCGGTGTCATTACAAACCAGGAAGTTAGAGTCGCACGAAAGTATTACAGAGTGCAGATACTTACGACTTCGCCTGGGGCTTCCCCCTGGGTAGCCACTCCTCCTCGTTGTAGGCGGTTGTGGTGGAGTGGTCCGGAAGGGATACCTTTCCCTTCTTCGGCGTCCTAGCCTCCCCTGGTGGGGCGGCTTTCCTTTTATTATCCTCCCCCGTGCGGGGAGGGGGCATTTCTTCGCGTTTCGCCCCATCTTCATGGGAGGAATCTGCCTCGCCGTCTTCTGACGATGAGTCTATTACGGCCTAGTGCCGGAGACCCTTCCTGGTCCCTGTGGACGCTTTCTTGGACCCTTCGGCCTCCCCAGATGGGGCGGCCTCTTCCTCTTTTTCTCCTCCCCTTCGTGGGAAGAGTGCGCCTCATCGCCTTCGGGCGAGGCGTCCGGTGTGACTTCGCGTCGGAGACCTTTCCTGGTCCCCATGGCTTTCTTTTCGGCCTTCTTCTCTGACACCTTGTAAGGCGTCGGGGCCAGCATCTCCGTTAGGAGTGCGGTCGCTGGATCTTCGGGCAGCGGAGCCGGACAGTCGATCTGCTCCGCCGTCTTCATGTAATCCTGTTTTGTCAGCATGGTGACTTAAAATCCTCCCACGAATATGTTGGGAGAGGTACATCTTGCGATGGTTAGAGGACTTACCGAATTGGCGAGGCGCTTTGCGGTGAGCCCACGGTCCTCGGAAATGGGAGGAGGAACTTCGCCGGTCTTGAATAGCACCTTCCAGACGTCCTTATGCATCGTATCAAAGAGCTCTTGGAGCATTTGGTGTTCGGCCGGATCGAACTCCCATATATTGAATGCCCGTCTTTGACACGAGAGAATCCGGCGGATGAGCATGACCTGGACCATGTTGACAAGCTTGATCTTCTTGTCCCTCATACTTTTGATACAGGTCTCGAGTCCGGTCAGCTCCACTGGTTCGCCCCAGGCCAGGCCCTTCTTTCCCCAAGAGGTGAGCCGCATGGGGATTCCGGATTGCAATTTGGGGGCCGCCACCTAGTTGGCGTCGGGCGGCTCGGTGATGTAGAACCACCCTGATTGCCAACCTTTCACGGTCTCCACAAAGGAGTCGTCAAGCCATGTAACGTTGGGCATTCTGCCCACCATGGCGCCTCCGCACTCCGCCTGCTAGCCGCTAACGATCTTCGGCTTCACGTAGAAGATTTTCAGCCACAGGCCAAAGTGGGGCCTGATGCGGAGGAAGGCCTCGCACACGATGATGAACGCCGAGATGTTGAGGACGAAATTTGGGGCTAGATCATGGAAATCTAGCCCATAGTAATACAAGAGCCCACGGACGAACGGGTGGAGCGGAAATCCTAGTCCGCAGATGAAATGAGGCAGGAATACTACTCTCTCCTGAGACTTTGGGGTAGGGGTGATCTGTCCCTCCACCGGAAGCCTGTGCGCAATGTTTTCGGCCAGGTATCCGGCTGCCCGAAGCTTGGTGATATCCTCCTCCTTGACGGAGGAGGCCATCCACTTGCCTCCCGCTCCGGACATGCTGTGGATGGTCCTACGAAGAAGGTGAGAACTTGGGCGCTGGGGCTCGAGAGTGCGAGAACGGATGAGCAAAGGAGGAAGAAGGCGTGGGTGAAAATGGGGAACCCTTATCCCTTCTTAAAGATGGTGAAAAAATGTGCGCCTCCCCACTTGCCTGTCAAAATTACTCATTTTCCAAGCGCCACAATTGATGGCACGGTTGGGTTACCCATATCCGTATTGATGAGGATCCCGTGATAAGGGGGACATGATCTCTGCTTTGAGAAGACGTCCCAAAGAAACTGCCTCGCAATGTGTGCGGTAGCTGGTTGTAAAAAACGATTCGAATAAAAGCTAGCTCCGTGGCGTGATGTCATGCCACGAAGACTTGTTAGTAGATCAAATTCATGGATTATTATTCTCTCTATGACGGTATGTGAAACTTGTCTTGCAGAGCCGGACACGGTCCTTGTGTTCAGAATTTATCTTGGAGTATTCAGAGATGGAACCCGCCTTGCAATGCCGAAGACAATCTGCGCGTCGGACTCATCGTCATTGAAGCCTGGTTCAGGGGCTACTAAGGGATTCCTAGATAAGGGGGTATCCGGACAGTCGGACTATGTACTTTGGTCGGACTGTTGGACTATGAAGATACAAGATTGAAGACTCTGTCCCGTGTCCGGATGGGACTCTCCTTTGCGTGGAAGGCAAGCTTGGCGACTCGGATGATAGATCTCCTTCTCTGTAACCGGCTCTGTGTAACCCTAGCCCCCTCCGGTGTCTATATAAACCGGAGGGTTTAGTCCGTAGGACAACAACAATCATACCATAGGCTAGCTTCTAGGGTTTAGCCTCTACGATCTCGTGCTAGATCAACTCTTGTAATACTCATATCATCAAGATTAATCAAGCAGGAAGTAGGGTATTACCTCCATCGGGAGGGCCCGAACCTGGGTAAAACATCGTGTCCCCAATCTCCTGTTACTATTAGCCTTAGAAGCATAGTTCGGGACCCCCTACCCGAGATCCGCCGGTTTTGACACCGACAGCCACCACTCATACTGTTTCGAGCGCGGCCTAAGAGGCTGAAAGAGAGCCCCAGCTGCCAGGTTGGAGGGGGAGAGAGAGAGCGAGAAACAGAGACGGGCAGCACGGTGACGGTGCTTTCTCTGGCAAGGAGTGCCCGGCGATGAGATCTAGAGGGATAGGATTGAGGAGGAAATCGAGGCGCACCTGCCCGTACCCGTAGCATGGCTAGGGGCGGCCGAACGGGGTCAGAACGGAGCTCTCCAGCGAAGGCAGCGGGAAGAGCTATTCAGAGATGGTGGCTCCGGCCACGCAGGGCCAGTCCAGTAGCTCCAACAACACCAACACGCACCAGTGGATCACCACGAACACGCCGGAGGGCTCAGTTGAGCTCGAGCGGCTCTAGAGAGGGTGGGGGCAGAGGAGGGGGATCGTCGGCGAGCTCGGGGCGGGGACGGCGGTCAGAGTCCTGCCCGTCCGGGCTGCGGCGTTCTACGGGTGTGTGGAGGTGTGATGAGTGTGTGTGAGGAGAGGAACGGGCTCGGGAGAGCTCTATTTATAGTCGAGGCTGAGACGGGGATCGAGAGCTCACCAGAGTTCTTTGGAGCCTCGCCCGGTGAAGAATGGCATCAGTGAGAGAGGGGGAAGACGCCGGAGGTCACGCGGGGGCTGTAGGTGACCTGTGATGAGCACATGAGCGCGGTATACGACAAGCACAGGGGCATGAGCGCACTATTGCGTTGGACGCGTCGTGCCCGTGCTTGCTGCGATGAGCTCCGACGTCGGCGAGCGCCAGGGTGCAGTTAAGGGGGCTCAAACGAAGAAGGTGGCGTGGTTTGGCAAGGTGTTGCAGCGTGGGCAGCGAGCACGCGTGAAACAGAGACGTTGGTGCAACGCAGAGCTTGTCGGACGCATGCCAACCCTCTTGGACGAACATGGTCCCCGCGTGAATGATGGCATCAGGCTGAGCTAAGCCCAATCAACATGTCTGGCAGCTAGTGAGGGAGTTCGGGATTAAGGGGTCCTCGGATAGCCGAACTATATACTTTCGCCGGACTGTTGGACTATGAAGATACAAGATTGAAGACTTCGTCCCATGTCCGGATGGGACTCTCCTTTGCGTGGAGGGCAAGCTTGGCAATTCGGTGTGTAGATTTCCTTCTCTGTAACTGACTCTGTGTAACCCTAGCCCCCTCCGGTGTCCATATAAACCGGAGGGTTTAGTCTGTAAGACAACAACAATCATAATCATAGGCTAGCTTCTAGGGTTTAGCCTCTACGATCTCGTGGTAGATCAACTCTTGTAATACTCATATCATCAAGATCAATCAAGCAGGAAGTAGGGTATTACCTCCATCGAGAGGGCCCGAACATAGGTAAAACATCGTGTCCCCTGTCTCCTGTTACCATTAGCCTTAGACGCACAGTTTAGGACCCCCTACCTGAGATCCGCCGGTTTCGACACCGATATTGGTGCTTTCATTGAGAGTTCCACTGTGTCAATGTGGCAAGGCTTGATGGCTCCTTCAATCATTTTCAATGATGCGGTCCAAGGGGAGGTTTTCCTTCCGGGACAGATCGTCGTATTCGGCGGCTTCGTACTGCGGGCCAACTTGCTTGGCCATCTGGAGCAGATCGATAGCTATGCCCCTGGCTATCAGGTCAGGATTGGAAGCTTGAACTATACTGCCCACATCCGCGGAGACTTGATCTTCGACGGATTCGAGCCCATGTCAGGTGCGCCGAACGGTCGCGACGGGCATGACCTAGATCTGCCATCGGACAGTGTTCGGGAGATCGCTCCTGCGGCGGCGCCAGGAATCAATCCTCAGCGGATCATGACATCCGAGGACGGGTGGATGGACCCCGCCACGGAGGCCGCACACTCCTCGGCCTTGGAGCCAAACACTGACCTCACCTCCTATGAGGCCGGAATCATCGGACCCTCGGACTCGTCTTCGGCTACTGGATCTGAACCGCGTACGGCCATGCCTATAGAATCTGATTGGGCACCGGTCATGGAGTTCACCTCCGCGGATATCTTTCAGCACTCACCCTTGGGTGACGTGCTAAATTCACTAAGATCTCTCTCCTTGTCAGGAGATTCTTGGCCGAACTATGTCTGGCTCGAGTGGGAAGCAGACAATGAAGAAATTCGTTCCCCACCCACCACCCACTTAATAGCCACTATCGATGACTTAACTGATGTGCTTGACTTTAACTCCGAAGACATCAACGGTATGGACAACGATGCAGGAGAAGAACAGGAACCACCGCCTATAGGGCGCTGGACAGCCACCTCGTCATATGATATATATATATGGTGGACACCCCCAAAGAAAGCAATGGTGATGAGACAATGGAAGATAACCCCTTGGAGAAGCAATCTAGGCACCAGTGTCATAGGCGCCGCTCCAAGCCCCGCCATAGCAAAAATAGTGATACCGGCACAAGAGATAACAATCCGGATGGTGCCGAAGACGAAAACAATCCTGCCTAGCTAGGCTTCGAGCAGGCCGAGCAAGAGGATGGGCAAGCTAGCCCTAAGGAACAGGCAACATATGGAGAATCAGAGGATGATAATTACATGCCTCTCTCCGAAGACGAAGTGAGCCTTAGCGAAGAAGAACTCATCGTTCCCGAGGATCCCGTAGAGCAGGAGCGCTTCAAGCGCTGGCTTATAGCCAATTCAAAAAGCCTGAAGAAAAAGCAGCAACAGCTTCAAGCTGATCAATATCTGCTAACCGATAGATGGACCGAGGTCCTGGCTGCCGAGGAATACGGACTCGAGCGCCCTACCAAAAGTTACCCAAAGTGCAGGTTACTACCTCAACTCGAGGAGGAGGCGCTAAAGCCCACACTACCAGTGCATGATGCGGCTGACCGGCCACCCCGTGGCCGAGACAAAGCGGCGCACCAGCCCGAAGTCCAGACCGCACCCCGTCGCCAATCAAACAATAATACTAAGGCCCGGGGCTACATGAACGACCCGCGAGACGTATTGGAAAACAAAGCAGGATAGTCAAGATCGATCTACGGATCACGGGGGCGTGCCACAATGCATGACGATGACCGTCACGCTAGATACAATAAGCAAAAGTCCGACCGAGACGACTACAACAAACCGGACTCATTTGAACTACGTTAGGATGTAGCCCGGCATAGAGGCGCGCACACCCCCTATGCTTCACTGATGAAGTAATGGATCATGAATTCCTAGAAGGGTTTAAACCCGTGAACATCGAATCATATGATGGCACAACAGACCCCGCGGTATGGATTGAAGATTTTCTCGTACACATTCACATGGCCCGCGGCGATGACTTACATGCCATAAAATACATACCACTTAAGCTCAAAGGACTGGCTCGGCATTGGCTGAATAGCCTGCCACCAAGCTCTATTGGCAGTTGGGAGGACCTGGAAGACGCAGTCCTTGATAACTTCTAGGGCACTTACGTGCGACCACCGGATGCTGATGACTTAAGTCACATAACCCAACAGCCCGGAGAGTCAGCCAGGAAATTCTGGACTCGGTTCCTAACTAAAAAGAACCAAATTGTCGACTGTCCGGATGCCGAAGCCTTAGCAGCCTTCAAGCATAACATCCATGACGAATGGGTCACCCGATACCTCGGCCAAGCGAAGCCAAAATCCATGGCAACCCTCACGACACTCATGACCCGCTTTTGCTTGGGCGAGGGCAGTTGGCTGGCTCGTAGCAACATCGCACCCAAAAACTCCGGCGATTCAGACGCCAGAGATAGCAACGACAAGCCACAATGCAAGAGACACAAGCGTCGCAACAATGGCGACAACGCCAAAGACACGACAACCAATGCCGGATTCAGAGGCTCTAAATCTGAACAACGGGAAAAGCCATTCAAAAGAAACAATCCGGGCTCGTCCAGTTTGGACCACATACTTGATCGCTCATGACAAATTCACGGCACCCCCGATAAACCAGCCAACCACACCAACAGACACTACAAAAAAAGACACATCCGTGACATTTTGGGCCGAACAAATTTTTTTTCCTGTCATACATATGACACTTCTATGACGATAATTGTGACAAAACCCGGTATCATCATAGATGTGGTGGGCTCCTACTTCTATGACAAAAAATCATGACAGAAAATGGGCTTTTCGTCCTGGTTGGGCCGGAGACGCAGCTGCATGACATTCTTTGGGCCGTCCATGACGGAAAAAACCATGGTAGAGGCGAGGGGGAGGAAAATTTTGGGGAGTTGCCAGTTACGGTGGGAGGTCGGGGGCCGAGCAATGCGCATTTCTCTTGTACACGTACGCGCATGTGTGCGAGGCGTTGGCTCTAACTGAACCCGAGCGAGGCGTTGGGCTCTAACTGAACCCGAGCGAGTGCACTGCAGGCTACACATTACTGAACCCGAGCGATCAATCGATGGCTGTTAACTGAACCCGATGGAGCGGTTCCTTCACTACTGCTGCTAATTGAAGCCGATAGATTGGATGAAAAGTGAGCATTGCGAGGGTGGGGGGGGTTGGGGGTGGGGGATTGGATGAGCAGTGAGTTGTGGCATTGCCTCTGGATGAACAGGACCCCGTGGTGTGGAGGGTTGGATGAACAGTAAACGGTGGAGGGGTGGCCATGGAGGGGTGGTTGAACAGGACCCCGTGGTGTGGAGGGCTGGATGAACAGTAGACGGTGGAGGGCTGGATGAACAATAGACGGTGGAGGGGTGGTTGAACAGTAGCCGGTGGAGTAGTGCGCGATGGAGGCTGGATGAACAGGAGCCCGTGGAGGCTGGAGGAGGTCAACGGTAGCCCGTGGAGGCTGGAGGCGGTCGACAGTGGAGATGAACAGTATCTCGTGGAGTCCTGTTTTGTGGTACGCCACACCCCTCCCGATGAACAGGACCCCCGTTTCGACCGTAGCGCTCCAACACAAGTCCGTTTCGTCCGTTTTGCAGTACGCCACACCCCTCCCGATGAACATGACCCCCGTTTCGAGCATAGGAGGTCCGTGTCCTCCATTTTACGGTACGCCACACCCCTCCCGATGAACATGACCCCCGTTTCGACCATAGGAGGTCCGTTTCCTCTGTTTTGCGGTACGCCACACTCCTCCCGTTCAACAGGACCCCCGTTTCGACCGTAGGAGGTCCGTTTCCTCCGTTTTGTGGTACGCCACACCCCTCCTGATCAACAGGACCCCGTTCCGAATGTAGGAGGTCCGTTTCTTCTGTTCTGCGTTACGCCGGGCCTCATTACCATCGCATGTTCCGTCCAAGCCCTCCCGATGAACACGACCACACATTCCGTTCCGACCCAGCCGGTTGGCTCCCACGCGTTTCGTTGCCTCCCGATGAACACGACGCATCCCGTTGCCTCCCCATGAACACGACGCATTTCGTTGCCTCCCCATGAACACGACGCATTCCGTTGCCTCCCCATGAACACGACGACGATGCTGTTTCTCTGTTCCGACCCAGCCATGTACACGATCCCTCGCCGTACGTATGCGTGAGTAGGCGTTCGAGACCCTGCCTGTCGGATTTTGGGTTCCGGCACACCCTTAAGGTTCAAATTCTTGGGTGCGCGCGGAGATCGCTCCCAATACCAACTCACATCTCGTCTCCTCGCAAAGGATCTTAACTACACGAAGAACAACACAAGGGACACGAGGTTTATACTAGTTCGAGCCACCATTCTGGTGTAATACCCTACTCTAGTTTGTGGTGTGGTGGATTGCCTCAGGGGCTGATGATGAACAATACAAAGGAAGAAGAGCCTTGCAAGGGATGTTCTTGTGTGGGTGGTTCTAGCTAAGGTTTGACTGTTCGATCCCGTTTTCTTCAGAGTGGCTAGTCCTATTTATAGAGCAAGGCCCTGGTCCTCTTCCCAAATATTGAGCGGGAAGGGCGCCAACAATTGGCCATTTTGAAGGGGAACATCTAGTACACTTATCCTGACTAGAGTTGGTCCTCTCTTGCCAAAGGCTCTGATGATGATGCCGGCTTGGGCTCCACGATGACCTCCATCCTGCCGTTCTGCTGGTCTTGGTCTTGTTGCATCGAAATGGTTGCCTTTGCCTGATACCCTTGCCTATGCTTGCCCCCTTTGCACCAAAGAGGAAACAAGGACTCTGCACAGGATGGCGCCCGTCTGGCTTCGGTCGTCATGGCTTGCATCATGGGCACCTCGTGAGGTACCCCGCCTTGATCTCTCCGCCTCCTCGCGAGCCAGCCTGACGAGGCTGTTCCTGAGGAAGCTTCCTGTCGTCCGCCCCATGAGGCTTGGCCCCTCGCGAGGGTCTTGAGCATGTGTCGATGAAGATGGGCCATACTAGGCCACTCCTTGAGCCATGCCGCAGGCAGGCAAGTCTGGGTACCCCCGTTCCCAGAACACCGACAGTAGCCCCCGGGCCCAAGGCGCGCCTAGACTTGGCTTAGCAGAGAAGCGAAGGGACAAGTGCGAAGCGCCGCGGGCCACAACAGCCCGCGGCCTTGGGCGACGCGTGGCGGTTGATTGGACGTGGGCGTCCCCGCTTCCCCACGACGCCTCGGCAACTGCGTGACTTGACAAGTCCCTGCATGCAAAAATGATTCATGATTACCTGTGATCGTGGAGGCCGACGGTTGGCCTCCTCTGGCTATATGTATGGAACGGCGCGAGCCCTTCCAGTCCGTCCCTTCGTGCTACTCTCTTCCTTCTTCTTCCTTGCTACTCGCCATCCCCATGGCTCCGCCGAAGAGGTTCTCGGCCGTGGAGAAGGGAAAGGCTCTTCTGGAGGGGCCTGACTCTCCTCCAGCCAAACGCGGCCGGGGCCGCCCTCGTAAGCATTCTGCGGCCTCCACCGCGGCTTCCTGTGGTCGTGGAGGCGGTCCTTTGCGCAGCGATGGGTGCCCGGCTACCGATGGGAGGCACGCGGTGGCTGCACGCCCCCTAGGCCGCGCTTCCGCTCAGCGGAGGTGCTACCGGAGTTCGTCATGTGGTCGGCGGACACAACCTGCACCTGGCTCCAGCACCCCCGCTTCTTTGTAGGTGAACTTCTGGCTGGCGCTCCAGGCGGTCTTTGGCTTCAGGCGGATGGTTGCTGCAGCAGGGCCTCCTGGGCATCACTGGAGGTCTCCGTTGCCGGGGAGGCGGCCCTAATCCACGGCTGGCAAACATTTGCCCGCGTGCGCGGCCTGAGCCGGCGATGAACCCTGCACTTCAAGTTCGATGGTGATGCCACCCTCTTCGTGAGGGTGTTCGGGGAAGACGACCGTCGTGCTGGGTGCTACCCTGAAGACGATGACCACGGACATGAGCCCAGCCCCAGCGTAGATCAGGAAGAAGGTGGCGGTAGGCGCATGGGCAGCGGTGCCCGGGGCTCGCCCAGCTTCTGCGACTCTCCTTCAGATGACAGCCCCTCCGGTGGTGGCCGCGACCATCCTCCGCATCGTCGCACCTGCCTGGGGGAAGGCAGCGGGTCGGTCCGCTGCCGCGCCCCGGTGAAGCGGGAGGTGGAATCCAGCTGAGCCCCGGAGACCGAACAAGGCCGCGTCACAAGCTGGTGCCGAGCGAGTAGCGCCTGTTTTGCTTTTCTTCCCTCTCTGCGCAAAAGAAAGAAGGTAGCCTAGGGCCCCATGGGGGCGTGTTGAACAGTTGCTGTTAATTATCGCACCGTTTCTGCTATTTCCTGTCGTGCCTTCGTGTCGCGTGATCCTGCACTGAAGTTAGTTGGCTCGAGGGGGCTTGTCGTGGTCTTGGCCTCCCGAGGCCATGGCCTCGCCATGCGTTTTATGTCCTATAAGGGTTAGTTGGCAGGGGTAGTCTCCAGCCCTGGAGGCAGGGGCGACCAACCCAGGTCCCGTGCTTGCGTCGCGATGCCCATGGGGCTCATACTGGGAGGAGTGCTCCCGCAGCGAACTCGGATAAGAAGCTTCAAACGACCAGGAGCAGAACACACTCACGAGGGTGCCTGTGTACCTCCCTCGCGAGACTCGTGCGAGAGAAAAGCGAGGAAAACGAGCGAAAATGGCAGAGGGTCACAAACTAGAGACGCCATCAGCTTCAATAAAACTTCAAATAGGAATGAACAAGCCAACTGTAGAAAGCAAATGAAAAAGCCGCGTCTGGCACCTAATCTAGTCTTCGACGTCTTCTCACCAGCGCGGAGCTAAGTGTTGCCACTGGGCGTGGGCGGGAGCCCCCGAGGCCCGAGGGCGGCACTCCGGAAACTTCACAGGCATTTGCCTTCTTCACCGGCACCGGGCCTTTTCTAAAACGCAGCAACTTCATAGGCATTCGCCTTCTTCACAGGCACCAGGCCTTTTCCAAAACGCAGCAACTTCACATGCATTCGCCTTCTTCACAGGCACCGGGCCTTTTCCAAAACACAGCAACTTCACAGGCATTCGCCTTCTTCACAGGCACCGGGCCTTTTCCAAAACACAACAACTTCACAGGCATTTGCCTTCTTCACAGGCATTCGCCTTCTTCACAGGCACCGGGCCTTTTTCAAAATGCAACAACTTCACAGGAATTCACCTTCTTCACAGGCACCGGGCCTTGCTCAGGGGTAAAGTCTTCGGAGATGTTGAATGTTCCACGCGTTCTGGACGGGCACTCCCTCCTGGGTCTCCAAGCGCGCGGAGCCGGGCCTCAAGAGTCCTGGGGCGGATGTTGCGGCAGTGGTATGGCCATAGCGCCTGTTGGTACCTTGCAGTTCGTGCGGTCGAGAGGGAAGGAGACACCGCGAAGGCCCCTCCCGACGTTGCTCCTTAAAGATATCCTGCGAGCTCATCACAAGGAAAATGAGGGTTGCCGTTACAATTGCCAGCCAGCTACTGGTTGCTCTGGAGGGGTGACAAGGGCACTGAGGGCCTGGTGAGGTGGCGCCTTGCGGGGTTGCCACGGCTAGAGCTCAGCCACTCAGGTTTGTCAACGTTGCAGGGACGGACCCATGCGCAAGCGTCGTGCCATTAAGGAGCATCTCCATAAGTTGGTGTCAATCGAGCGTGCGATTAAGTCAAGCACGTTGAGCATGAAGGAGCAAATCCATTTTGATAGATGTAGAAAAAGTCAAACACCATTGGGTCAGGCCCGAGTGTTTTAAAAATGTACAACCCATTTCTCATTACTGATGGGCCATTTTCTCGGCCAGCCGAATGAAAGCTCTCCTCGTCTTGAAAGATTTACCGCCCAACAGGCCTGACAAAGCGACTTACTTGGCAAATCACAAAAAAACTGGGCAGTGGCCGTGGACCCAGCTGTCAGCCTCTCCACGTATACTCTTCCGATAGAAGTCGTTCCTTCACCACGTTGACCACGCCACGAGGAGAGCACCACAGCGGTGGACGACGACGAGGCCTGGGAAGGGGACCACGTGGAGCCGGGGAAGACGCGGTAGTGGAAGCCCGCGCGGAGAGGAGTACGAGGGTTGACTGGTTCAGCTGCGTGTGAGGCTTCCATCGCTGCAGGGCCTGGCCAGCGTTGGGAATAGTAGGGGGCGGTGAGGCCTCCGCGGCGGCACAGCCGGCCACGGGAGGCAAGAGCATGCGGCACGACTAGCGCTGCTTTGGGCGGCTGGAGAAAGACGACCAGAGGTTGAAGAAGCACTACGTCTGTTGGATGGACATCGTACAGTCACTTGAGCTAGAATCGTTCATATTGACTTAGTTGAGAAACCCCTTCGTCCCTGTCAACTTAGTAGGCCCACAAGACAGCCTCCCACCAAGGTGGGTCCCAGCTTGTCGGGGGAGTATTCATTTTTTGTGCATAATAAGGAGGCAACTCCGATGGGTCCGAGCTGACAGTGGGGGGAATATTTTTTTCGCGAAATACGGTGGCCCGTCCGGTGGGTCCCAGCAGTCAGGGGGAAACGATTTTTTTTGCAAAATACTGGTGGCCCGTCCGGTGGGTCCCCGCTGTCAGGTGGAGGAATAATTATTTTCCGTGTAATAAGGAGGCACTTCCTTGCGGCTGCCGTGGACCCAGCTGTCAGCATCTCGATGTACAGTACTCTTCCGATGGAAGTTGGTCGTTGACCACATTGACCACACCGCGCCGAGAGCACCACGGCGGTTGACGATGGTGAGGCCTAGGAAGGGGACGACGTGGAGCAGGGCCACGGGAGGCAGGAGCAGGCGGTACTACAGCCGGCCATGGGAGGCAGGAGCAGGCGGCACGACCGGCGCTGCTTTGGGCGGCTGGAGCAAGAAGACCAGAGGTTGAAGAAGCACTATGGCCGTTGGATGGACATCATACAGTCACGGGAGTATTGACTAAGTGGACAAAGCCCTCCGTCCCCATCAAGTTAGTAGGCCCACAAGTCAGCCCAACAATATGGTGGGTCCCAGCTAGCAGGGGGGTATTTATTTTTTGGGCATAATAAGGAGGCACTTCCTTGCGTGCGAAGATATAGCTGGTGGGTCTGACCTGTTAGCGGGGGGAACGTTTTTTCGCGAAATATAGAGGCCCTTCCTGTGGGTCCTAGCTGTCAGGTGGAGGAATCATTATTTTGCGTGTAATAAGGAGGCATTTCCTTGCGTGCGACCATGGACCCAGCTGTCAGCCTCTCCACGTACATTCCACTTCTGATGGATGTCGTTCATTGACCACCTTGACCAGGCCGCGCCGAGAGCACCAGGGCAGTGGACGACGGCGAGGCCTAGGAAGGGAACGACACGGAGCCAGGGAATACTCGGCAGTTGTTTCCCACATGGAGGAGTAGGAGGGTTTACTTGTTCGTCTGCCGTCACTGGAGAATAACAGCATGCGTGGGTGAGTAGAGGGATGGCTAGGCCAGCGATGGGAGTATGGTGGGGCCCTGAGGCCTGCACGGCAGAATAGCCGGCCGCGGGAGGAGGGAGCAGGCAGTCCCGCCGGCGCTTGTTTGAGCGGCTGGAGTATGAAGAGCAGAGATTGAAGAAGCACGACAACTGTTGGATGGACATCCAACAGTCACTGCTCTCGTGTGTTGACTAAGTTGACAGGGTGTTGCGTGTGCGTCAACCTTTTTTTATGAAAGCATACGCGTCAACCTGTAGTAGGCGCACAAGTCAGCCTCAAATCTGTCGAAAACAGCATACATCCCATCTGCCATTATTTCTAATAATGTACAGCCCATTTGCTAATTCTTAAGGTTTTTTTGGAGCCCATCTTCTTTTTGTTAGCATTACACCCCATATTGTGGCCACGGTTAAAAAGTATATGAAATTTTGCATATTTCGGTGCGGTCAACTGTTTTTAATCCAGAAATATTGATTCACATTCAAACTATTTTGAAAAATAATTTATATAAATATGAAATCCAAATAATTGTCCACGCATAAAAATCAATGGAATTTAAGATCTTGTCATGAAAAAAATTGAAACTAATTCCCGGTTTGATGTGTTTTAAATATGTACAGGCCATTTCTGGCCAAACCGAATGAAACTCTCATCGTCTTGAAAGATTTGCAGCCCAGTGATACGTCTCCAACGTATCTATAATTTTTGATTACTCCATGCTACTTTGTCTACTGTTTTGGACTTTATTGGGCTTTATTTTCCACTTTTATATTATTATTGGGACTAACCTCTTAACCAGAGGCCCAGCCCAGAATTGTTGTTTTTTGCCTATTTCTGTATTTCAAAGAAACAAAATATCAAACGGAGTCCAAACGGAATAAAACCTTCGGGAACGTAATTTCCTCACCGAACGTGATCCAGGAGACTTGGACGACCCTACTACAAGAAGTGCCAGAGGCGGTCACGAGGGTGGAGGGTGCCCCCCCTGGGCGCGCCCCCTACCTCGTGGGCCCCCTGTTGCTCCGCCAACGTACTCCTTCCTCCTATATATACCTACGTACCCCCGTCAGATCATATACAGAGCCAAAAACCTAATTCCACCGCCGCAACCTTCTGTATCCGCGAAATCCCATCTTGGGGCCTGTTCCAGAGCTCTACCGGAGAGGGCATCTACCATGGAGGGCTTCTACATCAACACCATAGCCTCTCCGATGAAGTGTCAGTAGTTTACTTCAGACCTTCGGGTCCATAGTAATTAGCTAGATGGCTTCTTCTCTCTTTTTGGATCTCAATACAATGTTCTCCCCCTCTCTTGCGGAGATCTATTCGATGTAATCTTCTTTTTTGCGGTGTGTTTCTTGAGACCGATGAATTATGCGTTTATGAATTCTTTTATGTATGATTGAGTTATGTTTGCAAGTCTCTTCGAATTATCGGTTTGGTTTGACCAACTAGATTGGTAGTTCTTGCAATGGGAGAAGTGTTTAGCTTTGGGTTCAATCTTGCAGTTTCCTTACCCAATGACAGAAAGGGTTGCAAGGCACATATTGTATTGTTGCCATCAAGGATAACAAGATGGTTTTTTTTATCATATTGCATGAATTTATCCCTCTACATCATGTCATCTTGCTTAAAGAGGTACTCTGTTTTTACTTAATACTCTAGATGCATGCTGGATAGCGGTCGATGAGTGGAGTAATAGTAGTAGATGCAGAATTGTTTCGATCTACTTGTCTTGGACGTGATGCCTATATACATGATCATACCTAGATAATCTCATAATTATTCGCTTTTCTATCAATTGCTCAATAGTAATTTGTTCACCCACCGTAGAATACTTAAGCTCTTGAGCTAGTGAAACCTATGGCCCCCGGGTCTATTCACATCATATCAATCTCCATTACTTTATTTACTTGCTTTGTTTTTACTTTGCCTTTTACTTTTTACTTTGCATCTCTATATCAAAATTACCAAAAATATTATCTATCATCTCTATCAGATCTCACCCTTGTAAGTAACCGTGAAGGGATTGACAACCCCTAATCGCGTTGGTTGCGAGTAGCTATCGTTTTGTGTAGGTACGTGGGACTTGTGCATGATCTCCTACTAGATTGATACCTTGGTTCTCAAAAACCGAGGGAAATACTTAAGCTACTTTACTGCATCATCCTCTCTCTTCGGGGAAATCCAACGCAGTGCTCAAGAGGTAGCAAGAAGAATTTCTGGCGCCGTTGCCGGGGAGTTTGCGCAAAAGTCAACTATACCAAGTACCCATCACAATCCCTATCTCCCACATTACATTATTTGCCTCTCATTTTCCTCTCCCCCACTTCACCCTTGCCGTTTTATTCGCCCTCTCTTTTTTGTTCGCCTTCTTCCCGTATGTATCTTTGTTTGTGTTTCCTTGTGCCTTCTATATGGTTGCATCTTCGCTTGCTGAAAATCTATTGATATGGATCCACTTAAAGTGTTCTACTTGGATTATCTTCGATCCTTATGCGCTCGTGCTGAAACCCCAACTAGCCTAGTTGATGGGAAATCTTTAGATGAGCATGCTCATTTTGTGCGTCATCGCTTGTCTGAAAAAGGGAGACTCTTACGGTATCATATAAATAGTTTGATATGCTATGCTTTGAACCTTTGTGAAATGTGTGATTTTACTTGTTGCTCTAAGAGCCCTAAAAAACACCTTCCCTACCTATGTGAGTTCAGTGATAATGAAATCTTATCTTCTTTTGCAAAGGGTGTTTATAGTTACTATGATATCGAACAAATTGAAGAATTTTTCATTCTTAAGGGTGCTCATGAAGTTGCTTCTTTGATTGAAAAGTATGATTTTACTCTCAACAAATCTGAAAATGCCAGCATACTTAAATATTGCAATGATAACCTTGCTCACAATGTCTATGTACAAGAATTTATTGAAAGAATGACTGTTGCTTTGGAAGAAAATAATGATATGCATGAATCTATAGATAATGATGATTCCGATGATTTGATTGAAATATCCCTTGATGAACATGATGCTTGCTATTCTTGTGGCCATGATGCCAATATTTATGAAGATGAATTTGCTATAGTTCCTTATGTTAAAAATGAAATCATTGCTATTACACCCATGCTTGATAGCTCCCTCAATGAAAAGCATGATTTAAATAATTTTACTATGAATTCTCTTGATGTCAATTGTGCTAATAATATGCAAAACCCTAAGCTTGGAGATGCTAGTTCTGCTATGTCTACTACTTTTTGCAATGATCATGATTGGGGTGATTCTTCTTATGATTTTTAAAATTTATTTAATCCCCATGATGAATACGAGATTGATAATAGTGTTTGCAATAATATTGAAAGTGGGTTTGGAAGAGTGTCAACTTTAGACATATTTGGATAATGTTCAATCTTATGATGTTTTTGATAAAAGTGGGTTTGGAGAGGTCATGACTTTAGTTAATATTAATCCCACTATTTTGGAAGAGTTTCAACTTTACATGCATGTGGATCGTGTTGAGAATATGTTATGTGATAGCTATATTGTTGAATTTTCTTATGATCCTACATGTAATTATTATGAGAGAGGAAAATATGGTTATAGAAATTTTCATGTTACTAAATTACCTCTCGTTATGTTAAGATTGCTATTGTTCCTTTCTGCTTCCTCGCATATGCTAGTTTTTGCTTGCTAAGATAATTTGTTTGCCTATAATATGCCTATGCATAGGAAGTATGTTAGACTTAAGTGTGTTTGTCACATGTTTTATGATGCTCTCGTTGTGCCTCAATACTTGTCTTTCTTGTGAGCATCATTGAAATCTCAATGACTAGCTAGGGGTGTTAAACGATAGCGCTTGTTGGGAGGCAACCCAATTTTATTTTGTGTTTTTTGTTTTTGCTTATTTTTAGGAATAAATAATCCATCTAATTTCTGTTTAGATGTGGTTTTATGTTTTAATTAGTGTTTGTGCCAAGTAGAACCTATAGGATAAACTATGATGATAGTTGATTTGATTCTGCTGAAAAACAGAAACTTTGCACTCACGAGAAAAACTTCAATAAATCACAGGAACGTGATTTTGTATTGATTCTTTTTGCTGCTGATCAATAAACAAATGTTCCAGTGCGTCCTATTTTGGTAGAATTTTTAGAGTTCCAGAAGTTTGCGTTAGTTACAGATTGCTACAGACTGTTCTATTTTTGACAGATTCTGTTTTTCATGTCTTGTTTGCTTTTTTCAATGCATCTATGGCTAGTAAATTAGTTTATAAACCATAAGGAAGTTGGAATACAGTAGGTTTAACACCAATATAAATAAAGAATGAGTTCATTATAGTACCTTAAAGTAGTCTTTTGTTTTCTTTCACTAACGGAGCTCACGAGATTTCTGTTGAGTTTTGTGTTGTGAAGTTTTCAAGTTTTGGGTGAATTCTTTTGATGGATTATGGAACAAAGAGTGGCAAGAGCCTAAGCTTGGGGATTCCCATGGCACCCCCAAGATAATCCAAGGACACCAAAAAGTCGAAGCTTGGGGATGCCCCGTAAGGCATCCCCTCTTTTGTCTACTTCCATCGGTAATTTGCTTGGACCTATATTTTTATTCACTACATGTCATGTGTTTTGCTTGGAGAGTCTTCTATTATTTGTGTCTTTGCTTGTTAGTTTGCCACAATCATCCTTTCTGTACACACCTTTTGAGAGAGCCATTTATGATTTGGAATTTGCTAGAATACTCTTTGTGCTTCACTTATATCTTTTGAGCTTGATAGTTTTGCTCATAGTGCTTCACTTATATCTTTTGAGTGTGATAATTTTTGCTCTAGTGCTTCACTTAGATCTTTTAAGAGCACGGTGGTGGATTTGTTTTAAAGAAACTATTGATCTCTCAAGCTTCACTTAGATTATTTTGAGAGCTATTAATAGCATGGTAATTCGCTTAATGTTAATATACTTGGTATTCAAGATATGTGAAACTTTCTTTTGAGTGCGTGGAATACTAAGATAAGTTTGATGCTTGATAATTGTTTTGAGATATGGAGGTGATAATATCAAAGAAATGCTAGTTGGGGTGATTATGAATTCAAATAATGCTTGTGTTGAAGTTTCTGATTCCCGTAGCATGCACGTATGGTGAACCGCTTGTGATGAAGTCAGAGCACAATTTTATTTATTGATTGTCTTCCTTATGAGTGGCAGTCGGGGACGAGCGATGGTCTTTTCCTACCAATCTACCCCCCTAGGAGTACGCGTTTAATGCTTTGGTTTTTGATGACTTCTAAATTTTTGCAATAAGTGCATGAGTTCTTTTGATTAATGTTGAGTCCATGGATTATACACACTCTCACCCTTCCACCTTTGCTAGCCTCTCTAATACCGCGCACTTTTCGCCGGTATCATACACCCACCATACACCTTCCTCAAAACAGCCACCATACCTACCTATCATGGCATTTCCATAGCCATTCCGAGATATATTGCCATGCAACTTTCCACCGTTCCGTTCATATGACACACATTACTTTTGTCATATTGCTTTTTGCATGAACATGTAGTTGACATTGTATTTGTGGCAAGGCCACCTTCATAATTTTCATACATGTCACTCTTCATTCATTGCATATCCCGGTACACCGCCGGAGGCATTCATATAGAGTCATATCTTGTTCTAAGTATCGAGTTGTAATTGTTGAGTTGTAAGAAAAATAAAAGTGTGATGATCATCATTATTAGAGCATTGTCCCAGTGAGGAAAGGATGATGGAGACTATGCTTCCCCCATAAGTCGGGATGAGACTCCGGACTTTATAAAAAATAAAAGAGGCCAAAGAAGCCCAAATAAAAAAAGAGGCCAAAGAAGCCCACCAAAAAGAAAAAAAAGAAAAGAAAAAAATATGAGAGAAAAAGAGAGAAGGGACAATGCTACTATCCTTTTTCCACACTTGTGCTTTAAAATAGCACCATTATCTTCATGATAGAGAGTCTCATATGTTGTCACTTTCATATACTAGTGGGAAATTTTCATTATAGAACTTGGCTTGTATATTCCAATGATGGGCTTCCTCAAAAGTGCCCTAGGTCTTCGTGAGCAAGCAAGTTGGATGCACACCCACTTAGTTTCTTTTGTTGAGCTTTCATATACTTATAGCTCTAGTGCATCCGTTGCATGGCAATCCCTACTCAGTCACATTGATATCTATTGATGGGCATCTCCATAGCCCGTTGATACGCCTAATTGATGTGAGACTATCTTCTCCTTTTTGTCTTCTCCACAACCACCATTCTACTCCACCTATAGTGCTATGTCCATGGCTCACACTCATGTATTGCGTGAAAGTTGAAAAAGTTTGAGATTTCTAAAGTATGAAACAGTTGCTTGGCTCGTCATCGGGGTTGTGCATGATTAAATATTTTGTGTGATGAAGATAGAGCATAGCCAGACTATATGATTTTGTAGGGATAACTTTCTTTAACCATGCTATTTTGAGAAGACATGATTGCTTTAATTTGTATGCTTGAAGTATTATTACTTTTATGTTAATATGAACTTTTGTCTTGAATCTATCGGATCTGAATATTCATATCACAATTAAGAAGATTTACACTGAAATTATGCCAAAGTATCACTCCGCATCAAAAATTCTTTTTTATCATTTACCTACTAGAGGATGAGCAGGAATTAAGCTTGGGGATGCTTGATACGTCTCCAACGTATCTATAATTTTTGATTACTCCATGCTACTTTGTCTACTGTTTTGGACTTTATTGGGCTTTATTTTCCACTTTTATATTATTATTGGGACTAACCTATTAACCGGAGGCCCAGCCTAGAATTGCTGTTTTTTTGCCTATTTCAGTATTTCGAAGAAACAGAATATCAAACGGAGTCCAAACGGAATAAAACCTTCGGGAACGTGATTTTCTCACCAAACGTGATCCAGGAGACTTGGACGACCCTACTACAAGAAGTGCCAGAGGCGGTCACGAGGGTGGAGGGCGCCCCCTGGGCGCGCCCCCTGCCTCGTGGGCCCCCTGTTGCTCCGCCAATGTACTCCTTCCTCCTATATATACCTACGTACCCCCGTCAGATCATATACAGAGCCAAAAACCTAATTCCACCGCCGCAACCTTCTGTATCCGCGAAATCCCATCTTGGGGCCTGTTCCGGAGCTCTGCCGGAGAGGGCATCTACCATGGAGGGCTTCTACATCAACACCATAGCCTCTCCGATGAAGTGTGAGTAGTTTACTTCAGACCTTCGGGTCCATAGTAAATAGCTAGATGGCTTCTTCTCTCTTTTTGGATCTCAATACAATGTTCTCCCCCTCTCTTGTGGAGATCTATTCGATGTAATCTTCTTTTTTGCGGTGTGTTTCTTGAGACCGATGAATTGTGTGTTTATGATCCAGCTTATCTATGAACAATATTTGATTCTTCTCTGAATTCTTTTATGTATGATTGAGTTATCTTTGCAAGTCTCTTCGAATTATCCGTTTGGTTTGGCCAACTAGATTGGTAGTTCTTGCAATGGGAGAAGTGTTTAGCTTTGGGTTCAATCTTGCGGTGTCCTTACCCAGTGACAGAAAGGGTTGCAAGGCACGTATTGTATTGTTGCCATCGAGGATAACAAGATGGGGTTTTTATCATATTGCATGAATTTATCCCTCTACATCATGTCATCTTGCTTAAAGTGTTACTCTGTTTTTACTTAATACTCTAGATGCATGCTGGATAGCAGTCGATGAGTGGAGTAAATAGTAGTAGATGCAGAATCGTTTCGATCTAGTTATGTTGGACGTGATGCCTATATGCATGATCATACCTAGATAATCTCATAATTATTCGCTTTTCTATCAATTGCTCAATAGTAATTTGTTCACCCACCATAGAATACTTATGCTGTTGAGACCACTAGTGAAACCTACGGCCCCCGGGTCTATTCTCATCATATCAATCTCCATTACTTTATTTACTTGCTTTGTTTTTACTTTGCCTTTTACTTTTTACTTTGCATCTCTATATCAAAAATACCAAAAATATTATTTATCATCTCTATCAGATCTCACCCTTGTAAGTAACCGTGAAGGGATTGACAACCCCTAATCGCATTGGTTGCGAGTAGCTATCGTTTTGTGTAAGTACGAGGGACTTGTGCGTGATCTCCTACTGGATTGATACCTTGGTTCTCAAAAACTAAGGGAAATACTTACTCTACTTTACTGCATCATCCTATCCTCTTCGGGGAAATCCAACGCAGTGCTCAAGAGGTAGCACCCAGCAGGGCCGATAAAGCAAGGCCTTGTTTGGGTATTTCTTTAAAAAAAATAGAACTGGGCTAGCCATTTTCAGCAAGAAAAAAACACAACTGGGTTCATGATGTGGTAAACATAAATAAAACCCTGGCTAGACGGGCCACAGCCCCCGCGCAACCCTATTGTTACCCTGATCCGTCGCTAAAACTAGTATAAATAACAACTGCTTGTTCCTCAAAAAAAAACTTCGCGACTTGGTGGGTCCCTGGTGTCAGCCGCTCATAGTGTAATTCTCTCGTTTATTGACTACGTTGACAATGGCGTGAGCCCCAGATGTCCAACCATTAGGACTAGGAGGAACCATATTTTTGGGCTTGTACTATAGAAGCACTTGCTTGCGTACTGCCATGACGCTGGTGGGTCCCTACTGTCATCCTCTCCACGTACAGTCATCTCCTTGTTCCTCTTGGTTGTTGGCGATGTTGACAACGCAAGAGGGCGGCGCATCGCGCACGGCGAGGGAACCAAGGCCGCAAGGCGGAGGACGACGAAGAGGCCTCGGACGGAACGAACAGGAGCCGTTGAAGATGCGCCGGTCCAGTCGCAGGCGGAGGGGAGTACGAGGGTTGACTAGTTCGGGCACGGGTGCGTGTTGGGGCTAACGTCGCCGAAGAATAACATGACGTGTGGGCGAATAGCGGGAGGGACTGGCCAACGTTTGAGGGTACGTACGGTAGGGCGGTGGAGGCGCAGCCAGCCATGGGAGGCTGGAGCAGGCGGAGCCGACGGGGTGGTTTGGTTTGGGCGGCTGGAGCAAGAAGAAGACAAGAGATAGAAGATACACGACAGATGTTGGATGTCAATCCAACGGTTGGTAGGCAGAATCGTTTGTTGACTGGCTAGTAAGTCAACACCACCTTGGATAGACTATTTCATCGCGGGTCCCAAATGTCAGAATCCAAATCTGTCATGGTCATGCAACCTTTCCTATGAAAATTTACAGCCCATTTGATGTGCTAGTTCGAAATAAGTTTATGGGTGCTGGTGGGGGCTAATCACTTGGCTTCTGTAATGCACAGTGAGCTCAAGAAGTTGGCGTGAGTGATGTTATTTCCCTTGGTTGTGATTTGTTACAATATTTCACTCTAAATTAAACGAATGGCAAGCCATTTGCCTTAATTCAAAGAAAATATGACAGACACAGCCGACTTGAAAAGGGCAGGAACATCTAAGTCCAGCTTACAAACTGTACAAAAGCACGAGGGTTGATTGTTCATCAGGTTTACAAAAAAAAACAGATTGAAAAGGGCAACAACATCTAACTCCAGCACTATTTTCGGCAGTCACAGTCAAATGGATCGGTCAGGTCCATAGAATGAACATCCTGGGTCGTAAAATTTACTGGATTATGACCACAATATGTTGTAAATAGAAGCCCGACACGTTCAGAAGCTCTTTTGCCCACGTGAAACTCCTTTTTTTGCTCTTCGACATACCCATCCGTCAAAACCATGCTGCTGATAAACTTAAGCCTGATGGACAATAGTAACCTTGCATTCAGTAGGAAGAATGTGACAAATCTTGTGTTTGCACGGTTGGCTACGTATCATTCTAGCGTTATTGTCTTCAATCGAATCTCATGAGAAGTGAGAAAATCCCGATGCTTACGAATCCACCGATTGGTTATAACTTTCTTACCCCATCCTGTTGCCTAAATAGACATGAAGATTGAAAACAGTTAAGGTCTAAAAGAAGAGTGTCGAAAGACCAACTCTTGAACGGTTAATTCTAGTACACTATATGCGGGCTTCCAATGTGCATGAAATTATCACCTTTATATACAACTTCTCCAGACATGGAAAGCATTGCAGCAAGCGAATAATCTTGTTCAGATCAAAACTATTCGTTTGGATATATAAGATCTTGACAGAATCCAGCACCATTGATAGGCCATCCATGAAGAAACTCTTCATTGAGCATAGAACATAATATTAGTACAAAATGTGTACTCCAAGATGATATATAAATTATGCACAGAAATTTAAAATGCAGCTTATGGTTACAAGTGTAGATGATAATATAAAGTACCTGAAGAACTGTGGAGCCAAACACCATATTGAAATGAGCACAGAGATCATGTCTTACACCCAAGGTCTCCAGCTTAGGCGCAAAGAGGACGGTTATTTGCAACGGTGAATAACTAGAATCAAGGATCAACCTTTGAAGTGAAGGGGCATCTTGGATGATGAGCTGCCTTCCGTCAAAAGAAATTCCAATTCTTCCAAGGTTAGGTGACTTTATTTGGAGACAAGCGATTCTAACTGTGAAAACAAGCACCAAGCACTCCAGCGCAGGGCAACTGGAGTGGATGATGTTGTGCAATGAGGCCTCTGATATACGAACCCGCACAAGTGAAAGTTTCTTGAGAAATGGGAGTCGAAGGTTTAGTACCAGATTGTCTGGTAGGTAGCGCAGCGCAAAGGTGCCGGTGTGGAGAGAGGAGGAAAACTGCGAGATAGACATCAGCGCTGAGGGCACAAGTTCATGGCATTCGGTGTGTGGTATGTGATTTCCAGGGGAATAGTAGAACTCAAGCGGCTGTAGATCTGTGAATACAGGGGATTTCAGCAAGGCGTCCACCGTGCAGGGCATGGTATGCTTGCTCAGGTAGCATGACGGGATGCAGAGGCTTTGAACGGAGCCCTGGTGGGAGGAGACGATGGCTCTGGGGATTTCAAAATCATTGAAGAGAGATAGCTGACGATAGTCGAGATTAAGGGGCACGGCGCGCCATAGAGTGCGCCACCGAATTGAGAGGACTTGGGTGCGGCAGCAATCCTTGGTGGGGAGAAGCGAGATGATCTCCCCAAGGACGGCGTCCGGGAGATCGCTGATGCGGTCCACCCGAGATTCTACGGGTTCCTGGGATCCGGTGGGGGCGGGGTCGCCGCTTCTCCCCGCGCTGCCGGGTGCGGGATCTACAACAGGCGTCGCCGCTGGCGGGAGCCTCATCTTCTTGGCGTTGGGGTCAGCCGACTCCATTTTCCTCGAGGGCATCGCGTCGCGCTGACGGATTTGAGCAGAGTAACGAATGACGAGCCTAGTTGTAGTGTGAGCGAAGAAGAAGGGGAGCTGGGGGTTTTCTGTAGGAGTGAGGAAGAAGGGGAGCTGGGGGTTTCTGTAGAAGTGAGGTGAGGAATTTGGGGGTACGAGCGGAGCGAGCTGACGTGAGGTGGGTGGGAGCGAGGAGGAAGAAGAGCACCCATGTTTTCTTTGTGTGTGTGGGGGGGGGGGGGCGGTGTGTTGGGTGTGGGTAGCGCCTTTTGAATTGATTTTACTATTTACTAGTGTGGATTGGCTGTTTTGTCTTGGGCCCAGAGAAACAATTACTACTAGTACAGTGGAGACACTCTACAGCTACCCAGAAAAACAATTACTACTAGTACAGTGGAGACACTCTACCGCTTCTGGATCCTCCTAGGTCATTGAAACGTCTCCCTCTACTGAATGCCGTTATACTTTTCTTCCCCGACATGCGGGCCATGCAGCGCGCGGGCCCAACTGCCATCCACCAAATTAGAAGGTAGTATGCAGGCGGAGAATCAACCCGGTCGTAGCGCGGCAGTAACGAGCTGTCGCATCACAAAACCCCACCTCCCCGCAGTTTAAGTTTGACAGACGAAGCAACCATCATTTCACTCTTCGCTGAATCCCCTTCTCCCTCACCGTCTTCAAGAAAGGCAACACTCGCATCTGCCACTGTTCTTCTCTCCCAACGAAGGGAAGGTAAGCGGATCCGTGATGTTGGTATATTTTCGTTCAGAGAAAAAAAAGAACTTTTGCAAAGCAGTAACCGACCCTCACTCTCTTTTTTGTTTCATTGTCATTGCGATTGTGTTTTCCTTTCAGTGGTCTCCTAGTATTCGTCAGTTTCATGATGGACTAAGGAGAACCAGGCAAAGATCTGCCTATATTGGAGTAGACGCGGGAGGCTGATCCCCACGAGATTAGTGCTAAACTTCTAATGCAGTGTCTACCAGATTAGTTGCATAGTTTAATTTCTGGTGTGCTTAGTTTAATTTGAGGGGTGTGTTGTGCTGAGCCCCCAGCAGAACTATGTTATGTTTCTTCTCATTACTTTAACTCTTCAGTATGTACATACTAGTACTAGTATTTCTTTAATAGAATTTAGCACCCCAATCAAGCACGTACTAGCTTTTTTAATAGTACTATATGCATAATTTGGCGACGAGCGCTCTCTATATGTACCACCTTTTTTTTTAAATTTCAATTTTTGCTCCATGGCGCAATCCATCGATAGTGGAGTACCACTGTACAAAAGTATACATTTTTTTAAAGGCTAGCGTACTGTTCATCATATATATATATATATATATATATATATATATAGCCAGTTAAATTCTCAACCTAGAACGACGTGCATGCCATGTAGTAAACCGATCCGGAGGAAGTATAGTAAAAATGAGGTGATTTTACCGAGCGATCAGCGGGGGAGCATGGCCTGTCATGCGGTCCCACGTGTCATAATGTACCAAGGCGATGCGCGTGTCCCTCTTGAGGCAGAAGCAATACTAGTATGTGGTTTGAGATGATGTCAAACCGAAGTGTGAAATAATGGTTGCTTCGTCCGTCTGGGAAGGTGCGGCATTGTGATTTGATGTCTCATTGCTCATTACTACTACGGGGCCGGTACGAGTGGGGTGCGTCCCCCCTGCTGTTCTGCGCTGCTATTTGGTGCTTGACACGTCGACCCGGTTGCTATATGTCCCACATGTCGGTGACATGAAGTACATAATTCATGAAAGGGAGCATCGACGGAGGAGTATACTACAGAATTCATGAAAGGGAGCGACTTAGTTTTGGAAAAATATGTTTTTACGGAGTACATACCCAGTAGGGTTTATAGGGATCATCTAAAAAACATTCATTTTTTCATTTGATAAGTCTCAATTCTACTATACTAGTAGTAGTGCCATTACATGTTGGATTTCGAGGTGCGTTAGATCACCCGACGCAAGCAGTGTCAAGAGGAAACTAACCAATGCATGTACAAGTTCATGGAAATTTAGTGGTCATTCATGCATTCGTTCTAATTAATGCCTCGGTAAACATAACTTCTTGAGAAAAATGAGCGTACTGTGCAAACTACGAAATTAATTCGACCACTCACCATCTACCTTGGTTGGAGAGATTTTGAAATTGAGCCATAAAGTGGAAAGGCTCGATTACTATTTGTGGCCTTGTATAGATGCAAAATGTATTTTTTTATAGTGGCCTTGTATAAGTAAATGGAGGGAGTAGTAACCAAATTACGTACGTAGTACGGACGAGGAGTAAACGGAGGGAATAATAAAATTTTCTCCTCGTGCTGCGAGCCACCGCGCGCATGGGCGAGGGAGCGGGCGTAAAGGCGTACAATAGTAGTAAGCTTCACCTCATCCTGCGAGCCACCGTGCCCGTGGGCGGGGGAGATGGCGTACTAAGCAAGTTTCTCCTCGTTCTACGAGTTGACGGGACACATCAAAAGTACTCCAGTGTATAGAGCCTTGCCTCTAAGGTAGGCCCCACATGGTTTGCCTCTTTTTTTAATTTAACATAATGCGTCAAGTCGCAATTTGTTTGTTCACCCGTGGTAGACTATCCTCCCTGCACCAAGTGGACAACCAGTACACGTGCCAAATTACCACGTTGGCTGCCTTTTTCGTACAGAAATGAGCTCCACCGTGTACCCGCGCGGGTGTGGTTGGGAAAGAGACGGGAGTAAGTGCGCCGTGCGTGCACCTCTTCTCTTCGTGCACGTCCCCCACCTACGTGGGTGTGTGTGAGAGAGATACAAACCTAGACATAATGCGCCGTCCATCCCCATGCCTCCGCCCAGTCCGACCACCAGTCACCACCACGGCACCACGCCCCACTCCTCCTCACCTTATCTCTCATATTTCTCCCTCCATTTTTATATACAAGGGGCCTCTATCAAAATTACAATTTGCAGATATACAAGGCCACTAACACTAATCGATGCAATATTAATGGTGTTTGCCTCGTGGTACTAGCAAAGGAGGACATTAATTATCCCTTGCATGCATGCGGGAGTTTGTAAAAAAATGCATCTTGATGTTCCGTGCAATGCAAGGGCATCTTGCTAGTCCATGAAAACAACACATGGAAAAATTCCATGGCGAACGAGGGATTTGAATCTGTTGGGAGGGGCTGTTTGGATCTTGCCCGCGGTAGCCAAAATATTGGCGACCCTTTTGTCCACCGGTGCCTTTGCGACCGATGAATGAGGAATGGCTCGGGTGCTCATTCTGTCATGCATCCTCCAGCGGCGCATGTTGGAGACGAGCTCGCACGAGCTGTGTTTTTTTGTCCCACAACACCGCCCGAGCCACCCGCAGACCGACCGGCGACCCGCAAATTACACCATCCAACCATAGCCACACACATTATGACAGCAACTCAACCAACCGGACGAAATTCACGCAAACACGTAGACAAACTGATATTTCATATAAACAACGACGGAAATCATATAAAATACCAGATTTTCAGACAAACATGACGGATTTCATTACATTCAAATGAACTACGCGGTGCTAGTTCTGGACAACACAGGTATATAATACCTGGCCTAAATGGTCGCCCGCTGATCAATTTGTGTTCCTCATGTCCGGCAGCACGATCACCGGACTGCCGGGAACCCCGGAGGTATATGCTTCAGCACAAAGGACGACTCGCTTCCCCACTGCCCAACTGATATCATTGGCTGGTGCCGAAGATGATGGTGGCCGACACCAGTTCGAGTTCATCACCGGCCACTACTTTGCCATGGCCGGCACCGGCTCGAGTTCATCCTAACATTCCCCTCTTCCATGGAGCCCATGCGGGGTCGACGAAGGTCCTCGCAACAAAAGGATCCGGCAAGATACCTGCTGTGTACACCGGCGTCGCCTCCGCGGTGGCCTTCATGGGACCCAAGCGGTGGCGGCCTCCCATGTTCTACTTCTCCTTGATGATGGCAGTGGACGCGGAGGTGCTGGCCACCGACTCGTCGCTCTCCGCGCACCTGGCTTCTGTCGCTGATTGCATGGCGCGGCCGCCGGCATGGGAGTCTCGGCCACAGAAACGGGAGACGCGGTACGAGGCGGCGACATGGATGGCAGAAACGACGCATGCGTGCCGCTCCTCGTCGAGCTGGCCTGGAGAGGCGAGTTGCTGAACCGCGCGCTAGCTTGGGGCGGCAACTGGCTCCGTCGGGCGAGGGGAGGGAGGTGGATCAGCGAGCTGCATAGCTCGTATCCGGCGGGCAACCCAGCCGGCTTGGATGCGGAATAACTACTCTTCGTAAGCCATTGTAAGAGTGGACAAAATGGTGGAGGAGATAGGAGAGCGGCGGAGGTGTGCGATTCTTGGCCGGTGTTTGGCCTCGTTTAAATAGGAGATTAAATAGACGGCGGACGGGAGGAGCTCGGCTGGCGTTGCATTTAATGCCGGCCCAGTCAAGAACGGACGTGTGTCTAGAGTGGGTTTCTCGGCTTCCACACGGGCGACTTTCATGGAGGCGTTTGAATGCAGAACGGAGGCGTGTTCAGCCGGGCGTGCCGCGAGTGGCGCCCTAGACTCTGACCTAGGACACCGCACCATTCTTCCACTGACGTGTGGGCTCTTTGGGTGCATGGCCTGCATGTCAATGACCCAACGCAGGCAGCGCATAGCAGAGGAACCTTTGGTGGGCCAGGGCGGTCAGAAGCGGGCATTTCATAAACCAATGATTGTTCATTGAGTGTGACGTCATCTTTTTCATGTAGTTAAGCCTACTATGTTGATAGCCCGTTTGATAGGTTGTGATTCATAAAGACCGATGCAAACATCAATGTTCTGCTTATCACAGATAAGATTGATTAATACCCGTAACAATCCATGTCCTTAACAAAGGGTGCATGCACGTATAGGTTGAGCGTGTGTCTTGCGTCGTGTGCTGTGTGCATGCAGGCGTGCGAGTGTTGCGTGCATGCAAGGGTGCATTTCAGTGTTGCATGCATGGGTGCGTACGTGCGTGTGTTCGTGAGTGCATGTGTACGTGTTAGTGTTGCACACCAGCATGCGTGCGTGTGTACGTTATGTGTACATGTCAGTGTGGCACGCCTACATGCATGCGTGTCTTGCGTGCGTGCATGTGTACGTGCAGGGTGAGGCTACACATCAGTCGACTGACTTTTTCATCTCTGGTCATTAGATTTTCCAGCCGTTGCATATGAAATCAAGGGACTCCAGTTTATCATCAAACTCCATCCCCCCTGAGCCGCCAGCCACCACCGGCCGAACCGCCCGCCCCCGCCGCCCACGGCTGGCCCGCCCTCCCCGAAACCACTCCCCACTGTCGGTCCGCCGCCGCACCGGCCCATCCCTCTAGCCCCTCCCCCCCCCCCCCCGCGCGCCGAGCTTTTTCTCCGGGGATCCCCACCCCACCGCCCAATGAATGCCCCCCAACCGCCAGGGACTGCCAACTAGAGGTCTCACGACTTCGAATACCCACCGACCACTAGTTTATAACCATTTCTGTCCTTCATATACGCGCTGACGGGTGGGCCCTATGGTAATGTGCGCTGCTGAATGTGGACCGTTTGACTGGTCAATTGATCTTGTTCTCAACAAATTACGGAGCTGTATGGTGAGCCAGTGACCGTATGATCACCCTAAAATGTACTCCTATTTTATTAATACAGTACAGACTTAAACTACCATTTATTTCTTTCATATACGGGCTGACAGGTGGGCCCCACGGTTACGCGCCCCAATGGTGCAACACTAGTTGTGCCGTTTGACTGGTCAATTGATTGTGTCATCAACAAAACATAGAGTTGTACGGGTGAGCCAGTGACAGTATAATCATGACATGTATTTGTTTAACATGGTACAGACACAAGGGCTCATATATACGCGCAAGCACTCACCGCTATAAGCGCACACACGCGAACCCTACCCCTATGAGCACCTTCGAGAGAGTGGGCCAGCATATATGATCTTGAGATTTTACGAAGTCACCATAGGTGCCTCGTAGTCGAGTGGAACGTCTCCTCCCACTGAATGTACATCACCGGAAAATACTGAAATCAACACAAGATAAATGCGAGCACCGGGACTTTAACCTTGGTGGGCTCGAGAAACCACTGTCCTCTAACCATCCAACCACATGTTGGTTAGCACGACAAAATGTATGTGGTGACCGTGATGAGCTTATTCTGAAGTCTAGTGACCATATCATGCTTTCGCTTCAAATACAATGACCATAAGTGTCGTCAACAAAATACGGAGCACGCATCAAATGCAAAGTCCGTCAGTGTCATCAACAAAATATGGAGACGTATCATGAGCTAGATACCGTTGTACTATTGTATATGCTTATTTTCTTAGTGGACGATTGCGTGTGTGGTGTGGTGGGCACATCATTTCTAGTTATGGTGGGTCAACATGAAGACTCATGGGTCGGTTCCATCCTGCGCCACATATAGGTTAGAACGAGACGTGTTATACGGAGACCCATGTGGAGGACTCGACGTACAACATGAGGCTACCAGAGTCGCGGAGACCCATATGATTTGTAACCCTAGGCCCTTAGTATGTTATACAAGCTTGGGGGCTAGTTCGTCGATCGTATTCACACACGCACAATCCCTGGTATTCACGTGTACTTTGTACACACTAATACATCTCCCACGTATCCATAATTTATGATGCATTCATGCTATATTACTATGTGTTTTGAATGATTATGGGCCTTATTATACACTTTTATATTACTTTTGGGACTAACCTATTAACCGGAGGCCCAGCCCATATTGCTGTTTTATTGCCTGTTTTAGTATTTTGAAGAAAAGGAATATCAGACGGAGTCGAAACGGAACGAAATCAACTAGAGAAGTGATTTTTGGAAGGAAAGCAACCTGATAGACTTGGAGTGCACGTCAGGGGAGTCCCGGGCTGCCCACGAGGGTGGGGGCGCGCCCTACCCCCCTCGGCGCGCCCCCCTGCCTCGTGAGCACCCCGGAGGTCCACCGACGTACCCCTTGCACCCATATATACCTACGTACCCTAAAACTTCCAGAACAGAACATAGATCGGGAGTTCCTCCGCCGCAAGCCTTTGTAGCCACCAAAAACCAATCGGGACCCTGTTCCGGCACCCTACCGGAGGGGGATCCCATCACCGGAGGCCATCTTCATCATCCCGGCGCTATCCATGACGAGAGGGAATAGTTCTCCCTCGGGGCTGAGGGTATGTACTAGTAGCTATGTGTTTGATCTCTCTCTCTCTCTCTCTCTCTCTCGTGTTCTCTCTCATGTTCCTCTATGGCACGATCTTGATGTATCCCGAGCTTTGCTATTGTAGTTGGATCTTATGACGTTTTTTCCCCTCTACTCTCTTGTGATGAATTGAGTTTCCCCTTTGTAGTTATCTTATCGGATTGAGTCTTTATGAGAACACTTGATGTATGACTTGCCGTGAATATCTGTGGTGACAATGGGATATCATGTGCCACTTGATGTATGTTTTGGTGATCAACTTGCGGGTTTCGTGACATTGGGAACCTATGCATAGGGGTTGGCACACGTTCTTGACTCTCTGGTAGTAGCTTTGGGGCACTCTTTGAAGTACTTTTATGTTGGTTGGATGAATCTGAGATTGTGTGATGCATGTCGTATAATCATGCCCACGGATACTTGAGGTGACAATGGAGTATCTAGGTGACATTAGGGTTTTGGTTGATTTGTGTCTTAAGGTGTTATTCTAGTACGAACTCTTTTATAGATCGATCCGAAAGAATAACTTTGAGGTGGTTTCGTACCCTACCATAATCTCTACGTTTGTTCTCCGCTATTAGTGTCTTTGGAGTGACTCTTTGTTGCATGTTGAGGGCTTGTTATATGATCTATCTATGTTATTATTGTTGGGAGAACTTGCACTAGTGAAAGTATGAACCCTAGGCCTTGTTTCCTATCATTGCAATACCGTTTACACTCACTTTTATCGCCCGCTACCTTGCTGTTTTTATTATTTCAGATTACAAATATCTTTATCTACCATCCATATTGCACTTGTATCACCATCTCTTCGCCGAACTAGTGCACCTATACAATTTACCATTGTATTGGGTGTGTTGGGGACACAAGAGACTCTTTGTTATTTGGTTGCAGGGTTGCTTGAGAGAGACCATCTTCATCCTACGCCTCCTACGGATTGATAAACCTTTGTCATCCACTTGAGGGAAATTTGCTACTGTCCTACAAACATGTGCACTTGCAGGTCCAACAACGTCTACAAGAAGAAGGTTGTGTAGTAGACATCAAGCTCTTTTCTGGCGCCGTTGCCGGGGAGGCTAGGTAAAGGGTACTCACACTCCGTCACTAAGATCTTTTTTGGCGAGGTGAGTGCTTGAAGGTATATCTTTAGATCTTGCAATCGAATCTTTTTGTTTATTGTTTTATCACTAGGTTAGTTTATAAAAGAAAACTACAAAAAAATGGAGTTGAGTTTGTCTCATACGCTTCACCTTTTTAATATCTTCCGTGAGTTTGATGGAAAGGGAAATTGTGCTCAAGTGCTAGAAGAAGAATTACATAGAATTCTTGGCATGAAATATGTGAATGATGAGCATGATTGCAATGTTGTTAGTACGAATTCTTTGAATATCCATGATACTAATGATGATTGCACTAGTTATGATGAAAATGTCTCCTATAAACATGTCAATTTTTGTGGAGTGCATCGGGTTTGTAAGTACACACCAAATAGGGAAGGTAGATATTGCAAGAGGCATAAGTACTTAGAAACCAAATTGTTGCAAGAAGAGCTAGATGCGTGTGCTGAAAATTTAAACTTTCTTAGCCATACTTGTGAACTTTGCAATGAATGTGATCATTTTAGTACCCAATGCAAATTGTTTCATGATCGTATCGTGTCCAAAAATTGTGATGACTTGATTTCGCTTGCACATCATAACGAACTTAGTTTGCTCTTGGGTTATGAAGAAATTAAACGTGTAACTAAGATTATTCCAGAATTGCCCTTGATAGAATTCTTCATTTTGATCTAGAAAAGATTTATATGTATTCAAGTCTCTTATGATACTCCAGAATTTTTAGTGTTCAAGTCTCTTATGATACTCCTACTATTCCGAATGAGAAGAATTTTGCTTATGTGGAGAGTATTAAAAATTCTATGCTTATAGATCATGAAAAGAATGCTTTAGGTGCTGGATATATTTTTGAATTCATTCATGATGCTACTGAAAATTATTATGAGGGAGGAATATATGCTTGTAGGAATTGCAATAATGTCAAGTTTCCTCTCTATGTGTTGAAAATCTTGAAGTTATGCCTGTTTTACCTTCCTATGATTGTTGATTATTGTTCCCCTAAGTTGTTTGCTCACAAAATCCTTATACATAGGAAGAGGGTTAGGTTTAAAATGTGCTAGTCATATGCTTCAGGATGCTCCCGTTATGTTTCAATTCTTATCTTTTATGTGAGCATCACTGTCATCATCTTGCCTAGCTAGAAAGGCATTAAAGAAAAGTGCTTGTTGGGAGACAACCCAATACTTATCCTTACTGTTTTTGTGTGTCCACATTATTATGATACTGTAGTAATCATGATTTATAGACTTTGTTTCAATAAAGTGCCAAGTAGAACCTTTGGGAAGACTTGGGTGAAGTTTATGTGATCTTGCTGTGAAAAATAGAAACTTTAGCGCTCACGAGATTAGCTGCCATTTTTTACCAGAGAGTGCTTTTAGGTTGATTCTTTTTGCAGATGATTAATAGACAAAATCCGCAGGTCCAAAAATTTATTTCAGAATTTTTGGGGTTCCATAAGTATACGTTTGATACAGATTACTACAGACTGTTCTGTTTTTGACAGATTCTGTTTTCATTGTGTTGTTTGCTTATTTTGCTGCATCTATAGCTAGTACTAGGTGGTATGAACCATAGAGATGTTATAATACAGTAGATATTACACCAATATGAATTTAGAATGAGTTCATTACAGTACCTAAGTGGTGATTTATTTTCTTATACTAACGGAGCTTACGAGTTTTGTTTTGAGTTTTGTGTGGTTGAAGTTTTCAAGTTTTGGGTAAAGATTCGATGGATTATGGAATAAGGAGTGGAAAGAGCATAAGATTGGGGATTCCCAAGGCACCCCCAAGGTAATATTCAAGGACAACCAAGCAACTAAGCTTGGTGATGCCCCGGAAGGCATCCCCTCTTTCGTCTTCGTTCATCGGTAACTTTACTTGGAGCTATATTTTTATTCACCAAATGATATGTGTTTTGCTTGGAGCATCAATTTATTTTGTTAGTTTTTGCTTTCTGTTAGTTAGAATAATGTTTTGCATCTTTAGTTTCAATAAAAAAAAGTCAAGGATAGCCTTTGCCATGCTTATTTTGCTAGTATACATGTTGCTGCTTGAAAACAGAAAGTTCACGCTATTTCAAAAATTCCCTAGAAAAGTTAGAGAATGGTATAACGTTGAATCTTTTTGCATATTAAGATCTGATAAATGTATTACAGTGGTAATTTTAGTTCATAATTTTTTGTGTCAGGGAAGTATTGTTACTCTTGCATTCTTTACAGACTGTACTGTTTTACAGATTGCTGTTATGGTTGCATTGTTTGCATATTTTTGATTGTTTAATGATTCTCTTTGAGGATAGGAGTATTAAATATGCAGAGGAATTTAGTATTCAATGTTGAATAATAATTTTAGTAATTTCTTACAGTAGAATATGATAAGGTTTGCATTGGCTTATACTGACCTATCTCACGAGTTCTTGTTGAGTTTGTTGTGAATGAAGCTTTTGATAAAAAGAGAAACCATGATATGAGAGGAATTAAGGAGACACAAAAGCTCAAGATTGGGGATTCCCAAGTCACCCCAAGATAATATTTCAAGAAGTCTCAAGCATCCAAGGTTGGGGATGCCCCGGTAGGCATCCCACCTTTCTTCTTCATCAACTATCGGTTAGTATCAGTTGAACCTAAGTTTTTGCTTCTTCACATGAGTTGTGCTATCCTTGCAATGTCATTTTATTTTGTTTTTCTTGCTGCTTGAATACAATACAAAGATTAGAAAAAAAATTATGAGAGACAGTCTTTGCAGAGTTGCATAATTATTTAGCTACTCTTTGATCTTCACTTATATCTTTTTGGAGTAGTTTGTCATTTACTCGTGTGCTTCACTTATATCCTATGAGTAAATGGTTGAATGAGTTGAATGTCATAAATCTGAAATTATATATTTTTCATTTTCTTATCCCATGGGGAGTAATGACTTCACATCTAAGAAGTAGAGGTTGTAAATTTATTGACGGTTAGCAAGCATTGTATTAGTCATTTGAACAATTCATGAAAGAATAATGAAGGAAGAGAGATTTCACATATAAATATATTATCATAGGTATCTTTTATAATTGTGAGCACTCATTAAGTATGACATGCTAAAGAGTTGATGTGGGACAAGGAAGACAATGTAATGGGTTATGTTTTCTCGCATCTCAGTTAAAGTATATTTTCATGGATCATTCAGACATGTTGAGCTTGCCTTTCTCCCCTTGCTAGCCTAAATATCTGTACTAAGCGGGAATACTGCTTGTGCATCCATTATCCTTAAACCCAGTTTTTGCCATGAGTGTCCACCATACCTACCTATATGCGGTATTTACCTGCCGTTCCAAGTAAATTTGCATGTGCCAAACTCTAAACCTTCAAACTATAATCTGTTTTGTATGCCCGAATTCTCATGTAGCAACTAGGGGTTGTCAGTGTCTTCCATGCTAGGTGGGTTATTCTCAAGAGGAGTGGACTCCGCTCCTCATTCATGAGAAAGTGGCGGTAACCGGGATGCCCAATCCCATGATCAAAAGGATCAAAATCAAATCAAAATAATTAAACAAAACTCCCCCAGGATTGTTGTTAGTTGGAGGCACTCGTTGTTTCGAGCAAGCCATGGATTGATGCTTGTTGGTGGTTGGGGGAGTATAAACTTTTACCATTCTGCATGGGAACCGCCTATAATGTATGTAGTATGGAAGATATTGGGAACTCTTGGTTGTTATGTTGACAATGAGATCATACCTCTCAAAAATATTTATCTCTATTTCAAAATCGAGCTCTGGCACCTCTGCAAATCCCTACTTCCCTCTGCGAAGGGCCTATCTTTTACTTTATGCATGAGTCAAGGTGGTCTTCACCTTTACCTTTTTCATTTTATCCTTTGGCAAGCACTTTGTGGTGGGGTGATCCTGATATATATATCCAATTGGATGTACGTTAGCATGAACTATTATTGTTGACATCACCCAAAGGTGAATACGTTTGGAGGCAACATTATAAGCCCCAATCTTTCTCTGTGTCTGATTAAAACTTCATAACCACAAGTATTGCGTGAGTGTTAGAAGTTGTAGAAGACTATATGATAGTTGAGTATGTGGAGTTTGCTATTCCTGGAAATAAGATGAATTGCAATTGTTTCGATGACTAAGAATGAAGTTTGTTAGTTTTCAAGAATGTTTATGGTCTATGCTTTAACATGTGAATTGCTTGTTACTAGTTCATGAAAAGTTTTATGAGATGAACTACTGTTATGACATATTATCATGCTAGAAAAGGTGATTGAAATTATCATTGATCAAACTTGTGCACCTCTAGCATTCACACTTCATAAATTCTTTCTTTATCATTTACCTACTCGAGGACGAGTAGGAATTAAGCTTGGGGATGCTGATACGTCTCCAACGTATCCATAATTTATGAAGCATTCATGCTATATTACTATGTGTTTTGAATGATTATGGGCCTTATTATACACTTTTATATTACTTTTGGGACTAACCTATTAACCGGAGGCCCAGCCCATATTGCTGTTTTATTGCCTGTTTCTGTATTTTGAAGAAAAGGAATATCATATGGAGTCAAAACGGAACGAAATCAACTGGAGAAGTTATTTTTGGAAGGAAAGCAACCTGATACACTTGGAGTGCACGTCAGGGGAGTCCCGGGCTGCCCATGAGGGTGGGGGCGCGCCCTACCCCCCTGGGCGCTCCCCCTGCCTCGTGAGCACCTCGAAGGTCCACCGACGTACCCCTTGCACCCATATATACCTACGTACCCTAAAACTTCCAGAACAGAACCTAGATCAGGAGTTCCGCCACCGCAAGCCTCTGTAGCCACCAAATACCAATTGGGGCCCTGTTCCGGCACCCTGCCGGAGGGGAATCCCATCACCGGAGGCCATCTTCATCATCCCGGCGCTATCCATGACGAGGAGGGAGTAGTTCACCCTCGGGGCTGAGGGTATGTACCAGTAGCTATGTGTTTGATCTCTCTCTCTCTCTCGTGTTCCTCTATGGCACGATCTTGATGTATCCCGAGCTTTGCTATTGTAGTTGGATCTTATGATGTTTTTCCCCTCTACTCTCTTGTGATGAATTGAGTTTCCCCTTTGTAGTTATCTTATCGGATTGAGTCTTTATGAGAACACTTGATGTATGACTTGTCGTGATTATCTGTGGTGACAATGGGATATCATGTGCCACTTGATGTATGTTTTGGTGATCAACTTGCGGGTTTCGTGACATTGGGAACCTATGCATAGGGGTTGGCACACGTTCTTGACTCTCTAGTAGTAGCTTTGGGGCACTCTTTGAAGTACTTTTATGTTGGTTGGCTGAATCTGAGATTGTGTGATGCATATCGTATAATCATGCCCACGGATACTTGAGGTGACAATGGAGTATCTAGGTGACATTAGGGTTTTGGTTGATTTGTGTCTTAAGGTGTTATTCTAGTACGAACTCTTTTATAGATCGATCCAAAAGAATAACTTTGAGGTGGTTTCGTACCCTACCATCACTCTACATTTGTTCTCTGCTATTAGTGTCTTTGGAGTGACTCTTTGTTGCATGTTGAGGGCTTGTTATATGATCTATCTATGTTATTATTGTTGAGAGAACTTGCACTAGTGAAAGTATGAACCCTAGGCCTTGTTTCCTATCATTGCAATACCGTTTACACTCACTTTTATCGCTCGCTACCTTGCTGTTTTTATTATTTCAGATTACAAATATCTTTATCTACCATCCATATTGCACTTGTATCACCATCTCTTCGCCGAACTAGTGCACCTATACAATTTACCATTGTATTGGGTGTGTTGGGGACACAAGAGACTCTTTGTTATTTGGTTGCAAGGTTGCTTGAGAGAGACCATCTTCATCCTACGCCTCCTACGGATTGATAAACCTTAGGTCATCCACTTGAGGGAAATTTGCTACTGTCCTACAAACCTATGCACTTGCAGGCCCAACAACGTCTACAAGAAGAAGGTTGTGTACTAGACATCACACACCCCTATCACTAATATACAGTACTAGGAGTAAGCTCTTTCTTCAACTGCAAGGGTCCGATCCGAACTAGGGTAAAACTTTGCCTCATATTACCATCCAGCCTAACAGCCAGGGATATCCTACCGAATGATATGATGAAATCAAATCTGCCAACTACTATTAGAGAGGTGTGTCGGGGGGGGCAATGTGTGCGAGAGAGGCCTAAAGATAATGTGTGCGTGGGAGACACGTAGGCACATATATGTGCGTATAGAGGGCTAGTAGAGACCGTGCATATGTATATATGCATGTGAGAGAAATAGTGTTTTCCAACTGAGATTAGTGAAAAGAGTGGTACATGGTAGGTAGAAAGAGAGAGAGAGAAACAGAGAGAGCATGTGCGTGAGACACCCCGACACCCTGAGAGAGATTGTGAGCATGTGTGAAAGAGAAATGCCGATGCATATAAAGTGTGTGCACTTATGCGTTAGATAGAGAGATATATAACGCGTTTGTGAGAACGGGGAGAGGCATAGTGCATCTACGTGTAAAAGGCGGTTCTACGCATTAAATTAAAATATAAATGGCATTATTATACTTGGATGAGATCATGAATTTTGCAAATTTGCGTATGGACGAAAATCGGTCTATCAGACACCCATGCTCTATTGAATTCTAGCATGTGCATGTGTTTATTTCATATTATCGATCCATAGAGTGAGAGAGGTTTGAAATACAGGCAATGGATGCTTTTGCAATTCATATATAAACATTAATTAGTGCACTCCATGTTGTTAGTGTGAAGCACTTTATACATTTGTCACTTGCATGGATACATTCCAAATTGCTAGCTATGAAATAAAATACATGTCGAATTCAACATAAAGGGGGTTTCGAAGATTCGAATTCACAGGAAGTGCATTCATCTATTTGAACCAGAGATAATGGCATTTGTAAATCAGATTTGTGAAGGGGGCATCAATCTTTGTTGTGAGTTTGAACATGCTATATATATTCATACGCATATCTAACTTTTTTTTTTGAAACCAAGGAGATTATACCTCGAACCATGCATGAATTGAGGTAAGTTGCATATTTTTTAATATATACTCGTGTACAATGTATATTAAAATGTACCCCCTCAATTCCAAAATAATTGTAGCTTTAGGATTTTCAAGAGTAAATATTTGTGAAGTTTGACAAATCCTGAAAGTTCAATTCAAGAGAACCGAAAACGTTAATGCTTCTGCTCCCAAATATTGAACGAAGCGCCAAATAGGCCTCTGGTCACCCGAAACCGCGCGAGACTAATGTTTTGGTGGTAGGAAATTATTGTCCTGCCTCTGGTTTGTAACTTCACCAATACGCCAGTCTCAACCGCCTCCGAGAAGCATTCATACGCCGTGGGCGCCTAAACACCCGTGCGCACGGCCGAAATCTATCCCACCCACATTTGGGACACCTGACATGACTGTCCTACCCCCAACCCGCAATATGTCCGAAATTTTAGATGGGGGCAAAGTTTGTAACTTTCCCCAAATTTCAAACAAGCGCGTCTCAAACCGAAATATTGTTCCCCCTTAGTTCCCCGCCACCCTCCGTTTCCCCATTCATACTCCGTGGGCGCGAAAACGCCCTCTCCACCAGCTGCGAAACCCCAGCCTCCTCCGTCCTCCACCCCATAGCGGCCAATCCACCGCCGCCCTCCTCCATCACGCCGGAGCCGGTACCCCGACGTCGTCGTCCAACGCAACCGCAACCGCAACGCTCTCAAGGACTTAGCACCTAAAGCCGAGGCAGAGCTGCCTCCACGACACCGACATCGACGTGCGCCGTTCCAGAACCACTCCGACCACGCCGTCCTGTGCCTCACTGCTGCGGCTCCACTGTCGCAACCGTCCACCGCACCGGAGCTGTTCCCGCTACGCTGTCGTTCGCCGCCTCGGATCTGCTTCCCCGCCGCCAACAGATAGCCACCGCACCACACTGAACAACTTGGCCATGGGTTCGTCTAAGGCTGCACCGTCCTCCACAACTTCTGGTTTCCGGTGAACAACAAGATCGTCGAAAAAACAGAAGGAGGACACAGCACTGCCAGCAGAAAGAGGTACTCCTCTTCCCTTATTCGTGCAAATCTTACGTCTCCGCTCACACCGTATTCATCCCACGGAAGAAACTAGTTGACCGCTAATTACTGCATCTTCTTCGTGATAATAAATGCACAAGGTTTCCTCCCTTTTATTATTTCACCTTTGCTAGAGGTCAGTAGCCCGCCTGGATTTCAATTCAGGGTCAGTCGAACCGCAATTAAAAGAAGCAGCACTCGCTTAGGCGCGCGGAGCACCTAGTCCGCCTGTTCCCCAGGGAAGCGGCGCATCAGTGTCTATCATAGGGGTGTGGGGGCGCAGGAGCTGCTTGCGCCCGATCTGGAGGTCGGTGGGGCTTGAATGGATGGCCGAGGTGGTGGTGCCAAGCACGGCGGTGTGGTGAGGTCGAGGGGAGGGTGCAGGCAGGGGAGGAATACTGGGCCGGTGGTCGCTGGCGTTTCGAGGAAGATCATCAACACTGACTGGCTGGAGGTAGATGTAGGCGATCTGCCTTTTCTTTGTACATCGGACGGTGCAGAAAAAATGGACTGACCTATTTGCTTTCAGTCGACTGTTATTTTCATAGAATCCTGTAGTAATTGAGTGTGACATGCATGTTGCAGAGCTATCATATGTCTCCCGTCATTTATTTCTCACTGACCTGCTATCTGCTACCTTTACAATGTACTAATTATGCACACACTTCACCCATACTCACACTATTGTTTTTTATGCATGGGTATTTCAGACTCTGACGCACTGTTGATGAATGTAGAAAAGAAAAGACAGAAGTCGCTCCAGTGTAATTCGAAGATAAGCACTAAGCGTTTCAGCGCTCTAATGGGTGCAGTGTCAGCAGTTGGAGACAGTAAACGTAGCTCTGCAGTTGATGATCTCAATTTCCACACACAACCATCCCAGGTGCTTGCTTTAACTTCGCGCTGTCAAATGTGGTTGCATGTTGCATATGGTGTCTAGCTTGTATTCCTTCCAATTTGGTTAAATTGCATCTGCTTACTTTACACATTATACCTTTGATAATGACATGCCTTCCTGTTTTTGATACATACTATATATGTCTATTAACCATGTTTGTACATCAAACTAATGATCTTTTGTATCCCTCGTCAATCACTTATGATGAGACAGTCACCCGGGTGGGTTGCTGTGAGACGCCCTACTCGTTTAAAGAGTGCAGTGTCATCCTCCCCACATGATTCTCAACAAACAGCAAGGCTAAATGAAGATAGTCAACGTAGCTCTCTAGTTGATCACCGCAATTCCCCCAAACCACCATTGCAGGTGCTTGCTCTTACTTGGCAGTGTGATATGTGGTTGCATGTTGCATATGGTGTCTACCTTGTAATGCTTCTAATTAGGGTAAATTGCATCTGCTTAGTTAACACATTATACCTGTGAATATGACATGCCTTCCTGCTTTTGGTACATACTACGTCTTTCTATCAACCATGTTCTTACATCAAACTACTTTTCTTGTGTATCCCTCATCAATGCTCCTAATTTGTTAAATTACATCTCCTTAGCTTACACATTATACATGTGAATATGACATGCCTTCCTGTTTTTGGTACATACTACATCTGCCTATCACACCATGTTCTTACATCAAACTACTGTTCTTGTGTATCCTGCGTCTATCGCTTATGCTGAGACAGTCATGCACGTGGGTTAATATGAGACGCAATACTCTTATAAAGAATGCAATTTCATCCTCTCCACATGATTCTCAAGAAACAGCAAGCCTAAATAAAGATATTGAACATTGCTCTGTACCTGAAGACAGCACTTCCCCTACACCACCATCACAGGTGCTTGCTCCAACTTCGCAATGTGATATGTGGTTGCATATTGCATACGGTGTCTAGCTTGTAATGCTTCTAATTAGGGTAAATTGCATCTGCTTAGTTTACACACTATACTTGTGAATATGACATGCCTTCCTATTTTTGGTACACACTACATCTATGTGTTAACCTTGTTCTTACATGAAACTACCTCTCTTTTGTATCCTGCATCAATCACTTACGATGAGTCACCTTTATTCGTTGCATATTGCATATTATTTCTAGCCTGTTGCCATGTATTGCTTCTAATTTGGTCAAATACATTTGTTAGGGCACCCTTTTAATTTGGCAGAGTGATATTGGTTTCATCTTTCATATGGTTTCTAGCTTGCATCGATTCTAACAAGTTCGAGCACCTTGTGCTTAGTTTACACTTTATACATCATACATGTCAATACGTCACGCTGTCCTGTTTTTCATACATATTCCATCCTCCTATCATGCGGCGGCCTTACATGAAAGTAGTGTTCGTCAGTATCATGCATCAATAAGTTCTAAAGAGAAAATTTTATTCCGTTTTCTTGTGGGTTTGACTTGACAAGGAAAAATCAAGAAAGAGGAAGGAAAAGAGTAAGGAAGGCGATGATGGTGGTCCTCTGCAGCAACATAAACGGAGCATTTGTACCAATTCTCCTTGTACTGATAGTGCATTACATGGTCCAAGTCTCCGCTCCCCTACTCCACCATCCAAGGTGCTTGCTCTAACTTGGCAGTGTGATATCTGGTTGCATGTTGCATATGGTGTGTAGCTCGTATTGCTCCTAATTAGTGTAAATTGCATCTGCTTAGCTTACACATGATACATGTGAATATGACACGCTTTTCTGTTTTTGGTACATACTATATATGTCTATCGCACCATGTTCTTACATGAAACTACTCTTCTTGTGTATCCTGCATCAGTCACTTATGATGGGACACCTCTAAGTTGGCAGTGTGATATTGGTTTGCGTCTTGAATATGATTTGTAGCATGTATTGCTTCTAGTTTGATGAACGCCACCTATGACAAGACAGTTTTAACTTGGCAGAGTGATATTGATTGCACCTTCCATATGGTGTCTTGCAGTGTTTCTAATTTGTTGAAGTACCTTCTGCTTAGTTACCACATCATAGGTGTGAATATGTCAAGCCGTCCATTTTTTCGTACATATTCCATCCTCGTATCATGACTTTGCCTTTCATCAGAGTAGTGTTCGTCAGTATCATGCATGAATGACTGAAGAGCGAATGATATTCCTTTTTCTTGTCGGTTTGACCTCACAAGGCATTGGATGATGGTGGTCCTTCTGAGCAATTGAAACGGAGATTCTCTACAGATTCTACTCCGCCATCCTCCCAACAAGATTCACAAGACAACGCAAGGCTAGACAGTCAACGTAGCTGTGTAGATGATGAGCACATCTCCCCTACTCCACCATCACAGGTGCTTGCTCTAACTTGGCACTATTATATGTGGTTGCATGTTGCGTATGATGTCTAGCTTGTATTGCTTCTAACTTTGTTGAATTGCATCTGCTTACTTTACACATAATGCCTGTGAATATGACATGTGTTCCTGTTTCTACATCAGACTACTATTCTTGCATATCCCGCATCAGTCACTTATGATAAGGCACCTTTAAGTTGCCACTGTGATATTGGTTGTGTCTTGCATATGATTTCTAGCATATACTGCTTCTAATTTGTTGAAACGCCATACAGTTTGAACTTGGCAGAGTGATATTGGTTGCATCTTTCATATGGTGTCTAGCTTGCAGTGCTTCTAATTTGTTGAAACGCCTTCTGCTTAGTTACCACATCATAGGTGTGAATATGTCATGCCATCCTATTTTTCATACATATTCCATCCTCGCATCATGTGTTTGCCTTTCATCCAAGTAGTGTTCGTCAGTATCATGCATGAATGAGTTCTGAAGAACGAATTTTATTCCTTTTTCTTATCAGTTTGACTTCACAATGCAAAATCATTACAGCTGAAGGAAATTAGTCCAGGAGTGGATGATGGTGGTCCTTCGGAGCAACTCAAACAGGGGGTCTCTAAAGATTCTACTCTGCCATCCTCCCAACAAGATTCGCAAGACAACACAAGGATGGACAGTCAACGTAGCTGTGTAGATGATGAGCACATCTCCCCTACTCCACCATCACTCGTGCTTGCTCTAACTTGACACTATTATATGTGGTTGCATGTTGCGTATGATGTCTAGCTTGTATTGCTTCTAACTTGAATTGCATCTGCTTACTTTACACATAATGCCTGTGAATATGACACGTGTTCCTGTTTCTAGAACATACGTGTACATGATGAGCACATCTCCCCTACTCCACCATCATAGGTGCTTGCTCTTACTTGGAACTGTTATACATGGTTGCGTTTTCCATATGATGTCTACTTTGTATTGCTTCTGATTATGTAGAATTGCATCTGCGTAGCTTACAACTTATACTTGCAACGATCACTTACCCATAAGACACATTTAACTTGGGACTGTGATGTAGGTTGCATCTTGCATTGTCTTCTAGCTTCTACTGCTTCTAATTTCTTGAAATGGCACTTACGACGAGACACTTTTTACCTGATAGAGTGATATTGGGGTCATGTTCATATGGTGCCTAGCTTTCATTTCTTCTAATTTTGTTGAAATGCCTTCCGCTTACTGTTTTTTCATACATATTCCATCCTCCTATCGTACGTGTGAATATGAAACGCTGTCTTTTTTGTATATATTCCATCCTCCTATCATGCGCTTGCCTTACATCAAAGTAGCGTTCGTCTGTATCATGCATCAACCAGTTATGCAGAGCTAATTTTATTCATCTTCTTGTGGTTTTGACTTCATAAGGCAATATAAGAAAATAGGAAGGAAAAGAGTAAGTTAGGGATGTTGGTGGTACTCCGCACCGACGCAAACCGAGACTCTCTAGATTTGCCACTGCTACTACTAATGAAGTTGAAGTCCCAAGTCTACATGATGAGTTCATCTCCCGCACTCCACCATCGTAGGTGCTTGCTCTAAGCTGACAGTGTGATAATTGGTTTCATGTTGCATATGTTGTCTAGCCTGTATTTCTTCTATTTTCATTAAATTGCACCTGCTGAGTTTATACGTTATACATGTGCATATGGCATGGCTTTCTGTGTCTAGAATACACTGCATCTATCTATCATACCATGTTCTTACATCAAAGTACTGCTGTTGTGTATCCCGCATCAGTAACTCATGATTGGACGCTTTTAACATGGCAGTTTGATAGTGGTTGCATCTTGCATTGATTTCTATGTTGTACTGCTTCTAGTTTTTCGAATTGCCACTTATGACAAGACACTTTTAACTTGGCAGAGTAATATTGGTTGCATTTTTCATATGGTGTCTAGCTTGCATTACTTCTATTTTCTTGAAAATCCTTCTGCTTAGTTTGCACATTGTAGCTGTGAATATGTCATGTCATCCTGTTTTTCTTACATATTCCATCCTCATACTGTTGTCTTACATAAGTATTGCTTGTCTGTATCATGCATCAATGAGTTCTGAAGAGTGATTTTATTCTTTTGTGTTGTGGGTACAGCTTGACATGGCAAAGTCAAAAAAGAGCAAGGAAAATAATATAGTAGGGAGTGTTGTTACTCGTCGGGTGAAACGGAAAAGGTTCTGCCGTCGAGATTCTGCTGGTACTTATAGTGCAGTAGAAGGTCCAAGTCCACCGGCTAAATCTACAAACACAATATCACCTGCTCCACCAGCTGCAGCATCCGCTTCAACTGTACCAGCATCTCAACCAGTTACTCGTTCGTTTGCTCCGGAACTGGCCAGTTCCCAAGCTGCCTTCACACCTAACACTACTTCCGAAGCACTGCTGACACAACAGGACTTGGCAAGATCAGATGAACCTCATGAGCATCAACACCAAGACGGTACCTGACCGAGTCAAGTTGCAGTTGCATGCTCCTTTATATGTACTCTCACAGTTTGATGTACACTAACACTTTCCATATTCGTTGTTGAACTAGCACCATGGCGCAAGCGGAAACAGACATCAGGGATAATGCTTGACAGATTAACAAAATCTAAAGGAGGAAGAATGGAGATCCACTTTGAGGCAGGTTTAAAAAGGCCACATGATGCTACAGAGTCAGCCAAGTTAGTATCAGAGGCAGCCGTTGCCATTAGGTGTCATGCGCGTATCCTCCCAACGTGGATCCAGTACAGGAATAAGAAAGACAATACCCAGTTTAACACCTTCCTTGACCATTTATCCGTAAGTAATGTTATTAATCGCAATTAGTAATATTGTCTTGCTCTGTCCCATTCTTTCTAGCTTCCTCCTAATAAGACTCACATTCTTTTCTCAACAGATGAGGTTCAAGTTGGATCTGAAAGATGGTGCAACTAAACAAGCATGCACTCATGTTTTTCAGTCTGCTCTGCGACAGTATCGGTACCACCTTAGAAAATCTCACTTTGAAGGCAAGGCTAACAATGAAATCACCCAAACATCTCCAGTGGAATATATTACAGATGAAGATTGGACAACCCTAGTTAAACACTGGTCTGATCCAAAGTATCAGGTAGGCTATATGTATTTGATCAGACCACATATTGAACTTGTATTTATGTATGTGCCTTACAAGTGTATCTTCTTCTAGGCTAACTGTTTGAAGAACAAAACCAACCGTTCTAAAGTGAAATTCCAACACACAACAGGATCTCGTAGCTATATTGCACACTGTGAGGCTCTTGTAAATAGCTGCTACTTCCTTCTTTTTTTGTGCCATATTATCGTATCTATATTGACTTGTTCCAAATACAGAGGAAAGCCCGTGCGGACCAAAAAGAACCTGAACCGAATGCAATGCAAATCTTCAAGGATTGCCACACCAGCAAGATGAAGGGCATGAGCACACCAGCTCAAGCCGTTGTTGTAAGTCCTTACTCCTCCTGCCTTGAACTGATTCGTACTGTGATGTTTTCATTTAACTACTTGGTTTGTAGCCAATGTCGGTTACTCTGTTCACTTTTATACACAATTGTCTTAACGTATCATTTCACCTTACACGGTTTAAAAGAGATGAAGGATATTCTTTTGGTCTTGATTTGTAATCTAGTTGTTATGTTCACGTGCCCACACAATGATAAAATAGCCTGTTCGATTTATATCTGTTTGCCCATGATATGAATGATGTCATACTATGTTCATCCAACTTTAAACCATGTCTCTTTATCCTTAGATGTCAATGAATGTGAGGAAATAGACAATACAGTAGGCATGCTACATGGACATATGTTCCGAAAGTGATTTTATTATGTAGTTGGCACTACAATACATGCTAATGTATTATAGTAGTTCACCAAAATAAGTTATGTATAAACGATTAACCTACTTTGTTTATTTTTGTCTCATTAGTAACTTATCTGGTACACTAATCTACAAGTTCAAACTTTAAGGAAGCTATGGAACAAATGATTGAACAGCCACAACCACCTGAAGGTGACGAGGCTACTACAGGCACAATGTCATCTCTTGCTGCAGTGCGTCAGTATCTCTCCACTAACAGTGCAAAAAGCACCTTCCTGCGTAATTCTGGGTTGGTTGTCAAGGTAACCTCGTCCAAATCGCCTACTGAATAAAATCTTCTTGCTAGACAGAGTGATATATGTTGGGGATATAACTGCTGAGTATAAAACCGCCCAGGAGGGGCCGGTTCACCCTCAACTATACTGAAGCCCACGAAGGATCAAAAGATGGCGCTTTACTATAGAGCTTAGAGGCCCGGAGCCCAGAGGCGGATTAGGGCCCGTAGTGGTAAACCGCCATAGTCATGTAACTTGTGTTGTAAGATAAGGAAAGGAGAGACCGAGCCGAACACTTGTATGAGTCTGCTTCGGGACTCTGTAGACCGACCAAGCATCGATCCATGTATATAAAGGGATGACCCGGCGGCGGTTCAGGGAAACACAACTCGACAACCAGGCATAGCTTGTTTAGCTCCCTGGTTCGCGAGACCGCAATAATCCCATCACAACTAGACGTAGGCCTTTACCTTCATCGAAGGGGCCAAACTAGTATAAAATCCCTCGTGTCCTTAGTCCGGTTTAACCCCTTAAGCTAACCCGTCGTGATGTCTCCATGACTAAGTCCTTACACGATGACATCTGACGTGATATTTCCACGACAGTTGGTGCCCACCGTGGGGCTATCGCACGACGGTTTCGAGTTCTTGAAGGGCAGCTTTGAAGGACTCAAATGATACGTGGCGGGCCGGATGACCAAGAGTCATCGCGGCAAGCTCTACATCGACGATGCAGGCTGGGGCCCCGAGGCCGGCTCAATCGAGTATGGGTACCGGGTCCCCTTTGGCGGAATTCACGTCTTCATCGGAAGATCAGCGAACCAGGCCCTGAGCCGGACATCTGCACCGACCTCGCTGAAACGGCTCAGCGTGCAAGCCCCGCCCGGATTTAGCCTCCCATGAAGCATGCGTTCGTAGGATGTGTCCACGAGATCGGATCTGAACCGGCGTCTGAGGGTGAAACGGTCGATTATTCCGACGGCGAATCATCTGGTGAAACTGAATCCTTATACCAAGTTCAGGATGGCGTGTTTGAAGGGTATTCCGATGGCACCAGTATTCCGGAATTCCTTGAAATGCCAAACCACGCCGGAATCTTCATGGCTGGAACATAGCTGACCTTGCAAAACTCTACTGCGGTGGCATCTGGACCAGTAGCAGGGGCAGGAGGCTTCGTGCGCCAGCCGACTCAAGTTCTTTTCGGTTTGATGGATGCCTGGGCAGCCTTGTTAACCACAGCAGTTACACCAGCAACACAGGATCAGCACAATGCGGACATTGCTAGTCTGAAGGATCAGATAACGCAAGCCAAAGCGGACTTAGCAGCTGAGGAAACCAGGATGGCTGAAGAGCGGGCTGCTTTAGATGCTCAGGCACAGAGGATTCAAGCCAAGAGTCATCAACTTTTTATGGATCAGAACGCTTCAAATCAAGTATTCCGGAGGAGACATCAATCTCGCCTACCGTCGAATTACAATGCGATGAATCTCTTTGGAACACCGAGAGAAGGAACTAGTAATCCGCCAGCCGTAAACCGGAATACCGATCCAAGAACTGGGGCGCCGGATCAACCTCAGGTGATGGGTCCGCCTCAGTGTATGGACAACCCTCCGCGGTATACCACACCGCCGCCGGGTCACTTCTCTACCCCATTGGACAATATTATAGCGGCAGCATCCCGATTGACCACTATTCCGATTGAAGGTGAATCGCCGGCAGCGGTTGAGACTCGGCGGGCACGGGATCTTCTTCAAACAGCTTTGACACAGCAGCAAGCTTATTCATATAGCCGAGACAGGGTTCACTTAACCCCGCGACCGAGTAAAAGCTATAGTAGGCATATAGATGAACCGGAGGTGTCTAGCAGTGTGCGGCGCCGCATTGTCCCTCAGGGGCCTAATCCGGCGCATGGTGATATGAATGCTCAGGACGTGGTGGATAATGGCAGAGCGCGAAGGGAGGCCGCTTTGGCAGCACAACATACGGGTCGATATCAACCCGCCCCGGTTCAGCCAGTAGCGTCAGTAGATCGAGGCGTCGGAGTTGCTTTCAGTTCGTGGGGAGTGCCGTGCCTTATTCCGGCTCTCTATAATGTGCGCTTGACTAAGGAGTTCAAGGGTCCACGTAAGGTGCCGAATTACACCGCTGATCAGCCACCCGAGGCGTGGGTGGAAAGTTATGAGATGGCAATGGAGATGCTGGAAGTTGATGAAGCGGCTTGTGCAAAGTACTTCACGATGATGTTGGAGGGAACAGCCCGCACTTGGTTGAAAAACATACCGCTTAATTCCATCGAGTCATGGGACCAGTTGAAGGCCCGGTTTATAGCCAATTTCAAGGACACATGTAAGCAGCCTATGTCCATTGTGGATCTCGATGCCTATGTGCAAGGGGAGAACGAGTCAACAACTCATTGGGTGCGCTGGGTTTCAGAAGTCTTGCATTCATCGGACCGTATTAATGCTGGCTCGGCAATCATCACCTTGGAGAGTAATTGCCGGTTTAAGTCACTGAAGATGAAGTTGGGATGACTCAAGCGTCACTACAATGACATGGGCACACTTATGGCCGCCTTGGTCAAGTATGCTGATTCTGATAATAACAAGGATCTCGATTCTGATGAGGAGAAACCGGAGAAGGGAAAGAAGAACAGCGGTGCAAAGGGACAGCAGCACAACCAAGGAGGCCATGGAAATAACGGTAAGCGTAAAGTGGATTCAGATTTTGTAGCTAATGCTAATGTGCAGCGTCGTAAGGGTAAACCGCCCTAGCGCGGCGGCGGAATGAATCTGGAACATTTGTTGAATCAACCCTGCCCAAAGCATGGGACCAAGGAGGCTCCTGCAATGCATCTCTGGAAAGATTGTAACATTATGAAGGAGTTCAAAAACTCTGATCTTTTCCGGTATGATCAGGGTCCATCAGGTGGTTCGGGTCCAGGTTTTCATGGTGGCGGTGTTTCAAACTCTGGATTTCAGAATAATCAGAGCAACCAGAACAACCAAGGTGGTAATAACCAGCAGAGTAATTAGGGAAATCAACAGCAGTCGGGTTATCAGAGTCACCCAAAGCAATTGAATGGTGGGCAGTATCATGTGTTCACCACTAGTTTGTGCAAGCGTGATTAGAAGCTTCACAAGAGGGCTGTTAATGCTGTTGAACCCGCGGTACCACGTTATTAGCGGTGGTCTGAGCAACCTATTGTGTGGAGCAGAGAGGATCGTCCGCCCCGGGTTGACAATCAGGGTCACCTGGCGTTGGTGGTGGCACCTCAGGTGGGAGGTTATAAGTTCACCAAGGTACTCATGGATGGAGGGAGCAGTATCAACATTCTGTATTATGAAACCTTCTGTCACATGGGGTTAACATACAAGAGTCTTAAACCGTCCAATACTGTTTTTCATGGTGTGGTACCAGGTAAATTGGCATATCCTGTTGGTAAGATCGATTTGGAAGTTGTGTTTGGTAATGAACATGATTCCCGGTCTGAGACATTGACCTTTGAAGTGGTGAGGATCCAGAGCCCGTACCATGCACTGTTTGGGCGACCGGCTTACGCAAATTTCATGGCGAGGCCCTGTTATATTTACTTACAACTCAAGATGTCGGGTCATAAAGGGACCATTACGGTTCACGGGAGTCGTAAAATCGCTTTGGATTGCGAGGAAGGTGATGCGGCCTATGCTGAGTCCGTTTGTGCTATAGAGGAGCTGAAGTTTTATAAGGAAAATGATGATCCAGCAGACATGACCCCTCTGAAGAAGCCTACCACTCAGCATAACCCGACCATGCATTTCAAACCGGCTGATGAGACTAAAGTTGTTGACTTTGTTCCTGGCGATTCATCTAAGCAGTTTAGCATCAGCACCAATCGGGATCCGAAATAGGAAAGCATGCTCATCGAGTTCATCCGTGAGAACCGGGACATTTTTGCATGGAAACCTTCTGACATGCCAGGTGTACCGAGGGAACTCGCTGAGCACACTCTCAATATTGATCCCAAGTTTAAACCGGTCAAGCAATTTCTTCGTCGCTTTAACGAGGAGAGGCGCAAGGCAATTGGTGAAGAGGTAGCCCGGCTCTTGGCTGCTGGGTTTATCGTTGAAGTATTCCACCCAGAGTGGTTGGCTAATCCGGTGCTTGTTCTTAAGAAAAACGACACTTGGCGCATGTGTGTGGATTACACAGATTTGAACAAAGCTTGTCCGGCCGATCCTTTTGCTCTCCCGCGTATTGATCAGATCATTGATGCAACGCTGGGTTGTGAGCGTTTGAGTTTCTTGGACGCTTATTTAGGCTATCATCAAATCAAAATGGCAGTTAAGGACCAGGAGAAGACCGCCTTCATCACTCCCTTTGGAGCCTTCTGCTATGTTTCTATGCCCTTTGGGTTCAAGAGTGCCCAGGCAACTTATCAGCGTTGTGTGCAGAATTGTCTTCATACTCAGATTGGGTGCAATGTTCATGCCTATGTTGATGACATTGTGGTAAAATCTAGGAAGAAGGAGACACTGATAGATGATCTCAAGGAGACCTTTGACAATTTGCGAGTTTAAAAGATGATGCTCAATCCGGACAAGTGTGTCTTTGGGGTTCCGGCCGGCAAGCTTCTAGGCTTTCTGGTGTCCAACAGAGGCATTGAGGCTAACCCGGAAAAGATTAAAGCAATTACATCTTTGGCAAAACCGGCGTGCATCAATGATGTTCAGCGTCTAGCAGGGTGGATTGCAGCCCTAAGCCGGTTTATCAGCCGTTTGGGAGAGAAGGCGGTCCCTCTATATCAGATGCTGAAGAAAACAGATACCTTTGTCTGGAGCGATGCGGCTAATACGGTGTTTGAAGACTTGAAGCGACAGTTGGTTGAACCGCCGGTCCTTGGTGCTCCGGTTGACAGGGAGCCCTTGTTGTTGTATGTGGCTGCTAATGCCCGTGCTGTCAGTGTGGCCATTGTGGTTGAGCGCAAGGAGGCTGGTAAGGAGTATCCGGTTCAACGGACGGTTTACTATATCAGTGAGGTACTTATCGAGTGAAAGCAGCGATATCGGCATTGGCAGAAGCTCGTATATGGGGTTTTTATGGCAAGTCGGAAGCTCAAGCAATATTTCCAAGGCCATCCCATTACGGTTGTTAGCTCAGCTCCGTTGGGTGATATAATTCAGAACAGGGAGGCAACTGGCCGGGTTGCAAAATGGGCAAATGAACTTAGTCCACATGGTTTGAAGTATGTACCTTGAACAACCATAAAATCTCAAGCACTTGTGGATTTCATAATTGATTGGACCGAGTTACAAGCAACAGAGGACAAACCGGACAGTACATATTGGACGATTCACTTTGACGGATCCAGGCAATTGGAGGGCTCGAGGGCTGGAGTTGTCCTTACTTCCCCTCGAGGTGATAAAATTCGTTATGTCCTCCGTTTAATGTTCCCCTGTACTAACAATGCAGCTGAGTACGAGGCTCCGAGTGGCCAAGGAGATGAACTTAAGCCAGTGATGTCTACTACACAACCTTCTTCTTGTAAACGTTGTTGGGCCTGCAAGTGCACAGGTTTGTAGGACAGTAGCAAATTTCTCTCAAGTGGATGACCTAAGGTTTATCAATCCATAGGAGGCGTAGGATGAAGATGGTCTCTCTCAAACAACCCTGCAAACAAATAACAAAGAGTCTCTTGTGTCCCCAACACACCCAATACAACGGTAAATTGTATAGGTGCACTAGTTCGGCGAAGAGATGGTGATACAAGTGCAAAATAGATAGTAGATATAGGTTTTTGTAATCTGAAATAATAAAAACAGCAAGGTAGCGAGCGGTAAAAGTGAGCGTAAACAGTATTGCAATGGTAGGAAACAAGGCCTAGGCTTCATACTTTCACTAGTGCAAGTTCTTTCAACAATAATAACGTAGATAGATCATATAACAAGCCCTCAACATGCAACAAAGAGTCACTCCAAAGACACTAATAGCGGAGTACAAACGTAGAGATTATGGTTGGGTACGAAACCACCACAAAGTTATTCTTTCGGATCGATCTATAAAAGAGTTCGTACTAGAATAACACCTAAAGACACAAATCAACCAAAACCCTAATGTCACGTAGATACTCCATTATCACCTCAAGTATCTGTGGGCATGATTATACGATATGCATCACACAATCTCAGATTCATCCAACCAACATAAAAGTACTTCAAAGAGTGCCCCAAAGCTACTACCGGAGAGTCAAGAACGTGTTCCAACCCCTATGCATAGGTTCCCAAGTGTCACGAAACCCGCAAGTTGATCACCACAACATACATCAAGTGGATCAATAGAATAACCCATTGTCACCATGGTTATCCCATGCAAGACATACATCAAGTGTTCATAAAGACTCAAACCGATAAAATAACTTCAAAGGGGAAACTCAATTCATCACAAGAGAGTAGAGGGGGAGAAACATCATAAGATCCAACTACTATAGCAAAGCTCGGGATACATCAAGATCGTGCCATAGAGGGGACACGAGGGAGAACGCGAGAGAGAGAGATCAAACACATAGCTACTGGTAGATACCCTCAGCCCCGAGGGTGAACTACTCCCTCCTCATCATGGATAGCACCGGGATGATAAAGATGGCCTCCGGTGATGGGATCCCCCTCCGGCAGGGTGCCAGAATAGGGTCCCGATTGGTTTTTGGTGGCTACAGAGGCTTGCGGCGGCGGAACTCCCGATCTAGGTTCTGTTCTGGAAGTTTTAGGGTACAAGAGTATATATGGGTGCAGGGGGTACGTCGGAGGAGCTACGGGGGCCCCACGAGGCAGGGGGCGTGCCCAGGGGGAAGGGTGCGCCCCCCACCCTTGTGAGAACCTCCCGTATCTCCTGACGTGCACTCCAAGTCCATCGGGTGGCTTTCCTTCCAAAAATAACTTCTCCAGTTGATTTCGTTCCGTTTTGACTCTGTCTGATATTCCTTTTCCTCGAAACACTGAAATAGGCATAAAACAACAAATCTGGGCTGGGCCTCCGGTTAATAGGTTAGTCCAAAAAATAATACAAAAGTGTATAATAAAGCCCATAATCATTCAAAACACATAGTAATATAGCATGAATGCTTCATAAATTATAGATACATTGGAGACATATCGGCTGGGTACGATGCTTTGGAGACTCTGATCTGGTGGCTCAGCAAGTTTCTGGCACTTGGGATTCTAAGGATCCACTCATGGCGGCTTACAGATGTGAGGTGGATATTGTGGCGGGTTACTTCAAAGGGTATCAGGTTGAGCATATCGATCGGCGCAAAAACGAAGCAGCAGACACTTTAAGCCGTCTTGGATCTCAGCGTAAACCGGTACCTCCCAATACCTTTCTAGATATCTTGCATAACCCGTTTGTTAAGTTGCCTACAGAGGAGGATTTGGTTGTTCCTGATCCGGAGGCTCAATTAGTGGCCGCTTTACACGCTGTGCTGGATTGGACGGTTCCATATCTGGCGTATATGAACCGGGGCGAGTTACCAGCTGATGAAGTCGTGGCTCGGCAGATAGTCCGGCGCTCCAAGTCCATGGTTATTCACAATGGCAAGTTACACCGCTGCCGCGTTTCAGGCGTATTTCAGTGTTGTGTTTCTCCGGAAGAAGGTCAAGAGATCCTACGGGAAATTCATGAAGGGGATTGTGGTCATCATGCCGGTTCAAAGTCTTTGGTTGCAAAAGCTTTTCGTCATGGGTTCTACTGGTTGAGAGCTCATGTTGATGCGGAGGATCTGGTAAAGTGATGTGATGCTTGTCAAAAGTTTTCACGCAGAGCACATGTTCCGGCTCAAGAATTAAGGAGGATTCCCATCACTTGGCCATTTGCCACTTGGGGGCTTGGCATGGTGGGACCCTTTAAACGCTCCAAGGATAAGAAGACCCACCTGCTGGTGGCGGTTGACAAGTTTACCAAGTGGGTTGAAGCGGAGCCTGTCAGCAAGTGTGATGCGGCTACGGTGGTTCAATTTCTCAAAAAGATTATCTTCCGCTTTGGTTTCCCATGCAACATCATCACGGATAATGGCACAAACCTCTCTAAAGGTGAGATGGAAGATTTTTGTCAAAGAGAACACATCCGGCTTGACTTAGCATCCGTGGTGCACCCCCAGACCAATGGTCAAGCGGAGAGAGCTAATCAAGAAATCTTGAAGGTTATTAAACCTCGGCTTATGGTTTCTTTAAAGCGGACGCCGGGTTGTTGGGTGGAAGAACTACCTTTTGTATTATGTAGTATCAACACCACTCCCAACAGATCGACGGATTACACGCCTTTCTTCATGGTGTATGGGGCAGAGGCGGTCCTGCCAAGCGATATTCGTCACGATTCGCCCTGGGTTGCTAATTATGTTGAAGCGGACAATGAGCAAGCCCTCCAGGAGGCGTTGGACCTGTTAGATGAAAAACAAGATATGTCTTTAGCCCATTTGGCGGTTTACCAGCAAGACATGCAGCGTTATCATAGCCGTCGGGTTAGTACAAGAACCTTTCAAGAAGGCGATTTGGTGCTCCGGCTCATCCAGGATCAGACCGACATGCCCAAGTTATCCCCACCTTGGGAAGGACCCTTTGTGGTCAGCAAAAATCTGCACAACGGATCATACTACCTAATCGACGTTCGAGATAACTCACGCACTTCTGAGGAGGAGACCCGGCGGCCATGGAACATAGCTCTCCTACGGCCTTACTACACTTGAGCCATAGGCTTTGCTTATGTACATATTTCTACAATGTATATATTATGATCAATGAAATAAACCAGCATCCTTGCTACAAGCAGGGCCTCTGCTATTTTTTCTCAAATATCCTTTGAGTTGCATGGGGGCTTCAGCTGACAAAGCGGAGTATTACCTATTATACCGGCTATTATGCCACAATACAGCTTGGGAGCTTCACACCCGAAGTGCCAAAGAGAGTCTGGATGCTATGACAGCTCAAACATAGGCACTCAATGAGCACAGCTCATCATGTTTCTTGGGGGCTCCTTGTGTCAAATACCAAGGAGTTTGAACGGACCCTTGTAACTGGGTATCGACCCACGGCTTGGAAGCCTGGTATATTTACCTAAAACCCCGGGTTAACTTGCCTTCATCAAGTAAGCCACTCCTATCCAGGTAATCCTGGCATGACCCTCCGAACGTTTGATAGTTACTCTCATTGAGACCCTGAACTTGTCAAAGTTAAAACGGTGATTGGTTAGTTGGAGGCCCATCTTAAAAGGCTTTGTCAAATGGTTTAGCTCAGCGGCCTGGTAGCCCATGAAAAGCCTCGAATTTGGGCCTGACAGCCCTTGAAAAGCCTCGACTACACGGTTTTATTTGCACTTGTCACTATTTTTCTATTGATGATTTTTGTGTTAAACCGGCATCTTCGATCTGGTATGGCTTTTCAGTCATCATATTAACCCGGTGTTTGTTAACCCGGCTTCGATCTCAACTAAAAGTTGACGAACATATTATTAAACCGGAGTTTATTAATCCGGCCTGGCTTTGACTACTTGTCGCCAGTTTTGATCATCTGGTGTTCATCGTAACCCGGCATGACTTCTTATACAACATCAGTACAAGGACAATTCTTTCTATGCAGACATAGGTATTGCATCTTATGATATATGAGCCAACATTGAAATTTTCATGATGGATCACATAAAGTATTTCTCACTGCACGATGGTAGCAGATCAAAGTGTTCTTGCTACCCTATTACAAGGCGCTTAAACAGCCCAAAATATGGAATTGTCTTAAATCGGACAGTTTTGTGCAATATCAACTGGATTGTCGGATCAAGCATCATCGCCATGTTGACGTGAAGTAGATGGGTCATCTGGCATCGGTTCAACCTCCTCATCTCCATCTAGTGGTTGGAAGTCAGTGATGGTCCAGTCAATCTGGGTTAAGGCCTAAAAGATAGCCTCTTCACTTATAAGATCAGTCGGATCAACGTCAGGGGCGTAAGTGTGCTTACGGATTGGCGGAATAAGATTTTGCACTTCTGGAATGACAGCCTCAACCCGTTTGTTGTCAGCATCATAGAAGGACCGGTGAACCGTCACGTTTGCTTCTTCTGCCAATTGACTCACCATAGGACGCGTCTCCCTTGTCACACGTTTGAGGGCGTCGTTATCAAACACTGCCCCATTTTCCTGTTCACTAGGAAAGCCCTTGGCAATATCGACCGGATCAAGGTCACCTATCCATGCCTTGGCTCGGGTCAGTGGTAACAAAGCGCCAGCCCTGGCGGCGGATTGCTTCACTTCTTCTATCTGAGCTAGCGTCATAGATAACTTAGCCAGAGTGTCCTTGATCAGTGTTGGGGCTGCATTTTCATAAGAAGTTGCGCAGATAACCCGTTGGGCACCGGTATAGAACTGTTCAATCGGCGTATAAGCAACCTTGAGCTTCCTCCGCATATCAGAGCCCAGCTGGGCAATGCGGCCACCTACAGCGGTTTAACGATTTCATGTTAAACCGACAAAATTTCAAAGCGGAATATTCATAAAAGCATCGGCAAACGGTACTTACCAAATATTGCAGAAGTCATGGCATTGATTTGGCGCTTTAATCCAATAAGCTCTTCCAGCACCGGTTTAAGAGCTGATTCAGCGTCTTCCGCCCGCTTCAGCAATCCAGCCTTTTTGGTATCCCAGTTAGTCCGCTCATATTTGAACCATTCTTTGAGCTGCTCCATGGTGGTTAAGGCAGTTTTCAATTCATCCCTAGCCTTGGTGGTTTCTGCCTGTTGGGATTTCAAATTTTCTTAAAGATCGGCAATCTAGGAGACTTGTTGATTTATCTCACTCTGCAATAGTAAGAAGAGCATATCAATACCTTTTTGAAAGTCCCAAGCATATAACCAGTTATACACTTGGCACTTGGGGGCTAATCAGGATTACTTTTTTTCTACTGATTATTGAAGTCCCACGGATTAATACAAGTTTTAATCATGGCACTTGGGGGCTAATGTGTGTTTGATCAACAATACACAAGGAAAATCAACAAAGTACAGTCTGGAATATGCAAAGTCCCGGTTTGACTTTCTAAAGGCAAACCGGCCCTTGGGGGCTACAATGCAATGAAGGTAGAGAGTAAAGGATCCAACAGTTTACCTCATAGCGCTCCTTCATCAAATTTACCAAACCGGCCTCATAGTCTCGGCTGGTGAAGAGACGGTTTAAGAAGCCGGAATGAAGGTCTTGAGAAGATAAGTCAGCGTAATCTGACAAATCAGTTTTGCTTTTCACCTTGTTCATAAATGCAAATTCATCCTTGGCGGTATGCTTGGATAAAGCAACTGGGTTTCCTAGAGTGGTATATGTTGTGCCAGTAATAACAATGTCATCATCCTTGGTGGGGCTTGATGGATTGACATTCCCCTTAGCAGGGCTTGGCGCTTTGGCAGCAGGGCTCGGCGTTTTCGCATCAGGGCTCGGCGGTTTGGGAACAGGTCTTGGCGGATCAACAGTTCGACTTGGAGGGGTGGCATCAGCAATAGATGTATCAACCTGTGTCTCCGGTTCAACTTCTAACGGATTGGCATCAGCACCTGGATTTTCCGGAGCAGAGTGGTCTATGGCAATCTCAGGATTTTCGCTCTCATTTCCTGGGGTCTTCTCCGGATCAACATCGTCAGTATGACCGCCGGTCTTGGCTTTTTTACTCAATCGGGCCTTGGCGCTACAACATCCGAAGTTAGAATATGATAAACCGACGCATGAAGAAACAACTTGAGAAAGTATACTTACCGAACGACGATCTTGAGGGGAGGCAACTGGGTGGTTGATGAACCGCCAGACGAGTTGGAAGATGCCTGATAATTCATATCAGACGGATTGAGTGGGCATCGGAAGAAACCCTTCAAAGGATAAAGCTTTTCAGGAGAATAAATCACCTCTGGACGCTGTTTCTGGGTTGGTGTATCTGGTAAACCGGACGAGGTGATTTGCTGACCACTGTTCCGGGTTGTGCGACCTTCTACAGCTTGTTGTGTCTTCAATGAAAATTTTGGATCCAAATGAGCAAGAGGGTGAGATAGTTTTACTTTCCGAACTGTGCGGCGAACTCTTTGAACCGGGACAAGGTCAGAATCGGAAGAAATAGTGATTACCTCAACATTGTCTGCGTGGCTGGCCTCAGCCTCCTCCTGGGAACAATCATTGTCAATAAGATGTACGAATAAGGAACCAAGTAAGTCAAGTTTTACCTCTGCGTCTGATTCCTCATCTTCTGGCGGATCAGAAGACTCGGCGGTTTTCTTCTTGGAAACCTTCTTGATAACTTTGGTCTTTGCACGAACCCTTCCCGGTTTAGTTCGTTTCCAGAAGGAGATGTTGAACTGTAACATTAAGGCAAAGAAATGTTAGCACACAGTTAAAGCGGAGACGAATCAGTAAATATTAAGATAAACTTTACCGCTGGTGGAGGATTGGAGATGCAAAAAGGTGCCAATCCGGTTTGACTGCATGCAGAGATTGTTTCATCAAGCATCATCTTTGTAGATTCAGTAACTTCAAGGTCCGTAATTACTACTTCATGATAGTGTTGAGGGTCTTTGATGTTGCTAGTGTATTCATGCATCAATCCGAGGTGGCGGCTTAAAGGCAAAATACCCCAAGATACCCAGCAGCGGACGAGATCAATGCCAGTTAAGCCGTTGGCCATGAGGGCCCGAACCTTGGCGATTTCAGAAGAAAAAAATTCTTTGCTCTGCGGCGGATAAGCGTGAAGGTAATGGGTGGTTGTTGCTAAGCCAGTGAGGGCGATAACCCGACAAGGGATTTTCTCCATCAGTGGTAGTGTTCCGGCAATAAAACCAAGTTTGGTTCCAATCTTTCGGATGGCTATGATGTTTGGCATGAGGGAAGTCAACTTCTTTCCTCTTCTAAATTGAAACACCACCAAGTTCTGTGTTGGGACCATCAGAGAACTCTGTACGGTAGTTTAAGTGAAAAAAATCTTGGAACAACTCCACAGATGGCTCTTCTTGAAGATAGACTTCACAGAATACTTGAAAGTTGCATATATTGGACATGGAGTTTGGTCCAATATCTTGCGGATGGAGCTGGAAGCTTGCAAGGACATCCCAAAAAAAATTGATTCGGGCGGGCTGAATCCCCTGTCTAAGTGTTGCATAAAAACAATCACTTCTCCATCTTGAGGTTCAGGAGGGCATTCACAATCCGGAACACGCCAATGAAGGACCCTTTTGGAGGCTAAAGCGCCAGTGGTAACATATCCATTTATTTGTGTCTCAGTAATCTTAGACGAAACCCAATTGTAGGCAGAGAATTGTTTGGCCATTCTGGAAGAAAAACTGTGAAAGGAAAAATAAAAGTCAGTTTACGATTTACGGTTTATGCATATTATTTAGTGTCAAACCGGCAAATTACCATTCAAATTCAGTTTGGCGGTTTAAGAGAGGGCTAATGGTATATGGTGGATTGGTCATAAAAGGTAAACCGCCCGTAGGCAGAAGGGCCTGAGTTCAAAATCTCCTAAGTGTTGACAGAAACAGGTTTCACACATCGGCGGAATTAATTTGGATCTACCAAAGCTTCAGTAAGAAATATTTTCTGTGATCTATAAAGGCTTTAAACAAAGCAGAGAAGTTCGTGCGTTCTATCAGGGGATTCTGTACAAGAAGGAAGATCTACTAAGTGCTAAACTGGATGCGGAGTAACTACCGCACGAGATTTATGCTAACAGTTGAATCAAAGAAGCTATGTCAGAAGATAGTACAGAAGAACTGATGAATAGATGCGTACATGGACGAACTTGAGAATCCTAATGAAGATCTAGGGTTACAGGGCATAAGTGTACCAGGGTCACTCGGCGGAAGAGGAGCACGACAGGGTCTCTGGAACAAACAGGTTGATGCAGCGGCTGGTGTCGGTGCAGATCCGAAGAGCGACGGCGGCGGCGGAGCTTCAGAGCTGGGGCGTCGCGAGGAAAAAGAAGTACGGAAGGGGAAGAAAAGAAAGGGCCCTGGGGCTTATTTATAATAAGGCCGAGGATAAATGACTGGCGCGAGAATCGAGGAGTCCAAAGCGGCAAATTGCGCAGTTGTCGCCTCGATTTTCGGGATGACATTAAATGAAGGGAATCTTTTTATTCACTTTTTACAAAGATGACGTCATGATGATCCATTGTTGTGTCCAAAGGATGATGTCATGGCGGTTTAACAAGATTCATAAAGGGAAGACATCATTGCGGTTTATGAGAAAGGAAGGAATATGTTTACAGGATTTTTCTAAGTGTAGAAGATTGACATGAACAAGTTCAAATCAATCTGGGGCCTAATGTTGGGGATATAACTACTGAGTATAAACCGCCCAGGAGGGGCCGGTTCACCCTCAATTATACTGAAGCCCACGAAGGATCAGAAGATGGCGCTTTACTATAGAGCTTAGAGGCCCGGAGCCCAGAGGCGGATTAGGGCCCGTAGTGGTAAACCGCCATAGTCATGTAACTTGTGTTGTAAGATAAGGAAAGGAGAGACGCAGCCGAACACTTGTATGAGTCGGCCTCGGGACTCTGTAGACCGGCCGGGCGTCAATCCATGTATATAAGGGGACGACCCGGCGGCGGTTCAGGGACAAGAAACACAACTCGACAACCAGGCATAGCTTGTTTAGCTCCCTGGTTAGCGAGGCCCCAATAATCCCATCACAACTAGACGTAGGCCTTTACCTTCATCGAAGGGGCCGAACTAGTATAAAATCCCTTGTGTCCTTAGTCCGGTTTAACCCCTTAAGCTAAACGTCGCGATGGCTCCACGACTAATTCCTTACACGAGGACATCTGACGTGATATTTCCACGACAATATATCTGTGCTCCAGACACAAGTCCAATCCCTAATGGACGTTGTTTCGGAAACAAGAATAGTGGTTGAGAAATGTCGTCAAGATATGAATGGTTTTGAAACCAGACTATCAGACATTCGCTTCGTTGTTGAAGAGCAATGGCGGAAAAAAGGTGGAGATCGTGCTGCTCCATCAAATTCTACAGCCTGAAACATTAGCACTCAGGTCAAATGATTTGTGCTTCTATACATCTGATGGTGCTTTTATCTGGAAGGACTGTAAACTTTATGCCAACAGGCCTTTTGTTGTATGATTGGAATTTATTTTGTTGTGATACAACATTTATGATGCTGCCACAGGCTGCAGTAATTACGACGCTATTTTTGTATAGTGTAGGTTTATCTTAGTAATGTATTCGGCCAAAAGCTTCGTAGGAGCCCAACATTCGTCGGGCCCATTCTAATTGGGCTAAAAATGATTACGGGCCGAAATTGGCATGTAGCCCACTAAAAATATCTGGGCTTATAAATTAGCATAAGCTTTCAAATTTTTCTGGTAGGCCTCTGCCCATAGTGGGCCTTTAACAGGCCTAAACATAATTTGGGCCCTCAGTAAAAATAGGCCGTTTACAGGTGTAAATATCTCGAGCCCATAAAAAACATGGGCCTTTAATAGACCGAAAGTGAGATTGGGCCCTGATTGTGCCAAATAACCCACTGGACTTAGCAGGCCGAAATGGTGGCCCATTTACGATGCGGATATTTGACAGGCCGAAATTCGGACGGGCCATAAATGCGCCGACCTAATACACGGGCCTTTAATAGGCCGGAACTTCGGTCGGGCTAGATTATCGTCATTTTTATATGGGCCGTTAATGGGCCCGATACGACGTTGGGCCACATACGGCCCATGGTTTACGTCCGGCGTTTATAGGCCGAAAATGACAATAGGCCGAAAGTGGCCCAAATCTATAGTGGGCCTCTAACAGGCCGAATGACAGACATGGCCGAATATGACCCAAATCCTTCATGGTCGTTTATGGGCCGAAAGTTTTGATGGCCTGTAAATGGGCACAAATGAAGCTGGACTTTAACATGCCGGAAATACACCGGGCCGTAATTCGGCCCAATTACTTAGCAGACTGTTAACGGGCCAGAAGTGACCATGGGCCACATTGATGACAAGTTTAGACTAGGCCGTTGTCGGGCCGATTTGACAAAGAATGTTGGGCCTTTAGCTGGGCCGGCCCATTATGGTCTGCAGAATCTTGTGGGCCTTTAGCTGGGCCGACCCATTGTGGTCCGCAAAATCTTGTGGGCCTTTAGCTGGGCCGGCCCATTATGGTCCGCTAAATTTTGTGGGCCTTTAGCTGGGTTGGCCCATTATGGTCCGCTAAATCTTATGGGCCTTCGTTTGGGCCGGCCCATTTAATCTTTTTGGGCCACTTTTGGGCCGGTCCACTTGTCAACATATCATAGGCCCATCTCGACCGTTGGATGAGTGACACATGTGCCAACATGGAGCTGACACGTGGACCCGTCAGCCAATGAGAATTTTACACGTGGAAAATCGGCATTGGTCGTGGCTGTTAACGGGTTATCGGATACAAAATCAGACCCGATAGCTTAACGGCGTTCCGTTATGGTGGATGCCACGTGTCGGTCACCCTTGACGAAAGCACTTCTGTGACGCGTGATTTATCGTCATGGAAGTGGACACTTCCATGATGATAATTTTGGTAATGTCATGGAACACTTCTACGACAGCACAGGTATGACTATCTTGATTCTGTCATAAATTTTTCATGGATGTACATGCATGACAAAAAACGCGACCTATTGTGACAAACATGTATCATCACGGAAGTGTATTTTTTGTAGTGAGAGAATGCTGGGTGTTTAAACAGGCCGACAAGTTGAATGCTGAAAACAAGGAAAAGGGGCTGCATAGCGATGACGACGAGGAGCCCCGGCCGCCGAACATAGGAGGACAGAAGAAATTCCCTCCGCAGGTGAAAACAGTGAATATGATATACGCAACCCATATTCCCAAGTGGGAATGGAAGCGTGCACTAAGGGCTGTCTATGCGATGGAGCCAAGCGCCCCAAAGTTCAACCCATGGTCCTCTTGTCCGATCACTTTTGATCGCAGGGACCATCCTACCAGCATCCGTCATGGCGGTTCAGCTGCATTGGTCCTTGACCCCATCATCAATGGATTCCATCTCACACGAGTCCTCATGGACGGTGGCAGCAGCCTGAACCTGCTCTATCAGGATACAGTGCGCAAAATGGGCATCGACCCCTCAAGCATCAAGCCCACAAAAACCACCTTTAAGGGTTTCATACCAGGTGTGGAGGCATGTTGCACGGGCTCAATCACACTGGAAGTTGTCTTCGGATCTCCGGACAATTTCCGAATCGAGGAGCTAATCTTCGATATTGTCCCCTTCCGCAGTGGCTATCATGCGCTGCTCGGACGAACCACATTTTCCAGATTCAATGCGGCACCGCATTATGCATACCTCAAGCTTAAAATTCCAGGACCTCGCGGGGTTATAGCAGTTAATGGAAAAACAGAGCGCTTGCTCCGTGCGGAAGATCACACTGCGGCCCTCGCGGCAGAAGTACAAAACAGCCTTCTTAGGCAAACAACCAATTCGGCGATAAAAAACCCGGACACCGTCAAGCGAGTCCAGAGTACCCCGCAACAGGATTATCAGGCATGACCAAAGCTCGACTAGCAATTCGGCCTCCGCCCCAGCCTTAGTCAAGCGGCAAAATTTGTGCCGCGCGTACATAATTATGCACTTAAAATACCATGGGCATAGGCAGAGGCACGGCTATGACAAGGTCCAAAATGCGATTCGACCGCCCAGGACCCACACATGTTTACACCTTTTTTCTTTTAGGTCCCCATCTTTAGGAGGCTCTTCCGGTAAACCGACTATCGGACACATAGCAGGACGGACACACCAAGAATACAAGAAGCTGGGGCGCCCAAGGGAATCCTCAGGTGGTCTCTGATAACGATCGTTATACCTGTTTTACATACCCGCACATAGCTCGCTCCTGGTCAGGATGTGTCAAACAGTCCTATTTTGCTTATCGCACTACTTGTATTTGTATGCTTTGACGTATCATTTGAGTAACAAGGGGAAATAGTGTACAGCATCAGCTTTCTATTACGTTTATTTACCCCTTTCCTTTATTGCTTATTTATTACACCCGTGCATTTTGGTACGCCTAGTTTGCCAGGGGCTTCAGTGTACCCCATAACATGGCAACAAATGTCCGAACACTTTTGACAGTGCGGCACCCCAAACTTATAGCATTATATGCATCAGCTCCGGATCATGTCTTGGGTCAATAGTTGGGTTTGCCCGGCTCCTATGTTTTGGTACCTTATGTTCTGCTATATCGGCTAAGGTAGCGCAGGGAGAACTACTACGATTGTGTCTCGGTTCTTCCGGACGAGCACCTCAGTAGAGAAATCCAAAAACTGACTATCATGGTAAGGCGAGAGCCGGTCGCTATTCAAGAGGTCTCAAATCCTTAAAGATTTTTTCCGCTTCAGGCAAGGAATCGGCCTGTACGATTTAGGCGTGTATAGCGCCCCGAGTCCGGCCTTCTGGATACTAGGGGCTTCGCCAAAATTTACAATTGTAGACTTCTATGGCCAAGTGAGAGTAATAAAGCAGTATAGTCCGATTGCCTTATTCGCGGCGCTAAACACCTCCTTAAAAGGACCAAAAATTTGGATAAAGAGTGTTTATACTTATCCCGAACACCCCAGTACTAGTTACATTGGGGCAGAAGCCGACGACTGGCCAACTCTCAAGATTTTATAAACGGCCGCATAGAAGGTAATATTTTAAATTAACAAGAGCCATATAGCGCACATGAACTGGTTTTCATATTACAGGATGATATGAGTACATTCATTCAAATATTACATCCTTAGCACATTCATCCACCACAAGGCGGGCACCCTTAATGACATTGTCATAGTACTGTTCAGGGTGACGGTGCTCCTTGCCCTTCGGCGGCCCCTCTGTCACCAGCTTCTCGGCATCCATCTTCCCAAGTGCACTTTCGCACGGGCCAAGGCCATGCGTGCACCCTCAATGCAGATGGACCGCTTAATGACTTCAAGCCGCGGACAGGCATTTACCATCTACTTGACAAGGCCGAAGTAGCTGCTGGGCAGGGGCTCGCCAGGCCATAGCCGGACTATGAAGTCCTTCATGGCCAGTTCGGCCGCCTTGTGAAGTTCGACCAGTTGCTTCAGCTGGTCGCTCAAGGGCATCGGATGTTCGGCCCCAATATACTGGGACCAAAACAGCTTATCCGTCGAGCTCCCTTCCTCAGCCCGGTAGAACTCTGTGGCATCAGAGATGCTGAGCGGCAGATCTGCGAATGCTCCTGGAGAGCTCTGAATTCGGGTAAGTAAAAGGAAAGTCTCCTTCACATGCTTGCTTTGCATAATGAAAGCCTTACCCGCAGTTATCTTCTTGGCCGCCTCAATTTCCTGGAGGGCCTTTTGGGCTTCGACCTTGGCGTCTTGCACGCTCTGACGGGCCTTCGCAAGCTCCGACTCTTGCGTCTTGGAGTCATGCTCCAAGGACTCGAATTTTTTTACGAAATCCTAGAGCTCTTGCTGGACCTCATCAACCCGAGCCTCTTGTTTTTCGCGCTCGGTGCGCTCCTTGGCCGCTTTGTCTTCGGCCTCGGACAGCGCCTTCTTAAGGGCCGCCACTTTGATCATGGCCCCTAGTAAAATTCATCATGCTTCTATTAGCATCAACGATTTTTTCCTTCATATAACATTCATACGGAGTATCATTTACCTTTGTTCTCCTCGAGCTGCCTCTTCACGAGGTCGAGCTCTTCTTCGGCCCGCCCCAGGTTCTGCCTCCATCCGGAGACCTCAGCAGTGGTGGTGGCGGCGGCCAGCAGCGACGCCTGCTTATTCACATAGACATAATATCATTAGTCTCCTGGGAACAATATTTGATCCTCTATTCGGCCTTTCTTTCTGAACACCAAATAGAGAATCAGGGGCTACTGCCTATACTGTGATACTTTCTCATAATTTAATTACTTACCTCAAAGCCTGTTAGGAGGCTAGCGCAGGCTTTGGTCAATCTGCTTTTGGCGGACTGAACCTTCGCAATCACCGTACTCATAAGAGTACGGTGGTTTTCATGAAGAGCTTCCACCAAGTTATCTGATGCCTCTGGATGGACAGAGGTCATCGGCACAGGCGGCTCGCCCCCCTTAGCGAGGGGCTGCCTGCCTGAATCCGGAACCACTGGAGGTTCTGGCGCAGAATCCGGCTAGGGGCCAAGCTTACTGCGACCCCCTCATCAGAATCCATGGGGATCTCCCCCCTCCCCATGAACCCGACATCGGGGGTTTCGCCTTGAGGCGCCTTCAGAACTATCTCTCCCTGGCCCGGTATCTTCTGAGACAACACTTCGGTGTCGTCCGCGGGCCGGGGAGTGGTGGCCGTTGAGAGCGAATAGCTGTTCATCCCCGATGAGCTCAAGGACCCATCCGAGGAGGATAAGTCAATGCGGGCTTTGGAAAGACTGCACAAATATATTTTGACATGATAAGAAGCCATAAAGCTAAACATGCCAGATGTATTATGGTATCGGGATACTTACGACTTCGCCAGAGGCTTGTCCCTGGGTAGCCACTCCTCGTCGCTGTAGGCGGCTGTTGTGGAATGGTCCGGAGGGAGGGTCCTTCCCTTCTTAGTCCCTTCGGCCTCCCTGGATGGGGTGGCCTTCCTTTTCTTCTCCCCCTCGGTTTGGGGGAGGGGGTTTTCCTCTTCCTCCTCATCATTGTCGTTGGAGGAGTACGCCTTGGTGTCTTCGGACGATAAGTCCGACACAACCTTGCGCCGGAGACCTTTCCTGGTCCCCGTGGCCCTCTTCTTGGCCTTCTTCTCTGGCACCTCATAGGGCACCGGAAACAGCATCTCCGTCAGGAGAGCGGTTGCTGGATCTTCAGGCAATGGAGCTGGACAGTCGATCCGCTCCGCCGTCGCCACATATTCCTTTTAAATCAGTATGATGGCTTAGATTCCTCCCACGAACATACTGAGGAAAGGCGCATCTTGTGAAATATAGAGAGCTTACCGGATTGGCGGGGCGCTTTGCGCTGAGTCCACGATCCTCGATGGTGGGAGGAGGTACTTCGGCGGCCTTGAACAACACCTTCCAGACGTCTTTGTGCATCATGTCGAAGAGCTCTTGCAGCGTCTGGTGTTGGGACGAATCAAACTCCCACATGTTGAATGCCCGCCTTTGGCACGGGAGGATCCGGCGGAAGAGCATGACTTGGACCACGTTGACAAGCTTGATCTTCTTGCTTATCATATTTTTGATGCAGTTCTGGAGTCCGGTCAGCTCCGCAGGTGCACCCCAAGCTAAGCCCTTCGTTTTCCAAGAGGTAACACGCATGGGGATGCCGGATCTAAATTCGGGGGCGGCCGCCCAGTTGGCTTTGCGTGGCTCGGTGATGTAGAACCACCCCAACTGCCACCCCTTCACGATCTCCACATAGGAGCCTTTGAGCCAGGTGACGTTGAGCATCTTGCCCACCGTGGCGCCTTCGCACTCCGCTTGCTGGCCAACCACTATCTTAGGCTTCACGTTGAAGATCTTCGGCCACAGGACGAAGTGAGGCTTGATGCGAGGAAGGCCTCGCACACGATGATAAACGCTGAGATGTTGAGGATGAAATTAGGGGCCAGATCATGAAAATCCAGCTCGTAGTAAAACATGAGCCCGCGGACAAATAGGTGGAGGGGGGATCCCAGTCCACGGACGAAGTGGGCGAGGAACACAACCCTCTCGTGGGGTTCCGGAGTCAGAATAATCTGCCCTGCATCCGGGAGCCGGTGCGCGATGCCTGTGGCCAAGTACTCCGGCCTCCTGGAGCTTCGTAATGGCCTCCTCCGTGACGGAGGAGGCCATCCACTTGCCTCCCGCTCCAGACATGTTTGGAATGGCTGTGCGGAGAAGGTGAGAACTGGGGTGCTGGAGCTCAAGCGTGCGAGAATGGATGAGCGAAGGAACAAGAAGGCATGGGTGAAAAAGGAGAATCCTCATGTCTTTATAAAGGCGCTAGGAACTGTGCGCCTCCCCACTTCCCCATTAAAATTGCTTATTTCCCAAGCGCCATGATTGATGGCGTGGTTGGGTTACCCACACCCATATTGATGAGAATCCCGTGATAAGGGGACACGGTCTCTGCTTCGACAAGACGTGCCAAGGAAACCGCCTCGCAATATGTGCAGTAGCTGGTTGAGAAAAATGGTATGCATAATAACCAGGCCATGGCGTGATGTCACGCTATAAAAAGTTGTCAGCAGATTAGATTTGCGAAATATTGTGCTCTCTATGGTGGTATGCGGAAATTTTTTTGCAGAACCGGACACGATTATTGTGTTCAAAATCTTCTATGGAGTATTCGTAGAGGGAACCCACCTTGCAATGCCGAAGACAATCTACGCGCCGGACTCATCGTCATTGAAGCCTGGTTCAGGGGCTACTGAGGGAGTCCGTGATTAAGGGGTCCTCGGACAGCCGAACTATATACTTTGGTCGGACTGTTGGACTATGAAGATACAAGATTCAAGACTTCGTCCCGTGTCCGGATAGGACTCTCCTTTGCGTGGAGGGAAAGCTTGGCAATTCGTATGTGTAGATTTCCTTCTCTGTAACCGACTCTGTGTAACCCTAGCCCCCTCCGATATATAAACCGGAGGGTTTAGTCCGTACGACAAAAACAATCATAATCATAGGCTAGCTTCTAGGGTTTAGCCTCTACGATCTCATGGTAGATCAAGTCTTGTAATACTCATATCATCAAGATCAATCAAGTAGGAAGTAGGGTATTACCTCCATCGAGAGGGCCCGAACCTGGGTAAAACATCGTGTCCCCTGTCTCCTGTTACCATTAGCCTTAGACGCATAGTTCGGGACCCCCTACCTGAGATCCGCCGGTTTTCACACCGACAGCTAGTCCTTAGTGGTTTTAGTTGTTTTGCATGTTTGGCTGGATCACAGGTGCACTGTGAGAGTGGCTATCTTCCTGGCAAGTTTCTGGACAGAAACTTGTGAGCTTAACTGAGAAAAATCTTGTGGGAGTTAAGGGCTGTGCTTTGGAGTTTAGTGATCTCTTAGGAAGGTAATCAAGCTCGGAAAAGATCAGCCCCAAAAAAACAAAAAATATAATTGTTGTGCAAAGTGATCATTTTGTCCAGAACAGAAATGATTTTCTGTAGCAAAATAATTACAAAAATATATGCAATATTTTTGCTTAGGAAGGTTCCCTAGGGTTCAAAGAATATTTGTGAATTTATTCAGGATTTGTGGAGCAAGAAATCTAGGGGTTACTTTGGAGCATTCTTCTCTGAAGTGATTTTCGGGGAGGAAAATGAATATTTTTCTTTTATGAAAAATATCAATTGGGCTTTTGTTGGAGTTTTCCAGAGAAGAAAAGGTGAGTTAGAGGTGGATGGGTCACTTGGGTGAAAATCAAGGGTAGGCCCAAGTGTTCAAGTCCATTTGAACTGATTCAAAAGTCCAAATCCAAAGCAAAGGCAACTGAAAGTCCGAAATAAGAGAGAAGGCAAAAACCAGGCTGTCACAAACGTCCCCCACTTAAGATGAATCTTGTCCTCGAGATTTGGTTGCTTGGGAATACAGTTCTGGGTAGGTTATCTTTATAAACTCCTCTCTTTCCCAGGTTGCTTCTTCTTCTATGTGATGCTCCCACTGGACCTTGTAAAATTTGATCGCTTTGCTGCGTGTGACCCTTTCGGCCTCATCCAGGATTCTGAACGGTCTCTCCTCATAAGTTAAATCTTTGGCAACCTCAATTTCTGACATATCAGTTCTCTTCCCGGGCGGTGAAATTGTTGGGGAACATGGTAATTTCAAAAAATTCCTACGCACACGCAAGATCATGGTGATGCATAGCAACGATACGGGAGAGTGTTGTCCACATACCCTCGTAGACCGAAAGTAGAAGCGTTCTGACAACGCGGTTGATGTAGTCATACGTCTTCACGATCGACCGATCCTAGCTACTACCGAACGTATGGCACCTCCGCGATCTGCACACGTTCGTCTCGGTGACGTCCCACAAACTCATGATCCAGTAGAGTGTTGAGGGAGAGCTTCATCAGCACAACGGCGTGATGACGATGATAATGACGCTATCAATGCAGGGCTTCGCCTAAGCACTACGACGATATGGCCGAGGTGGATTATGGTGGAGGGGGGAACCGCACACGACTAAGAGATCAATGATAAAATTGTGTGCCTATGGGGTGCCCCCTCCCCCGTATATAAAGGAGTGGAGGAGGGGGAGGGACGGCCCTCTACTATGGCGCGCCATGGGGAGTCCTACTCCCACCGGGAGTAGGATTCCCCCCTTCCATGTAGTAGGAGTAGGAGAGAAGGAAGGAGGGGGCGCCGCCCCTCCCCGTAGTCCAATTCGGACTAGGCCTTGGGGGGCGCACCTTGCCCTAGGTAGCCCCTATCTCTCTCCCTTAAAGCCCAACAAGGCACATATACTTCCTGGCGAATTCTCGTAACTCTATGGTACTCAGATAAGTACCCGAACCACTCAGAACCTTTTCGATGTCCAAATATAGCCTTCCAATATATCGATATTTACATCTCGAACATTTCGAGACTCCTCGTCATGTCTTTAATCTTATTCGGGACTCCTAACAACCTTAGGTACATCAAAATACATAAACTCATTATATCGATCGTCCCCGAACGTTAAGCGTGTGGACCCTATGGGTTCAAGAGCAATGTAGACATGACCGAGACTCATCTCCGGTCAATAACCAATAGCGGAACCTAGATGGTCATATTGGCTCCCACATATTCTATGAAGATCTTTATCGGTCAGACCACATAACAACATACGTTGTTCCATTTGTCATCGGTATGTTACTTGCCCGAGATTCGATCGTCGGTATCTCAATACCTAGTTCAATGTCGTTACCGGCAAGTCTCTTTACTCGTTCCGTAATGCATCATCCCACAACTAACTCATTAGTTGTAATTGCTTGCAAGGCTTATAGTGATGTGCATTACCGAGAGGGCCCAAAGATACCTCTCTGACAATCAGAGTGACAAATCCTAATCTCGATCTATGCCAACTCAACAAACACCATCAGAGACACCTGTATAGCATCTTTATATTCACCCCGTTAAGTTGTGATGTTTGATAGCACACAAAGTGTTCCTCCGGTATTCGGGAGTTGCATAATATCATAGTCTTAGGAACATGTATAAGTCATGAAGAAATCAATAGCAACATACTAAACAATCAAGTGCTAAGCTAACGGAATGGGTCAAGTCAATCACATCATTCTCTAATGATGTGATCCCTTTCATCAAATGACAACTCATGTCTATGGCTAGGAAACTTAACCATCTTTGATTAACGAACTAGTCATGTAGAGGCATACTAGTGACACTCTGTTTGTCTATGTATTCACACATGTACTAAGTTTCCGGTTAATACAATTCTAGCATGAATAATAAACATTTATCATGATATAAGGAAATACAAATAACAACTTTATTATTGCCTCTAGGGCATATTTCCTTCAGTCTCCCACTTGCACTAGAGTCAATAATCTAGTTCACATCGCCATGTGATTTAACACCAATAGTTCACATCATCATGTGACCAACATCCAAAGGGTTTACTAGAGTCAATAATCTAGTTCACATCGCTATGTGATTAAACACAAATAGTTCACATCGTCATGTGACCAACATCCAAAGGGTTTACTAGAGTCAACAATCTAGTTCACATCGCTATGTGATTTAACACCCAAAGAGTACTTAAGGTGTGATCATGTTTTGCTTGTGAGAGAAGTTTAGTCAATGGGTCTGTCATATACAGAGTTGTATGTATTTTGCAAATATTCTATGTCTACAATGATCTGCATGAAGCTACTCTAGCTAATTGCTCCCACTTTCAATATGTATCCATATTGAGACATAGAGTCATCTGGATCAGTGTAAAAGCTTGCATTGATGTAACTCTTTACGATGAGCTCTTTTATCACCTCCATAATTGATAAATATTTCCTTAGTCCTCACTAAGGATAATCTTGACCGCTGTCCAGTGATCTAATCCGAGATCAAAATTGTACTCCCTTGCCAAACTCAGGGCAGGGTACACAATAGGTCTGGTACACAGCACAACATACTTTACAGAACCTATGACCATGGCATAGGGAATGACTTTCATTCTCTTTCTATTTTCTGTCGTGGTCGGGCTTTGAGTCTTACACAACTTTACACCTTGAAATACAGGCAAGAACCCTTTCTTTGACTGATCCATTTTGAACTTCTTCCAAAACTTTACCAAGGTATGTGCTTTGTGAAACTCCAATTAAGCGTCTTGATCTATCTCTATAGATCTTGATGCCCAATATGTAAGTAGCTTCACCGAGGACTTTCATTAAAAAACTCTTATTCAAGTATCCCTTTATGCTATCCAGAAATTCTATATTATTTCCAATCAACAATATGTCATCCACATTTAATATTAGAAATGCTATAGAGCTCCCACTCACTTTCTTGTAAATACAGGCTTCACTTCAAGTCTGTATAAAACTATATGCTTTGATCAACTCATGAAGGCGTATATTCCAACTCCGAGATGCTTGCACCAGTCCATAGATGGATCGTTGGAGCTTGCACACCTTGTTAGTACCTTTAGTATTGACAAAACCTTCTGGTTGCATCATATACAACTCTTCTTTAAGAAATATCCATTTAAGGAATGTAGTTTTGACATCCATTTGCCATATTTCATAAAATATGGCAACTGCTAACATGATTCGGACGAATTTAAGCATCGCTACAGTTGAGAAAATCTCATTGTAGTCAACACCTTGAACTTGTCGAAAACCTTTTGCGACAAGGCGAGCTTTGTTGATAGTAACACTACTATAAGTGTCCGTCTTCCTATTGAAGATCCATTTATTTAATATGGCTTGCCAACCATCGGGAAAGTCCACCAAAGTCCACACTTTGTTCTCATACATGGATTCCATCTCAGATTTCATGGCCTCAAGCCATTTCATGGAATCTGGGCTCATCATCGCTTCCTCATAGTTCGTAGGTTCACCATGGTCTAGTAACATGACTTCTAGAACAGGATTACCGTACCACTCTGGTGCGGATCATACTCTAGAAGACCTACGAGGTTCTATAGTAACATGATCTGAAGTTTCATGTTCATCATCATTAGCTTCCTCACTAATTGGTGTAGGAATCATTAGAACTGATTTCTGTGACGAACTACTTTCCAATTCGGGAGAAGGTACAATTACCTCATCAAGTTCTACTTTCCTTCCACTCACTTCTTTCGAGAGAAACGCCTTCTCTAGAAAGGATCCATTCTTAGCAACGAAAATTTTTCCTTCGGATCTATGATAGAAGGTGTACCCAACAATTTGTTTTGGGTATCCTATGAAGACACACTTCTCCGATTTGGGTTCGAGCATATCAGGTTGAAGCTTTTTCACATAAGCATCGTAGCCCCAAACTTTAAGAAACGACAACTTTGGTTTCTTGCTAAACCACAGTTCATAAGGCATCGTCTCAATGGATTTTGATGGTGCCCTATTTAACGTGAATGCAGCTGTCTCTAATGCATAACCCCAAAACGAAAATGGTCAATCGGTAAGATACATCATAGATCACACCATATCCAATAAAGTGCGGTCACGACGTTTGGACACACCATTACGCTATGGTGTTCCAGATGGCGTTAACTGTGAAACCATTCCACATTGTTTTAAATGAAGGCCAAAGTCGTAACTCAAATATTCTCCTCTACGATCAGATTGTAGAAACTTTATTTTCTTGTTACGATGATTCCCCACTTTACTTTGAAATTTTTGAACTTTTCAAATGTTTCAAACTTGTGTTTCATTAAGTAGATATACTCATATCTTCTCAAATCATCTGTGAAGGTCAAAAAATAACGATAGCCGCCACGAGCATCAACAGTCATCGGACCGCATACATCGGTATGTATTATTTCCGATAAGTCACTAGCTCATTCCATTGTTCCGGAGAACGGAGTTTTAGTCATCTTGCCCATAAGGCACGGTTCGTAAGCATCAAATGATTCATAATCAAGTGATTCCAAAAGTCCATCTTTATGGAGTCTGTTCATGCGCTTTACACCGATATGACCCAAATGGCAGTGCCACAAATATGTTGCACTATCATTATCAACTTTGCATCTTTTGGCATCAATATTATGAATATGTGTATCACTATGATCAAGATTCAATAAACCATCAACATTGGGTGTATGACCATAGAAGGTTTTTTCATGTAAACAGAATAACCATTTATTCTCTATCTTAGATGAATAATCGTATCACTAAACATGATCCAATCATATTTATGCTCAACGCAAACACCAAATAACATTTCTTTAAGTTCAACACTAATCTCAAAAGTATAGGGAGTGTGTGATGATGATCATATCAATTTTGGAACCACTTCCAACACACATCCTCGCTTCACTCTCAACTAGTCTTTGTTTATTCTGTAACTCATGTTTTGAGTTACTAATCTTAGCAACCGAACAAGTATCAAATACTCAGGGGCTACTATAAACATTAGTAAGGTACACATCAATAACCTGTATATCAAATATACCCTTGTTTCACTTTGCCATCCTTCTTATCCACCAAATATTCAGGGCATTTCTGCCTCCAGTGACCATTTCCTTTGCAGTAGAAGCACTAAGTTTCAGGCTTTGGTCCAGCTTTGGGCTTTTTCACGGGAGTGACAACTTGCTTGCCATTCTACTTGAAGTTCCCTTTCTTTCCCTTTTCCCTTTTCTTGAAACTAGTGGTCTTGTCAATCATCAACACTTTGATGCTCTTTCTTTATTTCTACCTTTCGTTGATTCCAGCATCACGAAGAGCTCGGGATTCATTTTCGCCATCCCTTGCATACTATAGTTCATAACGAAGTTCTAGTAACTTGGTGATGGTGACTAGAGAACTCTGTCAATCACTATATTATCGGGAAGATTAACTCCCACTTGATTCAAGTGACTGTAGTACCCAGACATTCTGAGCACATGCTCACTAGTTGAGCAATTCTCCACCATCTTTTAGGTACATAACTAGTTGGAGACTTCATATCTCTCAACTCGGGTATTTGCTTGAAATATTAACTTCAACTCCTGAAACATCTCATATGGTCCATGACGTTCAAAACATCTTTGAAGTCCAGATTCTAAGCCGTTAAGCATGGTGCCCTGAACTATCAAGTAGTCATCATATTGAGCTAGCTAAACGTTCATAACGTCTGCATCTGCTCCAGCAATAGGTCTGTCACCTAGTGATACGTCTCCAACGTATCTATAATTTTTGATTGTTCCATGCTATTATATTACATGTTTTGGATGTTTATGGGCTTTACTTTACACTTTTATATCATTTTTGGGACAAACGTACTAACCGGAGTCCCAGCCCGAATTGCTATTTTCGGCCTATTTTAGTCTTTTGATGAAAAGGAATATCGAACGGAGTCCAAACGGGATGAAACCTTCGGGAGCAATCTTTTTGGAACAATTGCAAACCAGGAGACTTGGAGTGGACGTCAAGAAGTCAATGAGGCGGCCACGAGGGTGCCCGGCGCGCCCTGTGGGGGTCGGCGCGCCCCCCACCCTCGTGGGCCCCTCGTGGCTCCACCGACCTACTTCTTCCTCCTATATATATCCACATTACCCCGAGAACATCCAGGAGCACCACGAAAACCAAATTCCACCGCCGAAACCTTCTGTATCCGTGAGATCCCATCTTGGAGCCTTCGCCGGCGCTCCGCCGGAGGGGGGATCGACCATGGAGTGCCTCTACATCATCCCCAAGGCCTCTCCAATGAGTTGTGAGTAGTTTACCACAGACCTTCGAGTCCATAGAAGCTAGATGGCTTCTTCTCTCTCTTTGATTCTTAATACAAAGTTCTCCTCGATCTTCTTGGAGATCTATTCGATGTAACTCTTTTTGCGGTGTGTTTGTCGAGATCCGATGAGTTGTGGGTTTATGATCAAGTTTATCTATGAGAAATAGTTGAATCTTCTCTGAATTCTATTATGTGTGATTGGTTATCTTTGCAAGTCTCTTCGAATTATCAGTTTGGTTTGGCCTACTAGATTGACCTTTCTTGCAATATGAGAAGTGCTTAGCTTTGGGTTCAATCTTGCGGTGTCCTTTCCCAGTGATAGCAGGGGCAGCAAGGCACGTATTGTATTGTTGCCATCGAGGATAAAAAGATGGGGTTTATATCATATTGCTTGAGTTTATCCCTCTACATCATGTCATCTTGCTTAATGCGTTACTCTGTTCTTCTGAACTTAATACTCTAGATGCAGGCACAAGTCAGTCGATGTGTGGAGTACTAGTAGAAGATGAAGAATCATTTCGATCTACTTGTTGCAGACGTGATGCCTATATACATGATCATGCCTAGATAATCTCATAACTATGCACTTTTCTATCAATTGCTCGACAGTAATTTGTTCACCCACCGTAATACTTATGCTATCTTGAGAGAAGCCACTAGTGAAACCTATGGCCCCCAGGTCTATCTTTTATCATATACGTTTTCCATCTACTTTTATTTGCATCTTTTACTCTCCAATCTATATCATAAAAATACCAAAAATATTTATCTTATCTTATTATCTCTATCAGATCTCACTTTCGCAAGTTGCCGTGAAGGGATTGACAACTCCTTTATCATGTTGGTTGCGAGGTTCCTGTTTGTTTTTGTAGGTACGAGTGACTTTTGAGGAGCCTCCTACTGGATTGATACCTTGGTTATCAAAAATTGAGGGAAATACTTACGCTACTTTGCTGCATCACCCTTTCCTCTTCAAGGGAAAACCAACACAGTGCTCAAGAGGTAGTAAGAAGGATTCCTGGCGCCGTTGCCGTGGAGGTCTTCGCTCAAGTCAAGACATACCAAGTACCCATCACAAACTCATCTCCGTCGCATTACATTATTTGCCATTTGCCTCTCATTTTCCTCTCCCCCACTTCACCCTTGCCATTTTATTCGCCCTCTCTTTTCCGGTCGCCTCTCTCTTTCGCTTGTCTCTTGTGTGCTTGTCGCTATGGCTAGTCCTCCTATCCTCGTTATTACTCCCGAACATGAAATCCTAAATTTTAAGCAAAGGGAGGGAGAAAATCTAAAAGATGCTTGGCATAGAATTTGCAATGCTCAAAATAGATCTACTAGGAAGCTTTCTACTTTTGTTCTTCTTCGCAATTTTTATGTAGGCATTACTCCTTGGAATAGATGCATTCTTGATACCATTACTGAAGGGTTTTTTTGGATAGCCATACTTTTGATGCTTATAATGCTATGTTGGATTTGTTCGGTCCACCTCCCCTCTTGGTTAATGGGACTATTTTAACTCTAGAACATGTGATGCAAAGGCTTGAAACTATTGAAAATAAAGTTGCCACTGTTGAGTTAATTGAAAATTTGGACAAAAAGATCCACAACCAAATTACCCAATATGGGTCTAGGGTTGGAGTTACTTTGAAATTTTTTAAGGAGAAAGAACCTATAGTTAATGAAAGAATAAATCTAGATTCTACAAGAATCGGTAAACTTGAAGATATTATTCCTAACTTAGGGTCTGCCTTTTGCTCCATGAAAAATACTCCAACTCCTCCTACCAAAATTGCTAAATTTATTTATGTTCCTAAAAATAAGGGTGAATCTTCTAGTAAGGAAAATGTGGATCTCAAATCAATAAGTGTTCATCCCAATTGTCTCTCTATCATTATGGAACCTTTTGCTACAAATGAATTTCTTTATTTCTTGCCTAGGAGTTTAATCATTGCTAAAAAGAAAGAACCCCTAAGGGTTATAAGTGATCTATTGAGGAATTAAACACCAAAGATGGCAATACTTAGATCTATTCTCGCTTTTATGCCTAGCTAGGGGCGCTAAACGATAGCGCTTGTTGGGAGGCAACCCAATTTTATTTTTGTCCCTTGATTTTTGCTTCTATTTAGTAATAAATAATTCATCTGGCCTCTGTTTAGATGTGGTTTTATGTTTTAATTAGCGTTTGTGCCAAGTAGAACCTATAGGATAACCTACGGTGATAGTTAATTTGATTCTGCTGAAAAACAGAAACTTTTGCACGCACAAGAATAGTTTTAATAAATCACAGAAACGTGCTTTTGCGTTGATTCTTCTTGAAGTAGATCAAGAGACAAATTTCCCAGGACTTCCTATTTTTGTAGGAGTTTTAGAGTTCCAGAAGTATTCTAAAGTTACATATTGCTACAGACTGTTCTGTTTTTGACAGATTCTGTTTTTCGTGTGTTGTTTGCTTATTTTGATGCATCTATGGCTAGTGTCGTGGGGTATGAACCTTAGAGAAGTTGGAATACAGTAGGTTTAACACCAATATAAATAAAGAATGAGTTCATTATAGTACCTTATGTGGTGGTTTTTTCTTTCTTGCACTAACGGAGCTTATGAGATTTCCTGTTGAGTTTTGTGTTGTGAAGTTTTCAAGTTTGGGGTAAAGATTTGATGGACTATGGAATAAGGAGTGGCAAGTGTCAGTGTCAAAACCGGCGGATCTCGGGTAGGGGGCCCCAAGCTATGCATCTTAGGATCGATGGTAACATGAACACGGGATTTTACCCAGCTTCGGGCTCTCTTGATGAGATAATACCCTACATGATGCTTGATTGACTATAATGAGTATAGGGGTTACAAGAGTTGATCTAACCCAATATCATATGTTGTGGTCTAAACCCTAGAGGTATGATGAGTAATGTCATAATCATCTATCGACTAGCCTAGCCTCGGTTTATATAATGTACCAGAGGCCTAGGATAACAAGAGTCCTAGCCGAATACACCGGTGGGGAGGAGTCCTTGTCTTGATCACCAAGTCTTGTGGAATCTCCCCTTATATGCGTCAACTGTCCGAACTGGCCCATGAGTATACGGCCATGGGGGTCCTCGTCCCAATCTAACTGATCGGGGGACGACATGGTGAGTACCCCCTAGTCCAGGACACTGTCAGTAGCCCCCTGAACCGGTCTTCAAGTTGGGGACGCTCCTCGATTCTTCTGATATGTTGTTCATCTTCGGTCATTGGTCTTGAAAACTGGTTCAACAAAGCTGCTCATCTTCGATCTTGAGAATCGCCGAAGTAAATCCGAAGAGTTTACATGTCGGGTATCCGAGGAGCCCCTTTAAGTTATCGGCCTTTATCAATGCCCTGTTATTTTTATGCCACACCTCGGGTTCGAAGTTGTTCCCGGGTGGCAGTGCCCTCTTGCGTCCGAGATCCAACGCCGGACTGTATTCGATGTATCTTTTGTAGCCGAGCACCAACATCGGGCTGTATCCGAGCTCCAACGCCGGACAGTATCCGAGCTCCAACACCGGATTATATCCAAGCTCCAATGCCAGACTGTATCCGAGGTGTCATAGATCACCTTGGTTCTAATAAGTTGAAGGAGTTTAGCCGTGCTTAATGCTGGAAATGCCCTCTATGGAGCCAGCCACTGACGCCAGAGCTTTATGCTGGAGTACTTCCGGGGTGGTGCACCACCTTGGCCATGGGTTGATTTTTATGAATTTAATTCCGAATTGTGCAATGTAATCTCTGACGAGATGTATGGCCAGTAGTCCTCAAGGTGTGTGTTGGCCTAATATCCGGGATGCACCTGAAGGAAAGAATCAGACCACTGACCCTAGTACCCTGAGACTCAAGTCGATTCATAAAATCAGCCTGAGGATCAATTCCCAGCTCGGCAACATACCGAGGAATAAAAATGCGGTGTGAAAAGTCCTCGAGACTCAGGTTGGGTGCGGCCGGCCGACCTGAGGATAATAATCTCCTCGAAAACTATATTGCACTTTAAATTTTTTGCATTTGATTGTCAATGCAGTAGCCCCCGAGCCATTGGTCGGGTGGCAACACCAGATCAAGGGATCGATGTACCCCTTTAATATTTGTAAATGATAAGCACGAAGCCCAGTAGCCCCCGAGCCTTAATGTGGGCACGGGTGGCCGAATTAAGGATCGATATCCGTAGTAAAATCACAAATTATGTGTAATGATTCTATGTATCCAAGTACCTTACATCATTAATGCTCGGATCCGCATTGTAAAAAACTTTGTTGACCGACCATCGGCTTCCACCTCCTTGGCCAGCAGCCGAGGAGTGTTTGTCCTACTTTATAAAGCCTTTATGAGGACAAAGATTTACAGCAAACAAGGCAATCCGGCCATACGGATTTATAAACAAAGGTACGCGGAGAGATTTGTTATATTACTTTTTAATGTAAGAAACATCTTCCAAAGAAAATAGTCCCACTATCGGTTCCTTTCTTTGGGTTGTCATGCTAAGCGTAATCATGAAACCTCAGCTCCGATCAATGTCGGAGGAAAATATTGAGGATTTAGTTCGGGGAAAAGTTCCCAAACTCTATGGTATTAGTGAACCAAAAAAATTACTTCCGTCGTTGCCGACCGATGTGATCCTTTAAGATTGCTAGCTTTCGGCTTCACCCAGTCTGACGTACTAACTCGGATGACCCGGTAGTAACAATCACAGAGGTGCTCCCTTTACCGCCTAGCCGAACAATCGGGAACGTAGGGGTAAGCACAGGAGCCAAGCAACCCAGCTTGGCCAAAATCTTAAGTCAAATTGATGCATATTTATGGCTTTATATAACGATAAATACGGAAGGCAACACTTGTATAATGAGTACAAATGTTGATGATATATACTTATTTTGACTCCATTGCAACCGTTTAGGAGTTGAAAGTGGCCCGTCGTTGGCTTCTACCCCTTTGTAGATACTATGCAGGGTGTTTCCACAATAACAAGACAACCCTTAGCCTGACGTGTCGGTGCCCGGAGGCGGTTGTCTTAGCGCAAACGAGGCAATCAGATATCTTGGCTTTATAACTTTCACTTAGTCATAGGAGCTTTAAACTGGAGAAGTTAGCTACGAGCCCCCGGTTAGTGTTCGGCGACAGCTGAGGTCAAGCCATAAACACTACAGCCAATGTTATGAACGACCCATCATTTAACATGGTCATCGAATCACTGACCAGTTTGCGCTTATTGTGACAGTCAGTTTTCGGCTTTCTCCGCTGAGGTGCTTAACCATGCGAGCTGGAAGCACAATCGTAGTGGTTCTCCCGTTGCACACCTAGCCGAACAAAGCGGAACATAGGAGGCAATCAAGAGCCGGGCAACCCAACTATTGACCAAAGACGCAATTCGAAACCGATGCATATATAGCAACGTCCGAGAATGTTTTTGCTGAATCTCTAAAGGTGTCCGGCGTTGCACTGCGAGACTTATGCGAAAAACACACAAATAGTTTAAAAGTGCCAAAAGCTTAGAAAGGCAAAAAACGTCAGTAGAAACATGACGTCCGAACAAGATCAAGTGTTCGGTGCCAATACAAAAATTGGAAAAAATTGTGCTTCTGTCGACCAAGAAGAAAAGACATTTACAGCTCATATAAATTTTAAGAGCCCTCAAGTGACTTGGGTAAAAGAATTTAATGTATGATGATTGTATGTACCGAAGTACTTATATCACATCTGTGTTCACCCAAAATTTGAACGCGTCTTAACCGACCGTCGGCTTCTCCCTCTTTGGTTAAGGACCGAAAAGTGTTATGTAATCCACCTCTCGAGAATATCGACGGTGTTTCCGATAACGAGGCAATTAGGCCATAAGGCTGTTATAGACAAAGCGCGCTCAGGGAACTTATGCTATATTACCAACAAAGTGTAAGAAGCATCTTTGAAGAAAATAGTACCCCCACCGATACCTTTCTTCGGTTGCTCATTATTACTATGAGACTTGTGCAGTAGATTTTTTGTACTCATGAGTTCCGTTGTCTGCCGACCATTGTTGAAAACAGTAAGAGCGCTAGATTTCGGCTTCACCCAGTCTGAGGTCTGACTCGGATGACCCGATCATGACAATCGCAGAGGTGCTCCATTTACTCCATAGCCGAACAATCGAGAACGTAGGGGTAAACACAGGAGCGAGGCAACCCAGCTTGCAAATTGCTTAAGTCAACATGGTGCATATTGTGGCGTAATACACGAACAAGGAACAAAGTCATACAAGTATAATCATATGCAATAGAAAAATCTCCATCAAGGGAGGCCCCAAATAAACGGGGTATTTGAATATATGCGTCACAAACAAAGTTTTGACAAAGAACATTGTCACAAACAACTTTGTGCCAAAAAGTATAATGCTTGGTCGAACCGAACAAAATTTAGAACTGAAAGTTTTTGAGCATGAAAGCAACTTAGCTGGTTAATGTGTTTGGTGTTGATGACGCGATTCGGGCTTGTGGCAGGACGAAGACGCCCATTGAACCGACAAGGTTCGTAGTCCTCGGCCCCCAAGCCCAAGGTGTCCGAGCAAGGAGTTCGGCATTCCGGAGTAGTGACCACATAACGCGGTCAAAATTGATTACCTGCACATATAAAACAGTGCGGTCCAGGAAATAATAATAATATATATAATCCTTGTATAATTGCTTTACGCAAGAAAAATTTATTTAAAGAGATGTGGCCTGGCGCCGAAGCCAATGTCGATGCAGGGTTGGCGCCGAAGGCAATGGCGTTGGCGTGACGCAGTGAAGGCGCGACAAAGCATGAATTTGCAGGGTGCTCTGAGTTTCGGATGCGGCGTTCGCCGAACTATGTAGGAAACTGATCGAACCACCATGCGACCGTTTTTAATGTGACCGCCATTTGATAGACCTTTGTACAAATGATGGAACAAACCAGAGTAATAATACTTTAAGAAAAATAAGCCCAACAAGCAAAAATTGTTAGGATTAATAGCACCTGGTTTATTTGTTGTAGTAGTTCGAAGAAAAGCGACTCCCAAAATTGGGAATCGATCCGCACACCCATTGCCTGATGGGTGATAAAGCGACGGCATGGCGATGCGGGCAAAGGTTGGCTTGCTGAGGCAAAGCCCCCGGTCCAGCTAACGTGATGAAGCTGGTTAGCCGGTGACACCAAAGTCACCGGATTATGTTGATGAAGAAATAGCCAAGTCCCTGGTATACCGAGGTGAAGGAGCAGGCCGGCGAGGAGTTGTTGCAGCTGCCATGTCACCCGAGGTGTTGAAGTAGTTCAGCGTGACAGACATTGGCTCGAAGAGGCAACAATGCGCCCATGCCGACACAGGTCGTAACTTGTGACGTGGTCAATGCTGGCTTGATGAAGTGATCATGCGGCGATGCCGGTGTGCCCGCTCCATGTGATCCGTGTAGCGGCAATGTTGGTGACGATTTACCCTTCGCGATGCCGAACTATTGTTTGGCTGGCCGAGATGATGATCTGAAGAAGTTGAGCTCGGCTCAACAAAGCGACGACGTGTCTAGCGCAGGTCGGCCATCGTGGAGTGATGTTGTCGAGTCGGTTCGACACCAGCACGATGGTGAAGATCGTATTGTAAAAATACTTTTAGTATTAATGGGATGTGTTTGAGAATAAAACACAATACCTCATACAAAAACTTCCTTCAAAACGGATGTCCGAAATCCCGTTCATAAAGAAGATGAACTCGGGTCGGATTCGTTCTCGCGCAGAAAATAGATCCGAATAGTGATGCACTAATAGGAAGGTTCCCGGAGTTTGGACGGTCAGATCGAGCTCAATTTTTTGACAGGTGGAAGATATAGGAATTCCGCAGCCGATCAGCGGTCAGATCTTCCAAAGGACATCCGAGCTAGATGATGGACATCACGCTCCAAACTCGTACGGATTCTCGTCCAGATTCAACAAGGCTTCGGTATATCATAGATTGTCGGAGATTCCTCCATCGGAACTCGAGAAATTTTGCAGGGTTGTTGTACAATCAATTCCGCATAATTCCACCGAAGCAATCGTTTAAGTGACACTCGAGGAGGCGGTGGCGGCGGATACGAGTTTGTTGTCCAGAAAAATAGCACGGTCGCCCAAGGGCAATGTTGACGTCGAGCCCCCGAGCTCCATGGATGATTCCTCCATGATCATGATAGAGATCGGAGTTGGTGTTGATGAAGGCCCTCGTCCGAACAGGACGATCGGAGGCAGGGCACAGTCCTCGGTCAAGCCATGGTGACCAGTCGAACCGGTGACGAAGAAGTCGAGGTCATAGTTGATCTGCAGTCGGGCCATTGATCCTCTTGCCGATCACACAGCGGAACTCTCAATGAAAGCACCAATGTCGGTGTCAAAACCGGCGGATCTTGGGTAGGGGGTCCCAAGCTATGCGTCTTAGGATCGATGGTAACATGAACACGGGATTTTACCCAGCTTCGGGCTCTCTTGATGAGATAATACCCTACATGCTGCTTGATTGACTTTAATGAGTATAGGGGTTACAAGAGTTGATCTACCTCAAGATCATATGTTGTGGTCTAAAGCCTAGATGTATGATGAGTAATGTCATAATCATTTATCGACTAGCCTAGCCTCAGTTTATATAATGTACCAGAGGCCTAGGCTAACAAGAGTCCTAGCCGAATACGCCGGTGGGGAGGAGTCCTTTTCTTGATCACCAAGTCTTGTGGAATCTTCCTTGTATGCGGCAACTGTCCAAACTGGCCCATGAGTATACGGCCATGGGGGTTCTCGGCCCAATCTAACTGATCAGGGGACGACGTGGTGAGTACCCCCTAGTCCAGGACACCGTCAGCAAGAGCCTAAGCTTGGGGATGCCCATGGAACCCCAAGATATTCAAGGACAACCAAAAGCCTAAGCTTGGGGATGCCCCGGAAGGCATCCCCTCTTTCATCTTCGTCTATCAGTAACTTTACTTGGAGCTATATTTTTATTCACCACATGTTATGTGTTTTTCTTGGAGCGTCTTGTATGATATGAGTCTTTTCTTCTTAGTTTACCACAATCATCCTTGCTGTACACACCTTTTGGGAGAGACACACTTGATTTGGAATTTATTAGAATACTCTATGTGCTTCACTTATATCTTTTGAGCTAGATAATTTTTGCTCTAGTGCTTCACTTATATCTTTTAGAGTATGGCGGTGGTTTAATTTTGTAGAAATTGTTGATCTCTCATGCTTAACTTATATTATTTTCAGAGTCTTTTAGAACAGCATGGTATTTGCTATGGTTATAAAATTGGTCCTAGAATGATGGGCATCCAAGTTGGTTATAATAAAAAACATCATAGAAAGTGAATTGGATGCTACGATCAATTTGATGCTTGATAATTGTTTTGAGATATGAGGATGGTGATATTAGAGTCATGCTAGTGGAGTAATTATGAATTTGAGGAATACTTGTGTTGAAGTTTGTGATTCTCGTAGCATGCACGTATGGTGAACCGCTTTGTGATGAAGTTGGAGCATAATTTATTTATTGATTGTCTTCCTTATGAGTGGCGGTCGGGGACGAGCGATGGTCTTTTCCTACCAATCTATCCCCCTAGGAGCATGCACGTAGTACTTTGTTTTCAATGACTTGTAGATTTTTGCAATAAGTATATGAGTTCTTTATGACTAATGTTGACTCCATGGGTTATACGCACTCTCACCCTTCCACCATTGCTAGCCTCTCTTGTGCCGCGCAACTTTCGTCGGTACCATACACCCACCATATACCTTCCTCAAAATAGCCACCATACCTACCTATTATGGCATTTCCATAGCCATTCCGAGATATATTGCCATGCAACTTTCCAGCATTTCATTTATTATGACATGCATCATCATTGTCATATTGCTGCATGATCATGTAGTTGACATCATATTTTCAGCAAAGCCACCATCATAATTCTTCCATAGATGTCACTCTTGATTCATAGCATATCAAGGTACACCACCAGAGCATTCATATAGAGTCATATTTTGTTCTAAGTATCGAGTTGTAATCTTGAGTTGTAAGTAAATAAAAGTGTGATGATCTTCATTATTACAACATTGTCCCAAGTGAGGAAAAGGATGATGGAGACTATGATTCCCCCACATGTCGGGATGAGACTTCGGACTTTATAAAAAAAAGAGAAAGGCCAAATAAAAAAAGGGAAAAATAAGGAAGAAAAAAGAAAAAAATGAGACAAAAAGAGAGAAGGGACAATGCTATTATCCTTTTACCACACTTGTGCTTCAAAGTAGCACCATGATCTTCATAATAGAGAGTCTCCTATGTTGTCACTTTCATATACTAGTGGGAATTTTTCATTATAGAACTTGGCTTGTATATTCCAATGATGGGCTTCCTCAAAATGCCCTAGGTCTTTGTGAGTAAGCGAGTTGGATGCACACCCACTTAGTTTCTTTTGTTGAGCTTTCATACATTTATAGCTCTAGTGCATCCGTTGCATGGAAATCCCTACTCACTCACATTGATATCTATTAATGGGCATCTCCATAGCCCATTGATACGCCTAGTTGATGTGAGACTATCTTCTCCTTTTTTGTCTTCTCCACAACCACCATTCTATTCCACATATAGTGCTATGTCCATGGCTCACGCTCATATATTGCGTGAAAGTTGAAAAAGTTTGAGAATACTAAAGTACGAAACAATTGCTTGGCTTGTCATCGGGGTTCTGCATGATTAAATACTTTGTGTGATGAAGATAGAGCATAGCCAGACTATATGATTTTGTAGGGATAACTTTCTTTAGCCATGTCATTTTGAGAAGACATGATTGCTCTGTTAGTATGCTTGAAGTATTATTGTTTTTATGTCAATATGAACTTTTATTTTGAATCATTTAGATATGAACATTCATGACACAATAAAGAAAATTACATTGAGAATTATGCTAGGTAGCATTCCACATCAAAAATTCTGTTTTATCTTTTACCTACTAGAGGACGAGCAGGAATTAAGCTTGGGGATGCTTGATACGTCTCCAACGTATCTATAGTTTTTGATTGTTCCATGCTATTATATTACCTGTTTTGGATGTTTATGGGCTTTACTTTACACTTTTGTATCATTTTTGGGACTAACCTACTAACCGGAGGCCCAGCCCGAATTGATGTTTTTTTGCCTATTTCAGTGTTTCGAAGAAAAGGAATATCAAACGGAGTCCAAACGAGATGAAACCTTCGGGGGCGATCTTTTTGGAACAATTGCAAACCAGGAGACTTGGAGTGGACGTCAAGAAGTGAACAAGGCGGCCACGAGGGTGCCCAGCGCGCCCTATGGGGGTGGGTGCGCCCCCCACCCTCGTGGGCCCCTCGTGGCTCCACCGACCTACTTCTTCCTCCTATATATATCCACGTACCCCGAGAACATCCAGGAGCACCATGAAAACCTAATTCCACCACCGCAACCTTATGTATCCACGAGATCCCATCTTGGAGCCCTCGTCGGCGCTCCGCCGGAGGGGGAGTCGACCATGGAGGGCCTCTACATCATCTCCAAGGCCTCTCCAATGAGTTGTGAGTAGTTTACCACAGACCTTCGGGTCCATAGTTATTAGGTAGATGGCTTGTTCTCCGTCTTTGATTCTTAATACAAAGTTCTCCTTGATCTTCTTGGAGATCTATTCGATGTAACTCTTTTTGCGGTGTGTTTGTCGAGACCCGATGAATTGTGGGTTTATGATCAAGTTTATCTATGAGAAACAATTGAATCTTCTCTGAATTCTTTTATGTGTGATTGGTTATCTTTGGAAGTCTCTTCGAATTATCAGTTTGGTTTGGCCTACTAGATTGATCTTTCTTGCAATGGGAGAAGTGCGTTGCTTTTGGTTCAATCTTGCGGTGTCCTTTCCCAGTGACAGTAGGGGCAGCAAGGCACGTATTGTATTGTTGCCATCGAGGATAAAAAGATGGGGTTTATATCATATTGCGTGAGTTTATCTCTCTACATCATGTCATCTTGCTTAATGCGTTACTCTATTCTTATGAACTTAATACTCTAGATGCAGGCAGGAGTCGGTCCACGTGTGGAGTAATAGTAGTAGATGCAGAATCGTTTCGATCTACTTGTTGCGGACATGATGCATGTATACATGATCATGCCTGGATAATCTCATAACTATGCACTTTTCTATCAACTGCTTGAGAGTAATTTGTTCACCCATCGTAATACTTATGCTATCTTGAGAGAAGCCACTAGTGAAACATATGGCCCCCGGGTCTATCTTTTATCATATAAGTTTTCCATTTACTTTTATTTGCATCTATTACTCTCCAATCTATATCATAAAAATACCAAAAATGTTTATCTTATCTTATTATCTCTATCAGATCTCCCTTTTGCAAGTTACCGTGAAGGGATTAACAACCCCTTTATCACATTGGTCGTGAGGTTCTTGTTTGTTTGTGTAGGTATGAGGGACTTTTGAGGAGCCTTCTACTAGATTGATACCTTGGTTCTCAAAATCTGAGGGAAATACTTATGCTACTTTGCTGCATCACCATTTCCTCTTCAAGGGAAAACCAACGCAGTGCTCAAGAGGTAGCACCTAGCGGTGCATCAAGTACATAATTCTTCTGTGTAGCAATGAGGATAAACCTCAGATCACGGACCCAGTCCGCATTATTGCTCCTATCATCTTTTAACTTTTTTCTCTAGGAACACATATAAAAACATAGGGAAGCAACAACGCGAGCTATTGATCTACAACATTATTTGCAAAATACTATCAGGACTAAGTTCATGATAAATTAAAGTTATTAATCATATTGCTTAAGAACTCCCACTTAGATAGACATCCCTCTAATCATCTAAGTGATCACATGATCCAAATCAACTAAACCATGTCCAATCATCACGTGAGATGGAGTAGTTTTCAATGGTGAACATCACTATGTTGATCATATCTACTATATGATTCACGCTCGACCTTTCAGTCTCAGTGTTCTGAGGCCATATCTGCATATGCTAGGCTCGTCAAGTTTGACCCAAGTATTCTGCATGTGCAAAACTGGCTTGCACCCGTTGTATGTGAACGTAGTGCTTATCACACCCGATCATCACGTGGTGTCTCAGCACGAAGAATTGTAGCAACGGTCCATACTCAGGGAGAACACTTATACCTTGAAATTTAATAAGGGATCATCTTATAATGCAACCGCCGAACTAAGCAAAATAAGATGCATAAAGGATAAACATCACATGCAATCAATATAAGTGATATGGTATGGCCATCATCATCTTGTGCCTTTGATATCCATCATAGCATCGTTGACGTCTCGCCAACTATTGCTTCTACGACTATTGCTGCCACTTAGTGATAAAGTACAAACAATTACAGGGCGATTGCATTGCATACAATAAAGCGACAACCATATGGCTCCTGCCAGTTGTCGATATCTCTGTTACAAAACATGATCATTTCATACAATAAATTTAGCATCATGTCTTGATCATATCACATCACACATGCCCTGCAAAAACAAGTTAGACGTCCTCTACTTTGTTGTTGCAAGTTTTATGTGGCTGCTATGGGCTGAGCAAGAACCGTTCTTACCTATGCATCAAAACCACAATGATTTTTCGTCAAGTATGTGTTGTTTTAACCTTCAACAAGGACCGGGCATAGCCACCCTCGATTCAACTAAAGTTGGAGAAACTGACACCCGCCAGCCACCTGTGTGCGAAGCACGTTGGTAGAACCAGTCTCGCGTAAGCGTACGCGTAATATCGGTACGGGCCGCTTCATCCAACAATACTGCCGAATCAAAGTATGACATGCTGGTAAGCAATGTTACTATTATCGCCCACAACTCACTCATGTTCTACTCATGCATATAACATCTACGCATAAACCTGGCTCGGATGCCACTGTTGGGGAATGTGGTAATTTCAAAAAATTCCTACGCACACGCAAGATCATGGTGATGCATAGCAACGAGAGGGGAGAGTGGTGTCCACGTACCCTCGTAGACCGAAAGCGGAAGCGTTATGACAACGTGGTTGATGTAGACGTACGTCTTCACAATCGACCGATCCTAGTACCGAACATACGGCACCTCCGCGATCTACACACATTCAGCTCGGTGATGTCCCACGAACTCACGATCCAGTAGAGTGTCGAGGGATAGCTTCGTCAGCATGACGGCGTGATGACGGTAATGATGACGCTATCGATGTAGGCCTTCGCCTAAGCACTACGACTATATGACCGAGGTGGATTATGGTGGAGGGGGCACCGCACATGGCTAAGAGATCAATGATTAACTTGTGTGTCTGTGGGATGCCCCCTCCCCTGTATATAAAGGAGTGGAGGAGGGGGAGGGCCGGCCCTCTACTATGGCGCGCCCTGGGGAGTCCTACTCCCAGCGGGAGTAGATTCTTCCCCTTCCAACTAGTAGGAGTAGGAGAGAAGGAAGGGGAAGAGAGAAAAGAAGGAAGGAGGGGGCGCCGCCCCTCACCCTAGTCCAATTCAGACTAGGCCTTGGGGGGTGGCCTGCCCTAGGTAGCCCCTCTCCCTCCCTTGAAGCCCAAGAAGGCCCACATACTCACCAGCGAATTCCCGTAACTCTTCGGTACTCCGATAAATACCCTAACCACTCTGAACTTTTCTGATCTCCAAATATAGCCTTCCAATATATCGATCTTTACATATCGAACATTTCGAGACTCCTCGTCATGTCCGTGATCTCATCGGGACTCCGAACAGCCTTCAGCACATCCAAACTCATAATACCGATCGTCACCGAATGTTAAGCGTGCGGACCCTACGGGTTTGAGAACTATGTAGACATGACCGAGACTCATATCCTATCAATAACCAATAGCGGAACCTGGATGCTCATATTGGCTCCCACATATTCTACGAAGATCTTTATCGGTCAAACCGCATAATAACATACGTTGTTCCCTTTGTCATCGGTATGTTACTTGCCCGAGATTCGATCGTCGGTATCTCAATACCTAGTTCAATCTCGTTACTGGCAAGTCTCTTTACTCATTCTGTAATGCATCATCCCGCAACTAACTCATTAGTCACATTTCTTGCAAGGCTTATAGTGATGTGCATTACCGAGAGGGCCCAGAGATACCTCTCCGACAATCGGAGTGACAAATCCTAATCTCGATCTATGCCAACTCAACAAACACCATCAGAGACACCTTTAGAGCATCTTTATAATCACCCAGTTACATTGTGACGTTTGATAGCACACAAAGTGTTCCTCCGATATTCGGGAGTTGCATAATCTCATAGTCATAGGAACATGTATAAGTCATGAAGAATGCAATAGCAACATACTAAACGATCAAGTGCTAAGCTAACGGAATGTGTCAAGTCAATCACATCATTCTCTAATGATGTGATTCCGTTCATCAAATAACAACTCATGTCTATGGCTAGGAAACTTAACCATCTTTGATTAACGAGCTAGTCAAGTAGAGGAATACTAGTGACACTCTGTTTGTCTATGTATTCACACATGTACTAAGTTTCCAGTTAATACAATTCTAGCATGAATAATAAACATTTATCATGATATAAGGAAATATAAATAACAACTTTATTATTTCCTCTAGGACATATTTCCTTCAGAAATACACCTTCTTAGTTGTGACACGTGGAACACATTGTGTACTTCCGATAATTCTGGTGGCAATTGCAACTGATAAGCAACTGTGCCAACTCGTGTCATAATTGGGAATGAACCAATATATCTTGGTGCTAATTTGCCTCGGGTCTGAAATCTCTTGACTCCCTTCATGGGGGTGACTTGGAGATACACGTGTTCACTTGGTTCAAAACTGACTTGTCGATGTTTGGCATCATAATAACTTTTCTGTCGTTACTTAGCCAGTTGTAGTCTATCTTGAATTTCCTTGACTTGTTTCTCTGCCTCCAATATCAGATCAGTACCAAAGATACGACTATCTACGATCTAAGACCAATTTAAAGGAGTGCGGCACTTAGGGCCGTATAAAGCTTCAAAGGGTGACATTTCCAGACTGGTTTGAAAACTGTTGTTGTACAAGAATTCCGCATATGCCAGACAATCTTCCCATTTGGGTCCATGGGCTAAGGCACATGCTCGGAGCATATCTTAAAGGATTTGATTTTCTCGCTCGGTCTGACCGTCTGTCTGTGGATGATAGGCGGTGCTATATTTGAGAGCGGTCCCCAAAGCTTGATGGAGTCGGGACCAGAATGCATAGGTAAACAATGAACCTTGGTCTGAAGTGATTGTTTTTGGTACTCCATGCAAACTGACAATCCGAGATACGTATAACTGTGCGAGTTGATCAGCACGAAAGGTGGTCAGATGGGAATAAAGTGAGCCACTTTAGTTAGCATGTCCACTATGACCCATATAGCATCATTGCCTCGGTGAGTCCTAGGTAGACCGGTGATAAAGTCCATGCAGACATCATCCCATTTCCATTGTGAGACAGGTAGAGGTTGGAGAAGTTTGGCGGGCTTCTGGTGTTCCACCTTTACTTTGTTGCAGATGTCACAACAATTGACAAAATATGCAATGTCCCTTTTCATTCCATCCCACGAAAATATCTGTCAAATGTCTTCAAGTCTGCTTGCTGAGGTACGCATGTCCTTCCTCGGAACCGGAGTGTACCTAGTGCGTCCTTTGAGAAATCCTGAGTTTTGCCTTTGCGCAGACGTTGGAAATATACTTGCAGACTCTTGTTGTCAACCTGTGCCAAGTTACTTCCAAAATATTCACGAGACCGGCATCAACAATTACCAAGTTTAACTGAGTGATCTCTTGCTAGAGTTCGGGAGGCAAAGATTCCAGCATGGCGTTTAAATTGGCAGGTTTGCGACTGAGGGCATGAGCAACCACGTTGGCTTTTCCCAGATGGTAATTTATTCCCAGATCATAGTCCTTGACCAACTCGAGCCATCTTCGCTGTCGAAGGTTTAACTCTGGCTGAGTAAAGATATATTTCAGACTCTTGTGGTCGGTAAATATTTGACATCTCTTCTCAATGAGATAATGTCTCCAAATTTTTAGAGAGTGCACAACCGCGGCCAGTTCCAAATCATGTGTAGGATAATTCCCTTCATGAGGTCGTAGCTGGCGAGATGCGTAAGCTACCACCTTGCCATCTTGCATAAGTACGCACCCAATACCTTTTCTGGATGCATCACAATACACATCAAAGCTACGGTAAATGTCTGGAAGAGTCAGGACTGATGCTGATGTAAATATGGTTTTTAGCTTGTTAAAGCTCTGCTCGCAATCCTCAGTCCATTCAAACTTCTTGTCTTTCTTGAGGAGTTCTGTCATTGGCTTGGCAATTTTGGAGAATCCATTGATGAACCGGTGGTAATTTTCGGCTAATCCAAGAAAACTCCTGACTTCGGATACTGTCGTGGGTGCACTACTAGGAAAAGGGCTATAGATGATATGGACTCTAATGGCGCACCAGACATGTGGTGCGCCATTAGTATATACTAATGGCGCACCACATCCATGGTGCGCCATTAGTAACAAAAAAAATTATTTTGTTTTTCAAAACTAGTAATGGCGCACCAGGGGATAGTGCGCTATTACTAGTTAAACTAGTAATGGCGCACCACATCCACAGTGCACCACTAGTAAAAAAATTCAAACTTTTTTTTCAAAGTTAGTAATGGTGCACCGTGGGTGTGGTGCGCCATTACTAGTTAAAACTAGTAATGGCGCACCACACACACGGTGCGCCATTACTAACAAAAAAAATTTATATTTTTTTTATTTTATTTTTCCAAAGTTAGTAATGGCGCATTGTGGGTGTGGTGCGCCATCTCTGGAGCGTCGATCGATGATGACTGGCATTAGTGAGATAGGGGAAGACACCTGCTACCTCTTGAGCACTACGGTTGTTTTCCCTTGAAGTGGAAAGGGTGATGCAGCAAAGTAGCGTACCCTCAGTTTTTGAGAACAAAGGTATCAATCCAGTAGGAGGCTCCTCGAAAGTCCCTCGTACGTACACAAACAAACAAGAACCTCGCAACCAACGCGATAAAGGGGTTGTCAATCCCTTCACGTAAACTTGCGAATGTGAGATCTGATAGAGATAATAAGATAAGATAAATATTTTTGGTATTTTTATGATATAGATTGGAAAGTAAAGATTGCAAATAAAAGTAGATTGGAAACTTTATATGATAAAACATAGACCCGGGGGCCATAGGTTTTACCAGTGGCTTCTCTCAAGATAGCATAACTATTACGGTGGGTGAACAAATTACTGTCGAGCAATTGATAGAAAAGTGCATAGTTATGAGAGTATCTAGGCATGATCATGTATATAGGCATCACGTCCGCAACAAGTAGATCGAAACGATTCTGCATCTACTACTATTACTCCCCACATTGACCGACTCTTGCCTACATCTAGATTATTAAGTTCATAAGAACAGAGTAACGCATTAAGCAAGATGACATGATGTAGAGGGATAAACTCAAGCAATACGTGCCTTGCTGCCCCTACTGTCACTGGGAAAGGACACCGCAAGATTGAACCAAAAGCTACGCACTTCTCCCATTGCAAGAAAGATCAATCTAGTAGGCCAAACCAAACTGATAATTCGAAGAGACTTCCAAAGATAACCAATCACACATAAAAGAATTCAGAGAAGATTCAATTATTTCTCATAGATAAACTTGATTATAAACCCACAATTCATTGGATCTCGACAAACACACCGCAAAAAGAGTTACATCGAATAGATCTCCAAGAAGATCGAGGAGAACTTTGTATTAAGAATCAAAGACAGAGAACAAGCCATCTACCTAATAACTATGGACCCGAAGGTCTGTGGTAAACTACTCGCAACTCATCGGAGAGGCCTTGGAGATGATGTAGAGGCCCTCCATGGTCGACTCCCCCTCCGGCGGAGCGCCGGCGAAGGCTCCAAGATGGGATCTCGCGGATACAGAAGGTTGCGGCGGTGGAAATAGTTTTTTGTGGTGCTCCTGGATGTTTTCAGGGTACGGGAGTATATATAGGCGAAGGAGGTAGGTCAGGGGAGCCACGAGGGTGGGGGCGCGCCTACCCCCCTAGGGCACTCCCTCCTGCCTCGTGGCCACCTTGGCTACTTCTTGACGTCAACTCCAAGTCTCCTGGATTGCGTTTGTTCCAAAAAGATCGCTCCTGAAGGTTTTATTCCGTTTGGACTCCGGTTGATATTCCTTTTCTTCGAAACACTGAAATAGGCAAAAAAAAATAGCAATTCGGGTTGGGCCTCCGGTTAGTAGGTTAGTCCCAAAAATGATATAAAAGTGTAAAGTAAAGGCCATAAACATCCAAAACGGGTAATATAATAGCATGGAACAATCAAAAATTATAGATACCATGGATACGTATCAACGCTGGAGATCACGCGGGAGCTGTAGGCGAGTTGCACGAGCACAGGAGCATGGTACAAGACGAGCACAGGGGCACGGGCGCACTGTTGCGTTGGCCGCGCCATGCCCGTGCTCGCTGCGGTGAGCTCCAGCATCGGCGAGCGCCGGGGTGCACGTAAGGGGGCTCAAAAGAAGATGGTGGCACGGTTTGGCAAGGTGTTGTAGCGTGGGCAGTGAGCACGCGCGAAACAGAGGTGTTGGCACAATGTAGAGCGCGTCGAACGCATGCCAACCCTCTTGGACGAACGTGGTCACCACCTAAACTATGGCATCAGGCTGAGCTAAGCCCAAACAACATGTGTGGCAGCTAGTCCTTAGTGGTTTTAGTTGTTTTGCACGTTTGGATGGATCACAGGTGCACTGTGGGAGTGGCTATCTTCCTGGCAAGTTTCTGGACAGAAACATGTGAGCTTAACTGAGAAAAAATCTAGTGGGTGTTAAGAGCTATGCTTTGACGTTTAGTGATCTCTTAGAAAGGTAATCAAGCTCAGAAAAGATCAGCCCCAAAACATGAAGCAAAAATATACTTGATGTGCAAAGTGATCATTCTTTTTGGAACAGAAATGATTTTCTGTAGCAAAAATATTACAAAAAAGTAATGCAATGTTTTTGCTCAGGAAGGTGCCCTAGGGATCAAAGAATATTTGTGAATTTATTTAGGATTTTTGGAGCAAGAAATCTAGGGGTTGCTTTGGCACATTCTTCTTTGAAGTGATTTTCAGGGAGGAAAATGAATATTTTTCTTTTATGAAAAATATCCATTGGGCTTTTGTTGGAGTTTTTAGAGAAGAAAAGGTGAGTTAGAGGTGGATGGGTCACTTGCGTTAAAATCAAGGGTAGGCCCAAGTGTTCAAGTCCATTTGAATTGATTCAAAACCAAATCCAAAGAAAAGGCAACTGAAAGTCCAGAAAAAGAGAGAAGGCAAAAACAAGGTTGTCACACACTCTACATGTAGCTTTGGTCCACCACCAGTCCACCACCACCACCACCAGATCCCCTTCTTCCTCATCTTTCATCTTCAATTTCGTGCATCACCAGATCCCTTCTCTCCTCTCTCCAATAGCACCAACAGATCCCCTTCTCATCTTCATCCAACATTAACCATGGTGTCCTGGGATGATCTTCCCAGTTCTTGTGAAGATGACTCTGTGGCCAGCAAGGTTAGCGTGCTCCTCATCCAGTCTAGGGTTTCTCAACTAGGGTTTCTCTGTCAATTGATTGCAAATCTCTCTCTTTTGTTTAGCCACCTGCCAGAATTTCTTGTGAGGAATGGAGTGGCTTGGCTACAGATCTGTCTAGCTTTAGATGTGGGCAAGGATATTTGTGTGAGAAGCATGTGGCATTTGAGTCTGTTGATAGTGGCAGAAGGTTTCTAGCTTGTGCACAGAAGGTTAGTAATTTTTTTTGCATTTGACACTGTTACACAAGAAGTCATTTGAAGTATGTTTTAAGTTTCATCATCATGCACAGAACTGAATACTGGCAGTTAACTAATTTTTTTGTTTGGTCTAAATTGTTAGGAGGTTCCTAAATGCAGATATGTTGAGTGGGTTGACCCTGAGTGGCCTGATGCTCTGAAGATGAGCCTAGATAGTATATGGACCATGTATGAAGAGGAGAAAAAACAAAGGCTCAGACAGAATGTTGTGAGTGCTCAAGAAAACTTCAAGGTTCTTGAAGAGAAGAAGAAGATGGAAAATGAGTTGAGGCATTTCAAGCTTGATTTTTCTAAGATGGTGGCTGAGAAGGAGCAGGCAATGAGCCAATTAGGCAGCACACAACTTGCTCTGACTGATCTAAAGGAAGAACTTGAGAAGAAGAAGATCACAGACAAGTCAGTAACCAACATTCATCAGGTCTTCAGGGTTAATGCAGAGAAAGAGAGGGACCAAGCAGTGCAGGAGAGGGACCAAGTGATTCAAGAGAGGGATGATTTGAAGCATGAGAAAAGGAAGCTTGAGTACATGATTGGTGACCTATTCAAACACAAAGAGGCCACCAGGGAGAAGATAATGAAGCTGAAGGGCATGCTGAATGAATTTGATTGAATCTGTGTCATTATAAAAAAATGACTTTGTATCTTTCCTAGAATGTGTACTTTCTGTCAAATGAACATGAACCTCCTCCTGGATTTGTGCCATTTGTACTTTCTGTTAAATGTTAACTAAATTGGGTTCACATAACTAAATTGGGTTTAGATAACTAAATTCAGATAAGAAATTGAAGTTAACTGTCAGTGTTTCTTCTTTTGGAAAGATTTGCTGATTTCTATGTCTGAATTTGCTACAAAATGAACATATGTACCAAATTTTGATTAATGAAAAAAATCACACAAAAATAAGGTTTGCCTCGGCCTCAAACCCAGGACCTATGGTATTGAACGTTGGGCGCAATGCCAGTGGGGTAAGTACTAGTGCTTTGATCAAGGGCAGGTACTAAACTAACTATTTTGTAGTTGCTAGTGGCCCAATGGCCCATGCCTTTTCGGTTTCCTTCTCTGCTCTTTAAGCGCACCCACCCACCGCTCCACTCACCACTCACCACTCACCTCCAGTCCACAGTCCACCCACATCGCCTCGGTTACCCTGCTACCAGACCACCACTCTGGCGTCAAGAAAACCCTCGCCGCCGACCACCACACAGCCGCCGCCGACATGGAGAACAGCCCCGCCTGGCAGAGGGTCATTGATGACCTCGCAGGCGACGACAAGGCGATGCGCGCGGACCTGGCGAAGATCGGGAAGTGGTTCCCGAGCATTGGGATGCTGCGCCACCATGCGCGTGGCCTCCTCAAGGTCATGACCGACAACGAGCTGGACCGCGCCATCACTGACCCCTTCGGTATCCCTTCTGCGCTTGTCCTCCGATTCGCGATGTAGGAGACGCGCTCCGACGACCCGAGGCAGCGAGCCCGATGGTGGATGTACCGGTCCGCCACCGCACCGCAGCAGCCGGACCCCTTGCATGTTGGCTCGCGAACGGAGCGCATCCACAACATCGACTTGGCCATCCCTGCGGGTATCAACACGGCCTACTGGGACCACTACCAGCCCGATATCCTCGGGCGCGACGATGTCTCTGACGCCGAGTCATCCGACTCGGAGTACGACTCTGGCTCCGACGATGACTTTGGCTACACTGCCTACTCATCCTGGTCGACTGCCTGGGAGGAGACGGAGGTGATTGTCCTCTCTGATGATGAGCCAGAGGTCAAGGTGTCGGCGCCCATCGTCCCTGAGCTGGAGGTCCAGATGGTGGCGCCCGTTGCCAGGGAGGGTGACAAGCACCGCCCCATTAACGTCGAGCTGCTTCCAGATGTTCCTGACATCGTCAAGAAGGAGGTGGAGGTGGTCTTGGGCCTGGAAGCACAGGTGAACGTCGTAGCGCAGCCAGAGAGGAAGAAGAAGAGGAAGGTGACAGTTGACATGGAGGTTCGCCGCTCGGAGCGCCTCCAGAAGATGAAGAATTGAAGATGAAGAAGATGCAGTTGCAGTAGTTAGGTATGCTGAAATATACAGATTTTCAGCATATAAGTTATAAAACTGTGTAGTTTGTTAGGTGTGCTTGTATATTAAGCACATAAGTTATTTCTAATTTCTATTGGCAATGTTGAACTGGTTATGCTCGCTGGTTTGTTGAACTAAGTGGCAGTTGAACTATGTTGATGCTATATAAGTGGCAGCTAAACTATGTCATGCTATTTTATGTTGTCTATTGATGTTGTTGATGCAGTCTTGTTGCTATATAAGGCAACAATCCAAAAGTTTCTTCTTGCTATATAAGGCAACAATCCAAAAGAAGAAGCTGCTAAGGTTTTCAGAAAACAGAATCTTTGTCTTCACTAAATTTTTTCTTGACTAAACTTTGTTTGCCATGAACTTTGTCAGATAACTAAATTCAGACAAGTGTAAAAAATCAGTTAACTGTAAAAATTCAGTTATCTTTTCAAACTAAATTCAAACAACTGTTAAAATTCAGTTAACTGTTAAAATTCAGTTATATTTTCAAGCTAATTTTAGTTAACTGTAAAAATTCAGTTATCTCTTCAATGACTTAATTTAGATAACTATTAAAATTCAGTTAACTGTTTAAATTCAGTTAACAAGGAGGGGAGTGGAAGCAGAATAAGTAGGTTGTCAAGTAACACTTGAGAAAAGCACCGTTCTTATCACACTAGCATTTCACGCAGTTTCTCACACCACGGGTCCTGGGTTCAAGACCCAGGCCACCCTTTTCTTGTTTTTATTTTTTGTTTTTTTGTTTTATGTAGGTAAGTACAAAAACCAGTGAAGAGATAAGTACAAAACCACTCTAACAATTTTCATTTTGAATTCAGTGAATCAAGCCATTGAATGAGTACAAATATTACAAGTGCAATAGCACTGAATCATCTCATTGTAGTTTTTGCCAAAAATTTACAAGTGCAATAGCACTGAATCATCTCAACTCCAACAGTTTGAAAGAGTCTCATTGTAGTTTTTGCCAAAAAATTACAAGTGCAACAGCACTGCATCATCTAAACTCATCAAACATGTTCACTCTCTTAAGCTTCTTGGGCACATGTCCACTTGGCCCTGGTTGCTTCCTCTGCTCAGTTCTTATTCTCTTGGCCTCTTCTTGTTGTTTCTAACTTTCTTCTTGATCTTCTTTTCTCTTCAGTGCTGCCATAGTTCTCTTTGCTTCTTGATTTTCTTTTCTCTTAAGTGTTGCCTCTGCTTTAGCTGCCATTGATTCAAGGGCTCTGGCCTCCTTCTCTTCTTGCAATACAGCTTTTCTTGCTGCTGTAGATTCCACAGCTTTCTTCTCTTGTGCCGCTCTTCTTCTTCTTTCTGACTTTTCTTCTTTCTGCCTCCTCTGCTTTCTTCTCTGCCATCTCATTCATGGCCTCAAGTGTTGCATCTCTCCTAGCTTCCATCTGTATTTCTTTCTCTCTTTTCATCTTCAGCAACTTCATGGTCTGGTTACGTTCATTTGTAGCTCTTGTTGTCTGTGCTGAAGTGATGGAACTTGCTGCCAGTGAGATGAATGATGAATCTGGCAAAATGCTTTCAGTATCTTCTCTAGGAATAGGTCTGGATTGTTGCATACTATTAAGCATTGTAAATCCAAAGTCCTACACATGTACAAATCAATCATCACATGCTAGCATCAATACAACAAAAAGGAATGGGCCTGAAAAATACAACTAAAAAAGGAATGGACAAAAGGGGAGAATTTGCCTGAAAAACAACTGGTGTATCTGCTCCATCATCTTGTGTGATAACTGATACGTCTTCAACGTATCGACTTTTTCTCACGTTTTTCCTCTTGTTTTGGACTCTAATTTGCATGATTTGAATGAAACTAACCCCAGACTGACGTTGTTTTCAGTAGAACTACCATGGTGTTGTTTTTGTGCAGAAATAAAAGTTCTTGGAATGGAACGAAACTTTGTGAGGATTTTTTATATCAATAATAAGAATTTCTGGAGCCAAGACCCGCCAGGATGGGCACAACCCACCAGGGCGCGCCCCCCTCTGCTGGCGCGCCCAGGTGGGTTGTACCCACCTAGTAGCCCCACGGACGACCCCCCTAATACTATAAAATCACATATTTCTAGAAAAAATCTGGGAGAAAGAATTATCGCGATCCACGAGACGGAGCCGCCGCCAAGCCCTGTTCTTCCTCGGGAGGGCATATCTGTAGTCCGTTTGGGGCTCTGGAGAGGGGCGTCTTTGTTCTTCGTCACCACCAACCCATCTCCATCGCCAATTCCATGATGCTCCCAACCGGGAGTGAGTAATTCCTTCGTAGGCTCGCTGGTCAGTCAGGAGTTGGATGAGATTCATCATGTAATCGAGTTAGTTTTGTTAGGGCCTAATCCCTAGTATCCACTATGTTCTTAGATTGATGTTGCTATGACTTTACTATGCTTAATGCATGTCAATTTGGGCCCGGTTGCCATGAACTCAGATCTGAACCGTTTATGAATTCATCATTATATCCATGTTCTAGATCCGATCTTGCAAGTTATAGTCACCTACTAAGGTTATGATCCGACAACACCGAAGTGACAACAACCAGGCCCACTCTCGGTGATGACCGTAGTTTGAGGAGTTCATGTATTCACTATGTGTTAATGCTTTGCTCCGGTTCTCTATTAAAAGGAGGCCTTAATATCCCTTAGTTTCCAATATGGACCCTGCTGCCACAGGAGGGTAGGACAAAAGATGTCATGAAAGTTCTTTTAATAAAGCACGTATGACTATTTACGGAATACATGCCTACATTATATCGATGAATTGGAGCTAGTGTCGTATCGCCCTAGGTTATAACTATCACATGATGAATATCATCCAACAAGTCACTGATCCAATGCCTACGAATTTACCATACATTGTTCTTGCTAATTTAGTACTATTGCTATTGTTGTCGTTACTGCTACAATATCACTGCTATCATTGTTACTGTTACCGTTACTACTTCTGCTATCATCAAAACTATCATACTACTGTGCTACTAATCACTTTGCTGCAGATAATTAATCTCCAGGTGTGGTTGAATTGACAACTCAGCTGCTAATACCTTCAAATATTCTTTGGCTCCCCTTGTGTCAAATCTATAAAGTTGGGTTAAATACTTACCCTCGAAAATTGTTGCGATCCCCTATACTTGTGGGTTATCAAGACCTTTTTTGGCACCGTTGCCGGGGAGCATATCTATATTTATTGAGTCACTTGGGATTATTATCAATTTATCACTATGAAGAATCTGAAGGATGCTAAGACTAAGATATTTCCCTCAAAGACGAGGGGGGGTAAGGAACTGCCATCCAGTTCTGCTTTAGATTCACCTTGTGTTATGAGTAAACTTACAACACCACCACATGCTATTAATTATGATATGTCGCAAGTTATTGATGATGCTACTTCTACTATGAATGATGCTTATGATGATGCTAGTACCATGATAATGATGATGTGCCACTTGGTGAATTTCTTTATGAACAAATTGCTAGAGTAATACAACATGATGTTGTTGAATCTAATGATGAGCTTGAAACTGAAACTCCTGAAACACTTGCTAGAGCTAGCCCTCCTAGATATGAAAAGTCTAAGGTACCGGAAGGCTATGTTATGAGTGAAGAGGCAACTAGAGATATTCTTGCTTGTAAGGATAGAGATGATCTAGAGAAATTATTACACAAGTATAAAGAAAAATCTCTGAATGCTAGAATGAAATGTGATCCTGAGTTTGCTACTTCGCCTATTGTTATTGCTGATAAGGATTACGAATTATTTGTCGACCCAGAGTTAATCACTTTGGTTGAATCTGATCCTTTCCATGGTTATGAAGCTGAAACTGTTGTGGCACATCTTACTGAGTTGAATGATATAGCCACCCTCTTTACTCATGATGAGAAAACTCGATACTACTTTATTCTCAAATTATTTCCTTTCTCATTAAAGGGTGATGCTAAAGCTTGGTACAATACTCTTGCTCCTGGTTGTGTGCTTAGTCCCCAGGATATGATTTACTACTTCTCTTGAAAATATTTTCCTGCTCATAAGAAACAAGTTGCCTTACAGGAAATATTTAACCTTGTTCAAACTAAACAAGAGAGTCTCCCACAAGATTGGGGGAGGCTTTGCTAGTTACTTAATGCTTTGCCTGATCACCCTCTTAAGAACAATGAAAACTTTATATCTTCTATAATGGACTAACCGATGCTTCTAGGGACTTCCTAGATAGTTGTACTGGTTGTGTTTCAGCAAACGAACTATTGCTCAAGATGAAGAAATATTGAATAACATATTGAAAAATTATGACGATTGGACTATTCTTGAACCACCGCCTAAACCCACTCCGAAGAAGAGGGGTATATTATATCTCAGTCCTGAAGATATGCAAGATGCAAAGAATCTATGAAGGAAAAAGGTATTAAGGCCGAGGTTGTTAAAAATTTACCACCTATCGAAGAAATACATGGGCTTGAAGCACCACCACCACCCAAGGTGGTAGAGGTAAAATCTTTAATGAAATTCAATGATAGTGATGATCCTCATAATAAACATCCTAGCACTACTAGGGAAAACCCTAGAAGTAGCGCTGGTTTTGTGCTCACTAGTAGCGCGGGTAGGTGCGGTACTAATAAGGCGCTACAGCTATTGCTTAGTAGTAGCGCGTGCCGGCGCGCGCTACTACTAGGACGAATAGTTGTAGCGTTTGTTCATCCCCATGCTACTGCTAATGAAACTAGTGGCAGCGCGTTTTCTGTCCATCACTACTAGTATTCATTTTTTATTTTTTTATTTTTAGTGTATTTATGCGGTTTTCTCTCCATCGTACAAATATTGGTACAATACCAGTTATGAGGTTTACATCATTATGTCCAGTGTGTCAAATGAAGGTGGATTAGGTTCAAGTGGAGGCAATATGTGGTGCATGTCAAAAGTATACTACTAATCCAAACTTGATCTAGTTTGGACTAGTCGTACTTTTGATGTGCACCGCATATTACCTCCACTTGAATCTAATCCGCTAGCACAAGCTATTTAATCATCATCATAGTAATTACCACCAACATTATTTATTTAATCACCACTAACACTAGCTAATAATAATCATCATAGTCATTACCACCAACACTAGTTATTTTATCATCATAGTAAATGTGTAGCACATCATCATCCTCAAACTCATTTCTAGCTAGCTAATCACTCCTGCTGCTCTCTCTTAGGTAAAATAACATAAAACATGTGTAGCTCTCCTTCTTGATCAAGTTGGAGCATGCAGATGAACCTGTCTCCTAATCATGGGATGTGCTCCTGTTTGTTGCCCCCTAGTACTTCTCTGCGCTCCCCCATCACATATTTGGTCCAGTCTTGCACTATTAAGCATCCGTTGCTAATCTTGAATGCACTACAGTAATCTGTAGGATATCTTGGTCGTAAGCTAATAATACTCATGGTACCTTTAGTCTCGATCCCATAAGGCACAACATTCATCGGGACTCCCTGTTGAAGAACATCGCATGGTAACATACTTAGCAATGAAGTTTAGCTTCAAAAATAATGTATGGAAAAGATGCACTGAGGACAAATATTAAAAATCTTACCATCCTTCCTAAATAGATGTGACCGTAGTTCAGTACGAACACTCTTGGTCGCACGTTTTCAGTACTAACATTAGTAAATCCAGGAAGAAAATTTGTCTTGACAGTATCAAGATCCGCAAGCCATGAAACATAATGACTGAGCTCTTCGCAGTTGAGTTCAGCCCCCGCACAGTATACGGTCTTGTCTACCAAGTGCTGGACATGTTTGCTTGCACCGAAATAAGCTATCAATAGAAATTAGTTGTCAACTATTTTTGAATAAACAATATCAAAGACATAAATATGGTTGAGAAACTCACATTTTGGTATAACTGGAGGCGTCTGCACATCGACCCAGATGTCCGTATTACCTTCAATATAATCTTCCGGACGAATATCAAAGGTGATAACCATATCAGGCTCAAATGCATAAGTCTTGCATAGTGCTCGCCATGTTTTGCATCCAAAATAGGTGTAGTCGTCTGAATTGTATAATTTTGTGTGGAAAATATAACCATGCTCGGTCTTCAAGTAAAATTTCTTTACCTCCATAGTACGACTGCAACCTATCTTATCCAATACAAAAACTCTTGCATGGCAGGGGATACGCTAGTAGAATAGTAAAAAAAATTATAAGTTGAAGCAAATGAAGCATATGTCATGCTTAATTACGAAAAAAGACTTGTCGTTGTGACTTACTGTATGACTGTATCCACTTCGAAGTTCTCGTCAAGCTTGATGCTGAAGCGCCTATCATCATCTAGGAAGATTCCGTCGCACAGGCCGCGCTCGTCTTCGCAGTATTTGCAAATACCGAAATCCTTTTCGTCGTCACACATTTCCTATGTTCATCATTAAAACATTAATTGAAAATTGATCGAAGACAAGTACCAGGATACTCAACACACAAATCTAGGGCACTCGATATTTCCCACATATTCTGGCACAAGTCATGCCAAAATTCACGGAAAAATCCGGCATGACCTTTGCTAAAATAGGACATATCGAGCGCCTGAAATTTGCCGGAACGGAAATGAATCAACACTCCGGCAAAACATAGGCCACTCGGAGGTGTAACCTGCAAACATGACCGGCCACTTGGGCAAGCACATATCATATTTGAGCAACACAAGATATACATTTCAAAATATCTTATAGGACTCAAATTAGCATGCATTGAATAAGCAAAAGTAAATCATCTCATGCGTGTTCGTACATCGTCGAATATTATCACTAATACATCCCGAATAGTGTCATACATATAACATCACTAATACAACTAAAACCCTAGCACACGACGGGTATCGGTGCGGGCGGTGGACACCCACAGAGAAGGAACCATCACGGGATCATAGCTCCAGTGAGATCCCTGGAGAACCTGCCAGGTATTGGAGAACCTGTGCTCCAACGCAAACAAGTAGCAACGGATGTGCGCGTCCTCCTCATTGACACGGTGACGCACCACCTCTGCGGGGTCCTCAAGCCTCTGGACCATCACTGGCCCACGCGACCGCCACCAAAGAAGGTTCGGGTCAACGACAGGCTGGCTCCTCACCAACCTGCGCCCCCCGGTAGGTAGCGCCTCCCAGTACCACCTCGGCAGAGCCCAGTCCCGGACATGGCCCATCTAGTCAAGCAGGTGTCGTCCTCCACCGACTCGACGACGAGGATGCGGGATAGGCATCGTCCACGTCGATGCGGGAAAAATTGCTTTAACTAAAAAATAGCAACAAGTTCTTACTAACATGTTCTATTAATTCAATTAGTTCTTAGTGAAAATAAACTTACTATAAATAAAAATAAACTAGTACCTAGCTAATTAGTACCTAGTTCTTACTAACTAATTAGTACCTAGGAACTACTGCTAAGGGTTCATACTAACTAACTAACTAACACTAAATTAACTAACTAACACTAAAAATAGCCTAGGGTTCATACTAACTAGCACTAAATAGCTGGGGTTATACTAAGCAAATTAAAAAGAGGGATCGGAAGGGGAGAGTGCTTACAAAGGGCGGGGAGAGAGATGGGGTCGGGGGAGACGGCGGCGAGGCGGGGTCGGCGGAGATGGCGGCGAGGCGGGGTCGGGGGAGATGGCGGCGAGGCGGATCAAGGGAGACGGCGGCGAGGCAGGGCCGGGGGAGACGGCCACGAGGCGGGGTCGGGGGAGACGGCGGCAAGGCGGAGGCGACGAGGGGGAGAAGAGAGAGTGGTGAATTGGGGAAGGGAGAGGAGGGAATCAGGCCACGCGGGGGGTTAGGTGAGAATAGACATAACAGCAGCGCGCGAGGGGAAAACGCACTGCTGCTAAAATCGGTAGTAGTAGCACCGTTTCTAGAAGGGCGCTACTACTATACCTAGCACGTCGGGAACGGTGTGGCAATTATAGTAGTAGCGCGTTCAGTCCCTGCCGCGCTACTGCTAAGGGGTTAACAGTAGCGCGGTTTTGGTAGACGCGCTACTGCTAAGTAGCAGTAGCGCCTCATTTTAACAAGCGCTGCTGGTAAGATTCTGTGTATAAGGTTTTCCCTAGTAGTGTAGTCAATGCCTTTTTGAGTTTGACAATTACATTAGAAAGCACGATCACTTCAAAGCAAATGTTATGAAACAATTGAAATATAATTCTGATATGATTGCTCTCTTGAGTGACTTGTTATTTAGAATCTCAAATGATGTTAGAGGTGTTGGAAAACATGCTTCTATGGTTCAAACCCAGTTAGAACAAGTTGCTAAATCACAAAGAGAATTACTTGATGAAATGAAACATAATATACATGACTTTGTTGTTAGAGTTGCAACTAGAGGAGGTAAAATGACTCAGGAACCACTTTATCCTGAGGGACACCCAAAAATAATTGAATAAGATTCGCAAAGAAATAACACTCGTGCACCTAGTCCTTCTAAAAATAAAAAGAAAAATGATAGGATTTTGCATGCTTCTAGTGAACCTGAAATAGACAAACCTCCTGATAATGAAAATGAAACTTCTATCTCTGATGTTGAAACTCAATCTGGTAATGAACATGCACCTAGTGATAATGAAAAAGACAATGATGACACTCAACAAAATGATGATAAAGAACCAGATAATGATGTTGAGATACAACCACCTGTTGATCTTGATAACCCACAACCTAAGAATAAAATATATGGTAAAAGAGACGCTGTTGCTAGAAAACACAGTAAAGAAAGAGAACCGTGGGTTCAAAAACCTATGCCTTTTGCACCCAAGTCAACTAAAAAGAATGATGATGAAGAATTTGAACGCTTTGCTGAAATGCTGAGGCCAGTCTTTTTGCGTACTCGCTTGACTAACATCTTAAAAATGCCTCCTTATGCAAAGTATATGAAAGACATCATCAGAAATAAGAGAAAAATACCATAAGATGAAATCTCCACTATGCTTGCTAACTATACTTTTAAGGATGGAGTGCCTAAAAAACTTGGAGACCCGGGAATACCAACTATACCTTGCTCTATCAAAAAGAATTATGTGAAAACTGCTTTGTGCGATTTAGGAGCTGATGTTAGTGTTATGCCGTTCTCTTTATACAAAAGACTTGACTTGAATAAACTCACACCTACAGAAATATCTCTGCAAATGGCTGATAAATCAACTGCCATACCTATTGGTATCTGTGAGGATGTGCCCGTTGTTGTTGCTAATGTTACTTTTTTGACTGACTTTGTTATGCTTGAGATACCCGAGGACGACAACATGTCGCTTATCCTTGGTAGACCCTTCTTGAATACTGCAGGGGATGTTATTGATTGCAATAAAAGCAAGGTCACTTTTCATATTAACGGTAATGAGCATATAGTGCATTTTCCGAAGAAATAATTCCAAGTGAATGGTAGTAATGTTATTGAAAAATCTCCAACAATCACTATTGGAAGTTTTCAAATACCTCTACCTACTATCAAAAAGAAATATGAAATGCTTATTGTTGGGGAAATGCATATCCCCATTGAGGTAACTTAGTGATTTACGAAAGTTCTTCGGTTTCATGCTAATCGAAAGTGGTTGTTAATAAGACCTCATCAACCTTATTAATGAATCATTTTTGAACGGTGAGAAGTTGATGAATTTAGTAAGCACTGCCTTCTATCCCTACTTTTTGTTCTCTATTTTTATTAGTTAAATAAAATAAAATGCCATGTTTTGTCTATTTTCTGAATTTCCCGTGCAATAAAAAAATGACCCAAAATAAAAGTTCTCAGAATGCCCTGAAAATTGAACATGAATTTTTTTCCTGGATATTTCTAAATTTCTGGTGCAAATAATACCAGAGGGCAGTGCACCAGGTGGGCACAACCCACCTGGGCGCGCCAGGACCCCCAGGCGCGCCCTGGTGGGTTGTGGTCCCCACGTGGGCCCCCTCACTTATCTCTTTAGCCCACATCATCACTTACCTCCCGAAAAAATATCCCCACTACTCTCTCTCTCCTGTGTTCTTGAGCTCAAACCCGTGGATTTCGATCTCTTAGCTCAAAGCTCCGTTTCTGAAACTGTTTCGGGGGATTGTTGCTTGGTATGTTACTCCACCATTTGTCCAATTAGTTTTTGTTTTAGTGGTTTATACTTTGAATAATTAGCTACTCTTGGTGCTGATGTAGATGAGCTTGCATGTTGAATTCTTAGTGTTCTAAGTAGTTTGAATGCTTGCTATGGCCTCTATTATCCCTAGGAGTAGTTGCTATCAATCTTATAAAGTTTTGTTGACAAATTTTTGTCACCTCAAAAAATTTTATTTTCAGAAAATTGTACGCGGACACGATGAACCTATTTGGAAAGAGCTCTTCGAGGAGACGATCCTTGGGGGCATCTCTAGTAGCAGTTCTGCTCATCGATCTTATGTTGAACCAAGTGAAAGTTCCACGCGTGACGCCGCCACCAAAACATGCTTATGGCCTTGCGATGAATATATGATGTGTGTGGGCATTAAGGAGGAATTTGAGCAATATGTTCACAATACTGACCTCGGTCCCTACCTTTCAGATAAATGTGAACACCGCCAACTTCTCACTGAGTCATTTGTCAAAGGATTTACATTTTTCCTCGTGAGTCTAGGGTGTCTTTTAAGCTTTATGATAATCCATTTACCATCTCACTGGAGAATTTTGCTTACCATTGCAAACTGCCATATTGGGGTTCGCTTGATGAACCATTGAAGGCTGAGTACAAGTCTTTCTTAACTAGCCTTTGTTACGGTGAAAATAGGGGAGTGACACAAGGCAGAATAAAGAGCATTCACTTTCCCGCAATGTCGTATTTTGCATTATTTAACGGAAATTCATAGTAGGCAAGCAAGACTGTAGCATACTTTGTGCGCCAGACTTGAGCCTCATTCACACCGCTCTCACTGGTGAATGGCATTATAACCTTGGGGCGATTGTTGCACGTAGACTTTTGAATAATGCTAAGAGTGGCTGGTTCTATGGGGGAATTTATGCCACACATTTGGCACGAGAGCTGGGTGTTTCACCTTTGCCCTTTGACCCTATCCTACCCACGCAGTATTTAGATTTTGCGGCTTTAAAAAGACATAAGATCCTCAAAGGAAAAATTCATGACTTCACTTATAATTTGTTGTTTAACCAAACCTCTGTTGTGCACACACATTTGCCTGCGCCTGCTCTTTTTGATTATCACAGCAAGGGGAGATATTTTGTTCCTGAGAGCGAGGCCCGAGCTCATAACGCAGCAGTGGTGGCAGCACGACGTGCCGAGGCATCCACATCGAGAGCCTCTATGAGCTTCCACGCAGACTTCTACCCTCCAGGCTACTGATTGATTACCAACTTAGGCCAAAAACCTTAGCTTGGGGGAGTACGTGTTTTCACCGACCTTACATTCATGTCCACATACTTCATTTGTCGGTGTCCACACTTTTTCATTGTATCATCCATGCTTAGATTTATTTTCTTGCTTTCTTCTTGTATGTTTGAAAAACTTTAGAAAAAACCAAAAAAATTTAGTTGTAGCCATTTACTTTCTATGCATGCTTAGTAATAGAATTAAAAAATCCAAAAAGATTTCCTTGTTCTTCTTTTGCTTGTTGGGAGCTTTCCCATGTAAATATTTTTTCTCATTTTTGCTTTTCCCTTTTATTTGCCTGTTCTAGAAAATCAAAAACTCCAAAAATATTTCAGTGTGTTTCTTTGAATTTCTTTTCCTTTTATTCGAGTTGTACCGATGAGAAGACCACGATGAAAATGTTGAGTAGCTCTCATATGAATATTGTTGAACTAATAAGAGCACATTTTACCTTGTCTTCTCCTGTTGAATAAAATGTTTGCAGATTCTAGCTTAGTCCTCAGCATTCTTGCACTATTATTATTTTCATATCATTTGGTCATGCAAGTGAAAGGCAATAATGACGACATCCGATGAACTGGCCGTGGCAGGGAGAAACTTGTATGAACTCGACCTGTTCTGTTTTTGTAAATATGTTTAACCTAGTATCCATGATTTAGCCATTATGATTAAACATGTTTGCAATGAAAATTAGAGATTATAGTTTCTCATGCCTTGCATAAGTAGATGGGAGTTGATAACGATTTATCTTGGGTATCAACATAGCATTAAAATGATTGTGATGTAGTATGATGATAAGGTATCCTCCTCTGAATGTTCGAGTGACTTGACTTGGCACATGTTCATGCATGTAGTTGAATCAAAACCAACATAGCCTCTATGACATTTTTGTTCATGGTGTTCATATCCTACTCATGCTAGTGTCTAATGTTACTGATGCATAATGTATGGTTATGATCGTTGTTGCTCTCTAGTTGGCCGCTTCTCAATCTAAATTGCTAGCCTTCGCCTGTACTAAGTGGAGATTCTGCTTGTACATCAAAAACCTTGAACCCAAAGTTATTCCAGATGAGTCCACCATACCTACATATATGCGGTATTACAGTGCTGTCCTAAGTAAATTTGCATGTGCCACCTCTACAAACTTCTAAAATTTATCCTTTTTGTGTGTTTGGATCATTCATGGAACGACAAGAGGTGGTCGGTATCTTCCATGCTAAGCGGGTTATTCTCAAGTCGAGTGTTTATTCACTCGCCATCGCATGAGATAATAGGCGGTAATAGGGATTCCCAGTCCCGAACTCAAAAATGCAAAAAATTAAACAAAACTCCCCCGGGACTGATGTTGGTATGGACGGCACCCATTGTTTCGGACAAGTCGTGGAGTATGATTGATGGTGGAGGAGGAGTAAACCTTTGTTGGGGAACACGGTAATTTCAAAAAAAAATCCTACAAACACGCAAGATCTATCTATGTGATGCATAGCAACGAGAGGGGGAGTGTATCTGCACACCTTGAAGATCGCTAAGCGGAAGCGTTTATCAACGCGGTTGATGTAGTCGTACACCTTCACGATCCGCCCCGATCAAGTATCGAATGTACGACACCTCCATGTTCAGCACACGTTCAGCTCGATGACGTCCTCACCTTCTTGATCCAGCAAGACGAGCGAAGTAGTAGATGAGTTCCGGCAGCACGACGGCATGGTGACGGTGTTGGTGAAGAACAATCTCCGCAGGGCTTCTCCTAAGCACTACGGAAACTATGATGGAGGATAAACTAGAGGGGACAGGGTTGCCGCACACGGCTTGGTGTTTCTTGAAGTGTCTTTGGTGCTAGTCATGCCCCTCTATTTATATGTTGAGCCTTGGGGTCTAAACTTGGAGCAAAAGCCTCCTCAAAGTCGGTTTTGCCCGAAAGGCAAGAGTCCCACTCGGACTCCAGGACCAAAGGCCACAATCCTGGGCGTCTGGCCCAGACGCCATGGGCCTCAACGTATGGCCCACGGCCAGACACCATGGTCTCCGGCATTTCGCCCCTGGCCTCCACAAAACTCCTTTTGCACCGACTTATCGCCCCGTGGGCCTGACCCCTTGGCCTAACCATATCATCCAATATATGAATCTTACCTTCAGACCATTCCGGAGCTCCTCGTCATGTCTGTATCTCATCCGGGACTCCGAACAACATTCGGGCACCAACATACATAACTCATATAATACTATATCGTCAACGAACATTAAGCGTGCAGACCCTACGGGTTCGAGAACTATGTAGACATGACCGAGACACTTCTCTGGTCATTAACCAATAGCAGAACCTCGATGCCCATATTGGTTCCTACATATTCTACGAAGATCTTTATCGGTCGAACCTTATGACAACATACGTTATTCCTTTGTCATTGGTATGTTACTTACCACTACTGGGAAAAGGCCTACTAATGGCGCACCGGTTTTGCCTACTAATGGGGCACTACCGGTGCGCCATCAGTAGCACGCCATTAGATTTTTTACTAATGGCGCACCACCGGTGCGCCATTAGTATCTGGTATACTAATGGCGCACCTGGCAGTGCGCCATTAGTATGTAACTCCATGCGCCATTAGTATGCCTCTCGGGGGGCCATATGTAACCATGTGCTTTGTCACACTTATGGCGCACTCTGCCTTGATGCGCCATTAGTATCCTTTGGCATACTAATGGCGCACTCTGCCTTGATGCGCCATTAGTATGAATATTTGGTTTTTTTTGCTTTTCTGATTTTTGCACAGGTTACAAAATATATTATTGGACAGAATATAGACAGCAGCACACAGCAACATCAGATTCATCGAATACAATAAAAGATTAGTCTCCGAATACAATTCATCATATTAGTCTCCGAATTCAAAAGACCGGACAAAGATAAAACATTACAAGTCTCAAGACCACGAGGATCGAGTTTGTCTTCACATTACAAGTGAATATCGATCATCTAAACTACCATCACATAAAAGAGAGTTGTGGTCATCACGATGAGCATCATCGCGATCAAACTGGTCTTCATCCGGTTCCTCCAACGCTCCCTCCTCTCTCCCGCTAGATAGCGGGCATATCTAGATTCGGCCTCCGCCCTAGTGGTGTACCCTTTGTAACTATTACCGCTAAAACGGTGAACCTGTCTCCGACACTCCTCCCAGTCGTCGTAGACTCCGGGAACCTTACCCTTGTACACGACATACGACGGCATCTCTATGCACAAGCCAAACAACAGACAATACATAAGCAATATGTAAGTATGCAAAAAAAGGATCGGAAGAGGAAAGCAAGACATTAATAGCACGATTCATGGTCCTACTAATAAATAGAATCGATTACATCTAAGTTGAACGACTGTCCAAACCAAAGAGACATATGAATTCATTAAAGTTTAATTACAACATGAGCCAATCAATGTTTCAGAACTACACATCACTACTTTCGACTCGACTCATTGGACAGGAGCGTGGATGAAGCTGTCATCTGTCGTGATGGTCATGAAATCGCAGTCGTTGTCACCCTGCATTTGTAGCGTTCCATCTATCTCACTGTTGGACGGTTGATATCTGAGGAAGAACTGCCCTAAGGTATGAAGGACATCTTGATGGATGATGTACGCAAACTCCGACTGGATGCGAAAGAATTCTTGTCTGAGGTCTGCGTCCTGGATTGCCGACAAGCTCGCGGCCCAATCTTTGAGATTATCTGGTAGCAGAAGGTGATGATGGTCCCTTACGATCGCCCGCATGTGATGGAGGGCGTAGTAGGCATCCTTTTGACCGCCAGGCGGCTGCTTGACGCAGTAGAACTTTGTATTGTGTGAGAAGGTGTGCTTGCCGTACTTACGAACTGCCCTGGTGAAGGTGCCTCCAGATTTGGCGTAGCCGGGGAGAACATCATCAAGAACTTTCTTGACATTTGTGTAGTCTATCTTGGAGTTACGGTTCGGGTCGAAATACGTGGCCATGGAATATTTCGGGCTTAAGAGGATGAGTGTGCAATGTGTGTCACTGCACAAAACACGGAATGTTAGAAAAAAAAGAACGATCGAAATCTAAGAAATCATATGTTATGGGGCGGTTAAGGGATGACTTACTCGGGAAAGTAAGCCACAAGGAAGTTATCCTTATCTGGGTTTGCCAGAATGACGCCTTCGAGGTGTGAACTCGCAACTTGGCGGTCCCCAGCGCTGCTCAAGTGCTTGGCACGCATGTAGAAGGGGTCGACTATCACGATGTCCGGGGTCTTGTCTCTAATGATCTGCATCTCCATACTCAGCGAAAACAGCCGAACAAAGGTGTAGTGCAGCGGATGAAGGTTAAACATAGCAAAGATGTCATCAAACCGAAGGACAATCGTACCCCCGATGTCGCCATCCACAAAGCCCTTGCCCTCTGGCACCTTGGCCACGAAAACCGGGTATGCCACATCATTCTCTCTGAGACGCCGCTTCTCCAAAGAAAGAACACTATCGTGCAGACTCCGCATAGCACCGGTTGCAGCATTCAGCATATTTGGCGGTAGCATCGCCCTACCCACCACATGCACCCTCCTCGAGATATCCTTAGGTGAAGGTGGCCCGTCCTGAGCACGGATCGAACTCGGTGCCGGCTGGCTCGCACCGGCGCCCTTGTTAGTCTTTCGCTTCCGTCCCTTCTTCTTGATCTCCTGTAATGGGACCGAGTTCTGCTCACATACCACCTTCTTGAGTGTGTTGGGGCTGATAATATTTTGCACCTCAGCTATCTGAGGCTCGGTGAAGGCGGGAGCTGGAGGCGTGTCCTGAGAACTGAACGCCAGATGACGCCTGTTGCAATTGGATTTCTCCGTCGTACCAGCTAGATCGCAGTCGTCTTGGTTGGGTTCTTGAGAAAGAGGCCCGCAGAACTCGTCAGTGTACCCATGTTCGGCGAAGTACTTATCAACTTTGGTAAATGTACCGTCGTCGTTGTCGTTGTTGTCCGGATCCTGTGCCATAGGGCTGTCCGGATCCTGTGCCATAGGGATGTCCAGCAGGTCCGGTAGCGTTGCGGCGTTCTTGCCATGGCTTGGCGCCGGCACGACTGGCGGTCTTGTCTGTGGGGTGGTGTCCCCCGCCCTCAAACGAATCTGCCTCTTTGGACAAAGCAGGGGCCAGTTTACGCAGGCGCTGAGGGTCATCTCATCTTCCTCGTCGGCCCCAGCGGGTCGAATCGGAGGTAACAGCTCGTCGCAGCCTGGCAGCACCCGAACCACTTCAACCCTATACACTATGGGTGGCATCGGATTACCGTGGAACATGGGGTTGCCCGGTTGAACGATTCTGCCCTTGGCGACATCGACCAACTCGGTGCCCATGAAGTGCAGAAGAGTGCAAGGAACGTCGGCGGTGCCCTGCGAAAACATGTACAGGGCATCAGGGATGCCCAGTCAAAGGCAAGGAGATGAAGTCATCGGCCGAGAGGCTTAGTTACCGTGATGCCGTCGAGCTCGGCTAATGTCGAGGCACCGCCAACGGCGGGCATGCAACTGGCGGAGGGGGCGCTTGCTGGCGAGGTGCCGTCCAGCATACATCTGGGTGCATTAATCTCCAATGCCCGTGTCGGCGCCGGAGACACGAATACCGCCTCCGCCGGAGACACCAATGGCGCCGCCACCGGAGACACAAATGGCGCCGCCGGAGACACCAATGGCACCGCTTGCGCGCTGTGCGAGTTGCTGGCCGTGAAGCTAGGAACCGGGGGAGGCCCCTGTTGGCCGCCCGCAATCCATGTCGTCAGCCCATGAATCAACGTAGGCACCATGGCATTGAGCTTCGTTCCCAGTTGTTGTTCCACTTGCTCTTGGACAAGCTCCGGAATCCGCGCCACTTGTGCCTTGAGTTCTTCAACCTCGCGCGTCTGGCTTTCCGAGCTGGTCTTTTTCTCCTTCCGCACACCAGCGGTATAGTATGACCCCCATTTTGTGGACAAGCCTTTGCCGGCCACACGACCAGCTGACATCGGCTTAGTGAGCTTATCCTTGTTTTTCATTACGTTCAACGCCCTATTTAAAGGGGTGTCGAAAGGGGAGCTCTGAGACGACCCCGCGCTACTGCTTTCAGTGTCCTGCGAAAGGAACGTGAACCATTTAGAAATATTGGGGATTAATTAGAGTGCAACCATATGGAGCTAATTACGCGGGGGTGTATTCCTTACCAGAACAAGCTCAAGCGCCCTGGTCTTCAGATCCGTGGTAAGCTCCTTTGTTATCGGGTCCTCCTTGTACCGGGCCCTGACATAGTTCCTGGTCTGCTTGTTACCGCTGTATTTCTCGAAGCGGGGCGGTAGGCCTTGCTCGGCACGCTCCGCGTCCTCCTTGTCCCATATAGGCTCCGCCACTCTGTAACCGCCGGGACCGAGTTTGTGTTCCCCTAAGTTCAACTCCCGCATTTCTTTCCCCCACTGACTTGATTCGGAGGTTGCACTGCTCTCGCACTTTATCTTGAACTCCTTGTAGTCATCTTCCCTCATCAAAGGATATTTTGCCTTGATCTTCTCATAACTATCACCTTTATCAATCATTCTCTTCACCGCGCTTCTCCAAGTAGACAGGGCCGTGCTCATCTTCGTGAGGGCGGCACTGTTCACTTTATTCCCTGAGAGGCGTGTGTTTTCAAATTCGGCGGGGAACTTGTATCGTTCGTGCAGCTTCGTGAAGAGGAGGTTGCGCAAATTCCCTCGGTCCTTATGCCTAAGGTTCTCGGTGTTGATCGAGACGGTGCTCCGGAGAATGCACCCGAGCTGAACCGAGTACCCCTGGACTATATGTTTGGGCTCCGTTGGATTCCCGTCGGAGTCCACTTGAGTGAATTCCTCCTTGAGGGTGCGGAGCGCATTCGGGCGCCGGTCCTTCCTTTGCTTCTTCGGTTGGCTGCCATCTGTGTGTGCGCCGCCATCATCAGTGGTGGCATCCTCGGCGGCACCATCAGTGGTGTCATCCCCGACGCCACTAGGGGTTGTGTAATCAGGATCGGTGTCTTCCGCGGCGTCCTCATAGCGGTGAGGTTGTTCCTCCATCTCCTGGGACAGCTCCCAGAATTGCTTGCCGCCCGAACCGCCGGCCTCATCGTTGTTGGCCATGTTTCGCTCTAAATAGGAAAACAGTTTGGTCAAAAAGTTGGTTATTGTCAAGGAACAAGATCATGGTCTCATCATTTAGGGTTTGTCGACACCGAGGCATCCTAAAAGCTAAGCTTTTATCATTTAGGGTTTGTCGACGCCGAGGCACCCTAAAAGCCTAAGCCGAGGCACCCTAGGTTGGGCCTAATCACTTGGCACTAATCACTTGGCTCTATTGCCACCTATGGTTTAATGCAGCAAGAATGGCGGGGCATTTGATCCTACTTAACTAAGTACTAAGATACCCCGGTCCATGCATTAGTCGCAAGTACCCCATATGTCCTATTTTTAGCAAAGTCATGCTAAAATTCACGGAAAATTTCAGCATGACCTTTGCTGAAAATAGGACATATGGAGTACCCGAATTTGCCGGAACGGAAGTTAATCAACATTCCGGCAAACTCAAGGGCCTCTCGGGGTACCTGCAAATTCATCACGACACGATGGTCGGAGACATGACCTTTGCAAAATGGTCGGAGACACGATGGTCTTTCTCAATGTGATCAATTGATGGATCAACACATAAAACATGTCCAATAAGTATGATTTATAGAGTCAACATCAGTATGAATATATATAAAGTTTTTCTTCATCAGCCAGGCCCATGCAAGTAACTGCATCCAGCAACTATTTCTGCTACTCTGTAACTAACTACACTCTGTATTTATAGATTCATTTCAGATGAGATCAGATTGAGCTCCAACTGTAGCTGCAGCTGAGGGATCCATGAGCCATCATGCCAGCCAGCCAGGAAATAAACTTTACTTTCCAAAGGAAATAAAAATACAATGCATACATACATACTTAAGCAGGTAGATAGATAGATAGATAGATAGATAGATGAGCATGTTCAGTTTACAAGAATGAATATAAACAAGCAAAGAATGCATGCATGCATATCAAAAGTTGGCATCTACTGCTACTGCTACTGCTTGCCTCTGCTGCTATTGAATATTTATAATTACCTGAAATTGTTCCTTTCACTACAAGTAAATGCAACTTTTCCATTAATTAAAACTAAATTGTTCCTTCATGATATTCTCTCTTCATCTACCCCTGGGAGTATTTCTAACTTGAAAATCTCTGGTGAACTGCCTGATGATGTACTGACAGTACAAGCTCTCTTCTTTTCTTACATTTGCTTGTTCTGTACCTTTTTCTATTAACTGATTAAACATGCAGTGGAGTAGTGTATTGCAGTGCATGCAGTGGAGTAGAGCAGAGAATTTGCAAAGAACTATAGTATCACTGGAGTAAATTGCAGTAGTGCAAGTTTCAGTAGACCAGAGAATATCCCTACAGTAGTGCCCTCCAACAGTAGTTCTTGCTTGCAGTAGTTTTAGGGAGTACTGCAATTTTGCAAGTTTAAAGTAAAATGTTTCAGTTAATGCAAGTACTCCTCTTGCTCTCTACTTTCTCTCTTCTCTTCTTCAGTTAATTAACTGAATTTTACTGATGTTGTTGTTAACTGAATTTTGTGCAAATGATCAGCAACTGCATCAAACTAGATCAGCAAGCAACCAACAAACTAGATCAAAACTGCATCATTGGCAGTGATCAGCAAACTGTAGCCAACTGGCCACCAACAGACCCAAAATTGTTTCCCACAGAAAAAGGGGTCCAAAAATTTCATGCAAAGGAAAGGTTGAGACTTCATATCATCTTCATGGCCAAAATGAGAACATTCTTTCATGGAAAGATAGATAGAGGGTTGCATTCAAAACTGAAATGGCCATTTCAGAACATACAAACAGAGAATGTGCAGAAATACTACCCATTGATACTTCAAAGCATTTGCACAATGCCCTGATCTCATACTCTCCTAGTTCCATGATGTGTGCAATATGAAAACATGAGGAAGGATAAGTTCATAGCAGTGCAATGATTTCTTCTCTACCGAATGACATAATGAACATACCAATTATCTTTCTTCTCTATAAAGTTAATTAACTGAAATACTACAGCCGAAAACAACAGGATTATCGCCGATTTGCTGGACAAACAGAGTGTTTGCGAGAAGGAAGAGGGGAGAGGAAGCGGAGCTCACCGGGGAGGCGCAAGGAGGCCCTGCGACAGCTTAGTAGCAACAGAGGTGGCCGGAGTTGAGGAAGACAGCGGCGACCCGAGGAAGAAGAGGTGGAGGGGGGTGGAGGGGTCAAGCACCGTCGCGCCATGGTTCCGTGGCTCGCCGGCCCGGTGTACCTGCGGCGGTTGCGGCTGGAGGACGGCACCGTCGACGAACTCAAGGGCGGGGGCACCGGATGCTCCTCTCGTTGATGGGGGAGGGGAGAGGCTGGAGGCAAACCCTAGCCGCCAAGCGCACAGTGCTGTAGCTAGGTGGAGTAACCTCTGCCGGAGACGACGGAGCAGGTGGCCGACGTCGTGGTTGGTGAGGAGCAGGTGGCCGGCGCCGTGCTTGGTGAGGAGAGCGCGAGGAAGAGTGCCCCGTCCGAGGAGGTGGTTGGTGCCTTGGCGGTCGGCGGCGGCGGAGGCCTGGAGGATGTGGAAGAAGGCGCAGACGGCGAGGAGGAGTCCAGCGAGGGTCGGGGCGGCGGGGGTGGAGGCGCGGGGGCACGAGGGTGGAGTCCGGTGAGGGTCGGGGCGGCGGCGTCGTGGGTCGGGGCAGCGCGCGGGTGGATCTGGTGGCGAGGGAGAGAGGGTCGAAGGGGATCTGGCGAGAGAGAGGGAGGATAGCTAGGGGGAGGGTTCTAATGGCGCACCGTCCAGTCGTGCGCCATAAGTATGACTATTCTAATGGCGCACCTCCCCTCAGTGCGCCATTAGAATTTTGTTTTAATCTAGCCCACTAACCATATCTACAACCTAACCCTATCTACAACAAAACCCACCCACTAGCCCGACTGGTCAGCACGTAGCACACACGCCAGGAGGTCCTCGGTTCGATTCCCAGGCTCCCCAATATTTTTTTTATGCATTTTAAATGTTGTTTTTTATATTATTTGTGTTTAAATATGTTCAAACTTGTTTAAATCATAACAGTAATATTTTTTATAAAAACAGTAATAATTTTTTAAAAAATATGTTCAAATTTCTTACTTGAAAATATCATCAGCGGCAGCGGTGGAGCGGGGGAGGGTGCGGGGATCGAGATCGAGATGGAGGGGGAATCGAGATTGGGATGGAGGGGGATCGAGATCAAGTGTCCTCATGAATTCAAAACGTGCCCATGAAATTTAAAAATATTCATGATATCAAAAAGTGCCCATGAAATACAATCGAGAAATGAAGACTACGATTTAAATACAATCGATCTTAGCTAGCTATCTGTTCACAATCTTCTTGCCCTTCTTTTTCGCAAATGGAGTTCTTCTGTGGAACGGACGTCCTTTAGGTAGGGTGGTCCTGCTTCTTCTTGTGGTTTGTGCTGCTACTTCATCGTCGTCGTCATGTTCGATCTTCGGGTCGCCGTACTTGTCGAAGTCTTGCTCATTGGCTACTCCATCCATTCCGATGATCTTCCTTTTGCCTCTCCTCACGACAACACGACTGGGCTTTGGCGGGTCGGTAATGAAGAAGCATTGGTCCACTTGGGAAGCCAGTACCCATGGCTCATTTTTCGCGGTGACGTTTGCGCCCGCGGTCTTGGATTTGGCTTCGGGTATAACCATGGTGGTGAAATATCGGTCTTCTTTTAGGACGCTCTTGGCCCATCTGACACGGAACATCGGCACCTTCTCTCCAGCGTAGCTCAGCTCCCAGATCTCCTCGATCCTTCCGTAGTATCTGTCCTTGTCCTTACCGGTGTAGGATTCCATCGTTACCCCGGAGTTCTGATAACCATCGCTCTTCATGTCCTTGTCCTCGGTGTAGAATGTGTAGCCGTTGATATCGTACGCCTCATAGGTCATCAGGTTGTGCTCGGCGCCCTGTGACAAGGCGAATATGAGTTGTTCTTCCGCGGAAGAATCTTCATGTAAAGGGTACGACAGAAGCTTCTGCTTGAACCAACGCGTGAAACATGAGTTGTGCTCTTTGAGTATATCTCCGTCCGTCCTCTGTTGGCCTCGGTCATTGTACGTCTTCTCAATAAAGGTTTTGTGCTCTACCACCCAAGGATCGACCACGTCTATGTGTTGTAGCGCGACTAGGTTTGCTCTTTCAAAGTCGGCGAGTCGACCCTCGAAGTCGACATGCATTTCGCGGCGACCCTCACGGTGACCCCATCCAGCGAGCCTGCCGAGGTGCCTGTTGACGGGCAGACCAACGGGGTTCTCGATGCCTAGATAATTCGTGCAGTAGGAGATGCACTCTTCGGTCAGAAAGCCCCTGGCTATACTTCCCTCTGGACGTGACATGTTCCGAACGTATCCTTTGATGACACCATTCATCCTTTCGAACGGCATCATGCTGTGCAGGAACGTCGGCCCGAGTTGGATGATATCCTCCACGATATGGACCAGCAGATGCACCATAACATCGAAGAATGCGGGCGGGAAGTACATCTCAAGCTCGCATAGTATCACCACGATCTCTTCCTGTAGCCTTCTGAGTTGCCTCACGCCAATCGACTTCCGAGAGATGACGTCGAAAAAGTTGCATAGGCCAAATAGCGTTTCACGGACGTGCGCGTCCATGATCCCACGGATTGCAACTGGAAGTATCTGCGTCATCAGCACGTGACAGTCGTGAGACTTCATCCCGCTGAACTTCTGCTTCGCTGGGTCTAGGTATCTGCTTATCTTCCCCGCGTAACCGTAAGGAAGTTTTACTCCTAGGAGGCAGGTGAAAAACTGCTCGATCTCCTCCTGACTTAGAGTGAAGCACGCGGGAGGGTAGTCATTTCCGGTCTTCTTGGCCTTTTTGCCTTTGCGACGACTTTCTGTGTCCTGCTTCGCCTCATCATCATCATCATCATCATCATTAGCGTGAAGCTCCTGCCTGATGCCCATTGATTTCAAGTCTGCCCTTGCTTTCGGCCCATCTTTGGTCCTCTCTGGCATGTTGAGCAGGGTACCAAGCAGACTCTCGCACACGTTCTTCGTGATATGCATGACATCAAGGCTGTGAGGCACACGGTGGATCTTCCAGTACGGCAAGTCCCAGAAAACAGACCTCGTTTTCCATACCTTCAGCAGCGGCTCTGGCGCCTTTCGCTTCTTTCCCGGCTCTGGCGCCTTTTGCTTCTTTCCCGGCAGTGGGCAGTCTTTCCAATTTTTCAACAGCTCGTCTATTTCCTCGCCGCTCCTCGTACACGGGCGTTTTCGGGGTTCGGTTTCACCATCGAACAGATCCTTGCGTTTCCTCCACGGGTCATCGTCGCGAAGCCACCTTCGATGTCCCATGAACACGGTTTTCGAAGACCCGGGATCTCTATCTAGCTGGCGATACGTTGTGTCATCCATGCACCTTACGCATCCAGAAAATCCGTGGACTACCTGCCCCGCGAGATATCCGTAACCGAGATAGTCGTGCACCGTCGTGAGCAGTGCGGCTCTCATAGGGAAATATTCTTTCTCTGCGGCGTCCCACGTATTGGCTGGCGTTTTCCACAGCGTGTCTAGCTCCTCCTTCAGCAGCCCCAGATACAGATTGATGTCGTTCCCTGGTTGTTTCGGCCCTTCAATTAGCATACTCATGTGAATGTACTTCCTCTTCATGCACAACCAGGGGGAAGGTTGTACATCCACACAAACACAGGCCAGGTGCTATGTGTGCTTCTCTGGCTGCCAAACGGATTGACTCCATCGGTGCTCGCGCCCAGCACGATGTTCCTTGGATCCTTCCCAAATTCTGGGTATTCGAAGTTCAACGCTTGCCACTGGCTCGCATCCTTAGGGTGACTCAGCATCTTGTCTTTTTTATTTATCTCCGGATCATTTCCGTCATCTTCCCGCTTCTTCTCCTCCCTATCCGCGTGCCAACGCAGGAGCTTTGCTACCTTAGGGTCCGCGAAATACCGCTGCAGACGAGGAGTGATCGGAAAGTACCACACCGATTTTCGAGGAGCTTTCTTCCTCTTCTTGTATCGAGTGACGCCGCACACCGGACATATGGTAGACTCCGCGTGCTCGTCCCGATAAATGATGCAATTGTTCATGCACACATGGTATTTCACGTGCGGTAAATCCAAAGGACACACGATTTTCTTCGCCTCCTCGAAACTGGTCGGGCACTTGTTCCCCTTGGGAAGACGTTCGTGCCAGAATGACATGTTCTCGTCGAAGCATGCGTCGGTCATTTTGTGTTTTACCTTCATCTCCAGAGCCATGAGCGTTACTTTCAGGCGGGTATCCTCGGGCCTGCATCCTTCATACAATGGAGTAACCGCGTCTATCTCCAGTTGATCCAGCTTGGCTTTCTCTCGGGCGGCAGCTCTTGCGTTATCCGTCTGCTTGCGAAGCAGCTCTTGAATATGAGGGTCCTGCACCCAGCCTCCATCGTCGTCTGCTCCGGCATCTTCATCTTCATGATCATGCCCTTCGTCTTGATCTTCCTCATCATCATGTACGACATCTTCTACATGATGATTGTGTACATCATCACCGTCGTGATCATGTCCTGGAGATTCTTCGTCTTCTCGCCCGCCCTCGCCGCGGTGGTTGTCTTGTTGCCCTTCCTCATTTCTTGCCCGGCCCCCATGGACGACTTCATAGTCATCTTCATCACCTTGCCACCGATAGCCATCCATGAAACCACGCAAGAGCAGGTGGTCCCGCACCTGCCCGGAATCCGGGTCCGCAATAAGGCTCTTCAGCTTGCATCTTCGACACGGACATCTTATCTCCGTCTCGTTCTTTTGAAGCATCTCGGCCTTCGCGGAGCTCAAAAACCTATTCACGATGCCTTCGGTCATCGTGCGGACCATGGTCGCCTGCGGGGTAGAGCAAAACGATATTTTAGAACCAAGAAAAATTTGGCATGACCTTCCCTAAAAATAGGACCAAAAAGAATGCATAGTGCCAAAATTCTCGCCGAAACGGAAATGAATCAACATTCCGGCAAAATATTGGCAACTATCGCATTTCAAATACCGGTACCTGCAAACACAAACATATATGCAACACCACAAACACAAGCAACACCACAAACATACATAGATCTAGCTAGGCCACAAAAAGTGCATGTGCACGTTGTTGGAGCGAGCTAGGGAGAAAAAAAGTAGATCTACATCATGAAGATAGCTTTCCCCTTACTTACCTATCAAAAAAAGGTAATTTCACCACTTAATTTTGATGAATCTATGGTGGAAATGAGGTGAGGAGGAGGAGGCAGCCGAGACAAGCTTGGAGGAGGAGGTGGAGAGAATGAAGTGGGGAAAGTGAGTGGGTAGGTGGGCTGTCCAAAATATCTTGTTGGTCCCAGGTTACTAATGGCGCACCACCACAAAATGCGCCATTAGTAACCCTGGTTACTAATGGCGCACCGGCAGGTGGTGCGCCATTAGTACTTTTTGCAAAAAAGTAAAAAAAACATATGTATACTAATGGCGCACTACGGAAAAGTGTGCCATTAGTAGTTTAAACTAGTAATGGCGCACTTTGGCATAGTGCGCCATTAGTAGGTTTGCAAAAAAGTAAAAAATATATACTAATGGCGCACTGTCTTGGTCGTGCGCCATTACTAGTTCTAACTAGTAATGGCGCACTTTGCCACCCCTGCGCCATTAGTTTGTATGGAAAAATGGGGAAAAATCAATAGTAGTGGCACACCGTGAGCATGGTGCGCCATTGGTGTCTTCCACACTAATGGCGCACGAGGAACCGGTGCACGATTAGTATATAGTAGTGGCGCACCATTTACCTGGTGCGCCATTAGAATCAGTCCAATCTATAGCCCTTTTCCTAGTAGTGTACCCGAGATTCGATCGTCGGTATCTTCATACCTAGTTCAATCTCGTTACCAGCAAGTCTCTTTACTCATTCCGTAATACTTCATCCCGCAACTAACTCATTAGTTACAATGCTTGCAAGGCTTATAGTGATGAGTATTACTGAGAGGGCCCAGAGATACCTCTCCGAAACACTGAGTGACAAATCCTAATATCGACATATGCCAACCCAACAAACACCTTCAGAGACACATGTACTGCATCTTTATAATCACCATTTTATGTTGTGACGTTTGGTAGCACAAAAAGTGTTCCTCCGGTATTCGGGAGTTGCATAATCTCATAGTCTGAGGAACTTGTATAAGTCATGAAGAAAGCCGTAGCAATGAAACTGACACGATCATAATTCTAAGCTAACGGATGGGTCATGTCCATCACATCATTCTCCTAATGATGTGATCCCGTTCATCAAATGACAACACATGTCTATGGTTAGGAAACATAACCATCTTTGATTAACGAGCTAGTCAAGTAGAGGCATACTAGGGACTATATGTTTTGTCTATGTATTCACACATGTACTAAGTTTCCGGTTAATACAATTCTATCATGAATAATAAAAATTTATGATTAATTTAAGGAAATAAATAATAACTTTATTATTGCCTCTAGGGCATATCTCCTTCAGTCTCCCACTTGCACTAGAGTCAATAATCTAGTTCACATCACTATGTGATTTAAAACAAATATTCACATTTGTATGTGATTAACACCCATAGCTCACATCATCATGTGACCAACACCCAAAGGGTTTACTAGAGTCAATAATCTAGTTCACATCGCTATGTTATTAACACCCTAAGAGTACTAAGGTGTGATCATGTTTTGCTCGTGAGAGAAGTTTAGTCAACGCGTCTGTCACATTCAGAGCCATATGTATTTTGCAAATATTCTATGTCTACAATGGTCTGCACGGAGCTACTCTAGCTAATTGCTCCCACTTTCAATATGTATCCAGATTGAGACTTAGAGTCATCTGGATCGGTGTAAAAGCTTGCATCGACGTAACTCTTTACGACGATCTCTTTTATCACCTCCATAATCGAGAAATATTTCCTTAGTCCTCACTAAGGATAATTTTGACCGTTGTCCATAGATCTACTCTTAGATCACTATTGTACCCCCTTGCCAAAACTCATGGCAAGGTACACAATAGGTCTGGTACACAGCACAACATACTTTATAGAACCTATGACTGTGGCATAGGGAATGACTTCCATTCTCTTTCTATTTTATGTCCTGATCGGGCTTTGAGTCTTACTAAACTTTCCACCTTGTAATACAGGCAAGAACCCTTTCTTTGACTGATCAATTTTGGAACCTTTTCAAATCTTTATCAAGGTATGTGTTTTGTGAAAGTCCAATTAAGCGTCTTGATCTATCTCTACAGATCTTGATGCCCAATATGTATGCAGCTTCACTGAGGTCTTTCATTGAAAAACTCTTATTCAAGTATCCCTTTATGCTATCCAGAAAATCTATATTATTTCCAATCAACAATATGTCATCCACATATAATATTAGAAATTCTACAGAGCTCCCACTCACTTTCTTGTAAATACATGCTTCACTGCAAGTCTGTATAAAACTATATGCTTTGATCAACTCATGAAGGCGTATATTCCAACTCCGAGATGCTTGCACCAGTCCATAGATGGATCGCTGGAGCTTGCACACCTTGTTAGTACCTTTAGGATTGACAAAACCTTCTGGTTGCATTATATACAACTCTTCTTTAAGGAATATCCATTTAAGGAATGTAGTTTTTACATCCATTTGCCGGATTTCATAAAATATGGCAACTCCTAACATGATTCGGACGGATTTAAGCATCGCTACAGTTGAGAAAATCTCATTATAGTCAACACCTTGAACTTGTCGAAAACCTTTTGCGACAAGTCGAGCTTTGTAGATAGTAAAACTACTATCAGTGTCCGTCTTCCTCTTGAAGATCCATTTATTTCATATGGCTTGCCGACCATCGGGCAAGTCCACCAAAGTCCACACTTTGTTCTCATACATGGATCCCATCTCAGATTTCATGGCCTCAAGCCATTTCACGGAATCTGGGCTCATCATCGCTTCCTCATAGTTCGTAGGTTCATCATGGTCTAGTAACATGACTTTCAGAATAGGATTACCGTACCACTCTGGTGCGGACCGTACTCTGGAAAACCTACAAGGTTTTGTAGTAACTTCATGTGAAGTTTCATGATCATCATCATTAGCTTCCTCACTAATTGGTGTAGGAATCACTAGAACTGATTTCTGTGATGAACTACTTTCCAATTCGGGAGAAGGTACAATTACCTCATCAAGCTCTACTTTCCTCCCACTCACTTCTTTCAAGGGAAACTCCTTCTCTAGAAAAGATCCATTCTTAGCAATGAATAACTTGCCTTCGGATCTGTGATAGAAGGTGTACCCAACAGTTTCCTTTGGGTATCCCATGAAGATGCAGTTCTTCGATTTGGGTTCGAGCATATCAGGTTGAAGCTTTCATATAAGCATCGCAGCCCCAAACTTTAAGAAACGATAACTTTGGTTTCTTGCCAAACCATTGTTCCATAAGGCGTCATCTCAACGGATTTTGATGGTGCCCTATTTAAAGTGAATGCAGCTGTCTCTAATGCATAACCCAAAAATGATAGTGGTAACCCGGTAAGAGACATCATAGATCGCACCATATCCAATAAAGTGCGGTTACGACGTTCGGACACACCATTACACTGTGGTGTTCCATGTGGCGTGAGCTCTGAAACTATTCCACATTGTTTTAAATGAAGCCCAAACTCGTAACTCAAATATTCTCCTCTACGATCAGGTGTAAAAACTTTATTTTCTTGTTACCATGATTCTCCACTTCACTCTGAAATTCTTTGAACTTTTCAAATGTTTCAGACTTGTGTTTCATTAAGTGGATATACCCATATCTACTCAAATCATATGTGAAGGTCAGAAAATAATGATACCCGCCACGAGCATCAACACTCATTGGACCGCATACATAGGTACGTATTATTTCCAATAAGTCACTAGCTCGTTCCATTGTTCCGGAGAACGGAGTTTTAGTCATCTTGCCCATAAGGCACGGTTCGCAAGCATCAAATGATTCACAATCAAGTGATTCCAAAAATCCATCTTTATGGAGTTTCTTCATGCACTTTACACCGATATGACCCAAATGGCAGTGCCACAAATATTTGCACTATCATTATCAACTTTGCATCTTTTGGCATCAATATTATGAATATGTGTATCACTACGATCAAGATTCAATAAACCATCAACATTGGGTGTATGACCATAGAAGGTTTTATTCATGTAAATAGAATAACAATTTATTCTCTGTCTTAGATGAATAATCGTATCACAATAAACATGATCTAATCATATTTATGTTCAACGCAAACACCAAATAACATTTATTTAGGTTCAACACTAATCTCGAAAGTATAGGGAGTGTGTGATGATGATCATATCAATCTTGGAACCACTTCCAACACACATCATCACTTCACTCTCAACTAGTCTTTGTTTATTCTGTAACTCCTGTTTCGAGTTACTCATCTTAGCAACCGAACAAGTATCAAATACCCAGGGCTACTATAAACACTAGTAAGGTACACATCAAATACTTGTATATCAAATATACCCTTGTTCACTTTGCCATCCTTCTTATCCACCAAATATTCAGGGCATTTCCGCTTCTAGTGACCATTTCCTTTGCAGTAGAAGCACTCAGTTTTAGGCTTTGGTCCAGCTTTGGGCTTCTTCACAGGAGTGACAATTTGCTTGCCATTCTACTTGAAGTTGCCTTTTTTTTCCTTTGCCTTTTTTCTTGAAACTAGTGGTCTTATCAATCATCAATACTTGATGCTCTTTCTTGATTTCTACCTTCGTCGATATCAGCATCACGAAGAGCGTAGGAATCGTTTTCGTCATCCCTTGCATACTATAGTTCATCAGAAGTTCCAGTAACTTGGTGATGGTGACTAGAGAACTCTATCAATCATTATTTTATCCGGAAGATTAACTCCCACTTGATTCAAGCGATTTTAGTACCCAGACAATCTGAGCACATGCTCACTGCTTGAGCTATTCTCCTCCATATTTTAACTATAGAACTTGTTGGAGACTTCATATCTCTCAACTCGGGTATTTGCTTGAAATATTATCTTCAACTCCTGGAACATCTCATATGATCCATGACGTTCAAAACATCTTTGAAGTACCGATTCTAAGCCGTAAAGCATGGTGCACTAAACTATCAAGTAGTCATCATATTGAGCTAGCCAAATGTTCATAACGTCTGCATCTGCTCCTGCAATAGGTTTGTCACCTAGCGGTGCATCAAGGACATAATTTTTCTGTGCAGCAATGAGGATAAACCTCAGATCACGGACCCAGTCCGCATCATTGCTACTATAATCTTTCAACTTAGTTTTCTCTAGGAACACACATAAAAACATAGGGAAGCAACAACGCGAGCTATTGATCTACAACATTATTTGCAAAATACTATCAGGACTAAGTTCATGATAAATTAAAGTTCAATTAATCATATTACTTAAGAACTCCCACTTAGATGGACATCCCTCTAATCATCTAAGTGATCACGTGGTCCAAATCAACTAAACCATGTCTGATCATCACGTGAGATGGAGTAGTTTTCAATGGTGAACATCACTATGTTGCTCATATCTACTATATGATTCACGCTCGACCTTTAGATCTCAGTGTTCCGAGGCCATATCTGCATATGCTAGGCTCGTCAAGTTTAACCCGAGTATTCTGCGTGTGCAAAACTAGCTTGCACCCGTTGTATGTGAACGTAGAGCTTATCACACCCGATCATCACGTGGTGTCTACGCACGATGAACTGTAGCAACGGTGCATACTTAGGGAGAACACTTGTACCTTGAAATTTAGTAAGGGATCATCTTATAATGCTATAGACGTTCTAAGAAAAATAAGATGCATAAAGGATAAACATCACATGCAATCAAAATATGTGACATGATATGGCCATCATCATCTTGTGCTCATGATCTCCATCACCGAAGCATCGTCATGATCTTCAACGTCACCGGCGCGACACCTTGATCTCCATCGTAGCATCGTTGTCGTCTCGCCAACTATTGTTACTACGACTATCGCTACCATTTAGTGATAAAGTAAAAAAATTACATGGCGATTGCATTGCGTACAATAAAGCGACAACCATATGGCTCCTGCCAGTTGTCGATAACTTTGTTACAAAACATGATCATCTCATACAACAAATTATATCACATCATGCCTTGACCAGATCACATCACAACAAGCCCTGCAAAAACAAGTTACCTCTACTTTGTTATTGCAAGTTTTACGTGGCTGCTACGGGCTTCTAGCAAGAACCGTTCTTACCTACGCATCAAAACCACAATGATTTTTCGTCAAGTTTGTCGTTTAACCTTCAACAAGGACCGGGCATAGCCACACTCGATTCAACTAAAGTTGGAGAAATAGACACTCAGTAGCCACCTATGTGCGAAGCACGTCGGAAGGACTAGTCTCGCGTAAGCCTACACGTAATGTCGGTCTGAGCCGCTTCATCCAACAATACCGCCGAATCAAAGTATGACATGCTGGTAAGCAATATGACTATTATCACCCACAACTCTTTGTGTTCTACTCGTGCATATAACATCTACGCATAGACCTGGCTCTGATACCACTATTGGGGAACGTGGTAATTTCAAAAATAATCCTACGAACACGCAAGATCTATCTATATGATGCATAGCAACAAGAGGGGGAGTGTATATTCATACCCTTGAAGATCGCTAAGCGGAAGCGTTTATCAACGCGGTTGATGTAGTCGTACACCTTCACGATCCGCCCCAATCAAGTACCGAATGTATGGCACCTCCGCATTCAGCACCTCGATGACGTCGTCGCCTTCTTGATCCAGCAAGACGGGCGAAGTAGTAGATGAGTTCCGACAGCACGACGATGTGGTGACGGTGTTGGTGAAGAACAATCTCCTCAGGTCTTCGCCTAAGCACTATGGAAACTATGACGGAGGATAAACTAGAGGGGACGGGGTTGCCGGCACATGGCTTGGTGTTTCTTGACGTGTCTTTGGTGCTAGCCCTGCCCCTCTATTTATATGTTGAGCCTTGGGGTCGAAACTTGGAGCAAAAGCCTCCTCAAAGTCGGTTTTGCCCGAAAGGCAAGAGTCCCACTCGGACTCCAGGACCAACCGCCACAATCCTTGGCGTTTGGACCAGACGCCATGGGTCTCACCGTCTGGCCCAGGGCCAGATGCCAAGGTCTCTGGCGTTTAGCCCCCTGGCCTCCGCAAAACTCCTTTTGCACTGACTTATCGCCCCGTGGGCCTGACCCCTTGGCCTAACCATATCATCCAATATATGAATCATTAGCTCCGGACCATTCTGGAGCTCCTAGTCATGTCCGTGATCTCATTCGGGACTCCGGACAACATTCGGTCACCAACATACATAACTCATATAATACTATATCGTCAACAAACGTTAAGCGTGCGGACCCTACGGGTTCGAGAACTATGTAGACATGACCGAGACACTTCTCTGGTCAATAACCAATAGCAGAACCTGGATGCCCATATTGGTTCCTACATATTCTACGAAGATATTTATCGGTCGAACCTTATGACAATATACGTTATTCCCTTTGTCATCGGTATGTTACTTACCCGAGATTCGATCGTCGGTATCTTCATACCTAGTTCAATCTCGTTACCGGCAAGTCTCTTTACTCGTTTCGTAATACTTCATCCCGCAACTAACTCATTAGTTACAATGCTTGCAAGGTTTATAGTGATGAGTATTACCGAGAAGGCCCAGAGATACCTCTCCAAAACACGGAGTGACAAATCCTAATCTCGATATACGCCAACCCAACAAACACCTTAAGAGACACCTGTAGAGCACCTTTATAATCACCCTTTTACGTTGTGATGTTTGGTAGCACACAAAGTGTTCCTCCGGTATTCGGGAGTTGCACAATCTCATAGTCCGAGGAACTTGTATAAGTCATGAAGAAAGCAGTAGCAATGAAACTGACACGATCATAATGCTAAGCTAACAGATGGGTCATGTCCATCACATCATTCTCCTAATGGTGTGATCCCGTTCATCAAATTAAAACACATGTCTATGGTTAGGAAACATAACCATCTTTGATTAACGAGCTAGTCAAGTAGAGGCATACTAGGGACTGTATGTTTTGTCTATGTATTCACACATGTACTAAGTTTCCGGTTAATACAATTCTACCATGAATAATAAACATTTATCATGAATTTAAGGAAATAACTAGTAACTTTCTTATTGCCTCTAGGGCATATTTCCTTCAACCATTACTTTATCGCTTGGGAAGCGCCACTAGCGTGCTTAGCATGGAAGATGTTGATAACTGATGGTCGTGAAGTGAATAAGAAGGGTGCATGTCTCAAAATATCATTTATCTCTGTTTTAAAAATTGAGCTCTGAAACCTCTGCAAATCATTGCTTCCCTCTGCGAAGGGACTATCTATTTACTTTTATGTTGTGTCACCACCTTCTAAAACAAGCGCCAGAAACTGAGTAGAGCACATCTGTCATGATTTATGCATTATGTGTAGCTAATGTTGGGTGCATCATGACTGGATCTTTTCTACCATGAATTACAATGTTTAGTCGCTTCTTGAACTTTGGAGGTGCTCTGCATTCATGTTTTGCGGTCTCAGAAAGGGCTAGCGAGATACCATTATTGTCATATTTGAGATATCATGGTTGTTTTGACAACATGTTGCTATTTGAGATATTTTTTTATTGCTCGCTAGCTGATTATGTCATTGATATGAGTCACTATAATCTTTAAATGTTATTGTTGACATGGTTAGTTATAATGTTGGCTGAAAACTTGGGTGTTGTTTAAGCTTATTTATGCAAACAAGAGCAAAAGAGTTCGTAAAAGTTTTTCTTTCTCACTTTCAGTTTATCAACTGAATTGCTTGAGGACACGCAAAGGTTTAAAGCTTGGGGGAGTTGATACGTCTCCAATGTATCGACTTTTTCTCATGTTTTCCCTCTTGTTTTGGACTCTAATTTGCATGATTTGAATGAAACTAACCCTGGACTGACGCTGTTTTCAGCAGAACTACCATGGTGTTGTTTTTGTGCAGAAATAAAAGTTCTCGGAATGGAACAAAACTTTGCGAGGATTTTTTATATCAATAATAAGAATTTCTAGAGCCAAGACCTGCAGGAGAGGGGCACCTGGGTGGGCACAACCCACCATGGCGCGCCCAGGTGGGTTGTACCCACCTGGTAGCCCCGCAGACGACCCCCTGATACTATAAAATCACATATTTTCAGAAAAAAAACCGGGAGAAAGAATTATCGTGATCCATGAGACAGAGCCGCCACGAAGCCATGTTCTTCCTCGGGAGGGCAGATATGGAGTCCATTTGGGGATCCAGAGAGGGGGGTCTTCGTTCTTTGTTATCACCAACCCATCTCCATCGCCAATTCTATGATGCTCCCCACTGGGAGTGAGTAATTCCTTCATAGGCTCGTTGGTCGGTGAGGAGTTGGATGATATTCATCATGTAATCGAGTTAGTTTTGTTAGGTCTTGATCCCTAGTATCCACTATGTTCTTAGATTGATGTTGCTATGACTTTGCTATGCTTAATGCTTGTCACTTTGGCCCTGGGTGCCATGAACTCAGATCTGAACCATTTATGATTTTATCATTATATCCATGTTCTAGATCCGATCTTGCAAGTTACAGTCACCTACTACGGTTATGATCTGACAACCCCGGAATGACAACAACCGAGCCCACTCTTGGTGATGACCGTAGTTTGAGGAGTTCATGTATTCACTATGTGTTAATGCTTTGTTCCGGTTCTCTATTAAAAAGAGGCCTTCATATCCCTGAGTTTTCAATATGGACCCCGCTGCCACGGGAGGGTAGGATAAAATATGTCATGCAAGTTCTTTTAATAAAGCACGTATGACTATTTACGAAATACATGCCTACATTATCGATGAACTGGAGCTAGTGTTGTATCGCCCTAGGTTATAACTATCACATGATGAATATCATCCAACAAGTCACCGATCCAATGCCTACGAATTTATCATACATTGTTCTTGCTAAGTTACTACTATTGCTACTGCTGTCGTTACTGCTACAATATCACTGCTACCACTGTTACTGTTACCGTCACTACTGCTGCTATCATCAAAACTATCATACTACTGTGCTACTAATCACTTTGTTGCAGATAATTAATCTCCAGGTGCGGTTGAATTGGCAACTCAGTTGCTGATACCTTCAAATATTTTTTGGCTCCGCTTGTGTCGAATCTATAAATTTGGGTTAAATACTTACCCTCAAAAATTGTTGCGGTCCCCTATACTTGTGGGTTATCAACAACTAGTGTATCTGGTCCATCATCTTGTGTGATAATGACCTCCTCATGTGTATCTTGTCCATCAACATGGACCTCCTCATGTGTAACTTGGCCATCAAGTGGCCCTCCTCCTGTGTAACTTCACCATCATCTTGTGTGACATGAACCTCCTCCTGTGTACCTTAGCCATCATCTTGTTGTGTCAGAACAAGTTCAACATCTAACACATCATCAGGAATGGCCCTTGGCCCCCTTCTTGTTGTTCTCTCTGCTAGATTTGGCAAAATGCCAGCCTTTCTTTGATTACATCCTTTGATGTTGTGGCATGTTTCATGGTAGTATGAACATGTTATTATGATTCCATGTCTGCTCATCACCTTGGTTCCATCTTTCTTTTCAATCTCATAAGGCTGCTTTCTCCTACTCTTGTTTGAAGGCCTCCCTACTTTTTTTCATAGACAGATGGCTTGATTTCACAACCATTCATCTTCTGCCACTCATTCCTATCTCTGCAAGGCTTGATAATGGGTTTGTATGCTAGCTTGAATGCTTCTATAGTGTAACAGGAGTGCACCAAACTCTCAGGATCAATCCTCTCATGCCTGCACCATGCAATTGCATGGTGACATGGAACTCCACTAAGATCCCACCTTTAGTATGTATAGCTTTCTTCCTTCATGTCAACAATGTATGTCATGTTCCTGTTGTCAACCTGAAAGATGCCATCACCAGCCCCTGAAACCATGCATGTAGCTGACAGCTCTATATTCTTCTCAATTCTTATCCTAATTTTTGGCCATATTGAGCCAGGCCAGGTCTCTGTCTCCTTTCTTTTGTTGTAGAATCTGACCATGAGTTGTGTTTTGATCATGTCAATCATTGATCTGAGATGCATCTCCCTAGCCTCAAGAATATATTTGTTGAAAACCTCACAGTTGTTGTTCAGAAGGATATCACACTTGACCAATTCTCTTTGGAATCTACTAACCCAAGTGTTGGGTGGTAGCTGCTCAAGTCATTTGTATGCTTCTTGGCTGATGGCCTTCATTTCCTCCATGCTTTCAGCCCACAGTTCTGGTGTTGTGCTCCTTGCACACTTCCACAACTAGTTCTTAAGAACATCTCCTTTGTGTGTTTGCTGAAAATTCTGCCATATATGCCAAACACAGTGTTTGTGCGCTGCATCAGGAAAGTGCTGCCTCACTCCCTTGATCAGCCCCTTTTGCTTGTCTGACATTATAGTCCATGGCTCTGTGTTTAGAATTCCCAAGTCACTCTTCAGATTTGACAGAAACCATTTGCATGTGTCAGTGTTCTCTACCTCAACAATTGCAAAAGTTGGAGGGTAAATGCAATCATTAGGATCCATGCAACAGCACACAGTATAACACCTCCATACTTTATCTTCAGGTGGCATCTATCCAAACAAATGACAGGCCTATAGGCTTGCATGAAACCACTTTTGTATGCATCCAGAGAGAAATAACAACTTCCAAATATGCCATCACTGACACCCACATAGAAAGAACTGGCTGGGTTTGATCTTCTGAATTCTTGTGTGTAATCCCACATGCTGTTGTACTGCTCCAACTCATCTCCTTCAATGACTTTCTTCACTAGCCTCTTAGCCCTTCTGAGCTTGCTCCTTGTTGTTGTCATGTTCCAATCTTTCTGTACCACCCTTGCAAAAAAATTGTATTCATGTTTTCATCTGCTCTGAAAGAATCAACATATTTTCCAGCCATAAAAGGAGCAGTGAATGACTTAACACACCATTTCATTATGCATGTATGCTTTGGGTTGTATCTTTTGATCATGAAGCAGTTGATTCTCCCATCAAATGATGCAGACAAGGTCCAAGGGCACCCATCTTCACCAAGGTCCAAGGGCACCCATCTTCACAAATGGCATTGAGTCTTTTCCTATCATTTCTGGGGCATTTAATGTCAACTCTCTCCTGACAACTGTACTCTTTGATAGCTTTCCTCGGGAACCCAACAGATCCAAAGGTCTGGCCAACTTGAAACTGTGGTTTAGTGAGGTCTTTCTCTCTAAAACTTTTGAAATTTGGCTTCACCTTATCTTCATAAGAAGAAGGCAGACACATATCCACATCTTCAATAGGATCATCATGTTCTTCTGGCACTGCTTCACCTTTACCTTTCTCACAATCAACATTTCTGGCAAATAATTCATCATCATCTTCAAGATCAATGTCTGAATCAACAAGCTGAGGATTGTATTCTTCATCTGAACCATGGATTACTAAATCACCAACTGCATCTGTTGCATCCATGTTTAAAACCTACAGGATTTTCTGGCCCTAAACCTAAACTGAGATGGAAGATAAGTAGTTCCCGGCTGGGGTGGACTTGGTATGAAATCATCTTCTTCTGACTATGCTCCACTTTCTGACTCTGCTTCATCTTTCTCATGCTATTGATCATGCTCATGCTCTTGATCATGCTGAGGCAGCTCCTGTTCCACTTGAGGGAGCTCAGCCTGCTCCTGTTCCACTAGAGTGAGCTCAGCCTGCTCCTCTTGCTGCCGTTGTGCCTGCTCCCTTTGCTGTTGGTGTGCACTCCTTCTTTGGCCTAATGCCACTGAACCTGGCAATTGGAGGATCCTCATCCTCAGAGTGAACAGGAACAGGAGAAATAAATGATCTCATGCTCTCATCATGATCAAGGAAAATCTGTTGGAAGTGGTTACAATTCAGAGCACAATCCTTCATGTTTTCTGTCATAGTGTTGTCCCCTAACTTAATCTCTCTTAATCCATTCTTGTAGACTGTCAACCCAGGAACACACCAATAAGCCTCGATCATGCCCTAAAACGCATATCCAATTTCCTCCACTAGACTGGCAACAACATTAGGTGTCCAATTATCTATGTCACAGTAATCATATCAAATGGAGTGACCTTTGTGATAATCCCTATGCTTGCGAGCACAAAGAAAATAGCCACCATGTATGACCTCAATAGAGAAGTGGTTGCTTAAGGGTCCTGCAAAACAATCAAAGTGAAAAAAGTTCAGACATTTCAGACAAAGGCAAGTATAGAGAGGTTCAGACAGTACAGAATTCAGAATTTTTTAGAAAGAAAAGCAGAGATTCCTGGCCTCCAATTAACAAATGTATGATCGTACAGGTCATAAAGCAACCACTTTTGGTAAATTAGAGCTGATGTAATTGCAAATTAAAACAATTATGCACACCAAGTGAACTCTCACACTATAATCAACCTTTACTTCTTAAACCCTAGGCCCCTAGACCCATGACAAATTGGGGGACACTAGTAGAAAAGGGGGCAACGGTCCAGGCCGGGTCAGCCCATTAATCCCGGTTCAATCCAGAACCGAGACCAATGGGGGCATTGGACCCGGTTCGTTAGCCCCGGGGGCCGGCCGCGCCACGTGAGCCATTGGTCCCAGTTCGTCTGGACCTTTTGGTCTCGGTTGGTGGGACGAACCGGGACCAATGTGCCTTGCTCCTGGCCCACCACCATTTGTCCCGGTTGGTGGCCTGAACCAGGACCAAAGTCTTCCCTTTAGTCCCGGTTCAAGCCACGAACCGGGACCAATTAGTTGCTGATATATACCCCACGAGCAGAGCACTCTCACTGCTCTGTTTTTCGTGGTCGGCGAGGAGAAAGCTTTGTGGTGCTCTAGCTCACCTACTATGCACACGAGGTGTTCGATGGAATGCCCGAGCCACACTACTTAAGCTTTCTCCTCTCCAAGCTCCATTTTTCTCAATATTTGTCTAGGTTTAGCGGTCTGTCACATCCCGTCCCCGTCTTCACCGTCGTCGATTGCCCGCGCCGATCTCGTCGCCGGCATCACCGTGGTGAGCCTCTTGTTCTTATCTTCTTTCTAAAAGGAAAAAAAACTCTTACTTGTATGTTTATATAGATACTTGTATAATTTTCTTACTTTTATTATTGCATCTTATATAGTGCGATGGTTTTGGTATCCGCCCCCATCGGCCCTCGTCCTGTCTATGATTCAGATGTGGTATATATTATCTTTTCATAACTATTGGTTCATTTATTGTTTATGACAATTATGCCGACCAACGTGACATAGATTTTATTTATCTAGGAGGTTGTTGAACCGGAAATTCCAACCGACCCTATTGTCGAGAGGTTAAATTTAGTTGAAGAAGAAAATAATTTGTTGAAGGAAAAAATTAGAAAAATTGAGGAGGAGAAGATGATATTGGAGTTGCATGTTTCGGATGTCATCGATGATCACAAGATCAAGATGGATGCAATGCGCTTGAAGATTAAAAAGATTAGAAAATATGACATTCATACCGAGGCTTGGTATCATTATGCCGTTGGATCAGTTGTTACATTGGTTGCGATTATGATCGCATTTGTTTTCGCATTGAAATGTTTTACATAGTTTCAGTGTATGGTTTAATTAATTTAGATGCTCTGCAGAGCTTTATGTTGTTAGATGAGAACTATGTATGTACTTTGGTTTTAATGTGATGATGAACTTCTATTAATTTGGTCACTTAATTATCTATTCATGATGTTCTGTAATGATTTTTGACACACTTAATTATATATAATGCACGCAGATGAACCAGCAATGGATGTACGGTTCAAGACACACCTCCGAGTACATTAAGGGCGTGCATGATTTTCTCGAAGTGGCTGAGGCAAACAAGCAGAATGGTTTTATGTGTTGTCCATGCCCTATATGTGGGAATACGAAGTCTTACTCTGACCGGAAAATCCTCCACACCCACCTGCTTTACAAGGGTTTCATGGCACACTATAATGTTTGGACGAGGCACGGAGAAATAGGGGTTATGATGGAAGACGGTGAAGAAGAAGAGTACGATGACAACTATGTGCCCCCTGAATACGGTGATGCTACTGAACATCAAGAGGAACCAGACGATGTGCATGATGATGCTGCAACGGGTGAAGCTGCTGAAGATCAAGAGGAACCAGACGATGTGCCCGATGATGATGATCTCCGTCGGGTCATTGTCGATGCAAGGACGCAATGCGAAAGTCAAAAGGAGAAGCTGAAGTTCGATTGCATGTTAGAGGACCACAAAAAAGGGTTGTACCCCAATTGCGAAGATGGCAACACAAAGCTCGGTACCGTACTGGAATTGCTGGAGTGGAAGGCAGAGAATGCTGTGCCTGACAAAGGATTTGAGAAGCTACTGAAAATATTGAAGAAGAAGCTTCCAAAGGATAACGAATTACCCGACAGTACATACGCAGCAAAGAAGGTCGTATGCCCTCTAGGATTGGAGGTGCAAAATATACATGCATGCCCTAATGACTGCATCCTCTTCCGCGGTGCGTACAAGGATCTGAACGCATGCCCGGTATGCGGTGCATTACGGTATAAGATCAGACGAGATGACCCTGGTGATGTTGACGGCGAGCCCCCCGGGAAGAGGGTTCCTGCGAAGGTGATGTGGTATGCTCCTATAATACCACGGTTGAAACATCTGTTCAGAAATGGAGAGCATGCCAAGTTGATGCGATGGCACAGTGAGGACCGTAAGAAAGACAGGAAGTTGAGAGCACCCGCTGACGGGTCGCAGTGGAGAAAAATCGAGAGAAAGTACTGGGATGAGTTTGTAAGTGAGCCAAGGAACATATGGTTTGCTTTAAGTGCAGATGGCATTAATCCTTTTGGGGAGCAAAGCAGCAATCACAGCACCTGGCCCGTGACTCTATGTATGTATAACCTTCCTCCTTGGATGTGCATGAAGCGGATGTTCATGATGATGCCAGTTCTCATCCAAGGCCCTAAGCAACCCGGCAATGACATTGATGTGTACCTAAGGCCATTAGTTGAAGAACTTTTACAGCTGTGGAATGGAAACGGTGTACGTACGTGGGATGAGCACAAACAGGAGGAATTTAACCTAAAGGCGTTGTTGTTCGTGACCATCAATGATTGGCCCGCTCTCAGTAACCTTTCAGGATAGACAAACAAGGGATACCACGCATGCACGCACTGTTTACTTGACACCGATAGTATATACCTGGCAAGCTGCAGGAAGAATGTGTACCTGGGCCATCGTCGATTTCTTCCGACCAACCATCAATGTCGAAAGAAAGGCAAGCATTTCAAAGGCGAGGCAGATCACCGGAAGAAGCCCGCCATGCGTACCAGTGATCACGTACTTGCTATGGTCAATGATTTACACGTAATCTTTGGAAAGGGTCCCGGCGGACTAGCTGTTCCGAGTGACGCTGGGGGACACGCACCCATGTGGAAGAAGAAATCTATATTTTGGGACCTACCCTACTGGAAAGACCTAGAGGTCCGCTCTTCGATCGACGTGATGCACGTGACGAAGAATCATTGCGTGAACCTGCTAGGCTTCTTGGGCGTGTATGGGAAGACAAAAGATACAGCTGAGGCACGGGAGGACCTGCAAGGTTTGCACGAAAAAGACGGCATGCCTCCAAAGCAGTATGAAGGTCCTGCCAGCTATGCTCTTACCAAAGAAGAGAAGGAAATCTTCTTTGAATGCCTACTTAGTATGAAGGTCCCGACTGGCTTCTCGTCGAATATAAAAGGAATAATAAATATGGCAGAGAAAAAGTTTCAGAATCTAAAGTCTCATGACTGCCACGTGATTATGACGCAACTGCTTCCGGTTGCATTGAGGGGGCTTCTACCAGAAAACGTCCGATTAGCCATTGTGAAGCTATGTGCATTCCTCAATGCAATCTCTTAGAAGGTGATCGATCCAGAAATCATACCAAGGCTAAGGAGTGATGTGGTGCAATGTCTTGTAAGTTTCGATCTGGTGTTCCCACCATCCTTCTTCAATATCATGACGCACGTCCTAGTTCATCTAGTTGACGAGATTGTCATTCTGGGCCCCGTGTTTCTACACAATATGTACCCCTTTGAGAGGTTCATGGGAGTCCTAAAGAAATATGTCCGTAACCGCGCTAGGCCAGAAGGAAGCATCTCCATGGGCCATCAAACAGAGGATGTCATCGGGTTTTGTGTTGACTTCATTCCTGGCCTTAAGAAGATAGGTCTCCCTAAATCGCAGTATGAGGGGAGACTGACTGGAAAAGGCACGCTTGGAAGGGACTCAATAATATGCAGGGACGGATATTCTTGGTCTCAAGCACACTACACAGTTCTACAGAACTCTACCTTGGTGACCCCGTATGTTGATGAACACAAGAACAGTCTGCGCTCCAAACACCCGGAGCAGTGCGACGACTGGATTACATGTCAACACATCAGGACTTTCAGTAGTTGGTTGGAAGCACGTATCAGAGGTGACAACACTGTTTGTGATGAGTTGTACTTGTTATCCAGGGGACCATCTTTGACTATTACGATTTGGAAAGGATACGAGATAAATGGGAATACATTTTACACGATTGACCAAGATCAAAAGAGCACCAACCAAAACAGCGGTGTCCACTTTGATGCAACAACCGAGAGGGGAAAGGCCACATATTATGGTTACATAGTGGACATATGGGAACTTGACTACGGACACGATTTTAAGGTCCCTTTGTTTAAGTGCAAATGGGTCAATCTGTCAGGAGGCGGGGTACATGTAGACCCACAGTACGGAATGACAACAGTGGATCTGGAAAAACTTGGGTACACTGACGAACCGTTCTTCCTAGCCAATGATGTGGCACAGGTTATCTATGTGAAGGACATGTCTACCAGACCGAGAAAGAGAAAAGATAAGGAGGCGAATACATCATACGATGAGCCAAAGCGCCACATAGTTCTTTCAGGAAAAAGGGACATCGTGGGAGTGGAGGACAAGACAGACATGTCTGAAGATTATGAAAAGTTTTATGAAATTCCTCCCTTTAAAGTCAAGGCTGACCCCAGCATCCTAATAAACGATGAAGATTATCCATGGTTACGGCGCAATAAGCAAATGACACAAGCGAAGAAAAAGTGAAGACTTTCTCCCGCAACTATTATGATGATACAATGCCAACTTTGTAACTGACGAGTATGATACCATTGTCCGTTTTGTACATGCACATGCTATGTGTGGGTCAATTTATGATACCATGCCAACTTTCAACTTTTTCAGAGTTCATTTGAAATGCTTTAATGTCTTATGGTTCGGCCCTCGTAATAATTAAAAATAGCAACAATAAGTATTTTGTTGTAAGTAGAAACAAAAAAAGCAAAAACACAAGAAAGTGTTTTCAAATTTGAAAAGTAATGGCACTAACAGAAAGTTTATAATTTTCCTAAAACTAAAAGCAAAAAGAATTAAAAAATAAATAAAAAACAAAAGAAAATAAATAATGTAGAAAACAAAACAAAAAAAACAACAATAAGTATTTTGTTGTAAGTAGAAACAAAATAAAATAAATAAAGCAAGAAAGAAAACAAAAAAGTGTTTTCAAATTTGAAAAGTAATGGCACTAACAGAAAGTTTATAATTTTCCTAAAACTAAAAGCAAAATGAATCAAAAAATAAAGCAAAAAACAAAAGAAAATAAATAATGCAGAAAACAAAACAAAAAAATGGAAAAAAATAAAAATAGCAACAATAAGTAAAGAAAACAAAAAACAAAAAAAATGCCACCTACTGGGCCCACACGGCCTGAATACGACTTGAATCCCTACTTTGGGCCAGGATTCATGCCCGCAGTAGGCCCAGAAGGCCCATCAGGCAAAGCAGTAGAAACTAGGCCCGTAAGCCTGCAATGGAGAGGAGCTCGAGAGGGGTGTGGCAGTGGGGCTTATAAACCACTGTGTGCCCCTCTCAACTAGCGAGATGGGACTAAACTTTGGCCCCGAGGCGGGTAGCACAGAGGCCTTTGGTCCCGGTTGGTGGCACCAACCGGGACTAAAGGGGGAGGCATTAGTCTCGGTTGGTGCCACCAACCGGGACTAAAGGCCGCAGCTTCCCGCCCTTTGGGCTGCCGAAAAGAGGCCTTTGGTCCCGGTTGGTGGCACCAACCGGGACTAAAGGGTGCATTAGTCCCGGTTCGTGTCACGAACCGGGACCAATGCTCCTTGTATATAAGTAGCACTTCACAGTTTTGCAGAGTTCATCGCCACCAGTTGCCCCCCGACGACGCCGAGCACATCGTCGCTGCCAGGCTGCCCCGACGCCGCCCGCCGCCCCCGCCGTCGCGGTCGCCGTCGCCCGCGCCCGTCGTCGTCGCCGGCCTCCCCGAGCCCACGCCGGCCTCCCCGAGCCCACGCCCGCCGTCGTCGTCGCCAGGCTGCCCCGTCGCCGTCGCCCGCCCCCGGCGCCGCCACCGCTGTGAGCCGCCGCGCCGCACCGGCTCTGTTTTTTTTTCATTTTTATTAGTTTAATTTTTTTGTTCATATATATATATAATGTATATGTGTATGTATATGGCTATGTGTATGTAGATGTTCAAAAATTGTTCAGAGCGTGTTTTTGTTCATATATGTATTTTTTGTTCATATGTGTATTAATGTTTTCATATATGCAAAAGATAGATCTTTAGAAAAGTTAGGTTTTTTTCTGTTCATAGATTTTTTTTGGTGATATTAATTATTGTAGAATATGCAAATGTTTGTATATTCATATGAACAATGCATTAGGCAAAACCTTTGTTTTTTTCGAAATTTTCTATTTGAACATTTTTTTTAAAACAAGCAATACTAAAAGAATGAGAGGAAAAAGGAAAATAAGAAGAGGAAGAAAGGAGAAAAAGAGGAGAGGAAGAAGAGGAGAAATAAATAAGAAGAGGAAAAAAGAAGAAAAAGAAGAGGAGAAGAAGAAAGGAATAGAGGAGAAAGAAGAAAAAATAGAAGAAAAAAATTCTATTTTTTCTTCTTCTCCTCTTTTTTTTCTTCTTATTTTTCTTCTTCTTCTTCCTTCTTCCTTCTTTCTCTTTTCTTCCTTTTCCTTAATTGTTTTCCTTTCTCGATACCCCCTCCCCGATAACTCTCGAGGACACCCAAACCCTAGAGAGAAAACGATGTTGGTCTCCTACCCCCTCCCGCCGCGCCCCTACCCGACAAATTAACTCTCTCGAGGCCACCCAAATTTATCAAGTTAAAAGAGCGTTGTCGTCGAGGGCCACCCCAAACCCTTGAAGCGTTGTGTCGAGGCGACCCCAAACCCTAGAGAAGCAGCGTCGAGGCCACTAACATGATTCCTTATTGTGATTAGCTAGCTAGTTCTATGTTTGCCACTAATATATATATATATATATATATATATATATATATATATATCCATCTGTACCATGTTTGAATGATAATTGACATGTTGTAAATATTTGTAGAAACTATGGAGCACACCCGAGACGAAGAAGCAGAAGCGATATTGAGGGACATAATCTCAAATGGAAGGGATGAAGTTGCGTCATTTCTCCTCGACACCATTGTTGGTCAGCTGGAAGAACGGGGTGAAGAAGAGGGCTATGTTCATGATGGCTTCGGCCCATTAATGCCGGTACAAGAACAGGACTATGTTCATGATGGCTCCGGTGACACAATGGAGGAACAAGAAGGAGACCGTGCTGACTGCTCCGGTGACCGAACCGAGCCCGACCAGGTATATATATATTAGTTAAGCCCGTGCTGACTAGTTAATTGATGCTTCCATTGTTTTGGTATATGTACACATATTAATTACTCTCGTCTTTCTTCCTTATAATTTCTAGCCCTCCGGATCGAGCACAACTTCGGTAAGGAGACGAGGCCCGAAGAAAAAGTTGAGCTCGGATGAAAAGTTTGAGATCATAGAAATCGCGCCTGACGGCGAACCGATTGAACCCATCCGGACAAGGAAGGCATTTTCTTCTCAGTGCGGGGTTCTTGTTAGGGACAAGATCCCGATCAGCATCCAGCAATGGTATAAGCCTAAGGAGGAAGATGCTCCAGTGTCTTATGTCAATGATATGCAGAAAGAAGATCTTTGGACTCAGCTGAAGGCAAATTTCACCCTGCCCACAGAGGAGGATCCGGAGAAGCCAGTTAAAGAGGAATTAATCAAGTCGTGTGCTCTTAAGAAGATGGCAGCTCTAATGAGGAGGTGGAGGAAAGAGCTCAACCAGTTTGTCAAAGATAAAAAGACACCAGAATTCATCGGCAAATATGAGAAGATCAAAGATCACTGGCCCGCATTTGTGGCCCACAAGACATCGGAAAAGAGTAAGAAGATGTCGGAGACAAACAAGAAAAATGCTGTGAAGAAGACGCTTCACCATCGCACGGGGTCAGGTGGCTACCTGCAAGCCCGGCCTAAGTGGTCCAAGGCTGAGAATGATCTGCTTGAAAAAGGGATCGAACCAGAGACAATGAGATGGCCAGTCCGTTGCCGGACTTGGTTCTTCGGGTCTGGCCGAACCTTGGACCCTGCAATAGGGTTTTGCCAGTGGACGGACGAGAAACTGGAAATACCAGTCAAGAACCTTTGACACTATATCGATGCAGCGCAGCGAGGGACGTTCCTTCCAAACAGGGAGAAGGACGAGCTCACAATGGCCCTTGGGAATCCTGAGCACCTTGGACGGACACGAGGCACGCCAGGCTCCATTCCGTGGAAGGTTGGTTTTCTGGACGCAGGGGGTTACAAAACCCACGAGAGGAGGAAGAAACTGGAGCAGGACCAACTGCAGGCGCTGCACGAAAGGGTAATGGGGCTAGAGGATCGAGAAGAGGAACAAGAAGCAGCAGATCGCAGCAAACGACCTACCAAAGCTTCCCCCGAAACTACCCCGCCATCTCAGCCGAGAAGCAGCGTGGCTTCCACCGAGCTGCTTCAGCCGGAGCATGTCTTGACGGCTCCTGCCAGCTATCCCATGGATGGTATCATGGAGTCTCAAAATTGCCACATGATGGCGCGATGGATGACTTTCAAGGTCAAGGCGGCTGTTGGCCAAGTTTATCCTAGTGGACCCGGCACAACTTATCACTGGCAGCCGATTCCAAAAGGATATGCTAAGGTGATGGTGGATGAAATAACGGAGGGATTTGAGGACCTCGTTCTTGACCACCCTACTGGTGAAGGGGAGACTAGGCTGGGTTCTGCTCTGAAGACTCCATGCCTATGGAAGAAGGAGCTCATCAACCTTTTGAACTGGACGCCTCCGCCTCCTCCTGCTCCGGCGAGTCAGGGCACTCCGCCTCCTCCACCGCCTCCTCCTCCGGCGAGTGACGATCAGGACACGCGTGGCGGCACTCCGCCTCCTTCTCCGGCGCATGGCGGCACTCCGCCTCCTTCTCCGCCTGCGCCGGCGCTCCCGAGCAGCCAGCAACATCCTCCTTCTCCGCCTCGCCAGCAAGAGCGGAAGAGACCCGCCGCCACCCCGGCTGCTCCGGTGCGTCGTACTCCTTCTCCTCCGCCTCGTAGGCAAGCACGAAAGAAGACAGAAGCCGCAGCCGCTCCGTCTGCTCCGGCGTCTAGCAGCACAACCAGAGGCGGAGGCAATACAAATACGGTCCATCATCTCTCAAGCCTCTAGAGAAGTTACCGTACGAGAGGTCCGAGGAGGAAAACGATACGATTGTGTGGACCCACATGAAGGAGTTCTTTGAAGGGGTGAAAGCAAAGAGACATCCACCTCCGGAGGAGAAGGTAGATCCAGTGAAAGCAAAGCGCACTCTCGACGCCCTGAGGAAACCACCAAAGTCTCCGCCGAGAACCAACTATGAGCGCATTACTGAACAAACATATCTCCAAGCCCAGCGGTCGGGAACTACTGTCAGTGCTAAAAGGTCAAAAGAACGATCAAAGGGGAAAAAAATTGCCCAGCTCGGCGAACAAGCACAGCAATCGTGCCCCCCACTCAATGTGTCTAATGCTCCAGGGATGGTGGCCGGTTATGGCAATCTTGATGATTACCTGCCTGACGATGCACTTCCTGATTTCTTGGAGGTGGACGGACACAGATACGACTACGGGAAGCCTCTCGTCAAAGATGAAAAATCTCTCACAACAATGATGCGAAGATTCCATAATTGGTACATGGAAACCTGCAGAGAGTCTGAGGGTAAGAATGCTTTGTATCTGCATATTAAAGAGGAGCACGATCTCGTTGCAAATGATCTGTTGACTGTTCCATTTGAGGAGTTCTTCGAGTTCTTCAATCAAAAGGCCCTCGATAAATTAATGGTCTTTTGCTACTGCCTGTAAGTACTATTTCTGTCATTAAGTCTCTATATATAGCTCGGCTCTTTCATTGCATGTATTTATAATTAATTATCCTCAATATATATATTATGCAGATTGAAGATCGTCGAGTGCAAAAAACAAGAAATTTATGATATTGGGTTCATTAACACAAATATCATAGATGTATTTCTGGTTGAAAAGAACGTCAAAGAGGCCGAGGACAACTTGCTACAATCGTTGATCAAAAACCAAAACAAAGATACCATACTCTTTCCTTACAACGGCCCGTGAGTGTTACTGTCGTGTGCATATTCGGTTTCCCTTATTACTCAAGCGAGCTTATAGTAATGTAATTGATGAGTTATGCATGTGTGCGCAGGTACCACTATATTCTTCTGGAGATTAAGCTTGAGCGTGGACTAGTAACCGTCTTAGACTCGAGACGGAAAGATCCCAAATCCTATGCGGACATCACTGAAATGCTCAGCAAGTAAATTCAATCAATCATTATCGCACCATATCGGCAACTTTTTGTTCATTTCCTGATATCTCAAGTAATAATAATAATTTTCTTTGTCTTGCGGGGTTTGGAAACAGTTCACCGCAGAAGCTCCGGGACTGCCGAAGGAGCTGACATATAAATGGCCGAAAGTAAGTACTACTGGCTAGCTAGTTGCGCGCATCTCCCGTTGATTCTATAGCTATACTTTCATCAATGCCATTTATAATGCTTCATTATCAGTTTGATTGACCTCTATTTCTCGTAAAGTGCTTGTGGCAGGAGGAAGGAAATGATTTCTGTGGATACTACGTGTGCGAGTTCATCCACACCGCGACTTTGAAAAACAAGCGGGGCTACTCTCAAAGACAATATGAAGTGCGTAAGCAATAATATTCACAATTTCATTTTATTACACCATCATTTCTGTTGAGTTTCATTCATATATATGTATTAATTAACCCCCTTCTTCAAATTAGACGTGGCAGATGCGAAATGAACTCCTAGAACCAGATCGCATGAAAGCAATTCAAGAGGAATTGGCGGGATTCTTTCTTGACCACGTCATCAATAAAGCCGGAGAATACCATGTGGAAATTGATTTCAAATGCTAGGGGTTTGTAATTAAGAGATCTTATACATATTGTACATGTATGTAGCCAGTAGCGTCGGATACATGATACGAAAACTTGTTGTTCGACCAATCTCTCGAAGAAGGAGAGGTCGATCGATCACTTCTCTCGGTATGCATGACGAACTTCTGTACTGAATGCTTCTCTCGATCACTTATGTATATATAGTACGTAGCGTCGACCAAGCACGAACATAAGAGAGGACACTTCTCTCTATTAATTAGCTAGCTAACACAATATATGAAACACCTAAATTAACCCCCCAAAACCCCCAACCTCCCCTCCTTTCAAAAAAAACAAAAACCCCAGCCAATGGAATGCTGACGCATGGATGCCTTTTGGTCCCGGTTGGAGCCACCAACCGGGACCAAAGGCCACCTGACTGGGCTCGGCGCACAGGGCCACGTGGAGGCACATTGGTCCCGGTTCTGGTTTGAACCGGGACTAATGGGTGGAGGTATTAGTAACGGCCCATTAGTCCCGGTTCATGAACCGGGACTAAAGGCCCTTACGAACCGGGTCTATTAGGTGTTTTTCTACTAGTGGGAGAAAGAACCCTAACCACTCCAAGTCTCTACAAACACTAGAACAACTGTGAACACCCCATCCTAACACAAGACGCAACCCTATTTTTGGCCTGCCACTAAGTTCATCAAGAACTGCTAAAACCCTACCACCCACACCCAATCCGTTAGAAAGTACAACAAAATCCCAAACCCTAGCTCGTACGCGCAACTGATCCCACCAGGAACTCTTTACCGGAGCTAAATTATACAGATCGAGCACCGGAGCTGCTGGCGACGGCGACGTACTGTACATGGGCGGCGAGGCATCATCATGACGACACATAGGAGCAAGAGGGACGTTGCGCAGGCCCCTCCCGAACGGCGCGAATGGCGGCAGCTCAGCGTCCAACGACGTGCTCATCGAGCCGTCGTCGACGCCAACGAGCTCGAGGACCTCGGCAGCGGCGACGAGCAGAGAGGGTGTGGGAGGATAGGGAGACAGCGAGCGGGTGCGGGAGGAGAGGGAGAGAGGAGCTAGTGCGGTCTGAGCAGGTGGGCTGGTTTAATGGTCATGCCGTTTTGCAAAAAAAGACGGATGGACTAGTATTCACCGAAGGCACGACCAGGTGGCGGTCAAAGTTGAAGGAATTTGACTTTTCAAAAGAAAATAGAGTGTGTATTGTTTTTTTATTGTTTGATGATCTGATGAGCCTTTCTTGATGTGATTTTATGTTATCCGCTAAGAAACTCATATTTACGTGAGGAAATTTCTACGTCGATAGCTGCATGTACTATATTGGTGCTACAGTATCACATGGTGGCGTTTTTTTCTCGATGTGATGAGAGAGTGCGCATGATTGATATGTTTTTATATGTCGGTTGCTACTGATTGATTTGAAAAAGGATTGGCTCCATAATTGAATACCTCAATCGAATTCAAGAGCTTCAAAATTAGGGAACAAAAGTGACTTAATGGGTGAGCTCATTGAGTAATTGTTGACCTGGTCAAAATTGAGCGACTCGATTTAAATTGAAGAACTCAATTAATTGTGTGGCCTTAGAAATTAGAAAGCACGGTGTATCGTATAAAAGAACTAAATGAGGGAGCTTTAAGAAATTGTTGACCCGGTCTAAATCGGGTGACCCAATTTCAATTGGAGACCTCAATTGATTGTAAGCCTTTCTAAAATGGGGGGCTTAGTGTTATAGAAGATATTATTTTTTGAACGAAGGCAAATTAAAAAGATAGTTGTCCAGTTAATTATGAAAAATCAGCCAAAGACCAATGCAATCAGGGCCGAATCCTCTTGAAATCATGACGCACTCGGAGCCACGTCCACTCCCGCCAAAGACAACAGAAGACGCATAACATCACCCACCACAATAGCCATCCCACAAACCTCAAACGGACTACTCCCAAAATAAAACACCGGAGCAAGAAACATATCCTTACGACTAACATCTTGCAAGGGCTGTCACACCGGCTGGCCGACGAGGATGGCGTTGGACTGCCAGTTCTGGCCCCAGTTGCCGGGCATGGGCATCCACCCGGTGCCCGAAATTTTTATTAATAGTAATTAATAGTCCAGTAATTAGAAAAGTAATAAACTGTAAATGGAAATTTTAAATATAGTAAGGACGCGGTCAACAACAGCGTCCCTATATGGACGCACATGATAATAGCGTGACGTCCACCCCTGGACGCTGTTTTGGATAGCATCCATTCACCATATGGTTGGGTCAAGCCTGCTCGCGGTTGCCGCATCCATCTCATGCATGTCGCCCACTTCATCTCCTCTCCTACCACGGCCGGCCCTAGCCTCCGGCAAATCCCTGCTGCCCACCTTGCTCGGACCGCCTCCGCCTCCGCCTCGCCCCCCACCTCCTCACGATCGGCTCGGCCTCCGCCTCGTCCCCTGCTTCCTCACGACCGCCCCTCCCTCCGGCTCATCCTCGACACCCACATCCTCACGGCTGGCCCCGACCTCCTCTGGTCCAAAGGGGGTGGGCGGAGAACGCCGCTGTGGCGGCATCAGCAAGTTGGTCGGAGGTGTTCGAACCTCTTCCTTATCTCCATTGCTTCTCTGTACGCCGTCCCTATCATTGTTGGATCTTCCCAGGGTGCTACACTGTAATTTGTTGTCATAGAAGGTACGCATTGTGCTATCCCCCAATTAAACAACAGTACTCCGGCCAGGCATTCTACTAGCCCACTAATTAGTGATTACAGTGTTGATGCTTTCAAATTAAACTGTACAAGGAGCAGATGCTTTCAAATTACTTCTGACTAAGGATTTACTACTTGTCTCTTATTCTGTCTAATAGATTCATATGAAAGTAACTTTTATGAAATAATATAAATTAGTTCCTTGTCTTTCATAAAAGGTATTGTGCATCGAATGAAAATATTATAAATTTCGGAACTGTTACGAAATAACATAGTACTTGAGCAGCTGAGCATAATTGATTCCTATGCTATTTTCTTGTAGCTTTACTGATTACACTGCGACATGTTGAGAGCAAAAACGATGCACACACTCACCAGCACTTTCGTTCCAACTAAGGTGCGGCTGCTTAAACACCCATTTGATTGCTTTGTGGCGATCTGAAATCACACACATGAATTTTCCAACACCAATTACCTCCCTTCGCAGCCATCTCATGAACCAGCCCCAGTTAGTTGTGTCCTCTTTCTCCACAATGCCAAATGCAAGAGGTATTAACTTGTTGTTAGCACCATATTCGCAAGCCATTATCAATGTGCCCTTGTATCTTCCTGATAGAAATGATGCATCCACACTTATTACTGGTCGAAGGTGGGGAACTGCTGCAATGCAAGGTCCAAATGCCCAAGCAACACATCGAAATTCTCTATGCCCTTCACTACAAGAAATATGTCAACTTGTGACCTTTTGTCAGTGACCCTGGAAGAATTGGTCATAGATTTATGACCATTTCAGACCAATTGGTCAAAAGCTGTTCGGGGGGCTCCAAACCCTAAACCATTGTGACCATTTTGGTCAGAAAGGTCGTAATTTCCTTACACAAAATGGTCACAAAGCAAACAGTGCTAGTCTGCTGCCTTATTTCTAGTTGTTAATGACCAATATAGATGGTCATAGCCTTGTAGATTGTGGTGGGTTGTGATGACTAGGCGCCATCTCATCAGTTTTGCCTATGTGTCATGTCCATGTGGCAGTTTTTGCCCTAGGTTGTGAAGCAACCTATATTTCTGTCATTCCAAAAATTCCCAAAAAATCTCATAAATTGTTTGGATCATATCTTCATCAAATATGTCAAAAACCTTCCTTGCCTAGTTCAAAAATAATTCAAAAATATTCATTTTCCTATTCTATTCAAAGCAGCACTTTGTGAAGGAAGTACCACTTTGGCATGTCCAAATGGTATCAATTTTCTACAGTGCTTTCCTATGCCCAAATAACCATCCTCCACCAAATGCCAGCTCAATCCATTCATTATTTTGAGCCGAGCTTCAACATTTGTAGTTATGTCCAGTGTGGTAGTTTGCAAAGCAAGTACCACCTAGGCTCCTCCTTTTGAGCTGAAAATTTGTGAAGACGGTCTTCTTAGTAACTGATCATCCTCAGCCAAAACTCACGCCCATTAGCCATGTGCATTTCCCGTACCGCAAATCAAACACTTGGCTGCTTATTCATGTTTGAGCATCGATCGGTCTCCTCGTGAGAATGTTATGTTGTGATTTTCTTCTTAGCACCTACCTGGGGAGTGCCCAACCCACTAGACATGCCTAGGCCGCCCAGAACACATGGCAACGCCACGTCACGCGGTGACCACGCGGCGGGCATGCGAGCTTACGCGCTCTAGAGTTGGGGCCCTCGGCCACCGTCCAAACCTTGATGTCTCGCCATCAAACCATGTATTTCTGATTAAATAGATACTTACTTACCTAGAAATGATTTTTGGAAAAAATAAAGAGCAAACTATGAGGCAGCTGCAGTTCAAATTTGACCCGCTTCCAACTGAATCGACGGGAATTTGTCTTTTTCACCAGAGGTGGATCAAAAATTTTGACACCCAACCATTTTGTCAATTGTGCATTAAATATGGCCTAGTATTTTATAAAAATGATTTGGTCCATTTTTGCAACAATTATTTGGTAGTTCCTTCACAAAAAACCTCCTTTTGGGCACTCGGAAAATGAAAAATGAATTTTCCGTGCAAAGAAAATGAAAACTTCCTTAGGCAACATTGTTCGGAATTCCAAGATGTACCCTTGTGCACAATATGAGATCATTTGAACAAACTATGCCATGAATGTGGCCATAAGATTGATCATTTGGCTTGAAAGCCATTGATCTCCACACGTGACAGCTCGTTTCTGAGAACACTTTTTAAAAATAATTGCCGTATGACAAGTTTGTTATTTTTCCTGGGAACTTGGCCACATATAATGACACAATACGAAGGTTTCCCAATTTTTTGATTTTTTTTTTGAATTTTTTATGCCCGTTTCAAAATGTGGTCAAAACGGCGGGAATGACCGTTCCTAGCTAGTGGTTGAATCTTGGAATTTTTTTAGTGTTTCTCTTATTAAATAGGTACTTATGTACCTAGAAATAATTTTTGGAAAAAATAAAGAGCAAACTATGAGGCAGCTGCAGTTCAAATTTAACCCGCTTCCAACTGAATCGGCGGGAATTTGTCTTTTTCACGAGAGGTGGATCAAAAAAATTTACACCCAACCATTTTGTCAATTGTGCATCAAATATGCCCTAGTATTTTATAAAAATGATTTGGTCCAATTTTGCAACAATTATTTGGGAGGTCCTTCACAAAAAAACTCCTTTTGGGCACTCGAAAAATGGAAAATGGTTTTTTCGTCCAAAGAAAATGAAAACTTCCTTAGGCAACATTGTTTGCCATTCCAATATGCACCCTTGTGCACAATATGAGATCATTTGAACAAACTATGCCATGAATGTGGCCATAAGATTGATCATTTGGCTTGAAAGCCATTGATCTCCACACGTGATAGCTCATTTATGAGAACACTTTTTTAAAATAATTACCGTATTACAAGTTTATTATTTTTCCTGGAAACTTGGTCACATATAATGACACAATGCGAAGGTTTTCCAATTTTTTGATTTTTTTTGAATTTTTTATGCCCATTTCAAAATGCGGTCAAAACGGCGGGCTTGACCGTTCCTAGCTAGTGGTTGAATCTTGGAAAAATTTTGGTGTTTCTCTTATTAAATAGATACTTATGTACCTAGAAATGATTTTTGGAAAAAATAAATAGCAAGCTATGAGGCAGCCGCCGTTCAAATTTGACCCGCTTCCAGCTGAATCGGCAGGAATTTGTCTTTTTCACCAGAGGTGGATCAAAACTTTTGACACCCAACCATTTGGTCAATTGTGAATAAAATATGGCCTAGTATTTTATAAAAATGATTTGGTCCAATTTTGCAACAAATATATGGTAGGCCCTTCACAAAAAAACTCATTTCGGGCACTCGGAAAATGGAAATGAATTTTCCATGCAAAGAAAATAAAAAATCCCTTAAGAAATATTGTTTGGAATTCCAAGATGCACCCTTGTGTACAATATGAGATCATTTGAACAAACTATGCCATGAACGTGGCCATAAGATTGATCATTTGGCTTGAAAACTCTGAATCTTCACGCGTAATAGCTCATTTATGAGAACACTTTTTTAAAATAATTGCCGTATTACAAGTTTATTATTTTTCCTAGAAACTTGGTCACATATAATGACATAATGCGAAGGTTTCCCAATTTTTTGATTTTTTTTGAATTTTTTATGCCCGTTTCAAATTGTGGTCAAAACGGCGGGAATGACCGTTCCTAGCTAGTGGTTGAATCTTGGAATTTTTTTGGTGTTTCTCTGATTAAATAGATACTTATGTACCTAGAAATGATTTTTGGAAAAAAAATAAATAGAAAACTATGAGGCAGCCGCAGTTCAAATTTGACCCGCTTCCAGCTGAATCGACGGAAATTCGTCTTTTTCATTAGAGGTGGATCAAAACTTTTTACACCCAATAACTTGGTCAATTGTGCATTAAATATGGCCTGGTATTTCAGAAAAATGATTTGGTCCAATTTTGCAACAAATATATTATAGGTCCTTCACAAAAAAACTCAGTTTGGACACTCGAAAAATAATTCTCTTACCGAAAACTTATTTCTAAGAACACTTTTTTATGATATTTGCATTATTCAAAGTTTGTTATTCTTACTGAAAAGTAGGTCACACTTGGTGACACAATGCAAAGTTTTTTATTTCTATTTGTTTTCATAAATTTTCTAGGCCGTCAAATAGCAGACATGTTTTAACATCTTATTTTCAATCGATTATGACCAATTTAAATGGTCTTAAAATCATCAAAGGGTACTGCGTTTTTATTAGTCCAAAACCATCTCACGCGGATCATGGATTAGCACCGTCGGATGCGCCCGGATCCAACGGCAGCTCACACTCCCCCCTCGTCGCTCTCCCCCCTCCCTCTCATCCTCATCCACCCACGAAAACCCTAGCTCACTTATCCCCATCGCCGCTGCCGCTCCCGCTCCCTTTTCCCCCGCCGCCGCCGCCGTACTCCTCCTCCCTCGTCCTCGTCTCGTTGCCGCCGCCACCTCCTCCCTTACCCGGCCTCCTTTCCTCCTGTCCCCGGCCTCCTTCCGTGGCACGCAATCCCCTCTCCCCTCCCCTCCCGATCCCACCCACCGAACCGATCTCGATCCAGTCCAGATCGAGAGAGAGTGAGCCCCCTCCCACGATTCCCACCGCCGCCACCCACACCCACCACCGCCGATCCGGCCCCGACGGCTCGTTCCCCTCGCGCAACTGCTCCCCTCCTCCCCGCCCTCCCTGCGCTCCAGATCCGTCGACGGCGTCTGGCCACCCGGCGACGGCGGGGATCCGCTGCTGGAGCACCTCCGCGCGGGGACCTGCGAGGCCGCGCCGTGGCTGCGGGATGCGCCGTGGTTGTGACCTTCTCTCCATGCCCGTGGATCCACTCCCGCAGCGGTCAGATCCACCCTCACTCCATCACCAGCGGCGCCAAGGACCCAGATTCAACACCTCACCTTCTCTCCCTGTCCACCACGCCACGGCGCCATGAAGATGGATGGAGATGGCTCCCCTGCTCTGCTCAGGACGTACAACGACGCCAAGGTCCAGCCCTTCTTCGTGGAGATGGATGGATTGGAGGGCCGACGACTCCAACAACGAAATCCACCACGCGCTCGGCGTCCACGGTGCAGTCTGCCATCGACGAGGCCTCCAATGCGGCTTCATCTTCAACGCCGACGTGAAGTGGCGAGGCCGTGGTCGTCGGACATGGTGGCGGCAGGCCGAAGAGTGGCGTGCTGGTGGAGTGCAGGATCTGCTAGGAGGACGGCGACGAGACCTGCATGGAGGCCAATTGCTCCTGCAAGGGCAGCTTGAAGGTAAAAACGTCTTGGCATATACGTACATTGCTCTTGTCTGAAAGCAGTAGCTGAATTGAATCAGTGTCTCTTTCAGTATGCTCACCGGACATGCGTCCAGAGGTGGTGCGACGAGAAGGGGGACACCATATGTGAGATATGCTTAAAGGTAAAATTTGGTTTCCCTGGTAACTTGTGCGCATGGCTTACTAATGGAGAATATTATTTATCTCAAATCATGTAAAGATATGGATAACTGATGTCATCCACTGATGTATAGCTTGTGTTTGTTGATGATAAAACAACAATTCACACCAAACTACAAGGCTCCTTCCAAGCTGTTTCGGCAGGGAAGAAACTCCATCTTCTTCAGGTACCAATTTCTAATGCTTCACCTGTCAAACATATCACATCTCACAAATGGTGAAATGGAATGCTTGGACTGGACTGATTCATTTTCTGCGTGCCCTTCACAAGTACACCATGACCATCATGTTCGACGGCACCTACACGAGTGGAGGTCTTGGAGAAGATTAGCCTCCTGCAGCGGCTTGTGACCCAACCTCCTCAACAATGAGGCTTCATTCATGGCTGGTAAGGTTCTGACACCTCTTGCTTGAGATTTCTGGTTGTATTATACATACAGTCAAAATTATACCTTTTGAGTTTTGATGAATCATGTGCTATTCCGCCCGCTCAGCAACAGTATCTGTTGTTTTCTCATGATGATAATCCTGCATCACTTGACTGAAACATACCAGTCCAGTCCATTCTCACAACCAATTAAGTCCAGAGCTCACACCTCTCCGTTGATGATGCACGTACATTCCAGTTAAAGAATAACACAGGATTAATTAATTCTTGGGCTCTTTTAGCCGTGCTTCTTACTCTAGGTTCCAAGTAGAGATGCAGTGATGCCAAACATCGCCTCTGCTTCAACTGATTAATTTTCTGCGTGCCAAACAGAGCCTGTGATGTTATCAAAATATTTGCTACTCTTAATGGGTTTATCCTACTTGATGATCTTAACCACCAAGTTACTGTAAATTTGTACAAAGGACTAATGGTTTTGGTTTGAGTTACTTGACCATTCTTAGCTTGCTAGATAGTGCCTGCATCTGGTCCTGATTAGAGGAAAACTAATACTGTATGTCGGCATTGCAGTGTGGAGTGCAATGCCTCGTACGAGTACCACTCCCTCTACGCCTACTTCGACCGGGACAATGTTACCCTTAAGGGCTTTGCCAAGTAAGCACAGTGATGTAGCTGTCTTCCATTACCAAAGCTACCAGTACAATATTCTGATCAAACTTGGTTCTGAATTCTGATATGCGACTGTTTCTTTTCTCCAGGTTCTTTAAGGAATCGAGCGACGAGGAGAGGGAACACACGGAGATGCTTATGGAGTACCAGGTACCAATAATTCCCTTGACCTTTGAATTATTAATACCATTGTCCTATGCGTGCTAGCTAGAAACTGATGGATGATGCTTGGTGTATTCTTGTGTGTGTCCATCAGAACAGACGTGGAGGGCGGGTGAGGCTCCAGTCTATCGTGACCCCATTGACAGAGTTCGACCACTCTGAGAAAGGCGATGCTCTGTATGGTAAGTTTATTTATGGTTGTGGGTGTTTATGCATATTCAATTCTTAGAAAGGGGCTGTTAGTTGTGCCAGATTAATTACCCGGGGAAAGTAAGACTTTGTGGAAGAAATAGGATATATATATGTGCTTCTGTTGCTTCTATAGTATAGTTAGTACTCATGCCCATGATCGACCAGGTCCCTGCTCTGTTTCTTCTTCTTTTGCTTCCTGTATGTATGTATGTGTCTATGCATGTAGCCCCCTCGCTCGCGTACTGTTGCCGCTGCTCCTGTTATTTTCTACTGCCTGCTGCCGCATACTGCTGCTGCTCGCCAGATGCCGCAGCTACTCACTGCTGCTGCTACTCTTGCAGTGCTGCTACTGATGCTACTCGTTATGGAATTCATTATGGAATTTGGTGCAGTGTACCATCAGTCACAGCTGCTGAGTTAGCCAGTTAGGTAGTAGTACATGACAGTGAACGGCTCAAAAGTATTTCTGTGTTTGATGCATGGCCTATCTTACTTCGTGGTTATACATTCTGTTCTGTACCTAACTTATATTTGAAGCTGACTATTCTGTAAGATGGATCTAACCATGATTAAGTGCACACATTTTCAGGATAATTCGCAACTGCATTAAAAAATTATAGTGGGAGTTATACATGTTTTCTCATGATAGATTGATCTAGACTGAAACATGATTTTGCATCCCGTTTTCCGTCGACAAATATACAAGTTATACAAGTTATATCAGCAAGTTACTGTATGTGTTAGAGAAATCAATGTTGATTTATTTGTTGTTCTTTTTTTCTTTCTAATTTTTGCATGAGAGCAAACTGGTGTAGCTAGCTGGACTATGCAGCCATGAATCAGGAAGTAGCATATTCAGTTTTGCTAATAGAAAATAAATGTATTAAAAACTTTAAAAACTGCATAGTAAGTGCTTGTTCATGTTTGGTTTTCTCTAAACTTTGTTTGTATGATTGAGGGCAAATTTACTTGGTTCTTTTCTCTAAATTGTGCTTGGAACATTCATTTTTATAATCTAAAATTGCCTTCCTATGATGATGCAGGTGCCCGGTTTGTGCTCGCTACCGAAGGAGCTCCATGTTGAAGAAGATTGAAGAGCACCAGGGTTAACACCAGGGCAGCTTGTAGAGCTTGTAGAGCTTGTATATGTATAGAGCTTGTAAATGTATCACGTGTAGAGCTTGTAGAGCTTGTATATGTTAGAGCTTATTATGTGTAGAGCTTGAAGAGTATATATTATTTGTACAATAGGAGCTCTGTACTGAATCTGCCTGATAATATTTGGAGTATTATGTGTGTGTTTTGTTTGTGCCAATTTAAATACTAGTTATTTATTTACTGTTAGATTGAAATATAAAGAATAAGAACTTGCTAGCTGGGACCCACGTACCTGAACCTGACATCTGGGACCCATTTGACTAGTGGACCTTTTTTATATTACAAAAAAACTAAAACTTTCTAGCAGAAAAGGCCACGGCCCCAAAATGAGAAGGCTTAATTGTTGGGCTTGGCCCATCTACCTAGCCAAAATTAATATGAGAAAAAAACATAAATAGGCCGGATTGTTGGGCTAGGCCCATGTAGAAAACCGAATTGGACCGGGCTGAATCTTGTGCCACATCAGCTTGCCACGCTGGATGCCTACGTGGCCTGGGGAGGTTGCTAGTGACCAAAACGCCACAGTAGGAATATTTTGGTCGTAAACGTCTTCGACCATTCCAGAAGAAAGGTCGCTATAGTCAGTTTATGACGGCCAGCTTTTGACCTTCTGTTTTTGGTCACAAAAAGGTCGCAAATGGAAATTTGTGACCTTTCAGTGACCAATAGTGGTGGTCACAAGTTGACATATTTCTTGTAGTGCTTCTTGTGCCATGGATTTCGATAGAAGAACATACTTTGTACCTGGATTTTTAACTCTAATAGCCTCGAGGAATGGGATGAGAAGATTGTATGATCCTTCCCAGCTACCAAACAGTTGTGATATATCCTTCTCCCTTCCACGCCATAACTTATTATATGATGGTTTCACATTTCTGTAACGTTGTCTCACCAATGCCCGCACATTTTTTATACTCAACTCCAGGTCATCCTTCAGTGCTTCACGGATCCCATCTGCCACTATAGAGGCTGATAACTGAGAATGGTCAGTTCTATTAGCCGGTGCACGACAAGTGTGAGAATAAGGACACTTCCTTACTTGCCAATATGAACCAATTTTCGTTGGTGTTGCATACAGCCTCCACATGCAGTTGTCATCAATACACTCTGCTATAAGTTTAGATTGACTGCTTGTGCTGTACTTCACTTCCAAGTTTGCGTTTATGTGAAATTCACCAATCGCAATTTTGAGGTGCTCTTTTGAATCAAAAATCTGATGCTTTGACAATGGGCTCTGAAAGCGTTTCTTACATCCAAAAAAACCTTCATTTGTTGTCTTCTCCGTTAGTATAGATATGTCACTAAAGGCTCTCACATCATTCTGTCCACATCTATACATGAACAGAAATGCATTAACATGATGCGCAACTCTTGGTTCTGAATCTTCGTCTGAACTCTGGCTTGGTGCGGCATCGGAATCATGCTCATCGTCATCATCATGTTCCATCAAGTCCTCCTCTGGATCTGTATCCTCCTGGTCAAATGATTCATTAACAGTACTTGTTGGCAAATCATTTGTCATATTACAATGAGTGGAAGATGGAGCATTTTCCCTGTAAAAATCAGGACCACGTGTATTACTATTTGAGAAGGCACTAACAGATGTTTGATGCAATGGTGATTGTATCAAACTTCCATACCTTTGTGATTGCCTTTCAATTATTGGTATGCTGCTTCCACCGCTGACTTGGCTCAACATGTCTTGATTTGGCGTGAAATTAACATATAACTCTATCACTTGCCACGTTGTCCGGGACTTGGTCTGCTCAAAAATCATGTTCCACCCTCTTTCCTCATATAATGGAATTAATTAAAAATAATGTGGTCCGGGAGATCCAATATCATAACAAGCTTGGATATTCAGGTTGTTTTGAGCACCGACATTAACATGCCCAAGCCCTCGACATGTCTCACTCTTGATCTCTTCAAAAGTGGTTTTCTCGCATGCTGGAAATGTTAATTTGGGAGGAACACTATACTCCACACCCATGGATCCATGTTGCACTTCACCATCTACGTAAACCAGAACGATTAACGTGTTCTTATACTCACCTACAAACATGAACGTGTAGGAAGTGAATAACATAATTTTAAATTGATCTACTATAAACTGATAATTGAAAATTTGGCTTCTCATGGACTAGCCAATTAAGAACCATAACCCAGGAACAACAATCCAATAATGTATAAAGTATCCACTTGTAAATCATTGAATCAGTTGTATAGATGATTCAAACAAGAAAGATGCAGTAGGATCGTACAACAACTAACATGAATCAACAACAAGATCGATTGGAGGATCCTAATGGAGAGTGGGTGGTGGGACGATGCCGCCCCTCAGTGTTGTCGGCTACGGGAGGGTGCTTACCGTACGTCGTGGTCAAGGATCGACGACTACATGCGTACTAGGGTTTATAGCCCATGAAAGTTCCATAAGTCAGTACGAAACGACCCAGTTTAGTCCGATCTAAGGGGTAGGCCAACCTCTTAATTGGACGTCACTTGCCATAGCGTCCAGGCCTGGACGCTGTCTACAATAGCATCCGGGACTGGACGCTGTCCTCAATGGCGTCCTTCCTATTTTTCAAATTTTCGCCCACCCTTGACTAGTTTAAGAATTACTGGATTATTAATTACTATTAATAAAAAATTCGGCCCCGGTGCTGGACCCCTTCATGCTGGCGCGCACCAGGTCCCCCGTCCCCGCCACGTTGGTGATCAGCACCAGGTTGATCGTGAACCGCACCAAGCCAGACTTCCGGCACGCCACCCTGCACGCACATTGACACAAAACACCATCACACGTTAGCCAAACCATCAGCACATCAGAAACAGATATACTACATGGCACGCAAGCGAATCATCAGCGGCGAGTAATCCATCTAGTCATGGGGTAGGATGGTAAATTTGGCGTGGTGGACACAGGTGGTGCCAGGGGCAGGGGAGTGGGCAGCGTCGCAGAGGCGAGGACGACGACGGACCGACCATGCAGGGTGAGCTGGTTCACGCGCGGTACTGGTCGACGACAGGGCGAAAGGACGAGATGGCCCTCTTGGACATTCCGGGTCAGTCGAGAACCGGGCCACCGGTGACGGAAGGAACGAGGGGTAGGGGGTATATGGGCCATTTGCTCGTCGGAGCATGGCCTGGGGTGTTCCATGTCAGTGAAACCAGACGACGGAGCAGTGGAGAGTGTCACGGGTCGCACCCTCCTCACACCACGAGCCCGACTGCGAAAACCAAAGGTCAAAGGTTTCGATGTTGTTGACGCATAATGTGCTGCCTAATCTCTTCCATCAGATCGGTCTTTTAGTTGTATTGGCTAGAGCATGCACTTTTACACGTGTGTGCATTCTGTGCCCTACAGAATGGGTTCTACTGCAGCTACCACTACTACGAGTACAACCACCACGGACACGCCCGGTATGGATGTTCCTCCCAGCATCATGCCGTGCCCCAGCGCAAATCGCGGCATTTTCCTGTGGGGGCATCCGGGTCACCCCTCGCTAACCAGAGTGCCGGAGCACATGACAGAAAGAGCGTCGAGATCACCAGACACCAACTACTACTCCTAAACATTAAAGCCAAACGTGACAAAAACAGTGTACTCCTGAGCAGCATTGACGCCCACTTTGACACGGAAACAAAAGAGACGTCGAAGCACATGGCGCCGGCCGTAGCGTTGGCTGGAACCAGCGTCGCTCCAAGGCCGCTTTTACTCGTACCACGACACAAAGAAGTAATGGTGGGCCGAGTGCGACCAATCGTGTCACGTTCCGCTTTTAAAGCCCGCGTGCGCCCGGTCCCGGTGGTGCACATTCCCGGTCACGTTCTCACTATCCCTCCCGGCCGTATACATAGATTCACAAGATAAGGGCATGTACAATGGTTCTATCTTAGCAATGTCACGTAGGATAAATGATGAGGTGGAGGAGAGAGAAATCATAAGAGAAGGCTTGTCTTCTCTTAATTAAGAGAAGGCAAGAGATGATCTCTTAGCACAATATGTCTCACCATGTTTTTAGGAATAACTAGTTATTGAAGATAAAGCTAAGAGATGACCCATTGTAGACATGTTTTTTTGTCATCTCTAAATTACATGCAATATTTAAGATAAGACTACCTTATCAACCATTGTACATGCCCTAAGAAATGCTTCCAACTCTACTACTAGAAGAGCCGAGATTTAAGGGCCATGCCCTGCCTGTTCTGTTCTTACCGTCCCGGTGCTACGTGCCACCCATATCTACCGTATCATATCTTGAGTTTTTGGAGGAAAAAAGCAGCCCATGTTACCGTATCAATTTCAACAGTACAGGATAATACTCAAGTTCAGAGATTTTGTCCATAATGAATTTTATTATTCGCATGCTACTCTGCAAGTGACGGCGAGGATAAGGGAAATTAATTATCTGACGGGACAGAAGACATATCTCTTTTCCTTTTTTTTCTGTGGAATTCAAGGACGTCTCAAAATACGCGAAGGAAAGGAATCACTCTGCCGGGTAAACAGCGCTCTCCCCATTGGCCGGGGACGATGCCGGCGCGGTACTGGGCCATGTGGAGGAACATGGGCATGGCAACGTCGAAGTGGGGGCGGGGCGGGTTGCACCAGCCGCTGTCGTCCGAGGGCAGCGCGTAGTTGGGCGGGTAGAAGTTGGTGACGGTGACGAAGATGGACGGCCTCCCGGCACTGGTAGAAAACAAGGCATTTGTCCCGGTTGGTGAGGGTTTTTTGTCCCGGTTCTTAAACCGGGACTAAAGGGTCGTTACTAATGCCTCCACCCTTTAGTCCCGGTTCTAACACGAACCGGGACAGATGGGCCTCCACGTGGCCACTGCGAGCAGTCCAGGCAAGGGGGCCTTTGGTCCCGGTTGGTGACATGAACCGGGACCAAAAGGATTCCATGTGTTAGCAGCTGAGGTTTTTCTTTTTTTAAAAAAAAAATTGGCTGGTTTTGGGGTTTTGGGGGTTAATTTTAGGTTGTTATTAGCTAGCTAATAGAGAGAAGTGTCCTCTCTTATATCTTCGTCCTTAGTTTACCAACGCTACTGATATGTTTATTTCACCCGCTGATATATAATAACTCATGCATGCTCGCATCATACATCATCATATATAATAACAAGTCCTACTAATCATGCATCATCATACAACTTCTACTCGTTATTAATAACAAGTCATACGATCATCATCCTCATAGTCATCGAACCCAACCCTACATAATTGTTTTTAGCACATGATCATCACTATCAGGTAGGACCTAAACACCCTTAAGGTAAAATAGCATAAAACAATATAGACCCTGACTCTCCATTATGAAAAATGGAGATCATCATGTCTCCAATTCTTGCGCTGCGCCTCCTTTTGCTTGCAAGAAGCTCCTTACGACTGTCCATAAAATTTTTCCATTCTTTGATTGTAATGTCTCCACTTATTTTAGAAATCCAGTATGGACAGTTAAGATTCGTAGGACGATCTGGTTGTATGTTCAAAACATCAAGGCGACCGTGTGTATACATCAGATGAGGCACACAATCATTTGGGATTATCTGTTGAAAAACATAGTAATAACTTCATAGTTAGCAATGATGTATTAGTTTTAGAAGTTTAAAAAGATGCAGGGATGTCGTAATAGTAAAAATCTTATCAGGGTATCTCCATGGTAGTTACCGTAGTTCAACACGTGTACTAGTGACACGTATTGACCATAATGTTGAGGAGTTCGATTGTAGACATTGTAATTCTCAAGATCAGTACAAAATGCGATCAGATGATTTTTCTCCTTATAAGTTAATTCGGAGCCATCGGTGTAGTGGGTTTTGTCTACCATTTTCCGCACATTCTTTGAAGAATGAAAATAAGCTGTCAATGGAAACAAGTTGTCAACTATTTTTGAAATAAACAATATAAATTACTTAATAACTATGTTAAGCTCACACGAGGGAAGAATTGGAGGTGTATCCACAAGGACCCAAATGCCCATATTGTCTTGTTGGATTGTAGGATCACCAAGATCCATGGTGACAAGCATACCCTCATCAAAACCATATATCTTGCAAAGTGCTTCCCAATTTTTGCAACCAAAATGGGTTACACTCTCAGCATTGTACAACTTTACTTGAAAATCCACACCATGATGGGTCCTTAAGAGAATTTTTTTGGTTTCCATACTTTCATGGTCTTCAAAACCCATCCTCTTCAAGACATAACGCCTTGCATAGCATGGGATAAGCTAGTCGAATTAAAAAGATGAAAAATACACGTTAAAATAGTTGAAGTCGTGCTTAATTACGAAAAAAACTATGTCGTCGCTGCGTACCATATGAACATCGAAGGTCTCCTCGAGCTTAATGCTGAAGGCCGATCTTCGTCCAGCTCAATGAATGTGTCGCACATACATCGGTCGTCGTGGCACCAGTTGCACTCCCCCGGGCGGTTTTCATCGTCCGAGTACGACATTTCCGGCCTAAGCTCATAATTCAAATATTAAACTTGTACAATTAAATATATGTAATAAAAACCTAAATTATATCATTATTATTAATCACGGGTTGACTATCGGTGATGGTACGTAGCTCCTGCTTTCATTCCCGAGTGCATTATTATTACACCGAATTGTCTAGCACACGGGAATGAAGGAGAAGCTACCCCCATGACGGTGTGGATGATGGAGGTGGCTCCTAGATTTCTGCATAGAGTGCTCTTCAATTTTAGCATTCAAAGTAGGAGTACTTTTCCAATATGAGCATTCAATAAGCAAAACCAACTCGTAAAATAAAGTAGTATTCAAATTAGCACGCATTCAATTATAACCAAAAGTACATCATCTCTTGTGTCCGTACATCATCGAATACTCCTCGAATACTATCATACATATAACATCGCTAATTAATACAGCTAGAACCATAGCGCCCGACGGGTATCATCGCGGGCGGTGGACACCCAAAGATAAGGAACGATCACATGATCATAGCTCCAGTGAGATCCCTGAAGAACTTACCAGGTATTGTCGAACCTGCCCTCCAACGCAACCATGTAGCGACGGACGTGCTCGTCCTCCTCGCTGACACGGTGACGTACCACCTCCGCGGTGTCCGGAAGCCCCGGCACCGTCACTGGCCCACGCGACCGCCACCAAACAAGGATCGGGTCAATAACGGGCTGCCTCCTCACCAACCTACGTCCCCCAGAAGGTAGCACCTCCCAATACCAGCCCGGCGGAGCCCAGTCCCGAACATGGCCCTGATCAAGCAGGCCTCCACCGCCGAGTCGACGACGACGAGGATGCGGGATAGGCATCGTCGACATCGATGCGGGAACTACTTTTATATATAGTTAAATAAAGTAGTTTTATTAATTAAATCAACTAGTTCAACTACTAAGCACTTACTATAAATAAATAAGGTAGTACTTACTAAAAATAAACTACTTCTATATATAGTAAAATAAATTGTTTTATTAAATCAACTAGGTAGTTCAACTATATATGAAGCACTTACTATAAATAAAATAAAGTAGTACTTACTAAAAATAAACTAGTTTAACTATAGTTCTATTATTTTTCTAACTAATTATATTAAACACTTTCTCTTCTTATTTTCCTTTTTCCTCTATTCTAAATATGAACATATTCATAAATGACTTTGATCCTGCACAATTTTCCTATACATACACAATATGATCATATACATAAATTGAAAAAGGAAATTCTGTGAACAAAAAAATCATTAAAATTCTATGAACAAAATTACAACAGAAAAAAATCATAAAAATTCTATGAACAGAAAAAAATCATAAAAAATTGACATATTCGATCTTTGCATATATACGAACATACAAACTTGCATATTCAACAATAATATCACCAAATAAAATCTATTAACAGAAAAGAATGAACAAATTACACAATATGAAAATAAATCTATGAACTACACATCTAAATTACTACACATCTAACAAAAAAATCTATGAACTACAAAAAAATCTAACAAAATCTAACTCAATTAAGTACACATCTAAATTATACTACACATCTAAATTAACTACTACATCAAATAAATAAATTAGCAAAAAATCGGGACGGGGCGGGGCGGGGCGGCGACGTACGGCGTCGGGGCGGGGCGGCGACGGCGCGGGGCGACGATGGCGCGGGGCGGCGACGGTGTCGGGACGGGGCGGGGCGGAGCGGCGACGTACGGCGCCGGGGCGGGGCGGCAACGGCGCGGGGCGATGACGGCGCGGGGCGGCGACGACGTCGGGGCGGCAAGGGACGGCGCGGGGCAACGACGACGACGGCGACGGCGAATCGGAGACGGCAGCCTCGCGACGTCGGGCGCGGGGAAGAAGGAACTGAACCAAATTTTCAGGAGTGCTACTTATATAGGCAAAGCATTGGTCCCCGTTCGTGAGACCAACTGGGACCAATGCCCCCTTTAGTCCCGGTTCGTGCCGCCAATCGGGACCAAATGCCTCTTTTCAGCAGCCCAAAGGGTGGGAAGCGGCGGCCTTTGGTCCCGGTTAGTGGCATGAACCGGGACTAAAGGGGGTCATTGGTCCCGGTTGGTGCCACGAACCGGGACCAAAGGGTGGCATTGGTCCCGGTTCGTGCCTCCAACCGGGACCAACGGCTTTGCACAGCGGCGTGGTGGTGGGAGTTTAGTCCCACCTCGCTAGTTGAGAGCGCCCCGCACCTGTTTATAAGCTCCGCTGCCTCTTCCCACTCGAACTCCTCTGAACTGCAGGCATATGGGCCTAATCTGACATTGCTTTGCCTGTTGGCCTTCTGCGGGGCTGAATCCTGGTCCATGGTAGGGTTTTTAGTCGTATTCAGGCCGTGGGGGCCTAGTAGGAGGCACTTTTTTTGTTTTTTTGTTTTCTTTAGTTATTGTTGCTATTTTTATTTTTTCCCCAGGTTTTTTGTTTTGTTTTCTGCATTGTTTATTTTATTTTGTTTATTGCTTTATTTTTTAATTCTTTTTGCTTTTAGTTTTAGAAAAATTATAAACTTTCTGTTAGTGTCATTAGTTTTTAAATTTGAAATCACTTTTTTTGTTTTTTTGTTTTCTTTCTTGCTTTATTTATTTTATTTTGTTTCTACTTACAACAAAAAGTGAAGACTTTCTCCACAACTATTATGATGATACCATTCCAAAATAAAAGAGAGGTGCAATGCTCACCTGCACGTTGCTTAGCTTTAGGCCAACGTGCAGGTGAGCACTGCGCTTCTCCCTTCATCGTCTCTACACTCAGGGCTTATAAACCGCTGCGAGTGCCTTTCGCTTGGTGAGGCAGGACTAAAAAACAGCTGCAGAAAGAATCAACTAAAAAACACTTTTACCGGTTCATGCCACGAACCGGTACTAAGAGGTGCTCGTGGGGCCCCAGCCTTAAAACCTGTGCCAAATAAATTGCCTTTGTAACAGCCTTAAAACTGGTACTAAAGGAATCAATTAAAAAGATTTTATAAACGTCTACCATTATTGAAACTAAAATTATATAGAATTTTGTTATAAACTTTAATAGCAAAAAAATTTATCATAAAAGAAAAATAAATAAGTAATTAGAATTTAGTTCAAAACATTAAAAGCAAAAAGAATTAGCATAAAAGAAAATAAATTAGTAATTAGAACTTTGTTACAAACTTTAATAGCAAAAAGAATTATCAGAAAAGAAAATAAATAAGTAATTAGAATTATGTTCAAAACACTAAAAGCAAAAAGAGTTATCATAAAAGAAAATAAATAAGTAATTAGAATTTTGTTAAAAACTTTAATAACAAAAAGAATTATCATAAAAGAAAATAAATAAATACTTATTGTTGCTATTTTTATTTTTATTTCCAGTTTTTTTGTTTGTTTTTTGTATTATTTAGCCGTTGGTCCCGATTTGAGCCACCAACCGGGACCAATGGTGGTGGGTCAGGAGCGAGGCCAATGCCGGTTGGTCCCACCAACCGGGACCAAAAGGTCCAGACGAACCGGGACCAATGGCCCACGTGGCCCGGCCGCCCCCCGGGGCTCACGAACCGGGTCCAATGCCCCCATGGGTCCCGGTTCTTGACTGAACCGGGACTAATGGGTTGACCCGGCCTGGACCTTTGCCCCCTTTTCTACTAGTGCGGGAGGCACCACGCCCACCCCGGCTGGTTCACGCACAGGATCTCGAAGCACGCCCCGCACCTCTCCCCCTCGTTGAACAGCGCCGTGCTCAGCGCCGCGTTGTTCACCCCGTATACCCTTGGCTGTACAGGTTCCCGTACCCGCACGTGCCGCCTACATGCATCTATATCAATATATGTATTGCATATTCTAAGAAAGTGTATTGTTATGTCAACCTAAATATATTTTTTGATTTTGAGAACGATTTTTCATAGCTGGGCTACACGGTATCCCTTATCACAGCTTTCCAATCGTTTTCATGTTTCATGGAAATATGTGCACATAGCAGTTGGCCAGACGCTTAGTCCTTAATTATCTGCCGCGAAGTCTATGAATTTCGAATTTTGGATGGGCCTTAGTAGGCCAATGTTCACGACAGGACTTGACGAGAACGATGGCAAGCGTGCTCATAAAAAGAAGCAAGATTCTGATTCCCTAGCATACAGGCTACGTTTTGGAATCTCTAGTACAATTGACACAGGCTGATGGGCAGCAGCTGTGCTCCGCGACGTCAGGATGGACAGCAGCTGCGTCCGCGATGGCAGACTAATGTACAGAACCTGGGCCCTCTATGGCGCAAAGTAAAAGAGGTAGTAGTTAACTACTCTTCGAACCTATGCTGCTTTAAAAAACCTATGCTGCTTTAAAAAACGAAAATACCAAGATTATTACGAATAAATCTCACCGAATACAAGATCATCATACGAACAAACTCGAACTCGCCACAAAAATCATCATATCGCAATACAAATGATAGCTGGATCTTCATGAACTAAAAAATAAACTTCTGTATCCAGATCCAGAACGACACGTGTTGGTCAAAACAGGCATCTGGCTGACTCAAACGCAGTGTGGTGCTTCTGTTCCTGTGAAACTGGTGTGGCTGTACACGGGACACGAACATGTCCTGTTAATGTGTGGGTGAAACAGAGGGGGCGGCTGGAACTGATGGGGATAGAAAAAACCGGACCGACCATCTACGGAGGCCAGGCACTGACACGAGTCCCCATCCCTCAACATGTCTCACTCTTGATGTCTTCAAAAGTGAACACTATACTCCACACCCATGGATTCATGTTGCACTTCACCATCTACGTAAACCAGAACGATTAACGTGTTCTTATACTCACCTACAAACATGAACATGTAGGAAGTGAATAACATAATTTTAAATTGATCTACTATAAACTGATAATTGAAAATTTGGCTTCTCATGGACTAGCCAATTAAGAACCATAACCCAGGAACAACAGTCCAATAATGTATAAAGTATCCACTTGTAAATCATTGAATCAGTTGTATAGATGATTCAAACAAGAAAGATGCAGTAGGATCGTAGAACAATAAACATGAATCAACAACAAGATCGATTGGAGGATCCTAATGGAGAGTGGGTGGTGGGACGATGCCGCCCCTCAGTGTTGTCGGCTACGGGAGGGTGCTTACCGTACGTCGTGGTCAAGGATCGACGACTACATGCGTACTAGGGTTTATAGCCCATGAAAGTTCCATAAGTCAGTACGAAGCGACCCAGTTTAGTCCGATCTAAGGGGTAGGCCAACCTCTTAATTGGACGTCACTTGCCATAGCGTCCAGGCCTGGACGCTGTCTACAATAGCATCCGGGACTGGACGCTGTCCTCAATGGCGTCCTTCCTATTTTTCAAATTTTCGCCCACCCTTGACTAGTTTAAGAATTACTGGATTATTAATTACTATTAATAAAAAATTCGGCCCCGGTGCTGGACCCCTTCATGCTGGCGCGCACCAGGTCCCCCGCCCCCGCCACGTTGGTGATCAGCACCAGGTTGATCGTGAACCGCACCAAGCCAGACTTCCGGCACGCCACCCGGCACGCACATTGACACAAAACACCATCACACGTTAGCCAAACCATCAGCACATCAGAAACAGATATACTACATGGCACGCAAGCGAATCATCAGCGGCGAGTAATCCATCTAGTCATGGGGTAGGATGGTAAATTTGGCGTGGTGGACACAGGTGGTGCCAGGGGCAGGGGAGTGGGCAGCGTCGCAGAGGCGAGGACGACGACGGACCGACCATGCAGGGTGAGCTGGTTCACGCGCGGTACTGGTCGACGACAGGGCGAAAGGACGAGATGGCCCTCTTGGACATTCCGGGTCAGTCGAGAACCGGGCCACCGGTGACGGAAGGAACGAGGGGTAGGGGGTATATGGGCCATTTGCTCGTCGGAGCATGGCCTGGGGTGTTCCATGTCAGTGAAACCAGAGGACGGAGCAGTGGAGAGTGTCACGGGTCGCACCCTCCTCACACCACGAGCCCGACTGCGAAAACCAAAGGTCAAAGGTTTCGCCCTACACAGTGGGTTCTACTGCAGCTACCACTACTACGATCACAACCACGACGGACACGCCCCGGTTTGGATGTTCCTCCCAGCATCATGCCGTGCCCCAGCGCAAATCGCGGCATTTTCCTGTGGGGGCATCCGGGTCACTCTCTTGCTAACCAGAGTGCCGGAGCACATGACAGAAAGAGCGTCGAGATCACCAGACACCAGCCCCTCCTCCTAAACATTAAAGCCAAACGTGACAAAAACTGTGTACTCCTGACTGAGCAGCATTGACGCCCACTTTGACACGGAAACGAAAGAGACGTCGAAGCACATGGCGCCGGCCGGAGCGTTGGCTGCAAACGGCTTCGCTCCAAGGCCGCTTTTACTTGTACCACGACACAAACAAGTTTTTTTAGAAAATCATACGAAGCTTTATTATATCGTCACCACACTTACAGAGACGGAGGGAAGGTTTTCCGGGTGACCTAGCCAAACATGACGGCCAGGCCCCAAGCTTAAAGCGTGCTTCGCAAAACTGTGAGCCTTGAAATTCGAGCTCCTACTTTGCGACACAAACAAGTAATGTCGGGCTGAGTGCGACCGGTCGTGTCACGTTCCGCTTTTAAAGCCCGCGTGCGCCCGGTCCCACATTCCCGGCCCACGTTCTCACTATCCCTCCCGGCCGTATACATAGATTCACAAGATAAGAAATGCTTCCAACTCTACTACTAGAAGAGCCGAGATTTAAGGGCCATGCCCTGCCTGTTCTGTTCTTACCGTCCCGGTGCTACGTGCCACCCATATCTACCGTATCATATCTTGAGTTTTTGGAGGAAAAAAGCAGCCCATGTTACCGTATCAATTTCAACAGTACAGGATAACACTTGCCCATAATGTTCAAGTTCAGAGATTTTGTCCATAATGATTTTTATTATTCGCATGCTACTGTGCAAGTGACGGCGAGGATAAGGGAAATTAATTATCTGACGGGACGGAAGACAGATTTCTTTTCCTTTTTTCCGTGGAATTCAAGGACGTCTCAAAAGACGCCAAGAAAAGGAATCACTCTGCCGGGTAAACAGCGCTCTCCCCATTGGCCAAGAAAAGGAGCTTTTCCTTTTCCCTGTGGACGGACGGACGGACGTCTTAAAAGACGCGAAGAAAAGGAATCGCTGTGCCGGGTAAAGAGGGGCGCGTGCGGTGTGCGGTGTGCGGTGTGGACTGTGGAGGATCTGAATAAACCCGACTTATCCTCCCGCGCGCGGGCCAGGCTCAGACGCTCAACCACACCAATCACACACGCCGCCCATGCCCCATGCCCATGCTATCACTATATGTACGCGCATCGATCGATCGCACGGAATACACAAAACACGCAAATACGTGCATCGATCATAAACCTCCTTGTTGACCGATAGTGGCCGGCCGGCAATGGCTAGACCTCGCGTTAGCATCTTCCTCACGGCGGTCGCCATCGCCGTCTCCATGCACGCCGCGCCTAGCACCCTCCACGCTGCCCCGTTGGAGCCGGCTATGGAGTTCTTCCAGGAATGGTACACAACCTTCAAGAACACGTTGGAAGAAGACCCAGCCGAGGTGATCGGGAAGATAAAGGATGCCGTGGATATCGGGCAGAACCTGCATGAAGCCCTTGAATCAAGATCATCAGATGGCGGAGCCCGCGGCACGGCTACGGCACCGTCGACCCAGCAGCCGTACATCGCCGCCGGCAACCTGAGGTTTCATGTCGTCGCTGTCGACATCACTAACCGGCTGGTCACATGGACCAACATGTGCGACAGGAGCGTCTCCGCGGCGCCGGCGGCCACGTGCTCCAGCCAGGCGCCGTCGATGTGCGCCACGGCGGCGCGTCAGCCAAACTGCGGCGCCGCGCCTATATGCTGCCTCTACAGTGCTAGCGCAGCTCTGGTTCAGGGCCCAGTGACATTGTCCGCGGGGCCTAACGGCCGGCCATTATATCGCGGTTGCGCGGTCTACACGTGCAGGATCGCCGACGGAGGAGGCGCCACCTCCGCCGTTGTCGGCCTCGGCAGGGGCGGCATTCTCACGTCCATACTCGGCGGATTCTCCTATTTCTTCGATAGCAACCTTCGGACAAACCTTTGGCTGGGCCGCGACGCCGACGCGGCCTACGCGGAAGGTCGCAGCAGCACCACTCCACTAATTAACAATCGATTCAACCCTAACCTCTACTATCTCAGTGTCACCGGGATACAGGTCGGTTCTAGGCCGCCGCTTGAGATGCGGTCGCTCGATTTGCAGGCAGATGGCACCGGCGGTGTGTTCCTGAGCACGACCGTGCCATTCACGTTCCTCAACAGTAACGCGTACCAGGTACTCAAGCGGGAGTTCCCAGCGGCGGGACGTATGCAGACAGAGCTCGGCCGTGAAGTCGACCAGCTGTGCTACGCCGCCAACTCAGCGGATCAGCTCCCGGCGATCACGCTGGCCTTCACCGGCCCCGCCGTCATGCAGGTGGAGGCGGAGAGCTGTTGGTACACGCAGAGCGATGGGTCGGTGTGCTTGGCCATCCTGCCGTCGCCGTGGATCACCGGGGAGAGCGTCATCGGGACCATGCTGCAGAGGGGCAGGCGGATGTCCTACGACCTCTTTGAGGGGAAAGAGGGGACATTGACGTTTCAGATATCAACGGCGACCACGCCGGCGGCCGTGGCAGCTTCTGGGAGTGGGACATCGTCAGACATGCCCGCGGCCGCCGCCAGCAAGCCACGGTCGTCGGCCCCGGCGGGCGTCGACAAGCTGACGGCCGCTTTCCCATTCCTTGGTGTGTGGGTGCTCCTGCTCGTGATGATCATCTCGACCTAGCTATCTGGCAGGGCTCAAAAAAAAAAAAACCTAGCTATCTGGCAGAGTGTGCTACACGACGTCTTATCATCATACAGTATATGTGTGTCGCGCCATATGCATCGATCGGCTCGGTGGCCGGGATAATAAAAGGTTTCATTTTCTAAAATGAATAAATATTATCATGCAATGTAGTATATGTGTATCTCGATGTATACACATTTCTGCCAATGAGATGTTTGTACTATTCTTCTTCACGTAGTACATGTTTATTTTTCAATACAGTATAATCGTAAATGCTCACATACACACATGTAAACTCATCCCTGATCTGACCCTCCCATGTCGCCCCCATGGGCGACGAGAAGGGCGCTCTCGCCGCAGTCCCAACACCCTCATCTCCCTCCCTCCTCCCTTGCGGCCGCCAGAGGAAGTGGCCGGTCAAAGCCTGGCCGGCTGCGGGGTATTTCACCTTTCCTCCGCCACGGGTGGCAATGCCGGGCCGGGACACCGTGATGGCGAGGGTCGATATGTTGCACCCCTATAATGCCTGAGTAGATTCTTTTTATCCTATGAGTTAATTGTGGTATGACGTGGTTGAAATGAGTTGTATGTTATTATGTTGATGTCCTATGATGCCCTTCATCTCGCGTAAGCGTGTGGGATTCTCACTGTAGGGTTGCAATATGTTCATGATTCGCTTATATATAGTGGGTTGCCGGAGCAACAGAAAACTAAACCCGAGTTTGTGAGTTGTTTGCATATGGGAATGAGACTTTACACTTAATGCTATGGATAGGTCTTACCCTAATGAATCTTTAGTAGTTGTAGATGCTTGCTAGAGCTCTAATCATAAGTAGTGAGTCAAGAACGTAATGTATGTTAGCTTAAGCCTCTTCCTCGGAAACTATGATGAGTATCACACATGTCATATCTAGCCCAGCTCCCCCCTCCCCCCAATAGAGCATTCAGCGAATGTGTTTGAATGGATTCTTTTTCTTTCTTTTCATCAAGAGACAGGAGAACGAGTAGCCGAGTAAGGTTGGAAGTGGGCGATGAAGGGACGCACCCCACTGAAAAATCGGGGGGAGAAGATATTTAGTTTGGAAAGTTACGTCACATGTTTGTAAGACGTTCGTGGGTCTAGGATTATAGCTCACTATAAGACGTGGAAAATGAAGAAAGTGAACTCGGGTTCGACCCGAAGGACCCGAATTGTGAGCGCATACAAACATACGCAGCTCACTCCACAGCTTTCTCACTTTCTTTGTTGCGAGGAACCACAGCTTTCTCACTAACACACTCTCCGCCACTTTCGTCGAAAGCTGGATTCATTTCATGGGAAGAAGCGACAAGTACAAGTAAGTGAGGTGTGTCCCTTGTTTCTGCAGGGCCAATAGCTCCTGTGCAACGTTTTTCATTCGAATTGGAAGGAGTCCGATGTAGTTCGAATGAATGGCTGTGGTACGACACATTTTAGCGTGTAAATAGCCCAAGGCCACATGGGGTGTTAAATGGGGTTAAATTGGTCGTCAACCAAGCCCGTTTATGTTAGGACATGTGGGTCCAACTTAATTGGTCATCAAAACAGCTGACCATGCTCTGCCACCCCCGTCCGCCCCCACTGCCACTCTGCCCCCCACCCCACTTCTTCTCCGCCGGCGGCGGATCTTGCATTCTCGGCGGCGGCGGCGGAGCCCTCGTTCTCACCGAGCGCCCGTTCCCTTCGTCCTCAGGAAATGGTGAGTGAATTCGAACCCTAGTCCCGTTCCTCTCTCGGACCCGTAGATCTCAGCTCGTTTCCTCTGTTTTCACTTGTTGAATCGATATGTTGTGAGGGGAGCCCGTGGGCATACTGAGATGGAGCCGCAAGATTCAACTTCGAATAGGTAATGCGCCTCTCTCTAATCCATTTCGTCTGCTCTTTCTCACGGGCTCACATTGTCTGCCACTGACAGAGGGGATGTTGCCGCTCGGACGTTCGAACTGACGGTCAATTTCTTTCCATCAAAGGAAAAATTAGTTGATGGTAGCATACAAAACATTGAGAGAGACACAATTGTTAAATGGGAGGTTGAGTTTACAGAGATTGATCCACGAGTTCTACAGAACATGGGAGAGAAGACAGTGAAGAAATGGGTGGAAACAATTGGGGAGAATATTATTTGGGGTCTAGAGCAAGAAGTATCACTGTTGCGGTTTGATGATTGGAAAGGAGAGTATGTGAGAATAGAAGATGGTGAACAAATTGTTGAAGAAATCGATCGGCAAAACGGCTGGACAAGCAAACAGGATATTTTTTTTGCTGAGCTCGTTGATCTGAATATTTTTTTGAAGGTTGGATATGTGTCATCACACTTGGTTGCGCAGATGGTAGATGATGATTGGGCTTCATAGAGGCCATTGATTCCCATGTATACTGAACTTACAGTAATAGCCAAAGAGGGACAGGTGACTGGAACTGAAACTGCAACTACTGTTGATTGGAATGTAGTTGAATTAGATGAGCCTACTGATTTGGTCATTGCACCAATGCCTGATATTGAGATGGCCAAACTTTTTGGCATTCCAGTCGATGACAGAGATAAGCAGGAGAGGGGCGAATCTAGTTTGCCTGCTAATGCTGATGAAGATGTAGATGGACAGTTGATGGAACAAGCTGCAGATGAAGTAGATGATGCACATGATGATGAGCTGGTGCATGTGTATGACAAAGAAAACCCTGTCATTGAAGTAGGCAAGTTGTTCCCAAGCATGAAGGAGTTTAGGATGTGTTTCAAGACTTATGCAGTGAAACATGAGTTTGATGCCAAGACTGTTTGGACTGATAGAAAGAAGTTTTATGCGAGGTGCAGAGGATTTGATGGTAGTGTCAAGCCTTGCAAGTGGTACATATCTGCTAGACTGCAACCTGATGGAAGTACTGTCAGGGTTAACCAAATCCCCAATTAACATACTTGTATTACAAGTTCACAGAGAATATGAACCATGACATCACAACTTTGGGTTGCAGAAAGATCACCCCAATTTTAGCCAAAACACCAAACACTACTGCCAAGAAATTCAAAGTAGACTTGGAAAAGATGTACCCCATTAAACTGAAATATACCATAGTGTGGAAGGCAAAACAAAGGGCAATGAAAAATTTATATGGTGATTGGGCAAATATATTTAGGATGCTTTACAACTTCAAAGCAGAGGTGGAAAAGAGGTCACCTGGCAGTGTTGTGGAGATAGATACTGAGGTATCAGCCGAAGGTGAAGTCAAGTTCTCCAAGTTTTTTATGGCTTTGAAGCCTTGCATCGATGGCTTCAAAGCAGGGTGCCGTCCATATTTGAGCATAGACTCATCATTTTTGACAGGCAAGTGGAATGGTCAGTTTGTAGCATGCAATGCTCTAGATGGACACAACTGGATGTTTCCTATTGCTGTTGGCTTGTTTCAGTCAGAAACAGAGGCTTCATGGACATGGTGTTGGAAATATGCCCTAGAGGCAATAATAAAATGGATATTATTGTATTTCCTCGTTCATGATAATTGTCTATTGTTCATGCTATAATTGTATTGACCGGAAACCGCAATACATGTGTGAATACATAGACCACAACATGTCCCTAGTGAGCCTCTAGTTGACTAGCTCGTTGATCAACAGATGGTCATGGTTTCCTGACCATGGACATTGGATGTCATTGATAACGGGATCACATCATTAGGAGAATGATGTGATGGACAAGACTCAATCCTAAGCGTAGCACAAGATCATGTAGTTCATATGCTAAAGCTTTTCTAAATGTCAAGTATCTTTTCCTTAGACCATGAGATTATGCAACTCACGGATACCGTAGGAATGCTTTGGGTGTACCAAACGTCACAACGTAACTGGGTGGCTATAAAGGTGCACTACGGGTATCTCCGACAGTGTCTGTTGGGTTGGCACGAATCGAGACTGGGATTTGTCACTCCTGTGACGGAGAGGTATCTCTGGGCCCACTCGGTAGGACATCATCATAATGTGCACAATGTGATCAAGGAGTTGATCACGGGATGATGTGTTACGGAACGAGTAAAGAGACTTGCCGGTAACGAGATTGAACAAGGTATCGGCATACCGACGATCGAATCTCGGGCAAGTACTATACCGGTAGACAAAGGGAATTGTATACGGGATTGATTGAATCCTTGACATCGTGGTTCACCGATGAGATCATCGTGGAACATGTGGGAGCCAACATGGGTATCCAGATCCCGCTGTTGGTTATTGGCCGGAGAGTTGTCTCGGTCATGTCTGCATGGTTCCCGAACCCGTAGGGTCTACACACTTAAGGTTCGATGATGCTAGGGTTATAGGGAAGGTATGTACGCGGTTACCGAATGTTGTTCGGAGTCCCGGATGAGCCCGGACGTCACGAGGAGTTCCAGAATGGTCCAGAGGTAAACATTTATATATGGGAAGTCCTGTTTTGGTCACCGGAAAAGTTTCGGGTGCTATCGGTAACATACAGGGACCACCGGGAGGGTCCCGGGGGTCCACCAGGTGGGGCCACCGGCCCCAGAGGGCTGTGTGGGCCAAGTGTGGGAGGGGACCATCCCAAGGTGGGCTGGTGCGACCCCCCCACCAGGGCCCAAGGCGAAGAGAGAAGGGAAAGGGGGGGGGGGAACCCTAGGCTCAGATGGGCCTAAGGCCCACCTAGTGGTGCGCCCCCCCCCTCTCTCCCCCTTGACCGCCCCCCTAGATGGGATCTAGGGTTGGCCGCCACCCCTAGGGGTGGAAACCTAGATGGGGGCGCAACCCCTCCCTTTCCCCTGTATATAGTGGGGGTTTGGGGCTGCCATACACATGAGAACCTCTCCCTCTTGGCGCAGCCCTACCTCTCTCCCTCCTCGTCTCTTGCGGTGCTTGGTGAAGCCCTGCTGGAGTGCCACGCTCCTCCATCACCACCGCGCCGTTGTGCTGCTGCTAGACGGAGTCTTCCCCAACCTCTCCCTCTCTCCTTGCTGGATCAAGGCACGGGAGACGTCATCGGGCTGCACGTGTGTTGAACGCGGAGGTGCCATCCGTTCGGCACTAGGATCTTCGGTGATTTGGATCACGACGAGTACGACTCCCTCAACCCCGTTCTCTTGAATGCTTCCGCTTAGCGATCTACAAGGGTATGTAGATGCACTCCCCTCTCTCTCGTTGCTAGTCTCTCCATAGATAGATCTTGGTAATGCGTAGAAAATTTTGAATTTGTGCTACGTTCACCAACAGTGGCATCATGAGCTAGGTCTATGCGTAGTTTCTATGCATGAGTAGAACACAAGTTGTTGTGGGCGTTGATTTTGTTCAATATGCTTACCGTTACAAGTCCAATCTTGTTTGGATGGTATTGTGGGATGAAGCGGCCCGGACCGACCTTACACGTACACTTACGTGAGACAGGTTCCACCGACTGACTTGCACTTGTTACATAAGGTGGCTAGCGGGTGCCAGTCTCTCCCACTTTAGTCGGATCGGATTCGATGAAAAGGGTCCTTATGAAGGGTAAATAGCAATTGGCATATCACGTTGTGGCTTTTGCGTAGGTAAGAAACGTTCTTGCTAGAAACCCATAGCAGCCACGTAAAACATGCAAACAACAATTAGAGGACGTCTAACTTGTTTTTGTAGGGTATGCTATGTGATGTGATATGGCCAAAAAGAATGTGATGAATGATATGTGATGTATGAGATTGATCATGTTCTTGTAATAGGAATCACGACTTGCATGTCGATGAGTATGACAACCGGCAGGAGCCATAGGAGTTGTCTTTATTTATTGTATGACCTGCGTTTATTGTATGACAACCGACTTTACTTCATTTCTAAGCCGTTAGCCATAGTAGTAGAAGTAATAGTTGGCGAGACAACATCATGGAGACACGATGATGGAGATCATGATGATGGAGATCATGGTGTCATGCCGGTGACGATGATGATCATGGAGCCCCGAAGATGGAGATGATATTGGCCATCTCATGTCACTTTTTGATTGCATGTGATGTTTATCATGTTTATGCATCTTATTTGCTTAGAACGACGGTAGTAAATAAGATGATCCCTCATTAAAATTTCAAGAAAGTGTTCCCCCTAATTGTGCACCATTGTGAAAGTTCGTTGTTTCGAAGCACCACATGATGATCGGGTGTGATAGATTCTAACGTTCACATACAACGGGTGTAAGCCAGATTTACACACGCGGAACACTTATGTTAACTTGACGAGCCTAGCATGTACAGACATGGCCTCGGAACACAAGGGACCGAAAGGTCGAACATGAGTCGTATAGTGGATACGATCAACATGAAGATGTTCACCGACGATGACTAGTCCGTCTCACGTGATGATCGGACACGGCCTAGTTGACTCGGATCATGTATCACTTAGATGACTAGAGGGATGTCTATCTGAGTGGGATTTCATAAGATGAACTTAATTATCCTGAACATAGTCAAAAGGTTTTTGCAAATTATGTCGTAGCTTGCGCTTTAGTTCTACTGTTTTAGATATGTTCCTAGAGAAAATTTAGTTGAAAGTTGATAGTAGCAATTATGCGGACTGGGTCCGTAAACTGAGGATTGTCCTCATTGCTACATAGAAGGCTTATGTCCTTAATGCACCGCTCGGTGTGCTGAACCTCGAACATCGTCTGTGGATGTTGCGAACAACTGACATACACGTTTTCATAACTACGTGATAGTTCAGTAATGTTAAACGGTTTAGAATTAAGGCACCGAAGACAATTTCGAAATGTCGCGGAACATATGAGATGTTTCGAGAGCTGATATTGGGATTTCAGGCTCGTGCCCACGTTAAGAGGTATAAGACCTCCGACGAGTTTCTTAGCCTGCAAACTAAGGGAGAAAAGCTCAATCGTTGAGCTTGTACTCAGATTGTCTGGGTACAACAATCACTTGAATCGAGTGGGAGTTTATCTTCCAGATGAGATAGTGATGTTTCTCCAAAGTCACTACCACCAAGCTACTAGAGCTTCGTGATGAACTATAACATATCAGGGATAGATATGATGATCCTTGAAATATTCGTGATGTTTGACGCCGCGAAAGTAGAAATGAAGAAGGAGCATCAATTGTTGATGGTTAGTGAAACCACTAGTTTCAAGAAGGGCAAGGGCAAGAAGGGGTACTTCATGAAACGACAAATCAGTTGCTGCTCTAGTGAAGAAACCCAAGGTTGAACCCAAACCCGAGACTAAGGGCTTCTGTAATGAGGGAATGGTCACTGAAGCAGAACTACCCTAGATACTTGGTAGATGAGAAGGCTGGCAAAGTTGACAGAAATATATTGGATATACATAGTATTAAATGTGTACTTTACTAGTACTCCTAGTAGCACCATGGTAATAGATACCGGTTCGATTGCTAAGTGTTAGTAACTCGAAATAAAAGGCTACGATATAAACAGAGACTAGCTAAAGGCGAGGTGACGATATGTGTTGGAAGTATTTCCAAGTTTGATGTGATCAAGCATCGATCGCCTGCTCCCTCTACCATCGAGATTGGTGTTAAACCTAAATAATTGTTATTTGGTGTTTGCGTTGAGCATAGACATGATTGGATTATGTCTATCGCAATACGGTTATTCATTTAAGAAGAATAATGGTTACTCTGTTTATTTGAATAATACCTTCAATTGTCTTGCACCTAAAATGAATGGTTTATTGAATCTCGATCGTAGTGATACACATGTTCATGCCAAAAGATATAAGATAGTAATGATAGTACCACCTGCTTGTGGCACTGCCATGTAAGTCATATTGGTATAAAACGCATGAAGAAGCTCCATGTTGATGGATCTTTGGACTCACTCGTTTTTTGAAAAGTTTGAGACATGTGAACCATGTCTATTGGTATGTACGCATGGAGAAACTCCGTGCAGATGGATCGTTTGGACTCACTTGATTTTGAATCACTTGAGACATGCAAATCATACCACATGGGCAAGATGACTGAAAAGCCTCGTTTTCAGTAAGATGGAACAAGAAAGCAACTTGTTGGAAGTAATACATTTTGATGTGTGCAGTGCAATGAGTGCTGAGGCACGCAGTGGATCTCATTATGTTCTTACTTCACAGATGATTTGAGTAGATGTTGAGTATATTTACTTGATGAAACACAAGTCTGAATTATTGAAAGGTTCAAGTAATTTCAGAGTGAAGTTGAAGATCATCGTGACAAGAGGATAAAATGTCTATGATATGATCATAGAGATGAATATCTAAGTTACGACTTTGGTACACAATTAAGACCTTGTGGAAATTGTTTCACAACTAATACCGCCTGGAACACCATAGAGTGATGGTGTGTCCGAACATCATAGCTGCACCCTATTGGATATGGTGCATACCATGATGTCTCTTATCGAATTACCACTATCGTTCATGGGTTAGGCATCAGAGACAACCGCATTCACTTTAAATAGGGCACCACATAATTCCGTTGAGATGACACCGTATGAACTATGGTTTAGAGAAACCTAAGTTGTCATTTCTTAAAAGTTTGGGGCTGCGACGCTTATGTGAAAAAGTTTCATCCTGATAAGCACGAACCCAAAGCGGATAAATACATATTCATAGGACACCCAAAACAGTTGGGTATACCTCCTAATTCAGATCCGGAAGCAAAAGTAATTGTTTCTAGAAATGGGTCCTTTCTTGAGGAAAAGTTTCTCTCGAAAGAATTGAGTGGGAGGATGGTGGAGACTTGATAAGGTTATTGAACCGTCGCTTCAACTAGTGTGTAGCAGGGCACATGAAGTTGTTCTTGTGGCGCCTACACCAATTGAAGTGGAAGCTGATGATATTGATCATGAAACTTCGGATCAAGTCACTACCAAAAACTCGTAGGTCGACAAAGATACGTACTACTCCAGAGTGGTACGTAATCCTATCTTGGAGGTCATGTTGCTAGGCAACAATGAACCTACGAGCTATGGAGAAGCGATGGTGGGCCCGGATTCTGACGAATGGCTCGAGGCCATAAAATCCGAGAGAGGATCCATGTATGAAAACAAAGTGTAGACTTTGGCAGAACTACTTAATGGTCATAAGGCTGTTGGGTACAAATGGATTTTAAAAGGAAGACGGACAATAATAGTAAGTGTCACCATTAAGAAAACTCGACTTGTCGTTAAGATGTTTTCCGACAAGTTCAAGGAGTTGACTGCGATGAGACTTTCTCACTCGTAGCGATGCTAAAGAGTCTATTGTAATTATATTAGCAGTTACTGCATGATTTATGAAATCTTGCAGATAGGATGTCAAAACATTGTTTCCTCGACGATATTCTTGAGGAAAGGTTGTATGTGATACAACCAGAAGGTTTTGTCAATCCTGAAAGATGCTAACAAGTGTGCAAAGCTCCAGCAATCCTTCTAAGGACTGGAGTAAGCATCTCGGAGTTGGAATATACGCTTTGATGAGATGATCAAAGATTTTGGGTTTATACAAAGTTTATGAGAAACTTGTATTTCCAAAGAAGTGAGTGAGAGCACTATAGTATTTCTGATGAGTATATGTTGTTGACATATTGTTGATCAGAAATGATGTAGAATTTCTGGAAAGCATATAGGGTTATTTGAAAAGTGTTTTTCAATGGAAGACCTGGATTAAGCTACTTGAACATTGAGCATCAAGATCTATAAGGATAGATCAAAATTCTTAATAGTACTTTCAAATGAATACATACCATGACAAGATTTTGAAGGAGTTCAAAATAGATCAGCAAAGAAGGAGTTCTTGGCTGTGTTATATGGTGTGAGTATTGAGTAAGACTCAAGACATGACCACGGCAGAAGAGAGAGAAAGGGCGAAGGTCGTCCCCTATGCTTCAGACGTAGACTCTATAGTATGCTATACTATGTACCGCACCGGAAGTGTGCCTTGCCATGAGTCAGTCAAGGGGTACAAGAGTGATCCAGGAATGGATCACAGGACAGCGGTCAAACTTATCCTTAGTAACTAGTGGACTAAGGAATTTTCTCGATTATGGAGGTGGTAAAAGATTTCATCGTAAAGGGTTACGCCGATGCAAACTTTGACACTAATCCGGATTATTCTGAGTAGTAAACTGGATTCGTATAGTAGAACAGTTATTTGGAATAGCTCCAAATAGAGCGTGGTAGCTGCATCTAGGAGATGACATAGAGATTTGCAAAGCACACATGGATCTGAAATGTTCAGATCCATTGACTAATAACCTCTCTCACAAGCGAGATATGATCAAACCCCATGGGTGTCGATTCATTACAATCACATAGTGATGTGAACTAGATTATTGACTCTAGTGCAAGTGGGAGACAGTTGGAAATATGCCCTAGAGGCAATAATAAAATGGTTATTATTGTATTTCCTCGTTCATGATAATTGTCTATTGTTCATGCTATAATTGTATTGACCGGAAACCGCAATACATGTGTGAATACATAGACCACAACATGTCCCTAGTGAGCCTCTAGTTGACTAGCTCGTTGATCAACAGATGGTCATGGTTTCCTATCCATGGACATTGGATGTCATTGATAACGGGATCACATCATTAGGAGAATGATGTGATGGACAAGACTCAATCCTAAGCCTAGCACAAGATCATGTAGTTCGTATGCTAAAGCTTTTCTAAATGTCAAGTATCTTTTCCTTAGACCATGAGATTGTGCAACTCCCGGATACCGTAGGAATGCTTTGGGTGTACCAAACGTCACAACATAACTGGGTGGCTATAAAGGTGCACTACGGGTATCTCCGAAAGTGTCTGTTGGGTTGGCACGAATCGAGACTGGGATTTGTCACTCCGTGTGACGGAGAGGTATCTCTGGGCCCACTCGGTAGGACATCATCATAATGTGCACAATGTGATCAAGGAGTTGATCACGGGATGATGTGTTACGGAACGAGTAAAGAGACTTGCCGGTAACGAGATTGAACAAGGTATCGGCATACCGACGATCGAATCTCGGGCAAGTACTATACCGGTAGACAAAGGGAATTGTATACGGGATTGATTGAATCCTTGACATCGTGGTTCACCGATGAGATCATCGTGGAACATGTGGGAGCCAACATGGGTATCTAGATCGCGCTGTTGGTTATTGGCCGGAGAGTTGTCTCGGTCATGTCTGCATGGTTCCCGAACCCGTAGGGTCTACACACTTAAGGTTCGATGATGCTAGGGTTATAGGGAAGGTATGTATGCGGTTACCGAATGTTGTTCGGAGCCCCGGATGAGATCCCGGACGTCACGAGGAGTTCCAAAATGGTCCGGAGGTAAAGATTTATATATGGGAAGTCCTGTTTTGGTCACCGGAAAAGTTTCGGGTGCTATCGGTAACATACAGGGACCACCGGGAGGGTCCCGGGGGTCCACCAGGTGGGGCCACCGGCCCCAGAGGGCTGTGTGGGCCAAGTGTGGGAGGGGACCAGCCCAAGGTGGGCTGGTGCGCCCCCCCACCAGGGCCCAAGGCGAAGAGAGAAGGGAAAGGGGGGGAACCCTAGGCTCAGATGGGCCTAAGGCCCACCTAGTGGTGCGCCCCCCCCCTCTCTCCCCCTTGACTGCCCCCCTAGATGGGATCTAGGGTTGGCCGCCACCCCTAGGGGTGGAAACCTAGATGGGGGCGCAACCCCTCCCTTTCCCCTATATATAGTGGGGGTTTGGGGCTGCCATACACATGAGAACCTCTCCCTCTTGGCGCAGCCCTACCTCTCTCCCTCCTCGTCTCTTGCGGTGCTTGGTGAAGCCCTGCTGGAGTGCCACGCTCCTCCATCACCACCGCGCCGTTGTGCTGCTGCTAGACGGAGTCTTCCCCAACCTCTCCCTCTCTCCTTGCTGGATCAAGGCACGGGAGACGTCACCGCGCTGCACATGTGTTGAATGCGGAGGTGCCGTCCGTTCGGCACTAGGATCTTCGGTGATTTGGATCACGACGAGTACGACTCCCTTAGCCCTGTTCTCTTGAACGCTTCCGCTTAGCGATCTACAAGGGTATGTAGATGCACTCCCCTCTCTCTCGTTGCTAGTATCTCCATAGATAGATCTTGGTGATGCGTAGAAAATTTTGAATTTGTGCTACGTTCACCAACACATGGTTCATGATCCAGTTGAAAAGATGCCTAGGGCCAGTGTCACCTTTGGCTATACACACAGATGCATGTAAAGGGCTGGAAAATTCAGTGAAAAATGTTTTCCCACATGCTCAGCAGAGGGAGTGCTTTGGTCATTTGTGGATGAATTTGATCAAAAAAATTAGAGGAGAAGAATTTGGGTGCATGTGGCCAGCAGCAAGATCTTACACTAGACAGACACACAAATATCATCCTGTGTTTGGTCCATGGCTGAACACCTACCATTCTTTGTTATGGTACATGTCAGGATTCAACACTGCCATCAAGTGTGACCACATCAACAACAATTTGGTAGAGAGTTTCAACAACAAGGTGAAGGAGTTAAAAGATTTGCCTGTGCATGACATGGTTGACCATATCAGGATCATGCTCACGCGGTTGTGGGAATTGAGAAGAAGGATAGGTGATTGTCTGCAAGGTGATAAGCTTCCAGCAGTGATACAACAGATGGTCAATAGGATAAGAAGTCTTTCACATTTGTTTGTTGAAAAATCTTCACCTTGTGGTGCTGAAGTTAGAGATAACAAAACTGGAAGGAGACATGTTGTTAACACTGAATTGCATGATTGCACTTGCCTCAAGTGGCAACACACTGGTAAACCATGTGAGCATGCCATTCTTTTCTTAGCATCCCAAGCAAAGATAAACATGCACCCATATTTGCATGAATATTATTCGGTAGCAAAATTCAAAGCTGCATATGCTACTCCAATTCCAGCACTTACAGATCAGTCTCAGTGGCCTGAAGTGGAGATTGAATTTTCCATGTGTCCTCCCATGAGGGAAAGAAAGGCTGGCAGGCCTAAACAGAGTAGATTCAAGGCATGGTTTGAGAAAGGTGGGAGTAGTAAGAAGGGAAAGAAAGATGGAAAGCCAAAAAGGGCCCAAAAAGGTAACAAAAATAGATGCAAGTTGTGCCAGGAACTTGGGCACAGAGTGGGATCTGTCAAATGCCGTTACACTCCTGATAAGCCAAAGTATGTTCTTGTTTATTTGTCTATGTTTTGATTTGATGCTTTTTTCCAATTACTATATCTATAACATTTTCCCAATGACCAGGAGGAAGCGCGCAAGTCAACCCCTTGTTGTTGAACAGTGTTGGCCAACAAAAAAAGCAAGAGTCAATGATTGTAGAAAGAAGAGAAGTGTGTCTGAGCCTAAGCAGACTGAAGAAAATCCTACTGCAGTCAACATTCAGACTGAAGAAACTGATGTCGAGGTGCACACCAAAGAAACTGAAATTGCAGTCAACATTCAGACTGAAGAAACTGCTCTCGAGGTTGAAACTGAACCTGAGCGTGTCGAGGTTCAGACTGAAGAAACCCATATTGAGGTACACACCAAAGAAAATTAAACTGTTGTCAACATTCTGACTGAAGACACTAATCTCGAGGGTGTTGACGAGGTGTTGAAAAGACCAGTGAAGAAAACCAAGATGATCAGTGAACTTGTTTGTGTAGTAGAACCAAAAACAAGAAGTGCTAAGGCGAAGGAGGGCACACGACGTGGTAGGGAGGGGCCCGGTAGGAAGAGGTAGAATAGAGAATTGTTTGAAAATTTGTGCCATGTAATAATATTTGTAACTTGGTGCATACTGGTAGTCACTATGTATCCACGTATTTCTATTTGAACTTGTTTGTTGGTCATTGTTTTAAATTAAAATTTGGATTCAAATTTGGGCTCAAATTTGAATTAGGGATGGGGTATTGATGTTTTAATGCTACCTAAAGTACCTCAACTGAAATATGTTTGCTTGCTGATCAATCCGAGCCCTTTTGGTAAGTTGAACTCGTAGTCATGAAAAGTGTGTTTCAAATGACCTCCAAAGGTAGGGTAAACGGCCTCATATTGATCCACGTAAACAGTTCATCGATGCAGCATCGCATCAAAGCATGCACCCGGCCACAATGCAGCAGCCAGACCCCGATGAAGAGACAACCAAAAAGCCAATGGTGCATGGCGTGCGGTGCATGGCGTGCTCCTCTTTGAACGACACAATACTGGCATGATGGGTATCGATGCAGTTTAAACGACGTGCTTCTCATTACAAGATGGCCAAATTAAGGCGTCCATTATTGTCACGTCTCCCATCGACCGAATGTTGCCCTCTAGCCAGGCCCTAGCAAGCAGGCTACATTGCCATGCATGCTTGCACGGGCGGCACATGCAGAGAACCCGGGGCAGGCGTGTCCCCTTGACCCACGATGGCACAGACGCGTGCGTGAGCCAGTCCCCCTTGACCCGCGACCGGTGGCATAGAAGCGTTGCAGCCCATTTCCCACGCTCATGTACACACTTTGATGGGTGATATGTCACCAACGTATCTATAATTTATGAAGCATTCATGCTATATTACTATCTGTTTTGAATGATTATGGGCTTTATTATACACTTTTATATTACTTTTGGGACTAACCTATTAACCGGAGGCCCAGCCCATATTGTTGTTTTATTGCCTATTTCAGTATTTCGAAGAAAAGGAATATCAGACGGAGTCGAAACGGAACGAAATCAACTAGAGAAGTTATTTTTGGAACGAAAGCTACCCGATGGACTTGGACCCCACGTCAAGGAAGGAACGAGGAAGCCACGACGGTGGGGGGCGCGCCCACCCCCCTAGGGCCCACCCCCCTGCCCCATGGGGCCCTCGTGGCTCCCCTAACGTGCTTCTTCAGCCTATATAACTCCACGTACCCTAAAACTACCAGAACAGAAGATAGATCGGGAGTTCCGCCGCCGCAAGCCTCTGTAGCCACCAAAAACCTCTCGGGAGCCCTTCCCGGCACCCTGCCGGAGGGGATCCTTCACCGGTCTCCATCTTCATCATCCCGGCGCTCTCCATGACGAGGAGGGAGTAGTTCACCCTCGAGGCTGAGGGTATGTACCAGTAGCTATGTGTTTGATCTCTCTCTCTCGTGTTCTCTCTCGTGTTCCCTCTATGGCACAATCTTGATGTATCCCGAGCTTTGCTATTGTAGTTGGATCTTATGATGTTTCTCCCCCTCTACTCTCTTGTGATGAATTGAGTTTTCCCCTTTGAAGTTATCTTATCGGATTGAGTCTTTTATGAGAACACTTGATGTATGTCTTGCGTGGGATAACCGTGGTGACAATGGGTTATTCTATTGATCCACTTGATGTATGTTTTGGTGATCAACTTGCGGGTTTCGTGACATTGGGAACCTATGCATAGGGGTTGGCACACGCTCTTGACTCTCCGGTAGTAGCTTTGGGGCACTCTTTGAAGTACTTTGTGTTGGTTGGATGAATCTGAGATTGTGTGATGCATATCGTATAATCATGCCCATGGATACTTGAGGTGATAATGGAGTATCTAGGTGACATTAGGGTTTTGGTTGATTTGTGTCTTAAGGTGTTATTCTAGTACAAACTCTTTTATAGATCGATCCGAAAGAATAACTTTGAGGTGGTTTCATACCCTACCATAATCTCTACATTTGTTCTCCGCTATTAGTGGCTTTGGAGTGACTCTTTGTTGCATGTTGAGGGCTTGTTATATGATCTATCTATGTTATTATTGTTGAGAGAACTTGCACTAGTGAAAGTATGAACCCTAGGCCTTGTTTCCTATCATTGCAATACCATTTACGCTCACTTTTACCACTTTTTACCTTGATGTTTTTACAATTTCAGATTACAAATACCTTTATCTACCTTCCATATTGCACTTGTATCACCATCTCTTCGCCGAACTAGTGCACCTATACAATTTACCATTGTATTGGGTGTGTTGGGGACACAAGAGACTCTTTGTTATTTGGTTGCAGGGTTGTTTGAGAGAGACCATCTTCATCCTACGCCTCCTACGGATTGATAAACCTTAGGTCATCCACTTGAGGGAAATTTGCTACCATCCTACAAACTTGTGCACTTGCAGGCCCAACAACGTCGAAGGTTGTGTAGTAGACATCAAGCTCTTTTCTGGCGCCGTTGTCGGGGAGGTTAGCACTTGAAGGTATATCTTTAGATCTTGCAATCGAATCTTTTTGTTTCTGGTTTTAGCGCTAGTTTAGTTTATAAAAGAAAACTACCAAAAAAATGGAGTTAAGTTTGTCTCATACGCTTCATATTTTTAATATCTTTCGTGAGAATGATGGAACGGAAAATTGTGCTCAAGTGCTAGAAGAAGAATTACATAGAATGCTTGGCATAAAATATGTGAATGATGAGCATGATTGCAATGTTGTTAGTACGAATTCTTTGAATATCCATGGTACTAATGATGATTGCTCTAGTCATGATGAAAATATCTATTATGAGCATGTTAACTTTTGTGGAGTGCATGTTTGCATGAACACGCCAAATAGAGAAGATATATATTGCAAGAGGCATAAGCATTTAGAAACCAAATTGTTGCAAGAAGAGCTAGATGAATGTGCTGAAAATTTATTTTTTCTTAGCCATACTTGTGAACTTTGCAATGAACGTGATCATTTTAGTACCCAATGCAAATTGTTTCATGATCGTATCGTGTCCAAAAATTGTGATGACTTGATTTCCCTTGCACATCATAATGAACTTAGTTTTCTCTTGGGTTATAAAGAAATTAAACGTATAACTAAGGATAATCCAAAATTTGCCCTTGATAAAGTTCTTCATATTGATCTAGAAAAGATTTATCTGTTTTGTGCGGAGAATTGCATTGAAAATCCTTATATTGCCAATTACCTAAAGAAAAGAAAGAAAATATAAGATGATGAAAATACTAATGAAAGGGAAGAGACTTCCCAATATCCTTCTATTATTTCTCATGATGAATCAGGTAACGAGGAGGAGCTTTCTATTCAACCAATCTCATCAATAAGGAGCTCAAAGAGGAAGGTTGAACCCACACATAATATGAAGAAGAAAAAGAAAAGAAGGAGAAACAAAGGTAGAAAGATATCCCTCCCAAATGATGTTGCTCCTACTACTCATTGTGATGATGATAATTGCTTTACTATTGGTGCTATCCATATTTTTAATGATGAGAGTGATTATGCTTATGATATGAAGGGGGCCAAGCTTGGGGAAGCTATGTTTGGTGAGAATGACATATTTGAGAATATATTTGCTGAAATTAATGTTTGTCCCAAGCTTGGGGATGCTACGTTTAGTGAAGATGATATTTTTAGCATCCCAAGTTTTGATATGCAAAGTTGTTATGATGATAGCATGCCTCCTACCTATGATGATTATATTGATGAAAGTGGGTTTGGAAGAGTGTCAACTTTAGGAAGTAGTGATCCCACTATTTTGGAGGATGTTGAATTTTATTGTGATGAATATGAAAGTGGATTTGGAAGAGTGTCAACTTTATTTAGTGATTCCACTATCTTGGGAGAGGTTTCAATCGATTAGGATGAGAACGAAGTTGCCACTTATGATGATTATTGTGATGAAACTTATGCTATAAAAAGTAGTGATGATTATATTTATAAAACTTGTCATGATTATGATTACCCGTTTTCTGAACATTACTCTTTTAATGTGGAAATAATTTTTAGTGTTCAAGTCTTTTATGATACTTTCACCATTCCGAATGAGAAGAATTCTGCTTATGTGGAGAGTAGTAATTTTCTATGCTAGTAGATCATGAAAAGAATGCTTTAGGTGCTGGTTATATTGTTGAATTCATTCATGATGCTACTGAAAATTATTATGAGGGAGGAACATATGCTTGTAGGAATTGCAATAATATCAAGTTTCCTCCCTATGTCTTGAAAATCTTGAAGCTATGCTTGTTGTACCTTCCTATGCTAGTTGATTATTGTTCCCATAAGTTGTTTGCTCACAAAATCCCTATGCATAGGAAGTGGGTTAAGCTTAAATGTGCTATTCATATGCTTCATGATGCTCCCGTTATGTTTCAATTATTATCTTTTATGTGAGCATCATTGGCATCATCATGCCTAGCTAGAAAGGCATTAAAGAAAAGCGCTTGTTGGGAGACAATCCAATATTTATCCTTACTGTTTTTGTGTGTCCACATGATTATGCTACTGTATTAATCATGTTTTATAGCTTTTGTTTCAATAAAGTGCCAAGTAGAGCCTTTGGGAAGACTTGGGTGAAGTCTTTATGATCTTGCTGTAAAAAACAGAAACTTTAGCGCTCACAAGAATAGCTGCCATTTTTTACTGGAGAGTTCTTTTAGGTTGATTATTTTTGCAGATGATTAATAGACAAATTACTCAGGTCCAGCAATTTATTTCATAATTTGTGGGCTTCCAGAGTTATACGTTTGATACAGATTACTACAGACTGTTCTGTTTTTGACAGATTCTGTTTTCATTGTGTTGTTTGCTTATTTTGATGCATCTATGGCTAGTATTAAGTGGTATGAACCATAGAGAAGTTAGAATACAGTAGATATTACACCAATATGAATTTGGAATGAGTTCATTACAGTACCTAAGTGGTGGTTTTATTTTCTTATACTAACGGAGCTTACGAGTTTTGTGTTGAGTTTTGTGTGGTTGAAATTTTCAAGTTTTGGGTAAAGATTCGATGGATCATGGAATAAGGAGTGGAAAGAGTCTAAGCTTGGGGATGCCCAAGGCACCCCAAGGTAATATCCAAGGACAACCAAGATCCTAAGCTTGGGGATGCCCCGGAAGGCATCCCCTCTTTCGTCTTCGTCCATCGGTAACTTTACTTGGAGCTATATTTTTATTCGCCACATGATATGTGTTTTGCTTGGAGCGTCATTTTATTTTGTTAGTTTTTGCTTGATGTTAGTTAGAATAATGTTTTGCATCTTTAGGTTCAATAAAAATGTCAAGGATAGCCTTTGCCATGCTTATTTTGCTAGTATACATGTGCTGTTGAAAACAGAAAGTTTACCGCTGTTGCAAAAATTCCCTAGAAAAGTCAGAGAATGGTATAACATTGAATATTTTTCATATTAAGCTATGATAAATTTATTACAGTGGGAATTTTAGTTCATAATTTTTGGAGTCAGGGAAGTATTGTTACTCTTGCATTCTTTACATACTGTACTGTTTTGGCAGATTGCTGTTATGGCTGCATTGTTTACGTATGTTTGCTTGTTTAATGATTCTATTTGAGGATAGGAGTATTAAATATGCAGAGGCATTTAGTATTCAATGTTGAATAATAATGTTAGTAATATTTACAGTAGAAAATGATAAGGTTTTGCATTGGTTTATACTAACCTATCTCACGAGTTCTTGTTGAGTTTGTTGTGAATGAAGTTTTTGATAAAAAGAGAAACCATGATATGAGAGGAATTAAGGAGACATAAAAGCTCAAGCTTGGGGATGCCCAAGGAACTCCAAGATAATATTTCAAGAAGTCTCAAGCATCTAAGCTTGGGGATGCCCCAGTAGGCATCCCACCTTTCTTCTTCGACAATCATCGGTTAGTATCGGTTGAGCCTAAGTTTTTGCTTCTTCACATGAGTTGTGCTATCCTTGCAGTGTCATTTTATTTTGTTTTGCTTGCTGCTTGAATAAGATACCAAGATCTGAATTCTTTAATGAGAGAGAGCCTTCATTTAGTTACATAATTATTTAGCTACTCATTGATCTTCACTTATATCTTGTTTGAGTAGTTTGTCATTTACTCTTGTGCTTCACTTATATCCTGTGAGTAAATTGTTGAATGAGTTGATTGTCATAAATCTGAAATTATATATGTTTCATGTGTTTATGCCATGGGGAGTAATGACTTCACATCTAAGAAGTAGAGGTTGTAAATTTATTGACGGTTAGCAAGCATTGTATTAGTCATTTGAACAATTCATGAAAGAATATTGAAGGAAGAAAGATTTCACATATAAATATATTATCATAGACATCTTTTATAATTGTGAAGCACTCATTATGTATGACATGCTAAAGAGTTGATGTTGGACAAGGAAGACAACGTAATGGGTTATGTGATGACCCACAAGTATAGGGGATCTATCGTAGTCCTTGCGATAAGTAAGAGTGTCGAACCCAACGAGGAGTAGAAGGAAATGATAAGCGGTTTTCAGCAAGGTATTCTCTGCAAGTACTGAAATAAGTGGTAAAAGATAGTTTTGTGATAAGATAAATTGTAACGAGCAACAAGTAACAAAAGTAAACAAGGTGCAACAAGGTGGCCCGATCCTTTTTGTAGCAAAGGACAAGCCTGGACAAACTCTTATAATAGGAAAAGTGCTCTCGAGGACACATGGGAATATCATCAAGCTAGTTTTCATCAGGCTCATATGATTCGCGTTCGGTACTTTGATAATTTGATATGTGGGTGGACCGGTGCTTGGGTACTGCCCTTACTTGGACAAGAATCCCACTTATGATTAACCTCTATTGCAAGCATCCGCAACTACAACAAAAGTATTAAGGTAAACCTAACCATAGCATGAAACATATGGATCCAAATCAGCCCCTTACGAAGCAACGCATAAACTAGGGTTTAAGCTTCTGTCACTCTAGCAACCCATCATCTACTTATTACTTCCCAATGCCTTCCTCTAGGCCCAAATAAAGGTGAAGTGTTATCTAGTCGACGTTCACATAACACCACTAGAGGTTAGACAACATACATCTCATCAAAATATCGAACGAATACCAAATTCACATGACTACTAATAGCAAGACTTCTACCTTGTCCTCAGGAACAAACGTAATTACCACAAAGCATATTCATGTTCATAATCAGAGGGGTAATAAAGTGCATAAAGGATCTGAACATATGATCTTCCACCAAATAAACCAACTAGCATCAACTACAAGGAGTAATCAACACTACTAGCAACCTACTAGCACCAATCCCGAACTTGGAGACAAGAATTGGATACAAGAGATGAACTAGGGTTTGGAGATGAGATGGTGCTAGTGAAGATGTTGATGGAGATTGCCCTCTCCCGATGAGAGGAGCGTTGGTGATGACGATGGTGATGATTTCCCCCTCCCGGAGGGAATTGTCCCCGGCAGAACAGCTCCGCTAGAGCCCTAGATTGGTTCCGCCAAGGTTCCGCCTCGTGGCGGCAGAGTATCGTCCTGAAAGGTTCTCTCCTATTTTTTTTCTCATCGAAAGACTTCATATAGGAGAAGATGGGCGTCGGAGAGCCACCAGGGGGCCCACGAGGTAGAGGGGAGCGACCAGGGGGGCGCCCCCACCCTCGTGAGCAGGGTGTGGGGCCCCTGGCCTTCATCTTGGGCGACGATTTTTCTTTATTTATTATAAGGTATTCCGTGGAGTTTCAGGACTTTTGGAGTTGCGTAGAATAGGCCTCCAATATTTGCTCCTTTTCCAGCCCAGAATTCCAGCTGCCAGCATTCTCTCTCTTCATATAAACCTTGTAAGATAAGAGAAAATAGCCATAAGTATTGTGACATAACGTGAAATAACAGCCCATAATGCAATAAATATTATCATAAAAGCATGATGCAAAATGGACGTATCAACTCCCCCAAGCTTAGACCTCGCTTGTCCTCAAGCGAAAAGCCGATAACAATAAATATGTCCTCATGTTTAGAGGTAGAGGCGTCGATAAAAACAAAATACGGACATGAAGGCATCATGATTATTTCATAATGGCAACATGATTAGATTTTGTCATATGATTACTCATGTTCCAGTAATGATCTATTCACAAAGCCAAAGCATGAATCAGAAACCTTATTGGGCACTAACAATTACAATCTCAGTCATTGAAGCAATTGCAATTTATCATAACATCGGAGAGAGTCTATGTCAGAGCTTAAAAGCAAGTCCACATACTAAACTATCATTTAGTCCTTTATAGTTGCTAGCACTCACGGGATACTTGTGGTTATGGAGTTTAATCAGACACAGAGAAAGATAGGGGCTTATAGTTTTGCCCCACAAACGTTTACCTCAAGGGTAATGTCAACAACAATAATTCATGCTCCCTCACATCCAATTAGATATGTATATCATACTCTTTCCAACATGTTGAGCTTGCCAAAGGATAAAATGAAAAAGGAAAGGTGAGGATCACCATGACTCTTGTAAGGTAGAGGATAATAATAAAAGATAGGCCCTTCGCAGAGGGAAGCAGAGGTTGTCATGCACGTTTAGGATTGATGCACAAAATCTTAATGCAAAAGAACATCACTTTATATTGCCCCTTGCATGTGAACCTTTATTATGCAGTCCGTCGCTTTTATTGCGTCCACAACAAGTTCGTACAAAGCTTATTTCTCTGCACTAATAAGTCGTGCATATTTAGAGAGCAATTTTTATTGCTTGCACCGATGACAACTTACTTGAAGGATCTTACTCAATCCATAGGTAGATATGGTGGGCTCTCATGGCAAAACTGGTTTAAGGGTATTTGGAAGCACAAGTAGTATTTCTACTTGGTGCTAAGAATTTGGCTAGCAAGAGGGGGAAAGGCAAGCTCAACACGATAGAGGATCCATGACAACATACTTTATCTCGGATGTAAGAAAACATAACTCATTATGTTGTCTTCCTTGTCCAACCTCAACTCTTTAGCATGTCATATTTCAATGAGTGCTCCCAATCATAAAAGATGTCAATGATAATATATCTATATGTGAAACCTCTCTTTCCTTATTACTTCCTATTAATTGCAACAATGACCAAAGCTATATTTGCCAACTCCCAACAACTTTTAATCATCATACTCTCTCTATGTGAAGTCATTACTTTCACTAAGATCAATATGAGCTCTTTGATTCTTTTTATTCTTTTTCTTCTAATCACCCAAGATCATGGAAAAATACTCAAGCCCTTGACTCAACACTAATCTTTATTATATAGCTCACGGACTTGATTACAAAGAAGGATTGTAAAGCAAAACTCAAAACTAGATCATGCCATTGCTTTATTCTACTAAATCAAGATACTACTAATAGGATCGAACTAAGAAAAAAACGGTAAAGATAGGAGTTGTGATTGTGATACGATACCAGGGCACCTCCCCCAAGCTTGGCAGTTGCCAAGGGGAGTGCCCATACCCATGTGATTATTTCCTCGGAGGTGATAGAGGTGGTGATGATGACGGCGGATAATCGCACATCGAGCGTAAAAGTTCCTCCAACTTGCGGATAATTCCCTTGAGCCCAGCAATACGATCCTTCAACAAAATATTCTCCTGTGTAAGATACTTGTTCTGTATGCGGGCTAACTCAATCATCTTGAAAGCTTCAATCTCTGTTGGAGTGAAAAGGTTAGGTAAGGGTTGAGGGAAGTATTCTTCGTTCACCACCGGAGATTGAACCTCCATGGACTTCTTGATCCTTTCATCCTTGTTGATTTCTTCTGGTTCTTATCTTTTCAACTCTATGTTCAATAGCCAAGCATCCTTGTCTTCGTTGTTGGAAGAGGGAGAAGTCATGGTGCTCTAGATCTGCAACAGAAACAACTCGAAACGAAAACAGAGGAGATTTGCGTGATACGAGAGTCAAAACCTTCGGGAGTATATATAATGAATTTTTACCGACCAAAATACGTATCGTGCAAGGAAACGGAGTCCGGAGGGCACACGAGGTGCTCACGAGGTAGGAGGGCGCGCCCTCCACCCTCGTGGAGGCCTCGTGTCCTCCCCGGACTGCTACTTATTTTTCTATTTTTCTAAATATTACAAAACGGAGAAATATTGCCTTAAAATTTGTTTTGGAGTCGGATTACTCACCGTACCACATACCTATTCCTTTTCGGAGTCTGGAACATTCTGGAAAGTGTCCCTTATGTATTCCTCCGGGGTACGGTTTCAATAATATTAGTTTCAACATTTATCGGATTACCTGAGATATAGTGTTTGATCCTTTGACCGTTTACCACCTTCGGATTTGTGCCTGCGAAGTTGTTGATTTTTATGGCACCGGAACGATAGACCTCCTCGATAACGTAGGGACCTTCCCATTTAGAGAGAAGTTTTCCTGCAAAAAATCTTAAATGAGAGTTGTATAGCAATACATAATCACCTACATAAAACTCACGCTTTTGTATCCTTTTGTCATGCCATCTTTTAACCTTTTCTTTAAACAACTTGGAATTTTCATAAGCTTGGGCTCTCCATTCATCAAGTGAGCTAATATCAAATAACCTCTCTTCTCACCGGCAAGTTTAAAATCATAGTTGAGCTCTTTAATAGCCCAATATGCCTTATGTTCTAGTTCGAGAGGTAAGTGACAAGCTTTTCCATAGACCATTTTGTACGGAGACATACCCATAGGATTTTTATATGCAGTTCTATAGGCCCATAATGCATCATCAAGTTTCTTGGACCAATTCTTTCTAGACCTATTAACAGTCTTTCGCAAAATTAATTTGAGCTCTCTATTGCTCAATTCTACTTGACCACTAGACTGCGGGTGATAAGGAGATGCAATCCTATGATTAACGTCATATTTAGCAAGCATCTTACGGAAAGCACCATGAATAAAGTGTGAACCACATGAGTCATTAAATATCTAGGGACTCCAAACCTCGGAAAAATAACTTCCTTAAGCATTTTAATAGAAGTGTTATGATTAGCACTACTAGTTGGAATAGCTTCTACCCACTTAGTAACGTAATCAACAGCAACTAAAATATGTGTGTATCCATTAGAAGCAGGAAAAGGTCCCATATAATCAAAGCCCCAAACATCAAATGGTTCAATAACAAGTGAATAATTCATAGGCATTTCTTGACGTATACTAATATTACCAATTCTTTGACATTCATCGCAAGACACAACAAACTTACGGGCATCCTTGAAGAGAGTAGGCCAATAAAAACCAGATTGCAATACCTTATGTGCAGTTCTATCTCCAGCATGGTGTCCTCCATAAGCTTCGGAGTGACACTTGCGTAGGATCTGTTCCTGTTCATGCTCAGGTACACAACGTCTAATGACACCATCTAGTCCTTCTTTATAAAGATGTGGGTCATCCCAAAAGTAATGTCGCAAGTCATAGAAAAACTTTTTCTTTTGCTGGTATGTGAAGCTAGGTGGTATAAATTTAGCAACAATATAATTAGCATAATCAGCATACCATGGAGTGCTACGAGAAGTGCTTATGACATTTAATTATTCATCAGGAAAGCTATTATCAATAGGTAGTGGGTCATCAAGAACATTCTCTAACCTAGATAAGTTATCTGCAACAGGATTCTCAGCTCCTTTCCTATCAACAATATGCAAATCAAATTCTTGAAGCAGGAGAACCCATCTAATAAGTCTAGGTTTTGCATCCTTCTTTTCCATAAGATATTTAATAGCAGCATGATCAGTGTGAACAGTAACTTTGGAATCAACAATATAAGGTCTAAACTTATCACAAGCAAACACCACTGCTAAAAGTTCATTTTTGGTAGTAGCATAATTTCTTTGAGCACTGTCTAGAGTCTTAGTGGCATAATGGATAACATTTAATTTCTTATCAACTCTTTGCCCTAGAACAGCACCTACAGCATAATAACTAGCATCACACATAATTTCAAAGGGTAAATTCCAATCAGGAGGCTGAACAACAGGTGCAGAGACTAGTGCTTTCTTAAGTATTTCAAATGCTTCTACACAATCATCATCAAAGATAAATGGTACATCTTTTTGTAATAAATTAGTCAGAGGCCGAGAAATTTTTGAGAAGTCCTTAATGAACCTCCTATAAAATCCGACATGACCAAGGAAACTTCTTATACCTTTGATGTCCTTGGGACATGGCATCTTTTCAATAGCATCAACCTTGGCTTTATCAACTTCAATACCTCTTTCAGAAACTTTGTGTCCCAAGACAATATCTTCATTAACCATAAAGTGGCACTTTTCCCAATTCAAGACAAGATTAGTTTCTTCACATCTCTGCAAAACTCGAGCAAGATTGCTCACGCAATCATCAAAAGAGGAACCATAGACGGAAAAGTCGTCCATGAAAACCTCAGAAATCTTTTCGCAAAAGTCAGAGAATATAGCCATCATGCATCTTTGAAAGGTAGCAGGTGCATTACATAAACCAAAAGGCATACGTCTATAAGCAAAAGTACCAAAAGGGCATGTAAAAGTAGTCTTTGATTGATCTTTAGCTGACACAGGTATTTGAGAGAAACCAGAATAACCATCTAGAAAGCAATGGTGTGTATGTTTTCATAATCTTTCTAGCATTTGATCAATAAAAGGTAAGGGGTAATGATCTTTCTTAGTAGCCTTATTTAACTTACAGAAATCAATTACCATCCTATAACCTGTGATAATTCTTTGCGGGATCAATTCATCTTTATCATTAGGGACAACAGTAATACCTCCCTTCTTGGGGACACAACGGACAGGACTTACCCACTGACTATCAGCAACGGGATAAATTATACCCGCCTCCAGAAGCTTGACTATTTCTTTTCTTACCACTTCTTTCATTTTAGGATTCAAACGTCATTGAGGATCACAAACTGGTTTGGCATCAGCTTTCGGATTTATTTTATGTTGACATAGAGTGGGACTAATGCCCTTAAGATCATCAAGTGTATATCCAATAGCGGCACGGTGCTTCTTCAAAGTTTTCAATAATCTTTCTTCTTCATGCTCTGAAAGGTTAGCGCTAATAATAACAGGATATATTTTCTTTTCATCAAGATAAGCATATTTAAGATTATCAGGCAACGGTTTAAGCTCAAACACGGGATCACCCTTGGGTGGAGGAGGATCCCCTAGGATTTCAAGAGGCAAATTGTGTTGCAGAATAGGTTCCTGTTTAAAGAATATTTCATCTATTTCCCTTCTTTCATTCATGAACATATCATTTTCATGGTCTATCAAATACTGTTCTAAAGGATCACTAGGAGGTACAGCAATGGAAGCAAGACCAATAATTTCATCCTTACTAGGCAATTCCTCCTCACGATGTTGTTTACTAAATTTAGAGAAATTAAACTCATGAACCATATCATCCAAGCCAACAGTAACAACATTCTTTTTACAGTCTATTGTAGCATTAACAGTATTCAAGAAGGGTCTACCAAATATAATGGGACAAAAGCTATCTTGTGGAGAACCAAGAACAAGAAAATCAGCGGGATATTTGGTTTTCCCACACAAGATTTCAACATCTCTAACAATTCCCACTGGAGAAATAGTATCTCTATTGGCAAGTTTAATTGTAACATCAATAGCTTCCAACTCAGCAGGTGCAATATCATGGGCAATTTCTTTGTATAAGTCAATGGGTATAACACTAGCACTAGCACCCATATCACACAAGCCATGATAACAATGATCTCCTATTTTAACAGAAATAATAGGCACGCCTACCATGGGTCTATGTTTATCTTTATCACAAGGTTTAGCAATTCTAGCAGTTTCACCCTGGAATTAAATAACATGCCCATCGATATTATCAGACAAGAGATCTTTAACAATGGCAATATTAGTTTCTACTTTGACTTTCTCTGGAGGTGTATAAGTTCTAATATTGCTTTTACGAACAACAGTTGAAGCTTTAGCATGATCCTTCATTCTAACAGGGAAAGGTGGTTTCTCAACATAAGAAGTGGGAACAATAGGATCATTATAAGTGACAATCTTTTCTTCAACTTTAATAGGTGCAGCTACTTTTACTTCTATGGGAGGATGATATTTAAACCACTTCTCCTTGTGGAGATCAACATAAGTAGCAAAAGATTCACAGAAAGAAGCTACTATTTCAGAGTCAAGTCCATATTTAGTGCTAAACTTATGGAAAATATCAGTATCCATAAAAGATTTAACACAATCAAACTTAGGGGTCATACCTGACTCCTTACCTTTGTCGAGGTCCCAATCTTCAGAGTTGCGTTTAATTCTATCCAATAAATTCCATCTGAATTCAATAGTCTTCATCATAAAAGAGCCATCACAAGAAGTATCAAGCATGGTGTGATTGTTATCAGAAAGCCGGGCATAATTTTTTTGCATAATTACTCCTCTTGCAAGCTCATGATTGGGGCATGAATATAACATTGATTTAAGCCTCCCCCAAGCTTGAGCGATGCTTTCTCCTTCGCAAGGCCAAAAATTGCATATATAATTGCGATCACGATGAACAAGATGCATAGGGTAATACTTTTGATGAAATTCCAATTTCAATATTTTATAGTTCCGTGATCTCATATCATCACATAGCCTATACCATGTCAATGTGTCTCCCTTCAAAGATAAAGGGAAAGCCTTCTTCTTAACAGCATCATCGGGTATACCTGCAAGCTTAAATAATCCACAAACATCATCCACATAGCGTAGATGTTCATCAGGATGCTTTGTTCCATCTCCTGTAAGAGTGCTAGCTAGCAGTTTTTCCATCAAACCCGAAGGAATCTCAAAAGGAGTTTCATTTTCAATAGGTTCAGTAGGTTGAGTAGGTTGAGGAGCAACTCTTTGCTCTGCAGGACGGGGTGAAGATACCCCGAACAAGCCCCTCAGACAATTACTTTCCATAGTAACAAATGACAGAAAATTTCAGCACACTAAATAAATTTTTTCCTTACCCAATTCCACCTACCAAAGGCGCTTCACTCCCCGGCAACGGCGCCAGAAAAGAGTCTTGATGACCCACAAGTATAGGGGATCTATCGTAGTCCTTTCGATAAGTAAGAGTGTCGAACCCAACGAGGAGCAGAAGGAAATGATAAGCGGTTTTCAGCAAGGTATTCTCTGCAAGTACTGAAATAAGTGGTAAAAGATAGTTTTGTGATAAGATAAATTGTAACGAGCAACAAGTAACAAAAGTAAACAAGGTGCAACAAGGTGGCCCAATCCTTTTTGTAGCAAAGGACAAGCCTGGACAAACTCTTATAATAGGAAAAGCGCTCCCAAGGACACATGGGAATATCGTCAAGCTAGTTTTCATCACGCTCATATGATTCGCGTTTGGTACTTTGATAATTTGATATGTGGGTGGACCGGTGCTTGGGTACTGCCCTTACTTGGACAAGCATCCCACTTATGATTAACCTCTATTGCAAGCATCTGCAACTACAACAAAAGTATTAAGGTAAACCTAACCATAGCATGAAACATATGGATCCAAATCAGCCCCTTACGAAGCAACGCATAAACTAGGGTTTAAGCTTCTGTCACTCTAGCAACCCATCATCTACTTATTACTTCCCAATGCCTTCCTCTAGGCCCAAATAATGGTGAAGTGTTATCTAGTCGATGTTCACATAACACCACTAGAGGAGAGACAACATACATCTCATCAAAATATCGAACGAATACCAAATTCACATGACTACTAATAGCAAGACTTCTCCCTTGTCCTCAGGAACAAACGTAATTACTCACAAAGCATATTCATGTTCATAATCAGAGGGGTAATAAAGTGCATAAAGGATCTGAACATATGATCTTCCACCAAATAAACCAACTAGCATCAACTACAAGGAGTAATCAACACTACTAGCAACCTACTAGCACCAATCCCGGACTTGGAGACAAGAATTGGATACAAGAGATGAACTAGGGTTTGGAGATGAGATGGAGCTGGTGAAGATGTTGATGGAGATTGCCCTCTCTCGATGAGAGGAGTGTTGGTGATGATGATGGTGATGATTTCCCCCTCCCGGAGGGAATTGTCCCCGGCAGAACAGCTCCACCAGAGCCCTAGATTGGTTCCGCCAAGGTTCCGCCTCGTGGCGACGGAGTCTCGTCCCGAAAGGTTCTCTCCTATTTTTTTTCTCATCGAAAGACTTCATATAGGAGAAGATGGGCGTCGGAGAGCCACCAGGGGGCCCACAAGGTAGGGGGGGGGGGCGCCCCCTCCCTCGTGAGCAGGGTGTGGGCCCCCTGGCCTTCATCTTTGGTGACGATTTTTCTTTATTTATTATAAGGTATTCCGTGGAGTTTCAGGACTTTTGGAGTTGCGTAGAATAGGCCTCCAATATTTGCTCCTTTTCCAGCCCAGAATTCCAGCTGTCGGCATTCTCCCTCTTCATTTAAACCTTGTAAGATAAGAGAAAATAGCCATAAGTATTGTGAGATAACGTGAAAGAACAGCCCATAATGCAATAAATATTATCATAAAAGCATGATGCAAAATGGATGTATCATTATGTTTTCTCGCATCTCAGTTAAAGTATATTGTCATGGATCATTCAAACATGTTGAGCTTGCCTTTCTCCCCTTGCTAGCCTAAATATCTGTACTAAGCGGGAATACTGCTTGTGCATCCATTATCCTTAAACCCAGTTTTTGCCATGAGTGTCCACCATACCTACCTATATGCGGTATTTACCTGCCATTCCAAGTAAATTTGCATGTGCCAAACTCTAAACCTTCAAATTATAATCTGATTTGTATGCCCGAATTGCTCATGTAGGAACTAGGGGATGTCAGTGTCTTCCATGCTAGGTGGGTTATTCTCAAGAGGAGTGGACTCCGCTCCTCATTCATGAGAAAGTGGCGGTAACCGGGATGCCCAGTCCCATGATTAAGAAGATCAAAATCAAATCAAAATAATTGCAAACAAAACTCCCCCAGGTTTGATGTTAGTTGGAGGCACCCGTTGTTTCGGGCAAGCCATGGATTGATGATTGTTGGTGGAGGGGGAGTAAAAACTTTTACCATTCTATTTGGGAACCACCTATAATGTATGTAGTATGGAAGATATTGGGAGCTCTTGGTTGTTATGTTGACAATGAGATCATACCTATCAAAATTATTTATCTCTATTTTAAAAATCGAGCTCTGGCACCTCTGCAAATCCCTGCTTCCCTCTACGAAGGGCCTATCTTTTACTTTATGCAAGAGTCAAGGTGATCTTCACCTTTCCCTTTTTCATTTTATCCTTTGGCAAGCACTTTGTGTTAGGGTGATCGTGATATATATATATATCCAATTGGATGTACGTTAGCATGAACTATTATTGTTGACATCACCCAAAGGTGAATACGTTTGGTGGCAACATTATAAGCCCCAATCTTTCTCTGTGTCTGATTAAAACTTCATAACCACAAGTATTGCGTGAGTGTTAGCAATTTTAGAAGACTATATGATAGTTGAGTATGTGAAGTTTGCTAAATCAAAGCTCTGACATAGACTCTTCCTAAAAGTAAGATGAATTGCAATTATTTGATGACTAAGAATGAAGTTTGCTAGTTTTCAAGAAAGTTTATGGTCTATGCTTTAACATGTGAATTGCTTGTTACTAGTTCGTGAAAATTTTTATGAGATAAACTAATGTTATGACATATAATGTGAAGGAAATATGCCCTAGAGGCAATAATAAAGTTATTATTTATTTTCCTTACATCATGATAAATGTTTATTATTCATGCTAGAATTGTATTAACCGGAAACATAATACATGTGTGAATACATAGACAAACATAGTGTCACTAGTATGCCTCTACTTGACTAGCTCGTTAATCAAAGATGGTTAAGTTTCCCAACCATAGACATGAGTTGTCATTTGATTAACGGGATCATATCATTAGGAGAATGATGTGATTGACATGACCCATTCCGTTAGCCTAGCACTTGATCGTTTAGTATGTTGCTATTGCTTTCTTCATGACTTATACATGTTCCTGTAACTATGAGATTATGCAACTCCCGTTTACCGGAGGAACACTTTGGGTGCTACCAAACGTCACAACGTAACTGTGTGATTATAAAGGAGTACTACAGGTGTCTCCAAAGGTACATGTTGGGTTGGCGTATTTCGAGATTAGGTTTTGTCACTCCGATTGTCGGAGAGGTATCTCTGGGCCCTCTCGGTAATGCACATCACTATAAGCCTTGCAAGCAATGTAGCTAATGACTTAGTTATAGAATGATGCATTACATAACGAGTAAAGAGACTTGCCAGTAATGAGATTGAACTAGGTATTGGATACCGACGATCGAATCTCGGGCAAGTAACATACCGATGACAAAGGGAACAACGTATGTTATTATGCGGTTTGACCGATAAAGATCTTCATAGAATATGTAGGAGCCAATATGAGCATCCAGGTTCCGCTATTGGTTATTGACCGAGAATAGTTCTAGGTCATGTCTACATAGTTCTCGAACCCGTAGGGTCCGCACGCTTAACGTTATGATGACAGTTTTATTATGAGTTTATAAGTTTTGATGTACCGAAGGAGTTCGGAGTCCCGGATGAGATCGGGGACATGACGAGGAGTCTCGAAATGGTCGAGACGTAAAGATCGATATATTGGAAGACTATATTGGGAGTTCGGAAAGGTTCCGAGTGATTCGGGTATTTTTCGGAGTACCGGGGAGTTACGGGAATACGGGGGAAGAAGTATATGGGCCTTATTGGGCTTTAGGGGAGAGGGAGAGGCAGGCCGCCTGCCCCCCCATTGACTAGTCCGAATTGGACTAAGGGGAGGGGCGGCGCCCCCTCCTTCCTTCTCTTCCCTCTTCCCCTTCCTTGTCTCCTACTCCTACTACTTGGAAGGACACCTAGTTGGACTAGGAAAGGGGGAATGCTACTCCCGGTGGGAGTAGGACTCCCCTAGGGCGCTCCATAGAGAGGGCCGGCCCTCCCCTCCTCCACTCCTTTATATACGGGGGCAGGGGGCACCCCATGGACAACACAAGTTGATCTACGGATCGTTCCTTAGCCGTGTGCGGTGCCCCCCTCCACCATATTCCACCTAGGTCATATCGTCGCGGAGTTTAGGCGAAGCCCTGCGCCGGTAGAGCATCATCATCGTCACCATGCCGTCGTGCTGACGGAACTCATCCCCGAAGCTTTGCTGGATCGGAGCCCGGGGATCGTCATGGAGCTGAACGTGTGCTGAACTCGGAGGTGCCGTACGTTCGGTACTTGGATCGGTCAGATCGTGAAGACGTATGACTACATCAACCGTGTTGTTATAACACTTCCGCTTATGGTCTACGAGGGTACGTGGACAACACTCTCCCCTCTCATTGCTATGCCATCACCATGATCTTGCGTGTACGTAGGAAATTTTTTGAAATTACTACGTTCCCCAACAGTGGCATCCGAGCCTAGGTTTTATGCGTTGATGTTATATACACGAGTAGAACACAAGTGAGTTGTGGGCGATACAAGTCATACTGCTTACCAGCATGTCATACTTTGGTTCAACGGTATTGTTGGATGAAGCGGCCCGGACCGACATTACGGGTACGCTTACGCGAGACTGGTTTTACCGCCGTGCTTTGCACACAGGTGACTAGCGGGTGTCAGTTTCTCCAACTTTAGTTGAACCGAGTGTGGCTACGCCCGGTCCTTAAGAAGGTTAAAACAGCACCAACTTGACGAACTATCGTTGTGGTTTTGATGCGTAGGTAAGAACGGTTCTTCCTCAGCCCGTAGCAGCCACGTAAAACTTGCAACAACAAAGTAGAGGACGTCTAACTTGTTTTTGCAGGGCATGTTGTGATGTGATATGGTCAAGACGTGATGAGATATAAGTTGTTGTATGAGATGATCATGTTTTGTTGAAGTTATCGGCAACTGGCAGAAGCTCTATGGTTGTCTCTTTGTTGCATAAGATGCAAGTGCCAAATAATTGCTTTACTTTATCGCTATGCGATAGCAATAGTTGCAAGAGCAATAGTTGGCGAGACGACCATGTGACGACACATTGATATAGATCAAGATGATGAAGATCATGGTGTCGTGCCGGTGATGATAGAGATCATGATAGTACTTTGGAGATGGAGATCAAAGGCGCAAGATGATCATGGTCATATCATGACACATATTTTGATTGCATATGATGTTTATCTGTTATACATCTTATTCTGTTTTGTTTGACAGTAGCATTATAAGATGATCTCTCACTAATTATCAAGAAGTGTTCTCCCTGAGTATGCACCGTTGCCAAAGTTCGTCGTGCCCAGACACCACGTGATGATCGGGTGTGATAAGCTCTACGTCCATCTACAACGGGTGCAAGCCAGTTTTGCACACGCGGAATACTCAGGTTAAACTTGACAAGCCTAGCATATGCAGATATGGCCTCGGAACACGGAGACCGAAAGGTCGAGCGTGAATCATATAGTAGACATGATCAACATAATGATGTTCACCATTGAAAGCTACTCCATTTCACGTGATGATCGGTTATGGTTTAGTTGATTTGGATCACGTGATCACTTAGAGGATTAGAGGGATGTCTTTCTAAGTGGGAGTTCTTAAGTAATATGATTAATTGAACTTTAATTTATCATGAACTTAGTCCTGGTAGTATTTTTAAAATTTTGTTGTAGATCAATAGCTTGCGTTGTTGCTTTCATATGTTTATATGTTCTTAGAGAAAATTGTGTTGAAAAATGTTAGTAGCAATGATGCGGATTGGATCCGTGATCTGAGGTTTATCCTCATTGCTGTGCAGAAGAATTATGTCCTTGATGCACCGCTAGGTGACAAACCTATTGCAGGAGCAGATGCAGACGTTATGAACGTTTGGCTAGCTCAATATGATGACTACTTGATAGTTTAGTGCACCATGCTTAACGACTTAGAATCGGGACTTCAAAGATGTTTTGAACGTCATGGGCCATATAAGATGTTCCAGGAATTGAAGTTAATATTTCAAGCAAATACCCGAGTTGAGAGATATGAAGTCTTCAACAAGTTCTATAGCTAAAAGATGGAGGAGAATCGCTCAACTAGTGAGCATATGCTCAGATAGTCTGAGTACTTCAATCGCTTGAATCAAGTGGGAGTTAATCTTCCAGATAAGATAGTGATTGACAGAATTCTCTAGTCACCATCACTAAGTTAGTAGAACTTCGTGATGAACTATAGTATGCAAGGGATGACGAAAACGATTCCCGAGCTCTTCCTGATGTTGAAATCGATGAAGGTAGAAATCAAGAAAGAGCATGAAGTGTTGATGATTGACAAGACCACTGGTTTCAAGAAAAGGGCAAAGGGAAAGAAAGGGAAACTTCAAGTAGAATGGCAAACAAGTTGTCACTCCCGCGAAGAAGCTCACAGCTGGACCAAAGCCTGAAACTGAGTGCTTACACTGCAAAGAAAATGGTCACTGGAAGCGGAAATGCCCTGAATATTTGGTGGATAAGAAGGATGGCAAAGTGAACAAGGGTATATTTGATATACAGGTTATTGATGTGTGCCTTACTAGTGTTTATAGTAGCCCCTGAGTATTTGATACTTGTTCAGTTGCTAAGATTAGTAACTCGAAACAGGAGTTATATAAACAGAGACTGGTTGAAGGGGAAGTGACGATGAGTGTTGGAAGTGGTTCCAAGATTGATATGATCATCATCGCACACTCCCTATACTTTCGAGATTAGTGTTGAACCTAAATAAATGTTATTTGGTGTTTGCGTTGAGCATGAATATGATTTGATCATGTTTATTGCAATACGGTTATTCATTTAAAATCAGAGAATAATTGTTGTTCTGTTTAAATGAATAAAGCCTTTGATGGTCATACACCCAATGAAAATAGTTTGTTGGATCTCGATCGTAGTGATACATATATTCATAATATTGATGCCAAAAGATGCAAAGTTCATAATGATAGTGCAACTTATTTGTGGCACTGCCGTTTGGGTCATATCGGTGTAAAGCGCATGAAGAAACTCCATAAAGATGGATTTTCGGAATCACTTGGTTATGAATCATTTGATGCTTGCGAACCGTGCCTTTTGGGCAAGATGACTAAAAACTCCGTTCTCCGGAACAATGGAACAAGCTACTGATTTATTGGAAATAATACATACCGATGTATGCGATCCAATGAGTGTTGATGCTCGTGGCAAGTATCGTTATTTTCTGACCTTCACAAGATGGTTTGAGCAGATATGGGTATATCTACTTGATGAAACATAAGTCTGAAATAGTTGAAAGGTTCAAAGAATTTCAAAGTGAAGTGGAAAAATCATCGTAACAAGAAAATAAAGTTTCTGCGATCTGATCGCGGAGACGAATATTTGAGTTACGAGTTTGGTCTTCAATTAAAACAATGTGGAATAGTTTCACAGCTCACGCCACCTGGAACACCACAACGTTATGGTGTGTCCGAACGTCGTAACTGCACTTTATTGGATATGGTGTGATCTATGATGTCTCTTACTGATTTACCATTATTGTTTTGGGGTTATGCATTAGAGACAGCTGCATTCACGTTAAAAGGGCACCATCTAAATCCGTTGAGACGACATCGTATGAACTATGGTTTAGAAGTAAACCTAAGCTGTCGTTTCTTAAAGTTTGGAGTTGCGATGCTTATATGAAAAAGGTTTTCAACCTGATAAGCTCGAACCCAAATCAGAGAAGTGTGTCTTCATAGAATACCCAAAGGAAACTGTTGGGTACTCCTTCTATCACAAATCCAAAGGCAAAACATTCGTTGCTAAGAATGGATCCTTTCTAGAGAAGGAGTTTCTCTCGAAAGAAGTGAGTGGGAGGAAAGTAGAACTTTATGAGGTAACTGTACCTGCTCCCTCATTTGAAAGTAGTTCATCACAGAAATATGTTCCTGTGACTACTACACCAATTAGTGAGGAAGTTAATGATGATGATCATGAAACTTCAGATTAAGTTACTACAGAACCTCGTAGGTCTTACAGAGTAAGATCCGCACCAGAGTGGTACGGTAATCCTGTTCTGGAAGTTATGTTACTAGACCATGACGAACCTACGAACTATGAAGAAGCGATGGTGAGCCCAGATTCCGTAAAATGGCTTGAGGCCATGAGATCTGAGATAAGATCCATGTATGAAAACAAAGTATGGACTTTGATTGACTTGCCCAATGATCGGCGAGACATTGAGATTAAATGGATCTTCAAGAGGAAGACGGACGTTGATAGTAGTGTTACTATCTACAAAGCTAGACTTGTCGAAAAAGGTTTTTGACAAAGTTCAAGATGTTGAATACAATGAGATTTTCTCACTCATATCGATGCTTAAAAGTCTGTCCGAATCATGTTAGCAATTGCCACATTTTATGAAATCTGGCAAATGGATGTCAAAAACTGCATTCCTTAATGGTTTTCTTAACGAAGAGTTGTATATGATGCAACCAGAAGGTTTTGTCAATCCTAAAGGTGCTAACAAAATGTGCAAGCTCCAGTGATCCATCTATGGACTGGTGCAAGCATCTCAGAGTTGAAATATACGCTTTGATAAGTTGATCAAAGCATATAGTTTTATACAGACTTGCGGTGAAGCCTGTATTTACAAGAAAGTGAGTGGGAGCTCTGTAGCATTTCTAATATTATATGTGGATGACATATTGTTAATTGGAAATGATATGGAAATTCTGGATAGCATGAAAGGATACTTGAATAAGAGTTTTTCAAAGCAAGACCTCGGTGAAGCTTCTTACACATTGAGCATCAAGATCTATATAGATAGATCAAGACGCTTGATAAGATTTTTCAATGAGTACATACCTTGATAAATTTTTGAAATAGTTCAAAATGGAACAGTCAAAGAAGGAGTTCTTGCATGTGTTACAAGGTGTGAAGTTGAGTAAGACTCAAGACCCGACCATTGCAGAAAATAGAAAGAGAATGAAAAGTCATTCTCTATGCCTCAGTCATAGGTTCTATAAAGTATGCTATACTGTGAACCAGACCTATTGTATACCTTGCTTTGTGTTTGGCAAAGGAATACAATTTTGATCTAATAAGTAGATCACTGGACATGAGTCAAGAATATCCTTAGTGAGGACAAGGAGATGTTTCTCGATTATGGAGGTGATAAAAGAGCCCGTCGTAAAAAGTTACAACAATGCAAACTTTTACACCAATCCAGATGACTCTAAGTCTCAATCTGGATACATATTGAAAGTGGGCGCAATTAGCTAGAGTAGCTCCGTGCAGAGCATTGTGGACATAGAATATTTGCAAAATACATACGGCTCTGAATGTGACAGACCCGTTGACTAAGCTTCTCTCACGAGCAAAACATGATCACACCTTAGTACTCTTTGGGTGTTAATCACATAGCGATGTGAACTAGATTATTAACTCTGGTAAACCCTTTGGGTGTTGGTCACATGACGATGTGAACTATGGGTGTTAATCATATACAGATATGATTATTGGTGTTAAATCACATGGTGATGTGAACTAGATTATTGACTCTAGTGCAAGTGGGAGACTGAAGGAAATATGCCCTAGAGGCAATAATAAAGTTATTATTTATTTTGCTTATATCATGATAAATGTTTATTATTCATGCTAGAATTGTATTAACCGGAAACATAATACATGTGTGAATACATAGACAAACATAGTGTCACTAGTATGCCTCTACTTGACTAGCTCGTTAATCAAAGATGGTTAAGTTTTCTAACCATAGACATGTGTTGTCATTTGATTAATGGGATCATAGCATTAGGAGAATGATGTGATTTACATGACCCATTCCGTTAGCCTAGCACTTGATCGTTTAGTATGTTGATATTGCTTTCTTCATGACTTATACATGTTCCTGTAACTATGAGATTATGCAACTCACGTTTACCGGAGGAACACTTTGGGTGCTACCAAACGTCACAACGTAACTGGGTGATTATAAAGGAGTACTACAGGTGTCTCCAAAGGTACATGTTGGGTTTGCGTATTTCGAGATTAGGTTTTGTCACTCCGATTGTCGGAGAGGTATCTCTGGGCCCTCTCGGTAATGCACATCACTATAAGCCTTGCAAGCAATGTAGCTAATGAGTTAGTTACGGAATGATGCATTACGTAACGAGTAAAGAGACTTGCCAGTAACGAGATTGAACTAGGTATTGGATACCGACGATCGAATCTCGGGCAAGTAACATACCGATGACAAAGGGAACAACGTATGTTGTTATGCGGTTTGACCGATAAAGATCTTCGTAGAATATGTAGGAGCCAATATGAGCATCCAGGTTCCGCTATTGGTTATTGACCGAGAATAGTTCTAGGTCATGTCTACATAGTTCTCGAACCCGTAGGGTCCGCACGCTTAACGTTACGATGACAGTTTTATTATGAGTTTATAAGTTTTGATGTACCGAAGGAGTTCGGAGTCCCGGATGAGATCGGGAACATGACGAGGAGTCTCGAAATGGTCGAGACATAAATATCAATATATTGGACGACTATATTGGGAGTTCGGAAAGGTTCCGAGTGATTCGGGTATTTTTCGGAGTACCGGGGAGTTACGGGAATACGGGGGAAGAAGTATATGGGCCTTATTGGGCTTTAGGGGAGAGGGAGAGGCAGGCCACGCCCCCCCCATTGACTAGTCCGAATTGGACTAAGGGGAGGGGCGGCGCCCCCTCCTTCCTTCTCTTCCCTCTTCCCCTTCCTTGTCTCCTACTCCTACTACTTGGAAGGACACCTAGTTGGACTAGGAAAGGGGGAATCCTACTCCCGGTGGGAGTAAGACTCCCCTAGGGTGCGCCATAGCGAGGGCCAGCCCTCCCCTCCTCCACTCCTTTATATACGGGGGCAGGGGGCACCCCATGGACAACACAAGTTGATCTACGGATCGTTCCTTAGCCGTGTGCGGTGCCCCCCTCCACCATATTCCACCTTGGTCATATCGTCACGGAGTTTAGGCGAAGCCCTGCACCGGTAGAGCATCATCATCGTCACCACGCCGTCGTGCTGACGGAACTCATCCCCGAAGCTTTGCTGGATCGGAGCCCGGGGATCGTCATCGAGCTGAACGTGTGCTGAACTCGGAGGTGTCGTACGTTCGGTACTTGGATCGGTCGGATCGTGAAGACGTACGACTACATCAACCGCGTTGTTATAACGCTTCCGCTTACGGTCTACGAGGGTACGTGGACAACACTCTCCCCTCTCGTTGCTATGCCATCACCATGATCTTGCGTGTACGTAGGAATTTTTTTGAAATTACTACGTTCCCCAACATAATGATGCTAGTAAGGGTGATTGAGATTATCATTGATCAAACTTGTGCACCTCTAGCATTCACACTTCATAAATTCTTTCTTTATCATTTACCTACTCGAGGACGAGTAGGAATTAAGCTTGGGGATGCTGATACGTCTCCAACATATCTATAATTTATGAAGCATTCATGCTATATTACTATCTCTTTCGAATGATTATGGGCTTTATTATACACTTTTATATCACTTTTCGGACTAACCTATAACCGGAGGCCCAGCCCATATTGCTGTTTTATTGCCTGTTTTAGTATTTCGAAGAAAAGGAATATCAGACGGAGTCGAAACGGAACGAAATCAACTAGAGAAGTTATTTTTGGAACGAAAGCTACCCGATGGACTTGGACCCCACGTCAAGGAAGGAACGAGGAAGCCACGAGGGTGGGGGGTGCGCCCACCCCCCTAGGGCGCGCCCCCTGCCTCGTGGGGCCCTCGTGGCTCCCCTGACGTGCTTCTTCAGCCTATATAACTCCACGTACCCTAAAACTTCCAGAACAGAAGATAGATCGGGAGTTCTGCCGCCGCAAGCCTGTGTAGCCACCAAAAACCTCTCGGGAGCCCTTCCCGGCACCCTGCCGGAGGCGGGATCCTTCACCGGTGGCCATCTTCATCATCCCGGCGCTCTCCATGACAAGGAGGGAGTAGTTCACCCTCGAGGCTGAGGGTATGTACCAGTAGCTATGTGTTTGATCTCTCTCTCTCGTTTCTCTCTCGTGTTCCCTCTATGGCACAATCTTGATGTATCCCGAGCTTTGCTATTGTAGTTGGATCTTATGATGTTTCTCCCCCTCTACTCTCTTGTGATGAATTGAGTTTTCCCCTTTGAAGTTATCTTATCGGATTGAGTCTTTTATGAGAACACTTGATGTATGTCTTGCGTGGGATAACCGTGGTGACAATGGGTTATTCTATTAATCCACTTGATGTATGTTTTGGTGATCAACTTGCGGGTTTCGTGACATTGGGAACCTATGCATAGGGGGTGGCACACGTTCTTGACTCTCCGGTAGTAGCTTTGGGGCACTCTTTGAAGTACTTTGTGTTGGTTGGATGAATCTGAGATTGTGTGATGCATATCGTATAATCATGCCCACGGATACTTGAGGTGACAATGGAGTATCTAGGTGACATTAGGGTTTTGGTTGATTTGTGTCTTAATGTGTTATTCTAGCATGAACTCTTTTATAGATCGATCCAAAAGAATAACTTTGAGGTGGTTTCGTACCCTACCATAATCTCTACATTTGTTCTCCGCTATTAGTGGCTTTGGAGTGACTCTTTGTTGCATGTTGAGGGCTTGTTATATGATCTATCTATGTTATTATTGTTGAGAGAACTTGCACTAGTGAAAGTATGAACCCTAGGCCTTGTTTCCTATCATTGCAATACCGTTTACACTCACTTTTACCACATGTTACCTTGCTGTTTTTACAATTTCAGATTACAAATACCTTTATCTACCTTCCATATTGCACTTGTATCACCATCTCTTCGCCGAACTAGTGTACCTATACAATTTACCATTGTATTGGATGTGTTGGGGACACAAGAGACTCTTTGTTATTTGGTTGCAGGGTTGTTTGAGAGAGACCATCTTCATCCTACGCCTCCTACGGATTGATAAACCTTAGGTCATCCACTTGAGGGAAATTTGCTACTGTCCTACAAACCTGTGCACTTGCAGGCCCAACAACGTCTACAAGAAGAAGCTTGTGTAGTAGATATCAATGGGGCGGCACCAAACGCCGCCCGCCCATTAATTGTACCCGGTGAAACCACTCGAAGAAATCAAAAACCACGTTGCACTTGGGCTATTTAAGCCGGGTACTATCGTCTTCCTCTCCCTCCTCATCCATACCCCATCCTCTGCCTCCTCTGCCCTCCTTCTTCCTTCTTCTCCATCAAACCCGATCGAGCCCTCGAGCCACCATGCAGTACAACGCCCCCACCTACCGCTTCCCCCCAACCGTGCCGGAAAGGCTCTACCCGGCCAGAGTCTACGTAGAGAGAACCCTTAGGGTGTGGGCGATCTCAAGGTGGAGGGGCGCAAGGGAGTTAACGGAGTTCTTCCTTGCGGCCGGCTTCTGCCACCTCCCCCGCGGCTCTTCAAGGATGTACCATCTTGAGGAGGTCAACCACAATGGTGTTGTGGTTGGGCTCCTCGCTACATTCACTAACCCCTTCGATGCTTTCCACCTCCTTGGGCGAGTGTATTGGGTTGGTTGTGAGGTCATAGCTTTCACCACCCATAACATCTTCACTGACTTCAACAACGTCTTCCCCAACAACGGCGTTATGCACACGCTCCCATACCCCATCAACAACGGGGAGGAGCGAAGGGCACCTGGAGGAGCGAGGTGGCGTTCACCCGAAGGTGGAGGAGAAGAAGAACCCGCGTTTGGTGCCCCCCGATCTATCTAGCTTGCTATATATCTATCGTATTAGTATTTTAAGTTGTAATCATTATGCTACTATTATTAAGTTGTATTAGTATTTTAAGTTGTAAGGCTATCGTGGAGTTGTAAGGCTATCGTGGAACTATGGGTTGCAATCGTTATGCTTCTATATAATCGTTATGCTACTATATATATTGTGTGTTTCGTGCTATTATTTGTAGATTGCTATGGGTTGTTCTTGCTATTATTTGTGTATTGCTATGGGTTGCTACGGGCCTGGGTTGCTACACCCCAATCACCACACACACCATCTTCAAAATATTGGCCAAATAATGGGTCATGACCCAAACCATAGACATGCAACTAGGAGCCCCATGCAAACCCACTATGGACATGAAACTAGGAAATGCAAACTAATTTACTTCATGCAAGCATGCAACTCTTTTAGTTTATGGAACCGTAGACATGCATAAAAACAAGTAACATTTAGTTTTAGTGCATCAAAAAATGATCCATCACAAAATTTAGTGCAAGAAAAAGGCCAAAGTAAAAACAAGTAACATTTTATTTGCCGAAGTTAGAGGTGGGCTGGTGCCCCTGCGCGAGTGGGCTGGTGCCCCTACGCGGGTGGGCTGGTCTCTATTTGGGCATGGTTATTTTCTTACGGCCCAACATCTATTCGGCAGCCCAGTTTTGTTTTTTACTAGAAACTGAATTTAGGTGTGTACTCTGTTATCTGAAGAACAAAAACAGAGGAAACAGAGCATGAACACTGAATAATTTGTGTTCCAAATTGTTGCTTCAATTCAGATACATAACTTGGAATGGCGCACAGATCACATCCTCTACCCTGACAGGCCTAAATGCCCATTCTAATGACAGATGAACAACAAATAAAACAAAAACAGAGCAATGATACAACAATAGAACCCCCCTGCCATGATATTTGCTTACTTCTGCAAATCGATCATCTGCATTAGATATTTCTTGATCTTCTTCAGTTCCTCGGTCAGTTCGGACTTCGCATGCAGTTCAGTATTGCGCGCATACATCGCCGTCGGCACGACTCTGCCCGCCCCTCCGCCCGAGCTCCCCATATTCTCCACAACAATCGGCGGCACCCTGCCCAAATTGAGCTCCCAGGTTGCGGCCACGCTCGAATTAACGTAGCCCTCAAACTGAATCCTATCAACATATTCATCAATCCACTCGAAATGATAACTCTTCAGGATCTGAAAACAACAACATGAACTCTAATCCCAAATTCGAGGAGAAAAAACAAAATATGGAGAAATCAGAGCAAAAGACAGCGAAAGAACGGGCTTAGAACTGAGGTCTAACCTTGCCATCCCTTCCTGCCATTGGTTTGCTCAAGCATTTCACAAATTCCCGCCCAAGATTGCCATTGTCATCCCTCTTAGTGACCAACCGTTTAAGAGGGTCTGGGCGTGGGCAGTCAGGGCACCTTGTGAGCAGCACTGGTCCATACTGTCGCCATTTTAAGTGCGTGGCGGAGGAGGTAGACATTTGCGCTAGGTCGCCGGAGAAGAGAAAGATTAGGGAAAGGGGGTGAATGGGCGGCGGCGGGCGGACGGGCACGGGCGCTCGTCTCTTCTAGCTGCGAGGAGGTGGGTCCCGCGAGTAGACAAGTGGTGGGTCCTGCGCTTACGTGGATAAGTGGTGGGTCCAGCCCCCAACAGCTAACGAGGGCATCAGTTAAGTTTAACAGTCATGTCGTGCGTGGGCTATTTACTTGCTCAAAATTGTCGCACCACAGCCATTCGCTCGAACAACGTCGCACCCTTGCCAATTCACCTCAAATGTGTCGCACAGGAGCTATAAGCCCGTTTCTGCAGTAGTATTTGATATGCGTTCTCTCCTGTAAACTTGGTCCCTAGTTTCCAAAATTGAGAGGAATACCTAGATTGCTATTTCTATCATTTACAATCTGTCTCTAATAATCGAGGCTCTAAAACTGACGCCGTGCGTGCAGTAACAAAATCATCTCCTTGGATTCTCACGGGAACTTGTTGGCCAGAATGGAACCTGCAAGGCGCACAACGTCGGCGGAGGGCGAAGAAATCTACTTGGACGACCTGAACACGGTCCAGCAGCCGCTTCTTGCCCCCGGCGACAGTGCGTCGCCTGAATTGGCGATCGACTTGGTCCAGCACTTTCTTAATTACTATTCTCGGAAATACTTATGATCAAAATAAATTAAAAGGAATGTATCTAGATGTATATTAGTTCTAGATACATCTTTTTTTTATCTATTTTGATTACAAGTATTTACGGACGGAGGGACTACTTCTTCCCAGCACGCCTGAATTCGCTGCTTCTCCCCAGCACGGCTGAATTGGCAGCGATCGCCGGGTCAAGCTCTCCCAACATCGACTGGGCCAACCTGGATATCGACCCGTGCCTTGAAGTGGCAACCATCCCTCCAAGTTCTTCCTCCATCCCCCCTCAGATGTCGAAACCACCATGGCGTTGGCGGCCCAAGGTGCGATGAGCCCCTATGCTTCTCCCCCGACCTTCACCTCAGATGTCACAACCAGCAGCGGAGCGCCTGCCAAGTACTCCTTCTGTTCGGAATTACTTGTCGCGAAAATGAATGTATCTAGACGTATTTTAGTTTCAGATACATTCATTTTCAAGACAAGTACTCCCTCTGTTCCGATTTACTTGTCGTGGTTTTAGTTTAAATTTGAACTAAAACCACGATGAATAAATCAAAACGGAGGGTGTAATTCCGAACGGAGGAAGTACAAGCACCACGCCAGGCGTTGTATAACTGACCTGACGATCACTCTTTATTTACTACACGCCGCCCCAAGGTACGGACTCCATACTGTGAACTGGAGTTTAATTCTTTCCTCCGTGACTGATGACCTCTGGTGTTTTCTTTTAAAAAAAAAAAGCATGATGACCCCCGACCTCTACGTTCGCATCATGACGAGAGCCATTGCATTATTTATTCAACTAGAAGAACGCCCGTGCATTGCAACGGGGCCACATTAACTTTAAGAGTTTAATATTACGACATTGGCGACCTTTTTTACCATCAAATCCTCACACACACTCTCTCCCCCTCCCTCTTCCTCACTCTCTCTCCCTCTCTCTCTAACACACACACGTAGCCTATTTTCCCCGCCAATAAGACTTACTCAATTGGCAATAATGTGTGGATTTGTGGTGAGCTTGACTGAACTAATGGATAGTGATATATATTCCCCAATTATTTAACAATGAAATTTCAGAAATGGGAAAATTATGTAACACCTCAAGTCGTTAGCTACAGTGACCTCCCCCTAATGATGCCATGTCATCAGGCTTGCTAAGCCAAACTGCCACTTGATAAAACTCAAAGCCCAATTCAAATTTAAAATAAAGTCAAATAAATTACTTCGTCAAACAGTAAAACTAAAATGTTCACCATATTTTATAAATTCCACTGATCTTTGACATGTTGAGCCCAACACTATTTGAACCAAAAATTAAATCTTGTCAAATTAATAAGAGGTCCAACAGTAGTTAAAATAACCAATTAAATATAAACCTGATTTTATGTATTTCCTTTTGGCCCCAAACTTTTTGTGCCACCTAAAAATATTGTGCTCAAATTGTGTGCATAGTTCCACAATTAACAAAATCCATTTAGTTGATATGAGAATAAATAGAAAACGGTGTTAAAAAGGAGAAACGGATTAGAATACATTAAAAACCAAAAGGACGATGAAAAAGGGGATTCCCCCTATCCCTGGGCCTTGCCACCGAAACGGCCCAGTGGTCCAGTCCCCGCACGGTCGTCTTCTCCTGTTCCCTGAGCCCATCGCTACAGAGCCGAGCTCCCGCTCGACCACCTCGCCGGCATCGAAGGGGAATGGATACGGGTGACGCCCTGCCTCCCCTGCCCCCATGGCCTCACTCCTCCTCGACGCCCCCTCCCAGATCCACTTCTCCTCCTCGCTCGCTCGATCCCGGTGATCTGGACGAAATCAGATGCCACGGCCACCATGACTGACCCCGTCCACACGGCCACTGCCCTCCCTGCTGGCTAGGAGCTTGTCGAGGAGCTCTGAATGCCTCTGCTACTTCATCTGCACCAACGAGATCAAGTCCAGCAACCCCAGATCGACGTCATTGCCGTATTCCTCAACCTTCGGCCACCGCGACATTGTCGTTCGATCCGCGCCGCCCCGAGCTCCCCTGTCTTCCCCTAGGGTGCCATTGACACCTCCATGATCTCCTCTTGCTTTTCCCCAGTTTCCCCTCTCGTTTGCTCTCGTTAGGTATTTCGCCGTGGCCGAGAACCGCCGTCCGCCATGGCCATTGCAGGGGTAGCCACTGAGCTCCTCGGATTGACCCCGTGTCACATGCCCGCTCCTATGTGCGCCCATGCCCGAGCCTTCAACTCTTCTTCCGCGCCCGCAGGGCCACTCCCTCTCTGGCTCTCCATGCCCACGCACGTGCCACACCGCGCCCGCCACTGCCATCACGCTCGCCACAGCCACCGCACCAATATGCCCCGCGCGACGCACACCCTGGCCGCGCGTCACACTCTTGCTGGTTGCGCTCGCCCCGTCTGCTGCCGCCTATCCCTTCACTCGCCCCGCTGTCGCGCCGCCTCCTGTCGCGGCCATCTTCTGCCGGCCGCCCCCTCAGCCACGCCGGCCGCATCTCTGCCCTCCACCGCCGGCCGCTCGCCTCGCCTGTTGCGTGCTTCTTCCTACTGCTATGCGCTGCTCTACCACTGGTACGCTGTTGCGCCATGCCCTCGACACCGCCGTGGACAAACGTGGCGGAGGGATTGTCAATGGAGTACGAGGAGGAGGTGGTGGAGAAGGTGTGGAGAGGCAAGAGGTCTAGGGTGGCGTCAGCTGGCTGTGGTGGAGGTGATTATGCGAGAAGGAGCCGAAGCGGAAGGAGAGGTCACAATTGGAGAGAATCACAAAAAAATCATAGCCCGGAGATCTAATTCCAAAAAAATGCTAATATCGATGGAGGGGTGATTTCCTTCAATAGGTGGAAAACATAGGAAATATTTGATGTTATTAAGGAAAGGTAAAAAATTAGGAAAGTTAGGATTTTGAACTGATTTCTATGCAAATGGAGTTTTTATTGTTTGGTAACATGATATCAGTACCTGCCCGTTTGTGACGTGTCTGATTAGGAAAGTTTGCAAATGTTAAGAAACTATTTATTGGGAGGAAAGTTTGTGACGTGTCTTTTATTTGTTTCTTAAAAAAAATCACTAATGAGAGAAATCGATTGATTTAGATAAGTTAGGAAAGTTAGATTCAAATCTATTATTTGTTTCTTAAAAAATTGTTATTTGTTTCCTAAGACAAATTGAACCAATAAAAGGAATCGATTGATATGAATAATTTAAGGAAGTTAGATCCGTGATTTGTTATACGTTAGGAAAGTCCTGGTTGTAATAAAGAGAGGAGAGAAAAATAAACCGATGGACCAGGATGGGAGGGGGTGGTGGGAGGAGAGACCAAAAAACTAGCGATGGGAGGGGGTGGTGTGAGGAGAAACAAAAAAAACCAGCGATGGGAGGGGGTGGTGGGAGGAGAGACAAAAAAACCAGCGAAAATAAACCACGGAGACGATTCACTAACTGCTCCATTAGGAGTAGAGATTACAGCTCTGTAGTTCTGTCAAGTAATGATACCTCACTCTTTTTTTTTTGGCGGGGCAGGTAACCATGCCTCACTAATCGACCCGTAATACGTACTCCCTCCGTTTTAAAATAGATGACTCAACTTTGTACTAACTTTAGTATAAAGTTAGTACTTCCTCCGTCCGAAAATACTTGTCGTAGAAATGAATGCAAATGGATGTATTTAGAACTAAAATACATCTAGATACATCCATTCCTCGAACAAGTATTTTCAGACGAAGGGAGTATAAAGTTGAGTCATTTATTTTGAAATGGAGGGAGTAACAAATATATTAACCAGAGTGTGAACTATTGTCTTTTACTAAATTTTAGTATTATTTCTTTTTTTAACTCATGTTTAGTATTATTTCTTATAGGCAATGAAGTTGACCGACGGGCAAGAAAAGGAGCAGACGATCACACATGTTTTAAGCATTCCACGCACAAAGGTAAGCAGCATAAGAAATCCCAACTAGCATACCTTTGAGTAATTTTTTATTTTAAAAATAAAGGGAGCGCCTCTACCTCGGTTACCTGAAAAAAAATTGTTGCATAAGTCACTTTTATTCTTGACCGTTAGATCGTCATAAAAACAGGCGTGTAGCCAACTAGCCTGTGCCTCCGTAAACTGTAATAACATCAATGAGTAGTAGAAGCGGCAAATTATACGAAGATTGCTAATGGAGCTCGAGCATGGAGCCCTTAATTTGAAAATTTTCAAAATCAAACCCTTTGGTTTTAAATTTTCTGAAAATAAAACTCACACATATACATATGAATTTATACTATTTGTCTGCAAAGTTTCATGGTGAAATGCCTTTTTATGCGAGCTACACAAAAATGACAAAATCACGTATTTCCATCACATGTACTATTCGCTAGTATAAAAGTACATGAGTTCTTTTTTGTACAGCTCACATCAAAATGTATTTCATAGTGTATTTCACACACATCTAGTATACATCTATAAGTACTTGTGCATTTATTTCCAGATTGTTTTGAAACTTAAAAGGTTAATTTATTATTATTATTATTCAAAATTTCTTGCTTCATGGAGCCCGAGAGCAAAAAACTATCCTCTGAATTATACCACTTTAACACTTAATAAGCAGAAGAAAAAAGTAAAAGCAATACAAAACTAAAAAATACCAAAACATAAGTTTTTCTAATGAAGAGTAAATTAAGGATGGTAACATTATCCTAAAAGAAAGAGGGAAAATAAAGCCATGATATTAAAACAAAAGAAAAATTAAAAATTACAACAAATATTATTGTAGAGAAGAATGGATTAGTTGCATTGGTATTACGCTAAAGAAGAAAGAAAACTTGAAGTATATCATGACAAAAATTTGTGCATAGATTGCTTAGAACTTGCATTATTTCACAATATTCAAGAATAAGCATATGTACTGTAAATTTTAGATAACGGCATAATTTGTACATGCATTACATAGAACTTGTAATTATATGTCTATGTTATGCTTAGCATCCAAATAACAAAACACGAATGTTGAATCTCATGTCGATAGTGTCGTCTCCCTCTCACTCACATACACACATAGAGGGAGAGAGAAAATGGGCCTCTGAAGGAAGCAACACAAACTGGGTACACAAAAAGAGAAGAGAACTAAACAAATTGGGGAGGGGGGGGGGGGCGCTATCTGATAGGCGCCTCGTTTTCTTTTGGCGGCTTTTCTTGCTCCACCTTTCTTCTTCTCCCTATACTAAAAAACAAAAAAAATCTAAACCAAAACAAAAATGAAGTTTTCGAGAAAGAAAGAATGAGTGACATTCGTATTACCCTTACAGAAGAAAGAAAATATAAAAACATAAAAGGAGTTGCACACAATTTGCATGTAACGTAATATGCTAACACTAGTAGAAAACAAGGCATACGTTTGGGCCAGGTAAGCCCATTAGTACCGGTTCAGTCACGAACCGGTACTCATGTGCCCATTTGTCCCGGTTCGTGAGGCCAGGGGCCTGCCGGGCCTCATGGGACCATTGGTCCTGGTTCGTCTGGCCCCTTTGGTCCCGGTTGGCGGCACAAACCGGGACCAATGGGCCCTGCTCCTGGCCCACCACCACCGGTACCGGTTTGTGGCCTGAACCTGTACCAAAGCGTTGTCTTTCGAGCCGGGTCAGGCCACAAACTGGTACCAATCCAACCAGGGGAGAGGGCCTTTGTGTAAAAGCAAAAAGCAAAAAAAATTCATAAAATAAATAAAAAAAGCAAAAAAAGACAAGAAAATAAATAAGTAGAAACAAAATAAAATAAATAATTAGAAACAAAAAAACCTTAATAAATTAGTAGAAACAAAATAAACTTTAATAATGTAAAATAAATAAACTATAATAAAATAAATAAAAATAGCAACAGTAGGTAGAAACAAAATAAAATAAATAAAGCAAAAAAGAAAGAATTTTCATAAAATAAATAAAAGAAAGCAAAAAATAAAAGAAAATAAGTAAGTAGAAACAAAATAAACTTTAATAAATAAGTAAAAACAAAATAAATTTTTATAAAACCTGTAGTATTATTGAAACTAAAACTATATAAAATTTATGCAACTAAAATTATCAAAGTATTTTCTGTTCAAGAATTTATGCAACTAAAATTATATAAAATTTATGAAACTAAAATTATCAACAGTAAAAGAAAAAAGAATTTTTATAAAGAAAATTCTTTTTAGAAACTTTAATAGCACTAACAGAAACTAGTGATTCACATAAATTTCAAAAACTAGTGATTCACACAAATTTCAGAAAATTCAAATTTAAACTATTCAAATTGGAAAACAAATAGCACTAACAGAAAGTTTATAATTTTTATTACCTAAAAGCAAAAGGAACTAAAAAATAAAGGAAAATATTAAAGAAAATAAATAATGCAAAAAGCAGAAGAAAAAAACTAGAAAAGATTAAAAAAATGCCACCTACTGGGCCAGTACGGCTTGAATACGACTAGAAACCCTACCATGGGCCAGGATTCAGGCCCGCAGAGGGCCCAGTAGGCCCAATAGGCATAGCAGTGACAATTAGGCTCGTAAGCCTGCAATCGAGAGGAGCTCGAGAGGGGTGCGGCAGTGGGGCTTAAACCACTGCGCGCCCCTCTCAACTAGCGAGGTGGGACTAAACTTTTTGGCCACGGGCAGCACGTGTTTTGGTCCTGGTTGGTGCCGCCAACCGGGACTAAAGGGGAGCATTGGTCCCGGTTGGTGCCACCAACCGGGACCAATGGTTCGTCTATATAAACAGCGCTTGTGAAATTTTCGTTTCAGTTCCTCATTCTCCCGCTGCGCCCGTCGCCGTCGTCCTCTGTCCCGTCGCCCGCGCCCGTCGTCGTCTTCACCCCTGCCTCCGACGCCGTCCCGCGCCGCCCTGACCCCGTCGCCCGCACCCGTCGCCGACGCCGCCCTCTGCTCTGACCTCGCCGTCGCCGCCCTCTGCTCTGACCTCGCCGTCGCCGCCCTCTGCCGCCCAGTGAGCCTTCCCTCTGCCGCCCTCTGCCGCACGTCACCGCCCTCTGCTTGCCGCCCTCTGCCACGCGCCGCCGCCGCCGCCCCGACCGGCCTGCTCTCTGCATTGATGTATGATTTTTTTTGTTCATTGATGTATGTATATATGGATGTTGTATGTATATGTATATATATGCAGATGTATGTATGATTCATGGATATGTATGCATTAATGTATGATTTTTTTTGTTCATAGAATTTTTTTTGTCAAATTTATGTATATGTTCATATATATATATATATATATATATATATATATATATATATATAGTGCATTTTAGGTTATTAGTAAGTGCTTAGTATATAGTTGAACTAGTTGATTTAATAAAACTACTTTATTTTATTATAGACATAGTTTATTTTTAGTAAGTACTACTTTATTTTATTTATAGTAAGGACTTAGTAGTTGAACTAGTTGATTTAATAAAAACTACTTTATTTTATTATAGAAGTAGTTTATTTTTAGTAAGTACTACTTTATTTTATTTATAGTAAGTGCTTAGTAGTTGAACTAGTTGATTTAATAAAACTACTTTATTTTACTATAGAAGTAGTTCATTCTTAGCAAGAAAACTAATAGAACTAGTTTATTTTTTTAGTTCTTATTCTCGCATTGACGTCGACGATGCCTATCCCGCATCCTCGTCGTCGACTCGGCGGAGGAGGCCTGCTTGATCAGAGGGGCCATGTCCGGGACTGGACTCCGCCGGGCTGGTATTGGGAGGTGCTACCTTCCGGGGGGCGTAGGTTGGTGAGGAGCCAGTCCGTCGTTGACCCGATCCTTGTTTGGTGGCGGTCACGTGGGCCCGTGACGGTGACGAGGCTTCCGGACATCGCGGAGGTGGTACGTCACCGTGTTAGCAAGGAGGACGAGCACGTCCGTCGCTACATGGTTGTATTGGAGGGCAGGTTCGACAATACCTGGCAGGTTCTTCAGGGACTTCACTGGAGCTATGATCCTGTGATGGTTCCTTCTCTTTGGTGTCCACCGCCCGCGCCGATACCCGTCGAGCGCAACGGTTCTAGCTGTATTAGCGATGCTATATGTATGATAGTATTCGAGGTGTATTAGTGATAATATTCGACGATGTACGGACGCAAGATATGATGTAGTTTTGCTTATAATTGAATGCATGCTAATTTGAATACTACTTTATTGTACGATTTGGTTTTGCTAAAATTGGAGAGCACTATGCAAGGTGTATGCATTTGATCAGTTGATAGCTTATAGGGTTTTTGTTTTTGCATAAATCTAGGAGCCCCCTCCATCATCCCCGTCGCCGTCCCCGTCACCGACCCCCCCCCCCCCCTCCGACCTCGAGTTGAGACTAGCCAAATCTCCATGTCAATATGAGTCCTATAAGATATTTTGAAATGTTTTTGCTCATATTTTCAACCATTGAAATGGTCGTCAAGTTTGAATGCTCATATGAAGTAGATAAACATGTATATTTCCTTGCCGGCAAATTTCAGGCGCTCGATATGTCCTTTTTTTAGAAAGATAATTAAACGATATTTCGGGTTGACTTTAAGTCTGTTGAGTCTCCATCATATATGAGAGGACGAAGAATCCCGACTGTTATTGTGGGGGTAGCTTCTCTTTCGTTCCCGTGTGCTAAACAATTTTGTGTAATGCACTCAGGAACGAAAGGAGGAGCTACCATCACCGACGGTCGCAAATGTCAGAGAGGAATTAGTGAGGGAGAGTCTCCACCATATATATGAGAGGACGAAGAATCCCGACTGTTGTCGTGGGGGTAGCTTCTCCTTCATTCCCGTGTGCTAGACAATTTGGTGTAATGCACTCGGGAATGAAAGTAGGAGCTACCATCACCGACGGTCGAATATGTACACCACGTGAGCTGAGAGTTTTCAAGAAAAGGCTCGACAGATCGATAGTCAACCCATGATGAATAACAATGATCTAATTTAGATTTTTTTAGTACATATATTTAATTGTACAAGTTTAATATTTGAATTATGAACATAGGAAATGTCGTATTCGGACGACGAAAACCGCCCGGGGGAGTGCGACTGGTGCCACGACGACCGAGGTATGTGTGACAGGTTCCTTGAGTTGGACGAAGATCATCGCTTCAGCATTAAGCTTGCGGAGACCTTCAATGTTGAAACGGTACGCAACAACGACAATTTTTTTTCGTAATTAAGCACGACTTCAACTATTTCAATGTGTACTTTTTGTCTTTTCCAATTCGACTAGCTTATCCCATGCTATGCAAGACGCTATGTTTTGAACTACGGTAACTAACATGGAGATACCCTGGTAAGATTTTTTACTATTACGACATCCGTGCATCTTTTGCATACTTCTAAAACTAGTACATCATTGTTAACTACGAAGTTATTACTATGTTTTTCAATAGATAATCTCGAATGATTGTGTGCCTCATCTGATGTATCAGCATGGTCGCCTTGATGTTTTGAACATACAACCAGGTCATCCTACTAATCTCAACTGTCCATACCGGATTTCTAAAAGAAGTGGAGACATGACAATCAAAGAATGAAAAAATGTATGGACAGTCATAAGGAGGTTCTTGGAAGCAAAAGGAAGAGAAACGCAAGAATTGGAGATAGGATGATCTCCATTCTCCATAATGGAGAGTCAGGGTCTATATTATTTTATGCTATCTTACCTTAAAGAGGGTATTTAGGTCCTACCTAGCACTAGTAGAAAACATGGCATTTGTCCCGGTTGGTGAGGGCCTTTTGTCCTGGTTCTTGAACCGGGACTAAGGGGTCGTTACTAATGCCTCCCCCCTTTAGTCTCGGTTCTAAGACGAACCGGGACAGATGGGCCTCCACGTGGCCACTGCGAGCAGCCCAGGCAAGGGGGCCTTTGGTCCCGGTTGGTGACATGAACCGGGACCAAAAGGCTTCCACGTGTCAGCAGCTGGCTGGAGCTGAGGTTTATCTTTTTTTTTAAAAAAGTGGCTGGTTTAGGGGTTCTGGGGGTTAATTTTAGGTTTTTATTAGCTAGCTAATAGACAGAAATGTCCTCTCTTATATCTTCGTCATTGGTTTACCAACGCTACTGCTATGTTCATTTCATCCGCTGATATATAATAACTCATGCATGCTCGCATCATACATCATCATATATAATAACAAGTCCTACTAATCATGCATCATCATACAACTTCTACTCGTTATTAATAACAAGTCATACGATCATCATCCTCATAGTCATCGAACCCAACCCTACATAATTGTTCTTAGCACATGATCATCAGTATCAGGTAGGACCTAAACACCCTTAAGGTAAAATAGCATAAAACAATATAGACCCTGACTCTCCATTATGAAGAATGGAGATCATCCTGTCTCCAATTCTTGCGCTTCGCCTCCTTTTGCTTCCAAGAAGCTCCTTACGACTGTCCATACATTTTTTCCATTCTTTGATTGTCATGTCTCCACTTCTTTTAGAAATCCGGTATGGACAGTTGAGATTCCTAGGATGACATGGTTGTATGTTCACAACATCAAGGCGACCGTGCGTATACATCAGATGAGGCACACAATCATTCGGGATTATCTGTTGAAAAACATAGTAATAACTTCGTAGTTAGCAATGATGTACTAGTTTTAGAAGTATTTAAAAAGATGCAGGGATGTCATAATAGTAAAAAATCTTACCAGGGTATCTCCATGGTAGTTACCGTAGTTCAACACGTGCACTAGTGGCATGTATTGACCATAATATTGAGGAGTTCGATTGTAGACATTGTAATTCTCAAGATCAGTACAAAATGCGATCAGATGATTTTTCTCCTTATAAGTTAATTCGGAGCCATCGGTGTAGTGGGTTTTGTCTACCATCTTCCGCACATTCTTTGAAGAATGAAAATAAGCTGTCAATGGAAATAAGCTATCAACTATTTTGAAATAAACAATATAAATTACTTAATAACTATGTTAAGCTCACATGGGGGAAGAATTGGAGGTGTATCCACAAGGACCCAAATGCCCATATTGTCTTGCTGGATTGTAGGATCACCAAGATCCATGGTGACAAGCATACCCTCATCAAAACCATACATCTTGCAAAGTGCTTCCCAATTTTTGCAACCAAAATGGGTTACACTCTCAGCATTGTACATCTTTACTTTAAAATCCACACCATGATGGGTCCTTAGGAGATATTTTTTGCTTTCCATACTTTCATGGTCTTCAAAACCCATCCTCTCCAAGACATAGCGTCTTGCATAACATGGGATAAGCTAGTCGAATTAGAAAAGATGAAAAATACACGTTAAAATAGTTGAAGTCGTGCTTAATTACGAAAAAAACTATTGTCGTCGTTGCGTACCGTATGAAAATCAAAGGTCTCCTCGAGCTTAATGCTGAAACCCCGATCTTCGTCCAGCTCAATGAACCTGTCGCACATACCTCGGTCGGCATGGAACCAGTCGCACTCCCCCGGGCGGTTTTCGTCGTCCGAGTACGACATTTCCGGCCTAAGTTCATAATTCAAATATTAAACTTGTACAATTAAATATATGTACTAAAAAACCTAAATTAGATCATTATTATTATTAACGAATTGACTATCGGTGATGGTACGTAGCTCCTCTTTTCATTCTCGAGTGCATTATTACACCAAATTGTCTAGCACACGGGAATGAAGGAGAAGCTACCCCCACGACGGCATGGATGATGGAGGGGGCTCCTAGATTTCTGCATAGAGTGCTCTTCAATTTTAGCATTCAAAGTAGGAGTACTTTTCAGATATGAGCATTCAATAAGCAAAACCAACTCGTAAAATAAAGTAGTATTCAAATTAGCATGCATTCAATTATAACCAAAAGTACATCATCTCTTGTGTCTGTACATCGTCGAATACTCCTCGAATACTATCATACATATAGCATCGCTAATTAATACAGCTAGAATCGTAGCGCCTGACGGATATCTTCGCGGGCGGTGGACACCCAAAGATAAGGAACGATCACAGGATCATAGCTCCAGTGAGATCCCTGAAGAACCTGCCAGGTATTGTCGAACCTGCCCTCCAACGCAACCATGTAGCGACGGACGTGCTCGTCCTCCTCGCTGACACGGTGACATACCACCTCCGCGGTGTCCGGAAGCCTCGGCACCGTCACTGGCCCACACGACCGCCACCAAACAAGGATCGGGTCAACAACGGGCTACCTCCTCACCAACCTACGTCCCCCAGAAGGTAGCACCTCCCAATACCAGCCCGGCGGAGCCCAGTGCCGAACATGGCCCTGATCAAGCAGGCCTCCACCGCCGAGTCGATGACGACGAGGATGCGAGATAGGCATCATCGACGTCGATGCGGGAACTACTTCTATATATAGTTAAATAAAGTAGTTTTATTAATTAAATCAACTAGTTCAACTACTAAGCACTTACTATAAATAAATAAAGTAGTACTTATTAAAAATAAACTACTTCTATATATAGTAAAATAAATTGGTTTATTAAATCAACTAGCTAGTTCAACTATATATGAAGCACTTACTATAAATAAAATAAAGTAGTACTTACTAAAAATAAACTAGTTTAACTATAGTTCTATTATTTTTCTAACTAATTACATTAAACACTTTCTCTTCTTATTTTCCTTTTTCCTCTATTCTAAATATGAACATATTCATAAATGACTTTGATCATGCACAATTTTCCTATACATACACAATATGAACATATACATAAATTGAGAAAGAAAATTCTATGAACAAAAAAATCATTAAAATTCTATGAACAAAATTACAACAGAAAAAAATCATAAAAATTCTATGAATAGAAAAAAAATCATAAAAAATTGACATATTCGATCTTTGCATATATACGAACATACAAACATGCATATTCAACAATAATATCACCAAAAAATCTATTAACGGAAAAAAATCTAATAAAATATGAACAAATTACACAATATGAAAAAAAATCTATGAACTACACATCTAACAAAAAAATCTATGAACTACAAAAAAATCTAACAAAATCTAACTCAATTAACTACACATCTAAATTAACTACTACATCAAATTAAATTAGCAAAAAAATTGCTCACGGGATGGCCATGGCGTGAGGGGCGCGGAGAGGGCGACGGCGACGGGGCGGCGACGGCGCGAGGCGACGATGGCGCGGGGCGGCGACGGCGCGGGGCGACGACGGCACGGGGCGGCGACGATGGCGCGGGGCGGCGACAGCGTCGGGGCGGCGCGGGGCGACGACGGCGACAGCGAGGCAAAGACGGGCAGCCTGGCGGCGCCGGGCGCGGGGAAGAAGGAACTGAACCAAATTTTCACGAGTGCTGCTTATATAGGCAAAGCATTGGTCCCGATTCGTGAGGCCAACCGGGACCAATGCCGCCTTTAGTCCCAGTTGGTGCCACCAACCGGGACCAAGCCAGGACCAATGCCGCCTTTAGTCCCGGTTGGTGGCACCAACCGGGACTAAAGGCGGCATTGGTCCCCGTTGGTCTCACGAACCGGGACTAATGCACCCCTTTAGTCCCGGTTGTTGCCACCAACCGGGACCAATGAGCCTTGCACAACGGCGTGGTGGTGGCAGTTTAGTCCCACCTCGCTAGCTGAGAGAGAACCGCACCTGTTTATAAGGTGCGATGCGCCAACCCTCTCGAGCTCCTCTCTAAAGCAGGCTTTCGGGCCTAATCTGTCTCTATGTGCATGTGGGCCTACTAGGCTTACTACGGGCCTGCATCCTGGCCCATTGTTGGGTTTCTAGTCGTATTCAGGCCGTGGAGGCTCAGTAGGTGGCACTTTTTTGTTTTTTTGTTTTCTTTACTTATTGTTGCTATTTTTTTCCAGCTTTTTTGTTTTGTTTTCTGCATTATTTATTTTCTTTTGTTTTTTGCTTTATTTTTTTAATTCTTTTTGCTTTTAGTTTTAGAAAAATTATAAACTTTTTGTTAGTGCCATTAGTTTTAAAATTTGAAAACACTTTTTTTTGTTTTTTTGTTTTCTTTCTTGCTTTATTTATTTTATTTTGTTTCTACTTACAACAAAATACTTATTGTTGCTATTTTTATTTTTTTCCAATTTTTTGTTTTGTTTTATGCATTATTTATTTTCTTTTGTTTTTTGCTTTATTTTTTAATTCTTTTTGCTTTTAGTTTTAGAAAAATTATAAACTTTCTGTTAGTGCCATTAGTTTTCAAATTTGAAAACACTTTTTTTTGTTTTCTTTCTTGCTTTATTTATTTTATTTTGTTTCTACTTACAACAAAAAGTTTCAGAACCAAAAGTCTCATGAAGATTATCCATGGTTACGGCGGAATAAGGAAAGGACACAAGCGAAGAAAAAGTGAAGACTTACTCCACAACTATTGTGATGATACCATGCCAACTTTCAACCTTTTTCTAGTTCATTTGAAATGCATGTTGTAACAGACAAGTTTCCGTATGAAATCCTGATACTTCGAAAGAGATTGTCCGTTTTGTACACGAAGTGCATCCAGTTTTTTCCGTAACCCTCTCAACTTTCTTGCATATGCTATTTGGATGAAATGATGATACCATGCCAAAATAAAAGAGAGGCGCAAAGCTCACCTGCACGTTGCTTAGCTTCAGGCCAATGTGCAGGTGAGCACTGTGCTTCTCCCTTCATCATCTCTACACTCAGGGCTTATAAACCGCTGCGAGTGCCTCTCACTTGGCGAGGTGGGACTAAAGAATAGCTGCAGAAAGAATCAACTAAAAAACTCTTTTACCGGTTCATGTCACGAACCGGTACTAAAAGGTGCTCATGGGGCCCCAGCCTTAAAACCTGTACCAAATAAAATGCCTTTGTAACGGCCTTAGAATTGGTACTAAAGGAATCAACTAAAAAGCTTTTATAAACCTCTAGTATTATTGAAACTAAATTTATATAGAATTTTGTTACAAACTTTAATAGCAAAAAGAATTATCAGAAAAGAAAATAAATAAGTAATTAGGATTTAGTTCAAAACATTAAAAGCAAAAATAATTATCATAAAAGAAAATAAATAAGTAATTAGAATTTTGTTACAAACTTTAATAGCAAAAAGAATTATCATAAAAGAAAATAAATAAGTAATTAGAATTTTGTTCAAAACATTAAAAGCAAAAAGAATTATCATAAAAGAAAATAAATAAGTAATTAGAATTTTGTTACAAACTTTAATAGCAAAAAGGATTATCATAAAAGAAAATAAATAAGTAATTAGAATTTTGTTCAAAACATTAAAAGCAAAAAGAATTATCATAAAACAAAATAAATAAGTAATTAGAATTTTGTTACAAACTTTAATAGCAAAAAGAATTATCGTAAAAGAAAATAAATAAGTAATTAGGATTTTGTTCAAAACATTAAAAGCAAAAGGAATTATCATAAAAGAAAATAAATAAGTAATTAGAATTTTGTTACAAACTTCAATAGCAAAAAGAATTATCGTAAAAGAAAATAAATAAGTACTTATTGTTGCTATTTTTAATTTTTTTTTTCAGTTTTTTTGTTTTGTTTTCTGCATTATTTAGCCATTGGTCCCGGTTCGAGCCACCAACTGGGACCAATGGTGGTGGGCCAGGAGCGAGGACCATTGGTCCCGGTTCATCCCACCAACCGGGACCAAAAGGTCCAGACGAACCGGGACCAATGGCCCACGTGGCCCAGCCGGCCCCCGGGGCTCACGAACCGGGTCGAATGCCCCCATGGGTCCCGGTTCTTGACTGAACCGGGACTGATGGGCTGACCCGGCCTGGACCTTTGCCCCCTTTTCTACTAGTGTAATACTGATGATCATGTGCTAACAACAATTAAGTAGGGTTGGTTCGATGAGTATGAGGATGATGATCATATGACTTGTTATTAATAACGAGTAGAAGTTGTATGATGATGATTAGTAGGACTCGTTATTATGATGATGCATGATGCGAGCATGAAGAGTTATTATATATCAGTGGGTGAAATGAACATGGATTGGATTGAAGTGAAGGCAACATGCATGTGGTGCATGTCAAAAGTAGTACAATCCAAATTTGATCAAGTTAGGATTAGTATTACTTTCGACATGCACCACATGTTGCCTTCACTTCAATCTAAGCCATGCAGTTGATCATCATTGCGTGTTTACTCTTGTTGATCATCATGCAGTTGAATATTGTTTCATATGAAGAAGCTAACCTAAAAGCAGCCTGCATCATTCACAAGCTACCATTAGCACAAACATGGGCCACCTATGCTCAACAAGGGAAACGTGGAGGACACCACTCAGATGAGAACTACTGATACTGCATCTCCACCATTGATGCAGCATGCTATGTAAATGACCCTCGGATGCAGATTTTTCATGAGGCCTGCTCTGAGCACCACCTTCTGCCCGGGCAAGGGGTTGCAGGGAAAGCCGTCACCACAAACCAGCCGTGCTTCCTACCAGACATTGGATCTTCAAGTGAACAGGAGTACCCATTATGTCACCATGCTAAGATCTTCAAGTTGAAAGGTGCAGTGGCAATCCGGTTAAGGTGCACACGCGCTGGGGTGGCGGACTTCGTGCTGGAGTTCTTTCTGCCGAGGGACTGTGGAGTACTGGAGGAGCAGAAGGCAGTGCTGGACTCCTTGTGGGGAACCATGCGAAGTCTTTCCAAAACACTACGCGTGGTTACAGACAAGGAGATGGAGGACGACGCAATGTCGGGAATGAATGAGATCAACTCGGTTGATCTTCAGAAGAAGAAGGCTATGAAAAGAAAACCAATGGCGCGGAGGTCGCTTGTGTGGAAAAGCTTTACAGAGGTCGCGGTTGGAGATACTGCTAAGGCTAAGTGCAACCATTGTGGTCTTGAGCTTTGCTGTGACTCAAAAACCCACGGTACATCCTCATTGAGATCTCACTTGAAAAGGTGCAAACTTAACCCCGATAATAGGATCATGGGCCCCTTGTAAGCAAAGTACGTACTAGGTACTTTGCATCTGCAACAAGGGGGATAGTAGCTACCGAAGCAGGGTCAGAGAATAATGTCGACGTAATGCTTGAAGTTGTGTCCTCTTTTGTTTTTTATTGGGTTTGTTGAGCTGGTGCCCTCAGCAGAACCCCCCCCCCCCCCCTCCTGTTTGTTTCCGTGAGACATTGTGGAGGTTGCTTTATATATAAAGAGGGGCCAAAGCCTATTTCCATAATAATGTCAACTCATGTTTTGTCTTATGATCTTTTGAATTGAATGTTAATTCTCCCGCACACAAAAAGAATGTTAATTCTACCATGAGTTTTGGTATATGTGCATTGTCGGAGGTCATGATTTATTAGATAGCTGCTTTTTTTTTCTTTCAAAGAGAAATGTATGGATATGATTTGGTGAACACTTTGTCAATCTTATTTTCATTTTTGCATTGCCGAAATAGATAAACATGTATTTTGGGTTTTTCGAAGCCTGAAGGCTTGTCATCCACGGCTGCTACTTGCATATGCAACCTGCGTCAAGATCCAACTGAGGTTTCTCATTTGCCTCATGAAAAGTCAAATTCCTGAATCCTTATTCCAACCACCATATATGCAATCTTGTACAAACACATGTGTTCATAAGAGAAAGTTCACCATCATACATGTTCATATCCTTAAACCGGTCATTAAATTCCCATTGCATTCCAACTAATTTCCCCGCAACCGCACGCTAGATGATTAGCACCACTAGTGACCAAGTCCCAAGACTAGGTCCTTAGTCCTTGTGCCAACCAAGCAATGACAGGTGTGTGTGCAAACATTCCATGAAAAAGCAACGAAAAATAAAAGTTTCAACCATGATAACATTCCTCAAAACAAAATATTGCCACGGCTCGGGTCAAACAAATCACCAATTGCTGCTGGAATTGAGCCACAAGCAGCCAGCACGCGGGTTGACCCTCCAACCTCCGACGCAGTCTGGCCACCATCGATCGAATCATTGCTCCATAACATCCGATATCATCCATCAATCCCGTCTCATCCCCATGTGACGATCCATGAAACACCATCACCATCAGCAGTAAGAAGCAGATCATCAAGGTCTCCGCCATGGAGTCGTCTGCGGCGAGGAGGCAGCCCAGCACGAGCAGCAGCAGCATGAGCAGCCAGCAGGTCTCGGGCTTCAGCAATTACAGCAGGGCGGCCTCCGACGGGTATCCATACCCTTCTGGCTCCCCGGACACATACCGGCACCGGCGGCAGGCGTCGTCGTACAGCGCCCCGTTTTCTTCCCAGCTGAGCCGGAGCTCAACCCGCAGCAGCAGCAGCTCGTTCAAGGCGGCGGCGCGGGGCGTCGCCGGCGTGTTCGGCACCTGCTTCGTGCCCCGGGTCAGGAAGGCCCAGTCAGAGCAAGAACCGGAGGTCTCTCAGGTCTCTCGTGGGAGCAGGAGTGGAGGGTACTCTCAGGGGAGCAGGAGTGCGGGCTTCCATGTCTCCACGGATTCAGGTACCATTAAGACTTCATCCTCTGTTTTGTTGCCAGTACAATTTTTGTTAATCATGATCCTCCTCTGGGTTAAGCATCGAATTAATCAGCGTGAAAATTCTTTAGAAGATCGGAGTATTCATGGACAAATTTGATTGCAGCAGGGACAGGCAAAGGCAAGGAGGGTGCAGGGCTCACCGTTGCAGACATATTCAGGGCGACATCGAACTTCAGCAAGAAGAACATGGTCAGGGAGGGAGCTTCTTGCAGCGTCTTTAAAGGGAAGCTCAGGGACGGCTCCCAGGTTGCCGTCAAACGTGCCAGAAAGGTCTGGGGAAACAACATCATACTAATATTTGGCAACTGTCAGGAGCAACTAATATGTCTGAATATTTTGTTGCTGCAGTTAAACTGTCAGTATCTATCTGCTGAACTTAGCAGGGAGCTCGAGACGCTTCAGAAGATCGAGCACCAGAATTTGGTGAGGTTCCTCGGGTTCTTCGAGCAGAGAGATGAAACTCTGGTCGTCGTCGAGTATGTCGACAATGGCTCCCTAAGGGAACACTTGGATGGTATGCATTCACAAGCAGTGTTGAACTTTGCAGTCACATTCCTACTGGTCACTAGCAGTGTCCAACTTATCAACTGATCATTGATAGTGCTGAAATTTGCATTCACATTTCTAATTCAGTTGGCTACATTTGCCAGAAAATAAATATTTCATGCAATTTCATTACTCCATATTACTTGTCGCTCACTTAGTAGTACAACTTTGTCGGAGGGAGTTGAAATAGTACTCAACTAGTGATAAATATATTGTACAGAAGTAATTACAACACTGGAAAGATGTACTGACCAAGATTTTTGCAAAATTCAGAGTCGCGCGGAACCGGGCTAGAACTTGCGCAGCGGCTCAACATCGCGATCGACGTTGCTCACGCCGTCACCTACCTGCACGAATACGCAGGTAACCCAATCAAAACTCATTGTTCATAGTAGTAAGAAACAGAGGAAGTGAACGATGAAAGGCAGTATCAGTAGTATTAATAGCTAGCAGCGTGTGCATGATGGTGTTTATCTGAACTTGGAAACGCATGGCATGGCATGGCAGAACGGGCGGTGATCCACCGGGACATCCGGTCGTCGAACGTGCTGCTGACGGGCGCGCTGGCGGCGAAGGTGGCCGGGTTCGGGCTGGCTCGGGTGGCGGGCGACGGCGAGGCGACGCACGTGACGACGCAGGTGGTGGGCACGGCCGGGTACGTGGACCCGGAGTACCTGGGCACGCTCCAGCTCACGGACAAGAGCGACGTCTACTCCTTCGGCGTGCTCCTCGTGGAGCTCGTCACCGGCCGCCCGCCCATCGAGCGCCGCCGCGGCCTCGAGCCCCGCGCCACCACCAAGTGGGCGCTGCAGAAGTTCCGGGGAGGCGACGCGGTGGTGGCCATGGACCCGAGGGTGCGGCGGAGCCCGGCCTCGGTGGCCGCGGTGGAGGGGATGCTCCGGCTGGCCGAGCAGTGCGTCATGCCGGCGAGGCAGGACCGGCCGTCCATGCGCCGGTGCAACGAGGCGCTGTGGACCGTTCGAAGGGACTTCCACCGGAGGCAGGAGCCGCGGCAGGACGGGACTGCCGGCGCCGCCGCCGCCGCCGCCGCCGGGGACAGGGGCTCCGAGTGGGTTAGCCGATGATGTCCACTCCACACGTGTATAGCCAAAGTTGCCGTGCTTTGGAAAATTCCGGCCACGACCAATGTTTGTACTACGAAGATTTTCAGTTCTTTTTAGTAGGAAAAAAAAAGGTTACTACACTTGTAAAGCGAAACAAGTTTATGAACTCGTGTTTTGCAAATACTTTTAAATTTTGAACAAATAAAGCAAAAGGATCCGGAGAAATCTGCTCGAAATATCCTCCGGCAGCATCTCAACTTCTCAAGCACATGGTAAAGTAGGAATTTGCTTTTAAAATACGACTGAAACTGGGTTCTGCTATTTCTCAAGCAACTAATAACCATTTGAATAAACACTGAGACTTATGTAAGTATAAATGGACTAGAAGATATGTATCCAACAGCTATGAAACAGTCACTCCTAACTGAAGAAGGTGTTGCTGATTAAATCTTTGTTGGAAACTCTACGAACCTAGGTGGGATTTTAGTACAAGCAGAGATCAGCTCGTCATCTCACTAATAAAACTGCAAAGGTCAGGAAATATTTTCGATTATCATTCTCAATCCCCAGCCTGTGCTTTCAGAGAGAAAACAGAAACCAAGCACTTCAGAATCTGGACCCTTGTACAAGAACAACAACAGTTGACTTGCAACCGCCATGCTTAAACTGCTTGACAAAAACAGACCAGCTTGATGATGGATTTGTCCATTATGCAACGTACCACTGCTGCGCGGCACACCGGAGATGAGTTAGCCCTCGCCAGCGACAACAGTCTGCCACGATCTGTAAAGATACCAAGCACAAAACTCATGACCAACTCGAGAATTTATAACTCATTGCGGCATTACTTGTTCTTAGTGTAAAAGATTTCATAAATGGATTTTAGATGTCAACTTCAGCTATGCCAGAAAATAACACAGTTTTTACAAGAAAATCTAAAGCAAGACAACAGGATGATATTATATCAACAAGCTTATTCAATTATTTAGCAATCTCCATTTCGCCTAGCAACCGAGTTCATGCTTCCGGTGGGATTTTATTTGGAGTTAAATGTGATTTGTTGGAAGTTCGGAATGTTGTCATGGAAGATTTTGCGGTTAAGTTTCAGGTCCGGTCGAAGGTCAATGGGTTTAATTGGGAATTGTTGGCGGTGTATGGCACCGCGCAGCCTGAACTCAAACCATACTTTTTGGCGGATTTAGTTCGTATTTGCGGTAGCGAGCAGCTCCCAATTCTGGTTGGGGTGATTTTAACATTACCCGTAGACGGGAGGAAAAAAACAATGATAACTTTGACGGCAGATGGTCGTTTATGTTTAATACAATCATTGAAAGCTTGGATCTTCGAGAGGTTGAGCTTTCTGGTAGAAAATTCACTTGGGCCAATATGTTACCAATCCCGGCGTTTGAGAAGCTAGACCGGGTCCTAGCTAGCGCTGAATGGGAGCAGAAGTTTCCCCTCGTGACGGTCCAAGCGCTCTCTCGCGCGATCTCCGACCATACCCCATTATTGGTTGACTCGGGAGAGGCAACGCATGTGGGGAACAAGAATACGTTTTCTTTCGAATTAGCGTGGTTTGAAAAAGAAGGGTTCCTGAATCTAATAGCAATAGAATGGGCTAAAGATTCAGGAGGGAGATCGAATGTTAAGAGATGGCAGAATAAGATTAGACATTTAAGGCAGTTCTTACGTGGTTGGCCCAAACACCTGAGTGGGATATATAAGGCTGAGAAGGAAAGTCTCCTTTTACTTGTTCAATCCCTAGATTTAAAAGCCGAGTCCTCCATTCTAGATACCAGAGAGCTGAAAACTAAAGTGGGGGCGGAAATAAGATTGAAAGATCTGCTTCGTGAGGAGGAATTGAAGTGGGCACTTCGAGCTAAAGTTCGCAAAATCTTCCAAGGGGATGATAACACATAATTCTTCCATATGATTGCCAATGGCAAGCATCAAAAGAAGAGAATCTTTTAGCTTGAGCAAGATGAGGGGATGATTTTAGGACAGGAGAACCTAAAAGTATATATCACCAATTACTATAAGCAGTTTGTCGGTGTCAAAACCGGCGGATCTCGGGTAGGGGGTCCCGAACTGTGCGTCTAGGCGGATGATAACAGGAGACAAGGGACACGATGTTTTTACCCAGGTTCGGGCCCTCCCGATGGAGGTAAAACCCTACTCCTGCTTGATTAATATTGATGATATGGGTAGTACAAGAGTGGATCTACTACGAGATCAGAGAGGCTAAACCCCAGAAGGTAGCCTATGGTATGATTGTTGTTCGTCCTACGGACTAAAACTCTCCGGTTTATATAGACACCGGAGAGGGCTAGGGTTACACAGAGTCGGTTACAATGGGAGGAGATCTTCATATCGTATCGCCAAGCTTGCCTTCCACGCCAAGGAAAGTCCCATCCGGACACGGGACGGGGTCTTCAATCTTGTATCTTCATAGTCCGGGAGTCCGGCCAAAGGTCATAGTCCGGCCATCCGGACACCCCCTAATCCAGGACTCCCTCAGTAGCCCGTGAACCAGGCTTCAATGACGACGAGTCCGGCGCGCAAGTTGCCTTCGGCATTGCAAGGCGGGTTCTTCCTCCGAATACTTCATAGAAGATATTGAACACAAGGATAGTGTTCGGCTCTGCAAAATAAGTTCCACATGCCACCGTAGAGAGAATAATATTTGCACCAACCTAATCTGCTGACGTATTCCACAGCGTGACGTCACGACACGGCCAGGCCTTTATTCGAATCGTTTTACTGTTCCACCTTAGTGCGTTTAGCGAGGCGGTTTCCTTGGCACGTCTTGTCAAAGCAGAGATCGTGTCCCCTTATTCCGGGATTCTCATCAATACGGGCGTGGGTAACCCAACCATGCCTTTGGTATGACTCCCTAATTGAAGGCGAGTCCCAAACGGTTACAGGGAGGGCTCTTGATATTCAACTCCTTTATAAAGAGACCAAGGCTCGACTCCTTTCTTCTCAATCCAATCGAATCCACCCCTCGCCTCGAGTTCCAACACCCAAAGCTCTAGTTTTTAGGCGCTTCGGACCTTCGATGATGTCCGGCTCCGACCTTCAAGGCCGGTGGATGCCTTCCTCCGTTACGAAAGAAGATGTGCTAAAGCTGAGAGATGCCAGGTATCTAACCGGCGAAATCTTGCATAGGCTGCCTGCTCAAGGGCAGGCCATTCCCACTCCCTAGCCTGGTGAGAGCGTGGTGTTCGCATCTCACTTCCTTCGGGGGCTAGGCTTCCCGATTGATCCCTTCGTGAGGGGGCTTATGTTTTATTACGGGCTGGAGTTCCACGACTTAGCTCCGGAGTCCATCCTCCAAATCTCATCGTTCATTGTCGTGTGTGAGGCCTTCCTCCATATCACTCCTCACTTCGGATTGTGGTTAAGAACCTTCAAGGTGGAACCGAAGATGATCGAGGGGCAGCACATTGAGTGCGGAGGAGCTATAATAAGCAAGATGGCTGACGCTCCATGGCCCGAGGGCTCTTTTCAAGAGGAGTTCGGCTTATGGCAACGGGACTGGTTTTACATCACAGCCCCCAGGGGCACCACAAGGGTGGCGCCACCTACTTTTCGCTCGAGTCCCCCACCACGGCTAGCGTCATGGGTTAATGAAGGACTTATCTGGGGGCCGCCCAAAGACGTGCCCTTGCTGCAGGACCGCATTCGAGATCTTCTAGAAAGAGATATCAGTTTGACCGTAGTGGCGCAAGTCATGCTGATTCACCGCACATTGCCCTGCAAACGTCGCCCTCTCCACCTGTGGGAATTTAATCCGGAGGGACCGTGAGTCCTCCAACATTTCATGGGTGTGACACCCGTGGAGATGTACAAATTGTTCTTCGGATCACAAGCAAGGTGTCCAGATTTGTCCGAGGACGCAGGTCTGAGCTGCAATCGCCCGGATGCTAAGGTAAGTAGCCCTGTATTTGGACACACCATCCGTATTTCTCGTCACAAAATTACCCTTAACAGAGCTGTCCTTTGAACAGGAGTGGATGGTGAAGGTGAAGCTTATCAGGTGTCCAGCCCCCCTGCCCGAGACCGCGCCGAATCCCATGCTTACCAGGATGCTGGAGGTCGTGCTTTTGGCGGAAGGCGAAGGGGGGAACCAAGGAGCTACCGCCTCCGCGAAGGAGGCTGTTAGGAAGGGAAGAATCAAAAATTCTCCCGACCAGGGAAAGAAAAGGACTGCCTCTGAAGACCCGGAGGTGATGGCCTCAAAACGGGGGAAGAAATCTTCGTGAGAGGGTTCGGCACCGGAGAATGCCCTGGCCGAATCGCCCCCTAAAGGGGACCCGCTCTCCCCCGAGACGTAAGTGAAGGAAGGGGTTCCATAATGAATGACACTCCTGTTTTATTTCTGAGGAAGATAACCGAAACGTTACCTTGCAGTTCGGATCTCAACCCTTCTCAGCAGAGCTCATCTTCAGGGGATCTACGTCCGGAGATGATAGAGAGCGAAACGCCTCCCCTTGTTGCACCGTCTCGTGAGGCAGGCGACCCCGAAGTGTCATCTCGGAGGGTTTTTCCAAGTACGGACTCTGGAAAAGGTCATCAGGCTAGTCCGGCACCCTCTGGTGCGCAGTCGGAGGGACTGGAGGATCTGCTTGGGAGGGCGTCCATCTCAGAAGAACACCGTATGTTGATGAATACGGTGATTGGAAGGATTTCATCCGTGGAAAGCGGATTGTACGAGGCTGCCAGGAGTTTACTAACAGGCTTTGAGGTACGTAAAAAGGTGTACCTTTTGGTAGAGCCGCATATTAAATGTGCCCTATATAAATAGTAGCCCCTGAGACTCTGTGTGTCGTCAAGAGTGACGGCGCATAGAGGATCATAACCCCAGGTATAATATGTCGCCTTTTCTATGAATGTGGCGAGGCGTTCGGTGGCTAGCCGGATTGATGAATCTGCCGAGTTAAAGAGGCAACTTGATGTAGCAGATGCCGACATCGTGCTTGTAAATAAGCGGCTAGACGAGGCACAAGGTATATTCCAAAGACTCCTGGTAATAGGAGCTCGATGCTCGGGCCTTATATATATGTGCTCAATATAGATGGTGCTGCTGCCGTGGAGCACCTTCGGGCGGAACTTGCCCGAGCCAAGGAGCAAGCAAGGAGAAGTGATGCGGCTGCCGTTAAAGCGGCTGAAGAACTAAAAGCCGAACAGGCTGCTCACTGCCAGAGCAAGAAGGTAATAGCCGAGATGGCCATAAAATTGAAGGATGCTACCGACCGCTGTAAATTTCTTGAACAAGAAGATGGGGCGGCTCAAAAGGACCTTGAAAAGATCACTGCCGAAGCCAAGGATACTCGCTCTGCAATGAGAGCTATGAAGGAGGAGTTGCGTCAGGCCGATATCATGGCTGGAAAGCCATGTATGCTGCGGATGAAGTTCGGAGACCCCAAGTATGCTCCGTTAGACCGGTAGTGGAGTGCGGAAAACACTTATCTGGATTTGGCAGCTAGTGTGGTGGACGCGACCGAACACTTCCGGGGCCGAGGTGACCATGGATTGGAAGAGATTTTTTGGTCACAGTTCCAGAATCCAGAACGCCCACTTTCGGTATCCGACCGTTTGGCCGCCTGGGCGCAGCTGAACAGGTTATCCGGACTCGCCATGAGGTATGTTGCGAGTCGTCTGTGGCCGGAGAAGCCGGAGCCAAAGAGTTATTTTGGCTTGGTGCAGCAATTTCTTGGTTTGGTGCCGCATGCTGATGCAATGAAGAGGTCGGCGTGCATAGAGGGCGCACAGATGGCTCTTGCCCGTGTCAAAACATACAGGGCGGATATGAAGGCCAGTGTTGTTGCATCCCGGGATTTGGACGAAAGCCGAGTACCTGCCAAGCACTACTTTGAGGAAGTTCTTCATGGCGCTCGTTTGATAGAGTCGCGGTGCTCAAAGGATGTTATGTTCGAATAGCGTGCACTATTGTAAAACGAATATTTTGATGGAATATAAAGGCTTTTTATACTTGTGCTTGCAAGAATTATGATGCCTCCTGTGCGGCCGTTTAATGTATATATGTGTATATAACCTGAAAGATGGCAGTCGTTGGCTTCAGGCCCCACGCATAGAATGCGGGGGTGTTCGCAAAAAGGCGCTTTTTCACACTTAATCCAACGTCTTGGTCCTATAAAGGAGGTGGTGGCGCGGCGAACTAGGCAACCGGACTATAATGCTTTATCACTTTCACTTAGCCATAGGAGTTTGACAATGGGGCTACTAAATAGCCCCTAGGGGCACCGCGCTCACCCGAATTCGGGGCGCGAGTGTGCCTGACTGGGAAGCGGTCCTTCGTTAATGCGGAGGAATCCTAAAGATTCCGTAAGTCATCCAGTGGTTGACCAGTCTCTCGCTATATCATGACAGTCAGTTTTCGGCTTTCTCTACTGAGGTGCTCGCCTGGCCGAACCGGGGCACAATCGTAGTAGTTCTCCTGGTGCCGCGTTAGCCGATATAACGGAATGTAAGGCAGCAAAACACAGGAGCCGGGCAAACCCAACATTTGACCAAAGACATGATTCGGAGCTGATGCATATAAGGCCAAACTCGCGACACCGAACACTCCCTAAGGCATTCGGTCTTTATGAAGACGGGCCGAAATAGATCCCTTGGTAAAAAAAAGCCCCTGGTGTCCAGGTACGCGCAAAAACTCTAGCGTGGCCACATGCCAAGACTCCAGCCTCCTCCTCGGTTATAGCGAAAATCGGGGGATGTTGTCAACAAGAGACAGTAAAAAAGGTTTACGCAGGGTCTTAATCTGAAAAGAATCCTTGAAACGGGTCCCTGCTGCACGTCTGCGCCTGTGTCTCCGTTGTGTCGTATCCTGGACGGGCGTAGCACGATGTTCGTCTGCGAAAGAGAGGAACTTAGTAAAAAATAAGCGTGCAAGAAATCTATATTAAAATAAACAAAATATAGTTGGAGCAAGAATTGAGCTGTATTGTCTCCTGGCATGAACACACGAAGCCCCTTGTACAGGGTTATGCGGCTATTAAGCATATGTACATTTACGCCGGACTCGTCTAGCCGTGTCCGGGGTAGTAGGGCTGGATTAGTGGGCGGCTGTCCAGGCGGCCGCACCTTTGCCCATACTTTGGGGGTCAATTTATATTCCCCTGTAATGAAATGATGCCTCGTGGGCCGGGCATTTTAAGTGTAAGGAATGCATAATGCGGTATTGCGTTAAAGCGGGCGAAAGCTTCACGTCCCAGTAGCGCTTGATAGCGACTTATGAATGGGGCGATGTGGAATGTTATCTTTTCGCTTCGGAAGTTGTCGGGTGAGCCGAACGTGACTTCTAACGAAAGGGAACCCATACTCTGGGTATCTGGACCTGGCGTGACTCCTTGAAAGGAAGTGTTTCCATGGTGGATTATAGCTGGGTTTACCCCTAGTTTGCGGATTGTGTCCTGATATAACAGGTTCAAGTCACTGCCACCATCCATAAGGACTTTTGTAAGTTGGAGTCCGTCAATAATCGGATTCAAGACCAAGGCAGTCCAGCCTGCGTTCCGGGCTCCTCTGGAGTAATCCTGATGGTCAAAGGTGATTGGTTGTAACAACCAGTGGCGGTGCTCCTCTGGGGCTGGCCGTATAGCGCGTGTCTTCGTAAGCGCCGTTCTGTTTTTCCTTTTTGTCATCTGAAGTGAATTTACTGTCTTGAATTCTTGTGGGAACTTCTTTTGTTCTCCAGTGTTCTGCTTGTGGGGTGCGTCGTCATCCTCGCTTGGTGTGTCGAGCCCCTTGTGTTCGGCGTTGAGTTTGCCGGACTGCTTGAAGACCCAACAATCTCTGTGGGTATGGTTTGCAGGTCTCCCGGGGGTACTGTGGATTTGACATATTTTGTCCAAGATTTTGTTGAGGTTGGATAGCTCGTCCCTGTCATCTTTGGGGGGCTGCTTTTTCTGATTTTGCCGAGAGCTTTTGAATCCGGCATTTACTGTCGTGCTCATCGGGCTGTTATCCTTGATCCAGCGCGGTTCTTTGTTACGGCGCGGTTTCCCGTTCCCATCTCTGGGTTCAGACGTATTCGGGTCGCTGGTGCTGCTTCGTGCCAACCAGCTATCCTCTCCTGCACAAAAGCGGGTCATGAGGCTTGTTAATGCGGCCATTATTCTTGGCTTTTCCTGGCCAAGGTGTCTGGCGAGCCATTCGTCTCGGACGCTATGTTTGAAAGCTGTTAGGGCCTCGGCGTCCGGACAGTCGACTATCTGATTCTTTTTAGTAAGGAATATATTCCAGAGTTTCCGGGCTGACTCTCCGGGCTGCTGAGTTATATGACTCAGGTCATCTACATCCGGAGGTCGGACATAGGTCCCTTGAAAATTTTCCCAGAAAGCGTCCTCAAGCGCTTCCCAGCTTCCCATGGTGTTTTCGGGAAGGCTTTTAAGCCAATGCCGGGCTGGCCCTTTGAGCTTAAGGGGTAAGTATTTTATGGTGTGGAGGTCATCTCCTCTGGCCATGTGTATGTGGAGGATATAATCCTCGATCCAGACTCCAGGGTCTGTTGTTCCGTCGTATGCCTCTATGTTCATGGGCTTGAAATCCGCTGGAAATTCGTGATCCAGCACCTCATCGGTAAAACATAGGGGATGTGCGGCGCCCCTGTATTGAGGTATGCCGCGATGTTCGGATATTTTTTGCATTGCATTACGAGCTTGCTTTCTTGGCCCATAGATGGATCTGGTTGGGCCAGTTTTTTGATGCGAATTCTTGGGCGGATCGCGCGCCGTATTGAGTGCGGCGCCCTTTGTTGCTTGAGATCGATCGTGGGGTCGTCTATCCGACCTTGTGGCTTCCTTATTTTTTGACTGTGGGGGCTTTATGGCCTCTTCGTCAAATTCCGGTAGTAGTTTCCACTTCGGATAGCTCTTTGTGTGACGACTGTTGCCGTACTTGTGTGCGGTATTGAGTACTTTGCCCCATCTGATCCTGAGTGCATCCTCCGCTGTTTTGAGCCTCCGCTTCTGCTTTTTTAGGCTACGTGCAGTGGCAACGAGCCTTTGGTGGAGGTTCTGATGTTCCAGCAATTTGTCTGGCGTGAGGTCGTCTGGACTATTATCTTTCCCGGGGATGGGTTGTTCGGATTGTCCGCCCTGTTTGGACGGTTGCTCGATGGCATGTTCGTCTTCCGTTGACTCGCCCTACTCTATGGCTGGGTCTTTGTCGAGGTGGGGCTTGGCCTTGCGCTTATGCCGCCGCTTTGATTGTTTTTCGAGGGAGCAATCCCTGGTCGCGCCCTTTTGATCCTCGTTGTTATTTCTGTTAGGTGTGTCCACCATGTATACATCGTATGATGAGGTGGCTTTCCAGTGCCCTATAGGTGCTGGTTCTTTTTCGTCTCCTTTATCGACGTCCGTTCTGTCGATGTCTTCAGAGTCGGAGTCGAGCATGTCGGTTAGATCGTCGACAGTGGCTACCAAGTGGGTGGTGGGTGGGTTTCAAATTTCTTCGTCGTCCGCATCCCAACCATGCTGACCGTAATCCGGCCAGGGTTCTCCTGACAAAGAGAGAGACTTTAGTGAATTCAGGATATCGCCAAAGGGCGAGTGCTGAAAGACGTCCGTGGCGGTGAACTTCATGATCGGAGCCCAATCGGGTTCGATCGAAAGAGGTGCGGAATATACGGAGTCCGGAGCGGAGTCCGGCACCTTGGAGTCACGGGCCCTGCAAAGGACCAGGCTAGTATTCGGCTCTATCGCCGTAGAGATTGCGGCTCCTGGGGTGGCGTCCAACCGTCCATCCCCGACTAGCGCAGCCGGCTCCGAGCTAATGATCGGAACGGACACCTGAGCGGCACTCTGGGCGCTGTCCGGCGGTAGAGTTAGATCATGCCCATCGGGACAGAGCGGCACGCTCGGCCGTGGCTCGAATCCATCGAAGATCAAGTCCCCGCGGATGTCGGTCGTGTAATTTAAGCTTCCAAACCTGACTTGATGGCCAGGGCATAGTTTCGATCTGCTCCAGATGGCCAAGAGAGTTGGCCCACAGTGCGAAGTCTCCGAATACGAAGATTTGTCCGGGGAGAAAGATCTCACCCTGGACCGCGTCGTGGTTGATGATTGAAGAAGCCATCGGGCCTAAAGGTGACGACACAGGGGAGCTCTCAATGAAAGCACCAATGTCGATGTCAAAACCGGCAGATCTCGGGTAGGGGGTCTCGAACTATGCATCTAGGCAGATGGTAACAGGAGACAAGGGACACGATGTTTTTACCTAGGTTCGGGCCCTCTCGATGGAGGTAAAACCCTACTCCTGCTTGATTAATATTTATGATATGGGTAGTACAAGAGTGGATCTACCACGAGATTAGAGAGGCTAAACCTTAGAAGCTAGCCTATGGTATGATTGTTGTTCGTCCTACGGACTAAAACTCTCTGGTTTATATAGACACCGGAGAGGGCTAGGGTTACACAGAGTCGGTTACAATGGGAGGAGATCTTCATATCGTATCGCCAAGCTTTCCTTCCACGCCAAGGAAAGTCCCATCCAGACACGGGACGGGGTCTTCAATCTTGTATCTTCATAGTCCGAGAGTCCGGCCAAAGGTCATAGTCCGGCCATCCGGACACCCCCTAATCCAGGACTCCCTCGCAGTTGTTTGGTCCTCCTAAGGATAATTTCGTATCCTTGGATGAGTCGAGGGTTGAGGATGTTCCTCAACTAGCAGCGGATGAGAATGATATTTTAACAGCCCCATTTTCGGAGAAAGAGGTGTTTGAAGCAATTTCACAAATGAAGAATAATAAAGCTCTAGGACCAGGTGGTTTTCTAGCGGAGTTTTATAAAAAGTGCTGGCACATAATTAAGGGGGACTTGCTCCTGAAGTTCCAGGATCTATTCTCGAGACAGTTGGAGTTGTTTCACTTGAACTTCAGAACAATTACTTTGCTTCCTAAGAAAATAGAGGCCGTGAGGATTGAGCAGTTTATGCCGACCTGTCTTCTTAATGTCAGCTTTAAAATTTTCACCAAAGTTGGGATTAATAGGCTTACGCAGATTGCATATTTTGTGGTGCAGCTGTCTCAAACTGCTTTCATGTCGGACAGAAACATCCTAGAAGGGGTTGTGGTCCCACATGAAATGCTCCATGAAATCCACACGAAATAACTAGATGGGGTGGTTTTCAAAGTGGATTTTGAGAAAGCATACGACAAAGTAAAATGGCCATTTCTTTAGCAGGCCTTGCATTGAAAGGATTCGATTAGGCCTGGAGGGACCAGGTAGATTGTTTCACGCAAAAAGGGAATGTTGGAATCAAGGTGAATGATGACATAGGTCATTACTTCCATAAACACAAGGGTCTGAGACAAGGAGATCTGATGTCACCGATTCTGTTCAACATAGTCATTGACATGTTGACAATCCTAATAGGAAGGGCTAAGGATGATGGCCAGGTAGGTGGCCTCGTTCCGCATTTAGTTGACGGAGGAGTGTCTATCCTATAGTACGCTGATGATACTATCATCTTCATGGAGCATGATTTGGCTAATGCTAGAAACATGAAGTTGGTGTTGTGCTTGTTCAAACAATTATCGAGGTTAAAGATTAACTTCCATAAAAGTTAATTGTTCTGCTTTGGAAGAGCTAAAGAAGAACAAGAAGCGTACAAGGAATTGTTCGGGTGCAAATTGGGGTCTTTACCCTTCATGTATTTGGGTATACCAATCCACCATCTCAAGCTTTCCAACAAGGAATGGAAGTGCATTGAAGATCGATTTGAAAAAAAACTGAGCTACTGGAAGGGTAGGCTTATGTCATATGGAGGACGCCTAATTCTGACTAATTTGGTTCTCACAAGTATGCCTATGTTTCTCTTGTCCTTTTTTTGAAGTACCAGTTGGAGTACGAAAAAGGTTAGATTTCTATCGATCGCGCTTCTTCTAGCAGAGCGATGAATTAAAACAAAAATACAGACTCACTAAGTGGGATATCATCTGTAGGCCGAAAGATCAAGGGGGTCTATGTTGGAAATATGCCCTAGAGGCAATAATAAAAGTGTTATTATTATATTTCTTTGTTCATGATAATAGTCTTTTATTCATGCTATAACTGTATTATCCGGAAATCGTAATACACGTGTGAATACATAGACCACATATGTCCCTAGTGAGCCTCTAGTTGACTAGCTCGTTGTGATCAACAGATAGTCATGGTTTCCTGGCTATGGACATTAGATGTCGTTGATAACGGGATCACATCATTAGGAGAATGATGTGATGGACAAGACCCAATCCTAAGCCTACTACAAAGATCGTGTAGTTCGTTTGCTAGAGCTTTGCCAATGTCAAGTATCTCTTCCTTCGACCATGAGAGCGTGTAACTCCTGGATACCGTAGGAATGCTTTGGGTGTATCAAACGTCACAACGTAACTGGGTGACTATAAAGGTGCACTACAGGTATCTCCGAAAGTATCTATTGTTTTATGCGGATCGAGACTGGGATTTGTCACTCCGTATGACGGAGAGGTATCTCTGGGCCCACTCGGTAATGCATCATCATAATGAGCTCAAGGTGACCAAGGTGTTGGCCACGGGATCATGCATTATGGTACGAGTAAAGTGACTTGCCGGTAATGAGACTGAACAAGGTATTGGGATACCGACGATCGAGTCTCGGGCAAGTAACGTACCGATTGACAAAGGGAATTGTATACAGGGTTTGATCGAATCCTCGACATCGTGGTTCAACCGATGAAATCATCGAGGAGCATGTGGGAGCCAACATGGGTATCCAGACCCCGCTGTTGGTTATTGCCCGAGAGTGGTCTCGGTCATGTCTGCATGTCTCCCGAGCCCGTAGGGTCTACACACTTAAGGTTCGGTGACGCTAGGGTTGTTAGGAAGACTAGTATGTGACTACCGAATGTTGTTCGGAGTCCCAGATGAGATCCCGGACATCACGAGGAGTTTCGAAATGGTCCGGAGGTAAAGTTTTATATATGGGAAGTTGTTAAACGGGCACCGGAAAGTTTCGGAGTCATACCGGTATTGTACCGGGACCACCGGAAGGGTTCCGGGGGTCCACCGGGAGGGGCCACCCCTCCCGGGGGGGCACTTGGGCTGCGTGGGGATAGCAGCCAGCCCCTAGTGGGCTTGGCGCCCCCCCCCTTGGGCCCATGCGCCTAGGGTTCGGGGGGAAACCCTAAAGGGGGCGCACCCCCCTTGCTTGGGGGGCAAGCCCCCACCCCTTGGCCGCCGCCCCCCTAGGGTTTTCCCTAGATGGCCGGCCCCCCTTGCCCTTTCCCCTATATATAGAGGGGTGAGGGGAGGGCTGCAATACAACACAAGTCAAGGCGCAGCCCCTCCCCTCCCCAACACCTCTCCTCCTCCGTACGTGCTCGGCGAAGCCCTGTCGGAGTACTGCTGCACCAACTACACCACGCCGTCGTGCTGCCGTTGGAGCAATCTTCCTCAACCTCTCCTTCCCCCTTGCTGGATCAAGAAGGAGGAGACGTCTCCCGTCCCGTACGTGTGTTGAACGCGGAGGTGCTGTCCGTTCAGCACTAGGACATCGGTGATCCGAATCACGTTCGAGTACGACTCCATCATCACCATCCCCTTGGCAAGCTTCCGCTCGTGATCTACAAGTGGTATGTAGATGCAAACTCTCTCCCTTGACTCGTTGCTTAGATGAACTCATAGATGGATCTTGGTGAAACCGTAGGAAAAATTTTAATTTTCTGCAACGTTCCCCAACAGTGGCATCATGAGCTAGGTCTATGCGTAGTTCTCTTTGCACGAGTAGAACACAATTTTGTTGTGGGCGTGGATCTTGTCAACTTACTTGCCTCTACTAGTCTTTTCTTGCTTCAGCGGTATTGTGGGATGAAGCGGCCCGGACCAACCTTACACGTACGCTTACGTGAGACCGGTTCCACCGATTAACATGCACTAGTTGCATAAGGTGGCTGGCGGGTGTCTGTCTCTCCCACTTTAGTTGGAGCGGATTCGATGAAAAGGGCCCTTATGAAGGGTAAATAGAAGTTGACAAAATCACGTTGTGGTTATTCGTAGGTAAGAAAACGTTCTTGCTAGAACCCAATTGCAGCCACGTAAAAGATGCAACAACAATTAGAGGACGTCTAACTTGTTTTTGCAGCGATTGATCATGTGATGTGATATGGCCAGAAGTTGTGATGAATGATGAATTGTGATGTATGAGATCATGTTCTTGTAATAGGATTCACGACTTGCATGTCGATGAGTATGACAACCGGCAGGAGCCATAGGAGTTGTCTTTATTTTTGTATGACCTGCGTGTCATTGAAGAACGCCATGTAACTTACTTTACTTTATTGCTAAACGCGTTAGTCATAGAAGTAGAAGTAGTCGTTGGCGTGACAACTTCATGAAGACACGATGATGGAGATCATGATGATGGAGATCATGGTGTCAAGCCGGTGACAAGATGATCATGGAGCCCCGAAGATGGAGATCAATGGAGCTATATGATATTGGCCATATCATGTCACAACTATATAATTGCATGTGATGTTTATTATGTTTATGCATCTTGTTTACTTAGGACGACGGTAGTAAATAAGATGATCCCTTACAAAAATTTCAAGAAGTGTTCTCCCCTAACTGTGCACCGTTGCTACAGTTCGTCGCTTCTAAGCACCACGTGATGATCGGGTGTGATGGATTCTTACGTTCACATACAACGGGTGTAAGACAGTTTTACACAGCGAAAACACTTAGGGTTAACTTGACGAGCCTAGCATGTGCAGACATGGCCTCGGAACACGGAGACCGAAAGGTCGAACACGAGTCGTATGGAAGATACGATCAACATGAAGATGTTCACCGACGATGACTAGTCCGTCTCACGTGATGATCGGACACGGGCTAGTCGACTCGGATCGTGTAACACTTAGATGACCAAAGGGATGTCTAATCTGAGTGGGAGTTCATAATTTGATTAGAACTTAATTATCATGAACTTAGTCTAAAACCTTTGCAAATATGTCTTGTAGATCAAATGGCCAACGCTCATGTCAACATGAACTTCAACGCGTTCCTAGAGAAAACCAAGCTGAAAGATGATGGCAGCAACTATACGGACTGGGTCCGGAACCTGAGGATCATCCTCATAGCTGCCAGGAAACAATATGTCCTAGAAGGACCGCTAGGTGACGCTCCCGTCCCAGAGAACCAAGACATTATGAATGCTTGGCAAACTCGCGCTGATGATTACTCCCTCGTTCAGTGCGGCATGCTTTACAGCTTAGAACCGGGGCTCCAAAAGCGTTTTGAGCATCACGGAGCATATGAGATGTTCGAAGAGCTGAAACTAGTTTTCCAAGCTCACGCCCGGGTCGAGAGATATGATGTCTCCGACAAGTTCTACAGTTGTAAGATGGAGGAAAACAGTTCTGTCAGTGAGCACATCCTGAAGATGTCTGGGTTGCACAACCGTATGACCCAGCTGAACATTAACCTCCCAGATGAGGCGGTCATTGACAGAATCCTCCAGTCGCTCCCACCAAGCTACAAGAGCTTTGTGATGAACTACAACATGCAGGGGATGGAAAAGACCATTCCTGAAGTGTTCTCAATGCTGAAGTCAGCAGAGGCTGAAATCAAGAAAGAACATCAAGTGTTGATGGTCAATAAGACCACTAAGTTCAAGAAGGGCAAGGGTAAGAAGAACTTCAAGAAGGACGGCAAGGAGGTTGCCGCGCCCGGTAAGCCAGTTGCCGGGAAGAAGTCAAAGAATGGACCCAAGCCTGAGACTGAGTGCTTTTATTGCAAGGGGAAGGGTCACTGGAAGCGGAACTGCCCCAAATACTTAGCGGATAAGAAGGCCGGCAACACCAAAGGTATATTTGATATACATGTAATTGATGTGTACCTTACCAGTACTCGTAGTAACTCCTGGGTATTTGATACCGGTGCCGTTGCTCATATTTGTAACTCACAGCAGGAGCTGCGGAATAAACGGAGACTGGCGAAGGACGAGGTGACGATGCGCGTCGGGAATGGTTCCAGAGTCGATGTGATCGCCGTCGGCACGCTGCCTCTACATTTACCTACGGGATTAGTTTTGAACCTTAATAATTGTTATTTAGTGCCAAGTTTGAGCATGAACATTGTATCTGGATCTCGTTTAATACGAGATGGCTACTCATTTAAGTCTGAGAATAATGGTTGTTCGATTTATATGAGAGATATGTTTTATGGTCATGCTCCGATGGTCAATGGTTTATTCTTAATGAATCTCGAGCGTAATATTACACATGTTCATAGTGTAGATGCCAAAAGATGTAAAGTTGATAACGATAGTCCCACATACTTGTGGCACTGCCGCCTTGGTCACATTGGTGTCAAGCGCATGAAGAAGCTCCATGCTGATGGACTTTTGGAGTCTCTTGATTATGAATCGTTTGACACATGCGAACCATGCCTCATGGGCAAAATGACCAAGACTCCGTTCTCCGGAACAATGGAGCGAGCAACCAACTTGTTGGAAATCATACATACCGATGTGTGCGGTCCAATGAGCGTTGAGGCTCGCGGAGGATATCGTTATGTTCTCACTCTCACTGATGACTTAAGTAGATATGGGTATGTCTACTTAATGAAACACAAGTCTGAGACCTTTGAAAAGTTCAAGGAATTTCAGAATGAGGTGGAGAATCAACGTGACCGAAAGATAAAGTTCCTACGATCAGATCGTGGAGGAGAATATTTAAGTCACGAATTTGGCACACACTTAAGGAAATGTGGAATCGTTTCACAACTCACGCCGCCTGGAACACCTCAGCGAAACGGTGTGTCCGAACGTCGTAATCGCACTCTATTGGATATGGTGCGGTCTATGATGTCTCTTACCGATTTACCGCTATCATTTTGGGGATACGCTCTAGAGACAGCTACATTCACTTTAAATAGGGCACCGTCTAAATCCGTTGAGACGACACCGTATGAATTATGGTTTGGGAAGAAACCTAAGCTGTCGTTTCTAAAAGTTTGGGGATGCGATGCTTATGTCAAGAAACTTCAACCTGAAAAGCTCGAACCCAAGTCGGAAAAATGCGTCTTCATAGGATACCCTAAGGAAACTGTAGGGTATACCTTCTACTTAAGATCCGAGGGCAAGATCTTTGTTGCCAAGAACGGATGCTTTCTGGAAAAAGAGTTTCTCTCGAAAGAAGTAAGTGGGAGGAAAGTAGAACTCGATGAAGTACTACCTCTCGAACGGGAAAGTGGTGCAGCTCAGGAAAATGTTCCTGTGATGCCCACACCAACTGAAGAGGAAACCAATGATGATGATCAAGGTACTTCGGATCAAGTTGCTACTGAACTTCGTAGGTCCACAAGGACACGTTCCGCACCAGAGTGGTACGGCAACCCTGTCCTGGAAATCATGTTGTTAGACAACGGTGAACCTTCGAACTATGAAGAAGCGATGGCGGGCCCAGATTCCAACAAATGGCTAGAAGCCATGAAATCCGAGATAGAATCCATGTATGAAAACAAAGTATGGACTTTGACTGACTTGCCCGATGATCGGCGAGCGATAGAAAACAAATGGATCTTTAAGAAGAAGACGGACGCGGATGGAATGTCACCATCTATAAAGCTCGACTTGTCGCTAAGGGTTATCGACAAGTTCAAGGGATTGACTACGACGAGACATTCTCTCCCGTAGCGAAGCTTAAGTCCGTCCGAATCATGTTAGCAATTGCCGCATACTATGATTATGAGATATGGCAGATGGACGTCAAAACGGCATTCCTTAACGGGCATCTTAAGGAAGAGCTGTATATGATGCAGCCGGAAGGTTTTGTCGATCCTAAGAATGCTAACAAAGTATGCAAGCTCCAGCGATCCATTTATGGGCTGGTGCAAGCATCTCGGAGTTGGAATATTCGCTTTGATGAGATGATCAAAGCGTTTGGGTTTATGCAGACTTATGGAGAAGCCTGCGTTTACAAGAAAGTGAGTGGGAGCTCTGTAGCATTTCTCATATTATATGTAGATGACATACTCTTGATGGGAAATAATATAGAATTTCTGGACAGCATTAAGGCCTACTTGAACAAATGTTTTTCAATGAAGGACCTTGGAGAAGCTGCTTATATATTAGGCATCAAGATCTATAGAGATAGATCGAGACGCCTCATAGGTCTTTCACAAAGCACATACCTTGATAAGATTTTGAAAAAGTTCAAAATGGATGAGTCCAAGAAAGGGTTCTTGCCTATGTTACAAGGTGTGAGATTGAGCTCGGCTCAGTCACCGACCACGGCAAAAGATAAAGAAGAGATGAGTGTCATCCCCTATGCTTCAGCCATAGGATCTATTATGTATGCCATGCTGTGTACCAGACCTGATGTAAACCTTGCCGTAAGTTTGGTAGCAAGATACCAGAGTAATCCCGGCAAGGAACACTGGACAGCGGTCAAGAATATCCTGAAGTACCTGAAAAGGACAAAGGACATGTTTCTCGTTTATGGAGGAGACGAAGAGCTCGTCGTAAAGGGTTACGTCGACGCTAGCTTCGACTCAGATCCGGATGACTCTAAGTCACAAACCGGATACGTGTATATGTTGAATGGTGGAGCAGTAAGCTGGTGCAGCTGCAAACAGAGCGTCGTGGCGGGATCTACATGTGAAGCGGAGTACATGGCAGCCTCGGAGGCAGCGCATGAAGCGATTTGGGTGAAGGAGTTCATCACCGACCTAGGAGTCATACCCAATGCGTCGGGGCCAATCAAACTCTTCTGTGACAACACTGGAGCTATTGCCCTTGCCAAGGAGCCCAGGTTTCACAAGAAGACCAGGCACATCAAGCGTCGTTTCAACTCCATCCGTGAAAATGTTCAAGATGGAGACATAGAAATTTGCAAAGTACATACGGATCTGAATGTCGCAGATCCGTTGACTAAACCTCTCTCGCGAGCAAAACATGATCAACACCAGAACTCTATGGGTGTTCGATTCATCACAATGTAACTAGATTAGTGACTCTAGTGCAAGTGGGAGACTGTTGGAAATATGCCCTAGAGGCAATAATAAAAGTGTTATTATTATATTTCTTTGTTCATGATAATAGTCTTTTATTCATGCTATAACTGTATTATCCGGAAATCGTAATACACGTGTGAATACATAGACCACAATATGTCCCTAGTGAGCCTCTAGTTGACTAGCTCGTTGTGATCAACAGATAGTCATGGTTTCCTGGCTATGGACATTAGATGTCGTTGATAACGGGATCACATCATTAGGAGAATGATGTGATGGACAAGACCCAATCCTAAGCCTAGTACAAAGATCGTGTAGTTCGTTTGCTAGAGCTTTGCCAATGTCAAGTATCTCTTCCTTCGACCATGAGAGCGTGTAACTCCTGGATACCGTAGGAGTGCTTTGGGTGTATCAAACGTCACAACGTAACTGGGTGACTATAAAGGTGCACTACAGGTATCTCCGAAAGTATCTATTGTTTTATGCGGATCGAGACTGGGATTTGTCACTCCGTATGACGGAGAGGTATCTCTGGGCCCACTCGGTAATGCATCATCATAATGAGCTCAAGGTGACCAAGGTGTTGGCCACGGGATCATGCATTACGGTACGAGTAAAGTGACTTGCCGGTAACGAGACTGAACAAGGTATTGGGATACCGACGATCGAGTCTCGGGCAAGTAACGTACCGATTGACAAAGGGAATTGTATACAGGGTTTGATCGAATCCTCGACATCGTGGTTCAACCGATGAAATCATCGAGGAGCATGTGGGAGCCAACATGGGTATCCAGACCCCGCTGTTGGTTATTGCCCGAGAGTGGTCTCGGTCATGTCTGCATGTCTCCCGAGCCCGTAGGGTCTACACACTTAAGGTTCGGTGACGCTAGGGTTGTTAGGAAGACTAGTATGTGACTACCGAATGTTGTTCGGAGTCCCGGATGAGATCCCGGACGTCACGAGGAGTTCCGGAATGGTCCGGAGGTAAAGTTTTATATATGGGAAGTTGTTAAACGGGCACCGGAAAGTTTCGGGTCATACCGGTATTGTACCGGGACCACCGGAAGGGTTCCGGGGGTCCACCGGGAGGGGCCACCCCTCCCGGGGGGCCACTTGGGCTGCGTGGGGATAGCAGCCAGCCCTAGTGGGCTTGGCGCCCCCCCCCCCTTGGGCCCATGCGCCTAGGGTTGGGGGGGAAACCCTAAAGGGGGCGCACCCCCCTTGCTTGGGGGGCAAGCCCCCACCCCTTGGCCGCCGCCCCCCCTAGGGTTTTCCCTAGAGGGCCGGCCCCCCTTGCCCTTTCCCCTATATATAGAGGGGTGAGGGGAGGGCTGCAATACACCACAAGCCAAGGCGCAGCCCCTCCCCTCCCCAACACCTCTCCTCCTCCGTACGTGCTTGGCGAAGCCCTGTCGGAGTACTGCTGCACCAACTACACCACGCCGTCGTGCTGCCGTTGGAGCAATCTTCCTCAACCTCTCCTTCCCCCTTGCTGGATCAAGAAGGAGGAGACGTCCCCGTCCCATACGTGTGTTGAACGCAGAGGTGCTGTCCGTTCAGCACTAGGACATCGGTGATCCGAATCACGTTCGAGTACGACTCCATCATCACCATCCCCTTGGCAAGCTTCCGCTCGTGATCTACAAGTGGTATGTAGATGCAAACTCTCTCCCTTGACTCGTTGCTTAGATGAACTCATAGATGGATCTTGGTGAAACCGTAGGAAAAATTTTAATTTTCTGCAACGTTCCCCAACAGTCTAGGCATTGAAAATTTAGAGGTGAAGAACAGATGTCTTCTCAGCAAGTGGTTGTATAAGTTATCTGTAGATATAGATGCCACATGGGCCCAGATTCTGCACAATAAGTACCTTCAGTCCAAAACCTTGTCCCAGGTGACGGTAAGACTGACTGATTCGCCAGGGACTGATGATAGTGAAATCAGTCTTTTTTAATAGGACAAAATTTGTAGTTGGAAATGGTACTTCCACAAGATTCTGGGAGGATACATGGCTAGGGGAGACGCCCCTTGAACTCCAATATCCTTCTCTCTATAATATTGTTCAGTGAAGAGACGCTTATGTTGCAACACTATTACAGTCCAATCCTCTTAATATTCAATTCAGGAGGACGCTAGCGAGAAACCGTTGGGAAGCATGGCTCCATCTTGTGAGAAGATTGATGGATGTCACAATTCTCAACAGCCCGATCAGTTGCGCTGGAAACTAGCTAAGAATGGTGGGTTTTCGGTTAAATCCATGTATTTGGATATTATCAACACTAGCGCTATTCCTCATTCGAAACATGTTTGGAAAGTCAAAGTACCTTTAAAAATCAAAGTGTTTATGTGGTTTGTCCACAAACAAGTCATTCTAACTAAAGACAATTTGTCGAAATGCAACTGGATTGGATCTAAAAGATGTAGTTTTAATACTACTCCTCCGAATTCTATCAACACGTTATTTGAGACGTGGCTAGATGGGATTGATGCAGAAATAGAGAGACATATCCGTGTAGGAGTATGTGCTTTATTATGGGCAGTTTGGAACTGCAGAAACGACTTGGTTTTTAATAGAACAACAAATATTCATTTCTTGCAGGTTATTTTCCGGGCCACTAAACTCATCCGTATGTGGTCACTACTCACTTCGACGAAGGTCAGGGAGCATTTGGTTACTGGATCTATCCGATGGGAGATGGTAGCACAGGCTATCTCCAACCGGTTTGAATGGCGGTCATGTAATAGGATAGGTGTTTAGTTTCCTATCTTATGTTTTGCCAGTCGGTTGTAGCTATCCTGTTTTTGCCTTCATGCTCTTTGTGAGCATTTTTTTTTGTTTGAGACCCCAAGACTTATGTTGGAACTTTTGATTATCAATAATATGGCTGTATGCATCGCCCTGATGCAGAGGCCGAGGCAAACCCCCTTTTCAAAAAAGAAAAAATATCCACTTGACCTATCAACGGCTCTAGTGAAATTCTGAGGGTGGTATGCAATTGGCCTGCTTCGCATAAAATGGTCCCTATAAATAGCACATGAGTCCATATTCTCCAATGAAACAAGAGGTGCATTTTTTAAAGAAACTTAGCTTTATTACTTAACTGTGGTTGGGCATATCTCCCAAAACACGATCACCCACAGGGGCAGGTACATCAAATTCCGACTGCATACAGTGGTTTGGATCATACATACGGCCTAGGTTGGCAAATTCATGAGCTACCGAATTATAGGGGAACGTAGTAATTTCAAAAAAATTCTACGCACACATAGGATCATGGTCATGCATAGCAACGAGAGGGGAGAGTGTGTCCACGTACCCTCGTAGACTGAAAGCGGAAGCGTTAGCACAACGTGGTTGATGTAGTCGTACGTCTTCACGATCAGACCGATCAAGTACCGAACGTACGGCACCTCCGAGTTCAGCATACGTTCAACTTGATGACGTCCCTCGAACTCCGATCCAGCCGAGCTTTGAGGGAGAGTTCCGTCAGCACGACGGCGTGGTGACGCTGATGATGTTATACCGACGCAGGGCTTCGCCTAAGCACCTCTACGATATTATCGAGGTGGACTATGGTGGAGGGGGCACTGCACACGGCTAAGAGATCCAGGGGATCAATTGTTGTGTCTATGGGGTAATCCCCTCCTCCGTATATAAAGGATCAAGGGGGAGGGGGCGGCCGGCCAGGAGGAGGCGCGGCAGGGAGGAGTCCTACTCCCACCGGGAGTAGGACTCCCTCCTTTCCTAGTCCAAGTAGGAGAGGGGAAGGAAGGGGAGGATAAGGAGAAGGAAGGAGAGGGAGGAAAAGGAGGAAAGGGGGGCCGCCCCCCTAGTCCAATTCGGTTTGGGCTAGGGGGTGCGCGCCCTGCCTCCTCTCTTCCACCACTTGGCCCATGAGGCCCATTACTTCTTCCTCGTATTCCCGTAACTCCCCGGTACCCCAAAAAATACCCAAATCACTCGGAACCTTTCCGATGTCCGAATATAGTCGTCCAATATATCGATCTTTACGTCTCGACTATTTCGAGACTCCTCGTCATATCCCCGGTCTCATCCGGGACTCTGAACTACCTTCGGTACATCAAAACTCATAAACTCATAATATAACCGTCATCGAACTTTAAGCGTGCGGACCCTACGGGTTCGAGAACTATGTAGACATGACTGAGACACGTCTCCGGTCAATAACCAATAGCGGAACCTGGATGCTCATATTGGCTCCCACATATTCTACGATGATCTTTATCGGTCAAACCGCATAACAACATACGTTGTTCCCTTTGTCATCGGTATGTTACTTGCCCAAGATTCGATCGTCGGTATCTCAATACCTAGTTCAATATCGTTACCGACAAGTCTCTTTACTCATTCTGTAATACATCATCTGCAACTAACTCATTAGTTTCAATGCTTGCAAGGCTTATAGTGTGCATTACCGAGTGGGCCCAGAGATACCTCTCTGACAATCGGAGTGACAAATCCTAATCTCGAAATACGCCAACCCAACAAGTACCTTTGGAGACACCTGTAGAGCACCTTTATAATCACCCAGTTACTTGTGACGTTTGGTAGCACACAAAGTGTTCCTCCGGTAAATGGGAGTTGCATAATCTCATAGTCATAGGAACATGTATAAGTCATGAAGAAAGCAATAGCAACATACTAAACGATCAAGTGCTAAGCTAACGGAATGCGTCAAGTCAATCACATCATTCTCCTAATGATGTGATCCCGTTAATCAAATGACAACTCTTTGTCCATGGCTAGGAAACATAACCATCTTTGATTAACGAGCTAGTCAAATAGAGGCATACTAGTGACACTCAGTTTGTCTATGTATTCACACATGTATCATGTTTCCGGTTAATACAATTCTAGCATGAATAATAAACATTTATCTTGATATAAGGAAATAAATAATAACTTTAGTATTGCCTCTAGGGCATATTTCCTTCAGTCTCCCACTTGCACTAGAGTCAATAATCTAGTTCACGTCACCATGTGATTTAACATCAATATCCACATCTGTATGTGGTTAACACACATAGTTCACATCATCATGTGACCAACATCTGAAGGGTTTACTAGAGTCAATAATCTAGTTCACATCGCTATGTGATTAACATCCAAAGAGTACTAAGGTACGATCATGTTTTGCTCGTGAGAGAAGTTTAGTCAACATGTCTGTCACATTCAGAGCCGTATGTATCTTGCAAATATTCTATGTCTACAATGCTCTGCGCGGAGCTACTCTAGCTAATTGCTCCCACTTTCAATATGTATCCAGATTGAGACTTAGAGTCATCTGGATTATTGTAAAAGCTTGCATCGATGTAATTCTCTACGACGAACTCTTTTATCACCTCCATAATCGAGAAACATCTCCTTAGTCCTCACTAAAGTTATTCTTGACCGCTATCTAGTGATCTACTCCTAGATCAAAATTGTACTCCCTTGCCAAACTCAGAGCAAGGCATACAATAGGTCTGGTATATAGCATATCATACTTTATAGAACCTATGACTGAGGCATAGGGAATGACTTTTCATTCTCTTTCTATTTTCTGCCATGGTCGGGTTTTGAGTCTTACTCAACTTCACACCTTGCAACACACACAAGAACTCCTTCTTTGGCTGTTCCATTTTGAACTACTTCAAAATCTTATCAAGGTATGTACTCATTGAAAAATGTTATCAAGCGTCTTAATCTATCTCAATAGATCTTGATGCTCAATATGTAAGTAGCTTTGCTGAGGTCTTTCTTTTGAAGAACTCCTTTCAAACACTCTTTTATGCTTTCCAAAAAATTCTACATTATTCCTGATCAACAATATGTCTTTCACATATACTTATTAGAAAGGCTGTAGTGCTCCCACTCACTTTTCTGTAAATACAGGCTTCACCGCAAGTCTGTATAAAACTATATGCTTTGATCAACTCATCAAAGCGTATATTCCAACTCCGAGATGCTTGCACCAGTCCATAGATGGATCACTGGAGCTTGCATACTTTGTTAGCACCTTTCGGATTTGCAAAACCTTCTGGTTGCATCATATACAACTCTTCTTTAAAAAATCCATTAAGGAATGTAGTTTTGACATCCATTTACCAAATTTCATAAAATGTGGCAATTGCTAACATGATTCAGACAGACTTAAGCATCAATACGAGTGAGAAAATCTCATCGTATTCAACACCTTGAACTTGTCGAAAAACCTTTTTGCGACAAGTCAAGCTTTGTAGATAGTAACACTACTATCAGCGTTTGTCTTCCTCTTGAAGATCCATTTATACAATATGGCTTGTTGATCATCGGGAAACTCCACCAAAGTCCACACTTTCTTCTCATACATGGATCCCATCTCAGATTTCATGGCCTCAAGCCATTTCGCGGAATCTGGGCTCATCATCGCTTCCTCATAGTTTGTAGGTTCATCATGGTCTAGTAACATGACTTCCAGAACAGGATTACCGTACCACTCTGGTGCGGACTGTACTTTGGAAGACCTACGAGGTTCTATAGTAACTTAATCTGAAGTTTCATGATCATCATCATTAGCTTCCTCACTAATTGGTGTAGGAATCACTGGAACTGATTTCTGTGATGAACTACTTTCCAATTCGAGAGAAGGTATAATTACCTTATCAAGCTCTACTTTCCTCCCACTCACTTCTTTCGAGAGAAACTCCTTTCTAGAAAGGATCCATTCTTAGCAAGTGAATGTCTTACCTTTCCGATCTGTGATAGAAGGTGTACCCAACAGTTTCCTTTGGGTATTCTATGAAGCATTTCTCTGATTTGGGTTGGAGCTTATCAGGTTGAAACTTTTTCACATAAGCATCGCAGCCCCAAACTTTAAGAAATGACAACTTTGGTTTCTTGCCAAACCATAGTTCATAAGGCATCGTCTCAACGGATTTTGATGGTGCCCTTTTTAAAGTGAATGCAACTGTCTCTAATGCATAACCCCAAAACGATAGTGGTAAACCGATAAGAGACATCATAGATTGCACAATATCCAATAAAGTGCGGTTACGACGTTCGGACACACCATAACGTTGTGATGTTCCAGGTGGTGTGAACTGTGAAACTATTCCACATTGTTTTATATGAAGGCCAAACTCGTAACTCAAATATTCTCTTCTACGATCAGATCGTAGAAACTTTATTTTCTTGTTACGATGATTTTCCACTACTCTGAAATTCTTTGAACTTTTCAAATGTTTTAGACTTGTGTTTCATTAAGTAGATATACTCATATCTGCTCAAATCATCTTGTGAGGTTAGAAAATAACAATACCCGCCACGAGCATCAACACTCATTGGACCGCATACATCGGTATGTATTATTTCCAATAAGTCACTAGCTCGTTCCATTGTTCCGGAGAACGGAGTTTTAGTCATCTTGCCCATAAGGCATGGTTCGCAAGCATAAAATGATTCATAATCAAGTGATTCCAAAAGTCCATCAGCATGGAGTTTCTTCATGCGCTTTACACGGATATGACTCAAACGGCAGTGCCACAAATATGTTGCACTATCATTATCAACTTTGCATCTTTTGGCATCAATATTATGCATATGTGTATCACTACGATCAAGATTCAATAAACCATCAATATTGGGTGTATGACCATAGAAGGTTTTATTCATCTAAACAGAATAACAATTTATTCTCTGTCTTAGATGAATAATCGTATCGCAATAAACATGATCTAATCATATTTATGCTCAACGCAAACACCAAATAACATATTCTACGGCTGCCCGGGCCTTAGTCCGTCTGTCTGTGGGCAGATTTTTATCAGCTTAAGGCTGCTGATGTTTCTTTTCCAGGCTTCTTGCAGTGGCTATAAGTCGGTGCTTGAAGCGCTCCTGCTTTATTGGATCCTCTGGTACGCCGAAATTGTCGTTACCGAGGCTCACCTCGTCTTCAGAGGGAGGCATATAGTTATCATCCTCCAAGTATCCATCTGTCGCCTGTTTGTCTTGGCTAGCCTGCCCGTGTTCCTGTTTGACTTGCTCGAAGGTGGGTTGGTCAGGATTGTTTTCCTCTTAGGCACCATATGTATTTTCTTCTCCAGTGCCGGTATTGTTGTGGCAAGGCTTGGAGCGGCGCCGATGACGCCCGTGTTTTGCTTTCTTCCCCAAGGGGTTATCTTCCGTTGCTTCATCGCCATTTGTTTCTTTGGGAGTATCCACCATATATATATATATATATATATATCATATAAAGAGGTGGCAGTCCAGCACCCTGTGGGCGGTGGTTCCTGTGGTCGGAGTCAAAGTTAAGCACGTCGGTCAAGTCATCGACCGTGGCTATTAAGTGGGTGGTGGGTGGGAAACGAATTTCTTCGTCGCCAGCTTCCCACTCGAGCCGGACATAGTTTGGCCAGGAGTCTCCTGACAAAGAGAGAGACCTTAAAGAATCCAGCACGTCTCCGAAGGGCGAATGCTGAAAGATATCCATGGCGGTGAACTCCATGACTGGAGCCCAGTTAGATTCAATGGGCAAGGATGCGCGCGGTCTGGAATACACAGCCGGAGATGAGTCTGGGGGTCCAGAGACATAGATCCCTTTAGGATAGGAGTCTGTGTTCAGCTCCAACGCCGAGGAGTGTGCGGCCTTCGGGGCGTGGTCCATCCACCCATCCTTGGAAGGCACGACCTGCTCTGGAATGAAGTCCGGAGCTGTAGCAGGTGCGATGTTCCGAATACTATCCGACTGCCGATCTAGGTCATGCACGTCGTGATTGTTCGGCGCTCCCGACACGGGCCCAAATCCTTCGAAGGTCAAGTCTTCGCAGATGTCGGCGGTGTAGTTTAGGTTTCCAAACCTGACCTGATGGCCAGGGTCATAGCTATTGATCTGCTCTAGATGGCCAAGCGAGTTGGCCCGCAGTGCGAAGCCGCCGAACACGAAGATCTGTCCGGGGAGAAAAATCCCACCCAGGACAGCGTGGTTGAAGGTTGGAGAAACCATCTAGCCTTGCAGCGATGACGCATAGGAACTCTCAATGAAAGCACCAATGTCGGTGTCAAAACCGGCGGATCTCGGGTAGGGAGTCTCGAACTATGCGTCTAAGGCTAATGGTAACAGGAGGGTGGGGACACGATGTTTACCCAGGTTCGGGCCCTCTTGATGGAGGTAATACCCTACTTCCTGCTTGATTGATCTTGATGATATGAGTATTAAAAGAGTTGATCTACCACGAGATCAGAGAGGCTAAACCCTAGAAGCTAGCCTATGGTATGATTGTTGTTGTTGTGTCCTACGGACTAAACCCTCTGGTTTATATAGACACCGGAGGGGGATAGGGTTACACAGAGTCGGTTTACAGAGGAGGAGATCTACATCCGAATCGCCAAGCTTGCCTTCCACATCAAGGAGAGTCCCATCCAGACACGGGACGAAGTCTTCTATCTTGGATCTTCATAGTCCAACAGTCCGGCCAAAGTATATAGTCCGGCTGTCCGGATACCCCCTTATCCAGGACTCCCTCAGAATCACTTCCAACACACATCGTTACTTCACCCTCAACTAGTCTCTATTTATACTGTAACTCCTGTTTCGAGTTACTAATATTAGCAACCGAACAAGTATCAAATACCCAGGGGCTACTATAAACACTAGTAAGGTACACATCAATAACCTGTATATCAAATATACCCTTGTTCACTTTGCCATTCTTCTTATCCACCAAATATTCAAGGCATTTTCGCTTCCAGTGACAATTTCCTGTGCAGTAGAAGCACTCAGTTTCAGGTTTTGGTCCAGCTTTGGGCTCCTTCACGGGAGTGACAACTTGCTTGCCATTCTGCTTGAAGTTCCCTTTCTTTCCCTTTGCCCTTTTCTTGAAAGTAGTGGTCTTGTCAACCATTAACACTTGATGCTCTTTCTTGATTTCTACCTTCGTCGATTTCAGCATCACGAAGAGCTCGGGAATCGTTTTCGTCATCCCTTGCATACTATAGTTCATCACGAAGTTCCAGTAACTTGGTGATGGTGACTAGAGAACTCTATCAATCAGTATCTTATCTGGAAGATTAACTCCCACTTGATTCAAGCAACTGTAGTACTCAGACAATCTAAGCACTTGCTCACTAGTTGAGCAATTCTCCTCCATCTTTTAGGCGAAGTATTTGTCAGAGGTCTCATACCTCTTGACACGGGCATGAGTCTGAAATACCAATTTCATCTCATGGAACATCTCATATGTTCAGTGACGTTTCAAAAACGTTTTTGTAGTCCCGGTTCTAAGCCATAAAGCATGGTGCACAAAACTATCAAGTAATCATCATATTGAGCTAGCCAAACGATCATAACGTCTACACCTGCTCCTGTAATAGGTCTGTCACCTAGCGGTGCATCAAGGACATAATTCTTCGGTGCAGCAATGAGGATAAACCTCAGATCACGGACCAAGTCCGCATCATTGCTACTAACATCTTTCAACATAGTTTTTCTCTAGGAACATATAAAAACATAGGGAAGCTATAACGCGAGCTATTGATCTACAACATAATTTGCAAAATACTACCAGGACTAAGTTCAATTAATCATATTACTTAAGAACTCCCACTTAGATAGACATCCCTCTAATCATCTAAGCGATCACGTGATCCAAATCAACTAAACCATAACCGATCATCACGTGAAATGGAGTAGTTTTCAATGGTGAATATCACTATGTTGATCATATCTAATATATGATTCACGCTCGACCTTTCGGTCTCAGTGTTCCGAGGCCATATCTGCATATGCTAGGCTCGTCAAGTTTAACCTGAGTATTCTGCATGTGCAAAACTGGCTTGCACCCATTGTAGATGGACGTAGAGCTTATCACACCCGATCATCACGTGGTTTCTGGGCACGACGAACTTTGGCAACGGTGCATACTCAGGGAGAACACTTTTATCTTGAAATTTAGTGAGAGATCATCTTATAATGCTACCGTCAATCAAAGCAAGATAAGATGCATAAAGGATAAACATCACATGCAATCAATATAAGTGATATGATATGGCCATCATCATCTTGTGCTTGTGATCTCTATCTCCGAAGCACCGTCATGATCACCATAGTCACCGGCGCGACACCTTGATATCCATCGTAGCATCGTTGTCGTCTCGCCAACTATTGCTTCTACGACTATCGCTACCGCTTAGTGATAAATAAAGCAATTACAGGGCGATTGCATTGCATACAATAAAGCGACAACCATATGGCTCCTGCCAGTTGCCGATAACTTGGTTACAAAACATGATCATCTCATACAATAAAATATTGCATCACGTCTTGACCATATCACATCACAACATGCCCTGCAAAAACAAGTTAGACGTCCTCTACTTTGTTGTTGCAAGTTTTACGTGGCTGCTACGGGCTGAGCAAGAACTGTTCTTACCTACGCATCAAAACCACAACGATAGTTTGTCAAGTTAGTGTTGTTTTAACCTTCTCAAGGACCGGGCATAGCCACACTCAGTTCAACTAAACTTGGAGAAACTGACACCCGCCAGCCACCTATGTGCAAAGCACGTCGGTAGAACCAGTCTCGCGTAAGCATACGTGTAATGTCGGTCCCGGCCGCTTCATCCAACAATACCCCTGAACCAAAGTATGACATGCTGGTAAGCAGTATGACTTGTATCGCCCACAACTCACTTGTGTTCTACTCGTGCATATAACATCTACGCATAAAACCAGGCTCTGATACCACTGTTGGGGAATGTAGTAATTTCAAAAAAAATCTACACACACACAGGATCATGGTCATGCATAGCAATGAGAAGGGAGAGTGTGTCCACATACCCTCGTAGACCGAAAGCGGAAGCGTTAGCACAACGTGGTTGATGTAGTCGTACGTCTTCACGATCCGACCGATCAAGTACCGAACGTACGGTACCTCCGAGTTCGGCACACGTTCAACTCGATGACGTCCTTCAAACTAAGATCCAGTCGAGCTTTGAGGGAGAGTTCTGTCAGCACGACGACGTGGTGACGCTGATGATGTTATACCGACGCAGGGCTTCGTCTAAGCACTGCTATGATATTATCGAGGTGGACTATGATGGAGGGGGGCACCGCACATGGCTAAGAGATCCAAGGGATCAATTGTTGTGTCTATGGGGTGCCCCCCTCCTCCGTATATAAAGGATCAAGGGGGAGGGGGCGACCGACCAGGAGGAGGCGCAGCAGGGAGGAGTCCTACTCCCACCGGGAGTAGGACTCCCTCCTTTCCTAGTCCAAGTAGGAGAGGGGAAGGAAGGGGAGGGAGGAAAAGGAGGAAAGGGGGCTGGCCCCTAGTCCAATTCGGTTTGGGCTAGGGGGGCCGCGCGCCCTGCCTCCTCTCTTCCACCACTTGGCCCATGAGGCCCATTACTTCTTCCTCGTATTCCCGTAACTCCCCGGTACCCCAAAAAATACCCGAATCACTCGGAACCTTTCCGATGTCCAAATATAGTCGTCCAATATATCGATCTTTACGTCTTGACCATTTCGAGACTCCTCGTCATATCCCCGATCTCATCCAGGACTCTGAACTACCTTCGGTACATCAAACTCATAAACTCATAATATAACCGTCATCGAACTTTAAGCGTGTGGACCCTACGAGTTCGAGAACTATGTAGACATGACCGAGACACGTCTCCGGTCAATAACCAATAGCGGAACCTGGATTCTCATATTGGCTCCCACATATTCTACGGTGATCTTTATAGGTCAAACCGCATAACAACATACGTTGTTCCCTTTGTCATCGGTATATCACTTGCCCGAGATTCGATCGTCGGTATCTCAATACCTAGTTCAATCTCGTTACCGACAAGTCTCTTTACTCGTTCCGTAATACATCATCCTGAAACTAACTCATTAGTTGCAACGTACACCGAGGAATCCACCTTCCCCAGGTCAAGAGCCTCAGCCAGGAGTTGTGAGTCAGTTTTGAACTCCACGCGGGTCATGCCCAGGTCTGCAGCAGTGTTGATCGCTTGTGACATAGCTATGGCTTCCGCCACGAAAGCATCGCTTATATTCTCGCCTCAACCCGCCCGTGCACAGAGCAGATGACCATCCTTTGATCTGATAGCGACGCCCCATCCTGCATGTTGCTGACCAGGAACGAACGATCCGTCGATGTTTACTTTGTAGACCGAATCTTTGGGCGGGCGCCATTTGTCTGGCAATAGCTTGGCTTCTGGCTTCCCGAAAATCTGCATGAACTCGAGGACACTGCTTCTTGCTCGTCGAGCCACTTCTTCGGCCGTAGTAGGCAGCTCCCCTTCTCTCATTCTGTTTCTGTTGGATCACCACATCCACCAAAAGGTCAGCACTAGCAGTCGCTTTTTAAATCAAGCATTGCATGCATGGACGTGATGCGCTCTAAGGCAGTCCTCTCTTTCTCCATAGCAAGTTCTCTCTCCAAACCTCCTTAGCGGATTTGCACTTGATGAATAGATGCGCCCCATCCTCATCGGCCTTGCCACAAAACAGACATTTGGTATCATCAATGGGGATGCCTCGCCGGGCCAGGTTGGTGTGGAGCGCAAGGGATTCATGCTTGATCCTCCACGTAAACATCTGGATGGTTTTTGGGCAGGGCAACTTCCAGATACGCTTCCATGAGTCGTCCTTGGCCTTGTCCAGGATCCTCGGGTTGGAGCCGCTACCGCCCACATCACCGTCACTCTTGGTTTTTTCGAGTTGTTCGAAGAGCTTGTAAGCAGACTTGATAGAATGAACCCCCTTGCTATCATACTGCCATGCTATGAAATCCTGGACCCCCTCTCTCAATGGAATTTGGAGGATATACTTGACATCGTCCGCCCAGAACGTCTCTCACCAGCAGCTCATCCCACTTGCCTGTGAAAGGATCAATGAGATCGCTAACATGTTCCAGTAGGCTCTACCCTTGGGCAGTTAGGACTTGATGTGACCATGGCCTCGGAATCCACGGATCAGTCCAAATCTTAACTTGTGTGCCATCACCGATTCTCCAGATATATCCTTCGCGGAACAGTTGTAACCCATGCAGTAAGTTGTGCCAGGAATAAGAGATGTCGTCTCTAGGTACCGCCTCCAGGATCTGCCCATTAGGAAAATAATGGGCTCATAAGATTTGAGCACATAACGAGTCCAGGTAGTGGATGAGTCTCCAAATTTGTCTTGACAGCATCGCTATATTGAAACCATGCATATCACTAAACCCGAGCCCTCCCTCAACTTTTGGCTTTATAAGAGTTTTCCAACCAATCCAATGGATGGTGTTCTCCTTGTCTTGTTGGCTCCACCAGTAATTACCAACCAGTGAACTAAGCTCCTCACAGAAGGTTTTGGTCAGATCGAAACAAGACATGGCGAAAGTGGGGATGGCTTGGGCTACGGTCGTGACCAAGGTCTCCTTCCCGGCTTTGGCAATCGATCTCTCTTTCCAGCCGTATACCTAGCCCGCCATGGCTCCCTTGACAAACCCAAATGCTTTCCTTCTTGATTTTCCAACATGAACTACGAGGCCCAAGTACCTTTCATTCCAATTCTCGCTGTGAATTTGCAAAGCGTCCTTGACAGCAGTTTTGGCCGTGGTCTCTGTGTTAGGGCTAAACATAAGAGAAGACTTCTCTAAGTTGATGCACTGACCCGAACAATCCTCATACAGATCCAGGACAAGCCGGTGCTCTAGGGCTTCCTCCTGCTTCGCTTTCAGTAACAGCATTGAGTCATCCGCAAAAAGAAAATGTGACAGCACCGGTGCCCTTTGGCAAATCCTGACGCCTGTAATCTTGCCCATCGCTTCCACGTCATGCAGTAGGGCCGATAAACCCTTCACGCAGATGACGAAAAGATAAGGTGAGGCCGGATCACCCTGCCAGAGACCGCGGAATGGGGAAAACTGTTGCGTCAGCTCGCCGTTCACCTTGATCTAGTACCGTACTGAGGACACACAGGTCATGACCAAATCGATCCATCTTGTCCCGAAGCCCAGCTTGCTCAACATAGCTCTTAGGAAGTCCCATTCGACCCTATCGTAAGCTTTACTCATATCTGCTTTGACTGTTGCAATCCCTTCCTTCCCTCTCTCCTTATTCTGAAGGTAATGTGACACCTCATACGCCACAAGAACGTTATCAGTGATCATCCTACCAGGAACAAAGGTGCTCTGATTCGAAGAAATGATGTCTGGGAGCACTAGCTTCAAGTGGTTAGCAATAACTTTGGAGACCAGTTTGTAAATCACGTTGCAAAGACTTATCGGCCACAGATTCTTGATCCTTTGAGGGTTTTTTACTTTATGGATGAGGACAACAGTGGTGTCATTCCACCCTTCCGGCATGGCTCCTCCATTTAGTACCGTAAGGACCACATCGATCACTTTATCTCCCATGAAATATCAGTGCCTCTTGTAGACAATCGAGGGCATGCCATCTGGGTCAGGAGCCTTTAGATCCCCAATGTGACCGAGCGCCACCTTGACCTCCTCCCGGGTGACCTCCGCTTCCAGGATGGCCCTCATAGCACTAGTGACCCGAGGTTGGACTTTGTTGAATAGCTCAGGTAGGCGGTTGACACCGGTGGTGGTGAAGAGATCCTGAAAAAAAGAACAGACATAGTTATTAAGCTCCTCTCTTTCTTCCACCTCCGTTCCGTCCTCCTTCTTCAACTTTTTTATCCTATTCACCTTCCTCCTTGATGAAGCTACAGCCATAAAGTATTTCGTGCTTCTGTTCCCATCTCGCAACCAAGTAACATGTGAGTATTGTTTCGCTTTGGTGTTCTTTTTGTCCTCCAACTCTTCAAGCAAACACCTTAGCATCGCTTCTTCCCTTACTTTCTCTTCCGAAACCGGCGCCCTCATACAGTTCTCCAACTTCCTCCGTGTGAACTTCAATCTTTCCTCCAACTCTCCCGCCACCTCTTTACCCCATCTCCTCATCCTTCCCGCTGCACACTTCAAAGCAGCTCCAACATCTCCACTATCCTTCATACACCCTTCCTCCCACGCTCCTTGCACCTCCTCACTGCACCCTTCCTCCTTAAGCCACCATGCCTCGAACCTAAAACCTCGATCGCCTCCACTCTTCCTTCTGCTGACACCCTGGGTGTTGACAATGATAGGCCGGTGGTCGGAGTGTCGTGGGGCACCGTTAGTAATAGTGAATTCAGGTAACCACTCACACCATTTGGCATTCGTAGTTGCTCTGTCAAGACACTCACAAATATATGTGTCAATTAGCTTGCTGTGTTTTCTCCAAGTGAACTTGTCCCCTTGAAAACCTAAGTCACACAAGTCACACGCCTCCAGGGCACTCCTGAAATTGTCCATGTACCTCTGGTGTCAGACTGCACCACCAATCTTCTCATCATAAGTTAGTATCTCGTTGAAGTCTCACAAGCATAGCCACGGGCGTCCGTTCTGATGTTGCTGGCCAAGAATGCGCAATAGTTTCCAAGTCTCTCCACTTTCCGATCCACTTAAGACTCGCCATAGATCACTGTAACTCTCCAGACACGACTGTCTTCCTCCATCACATCCACATCCACATGTCTTCGGCCATACGACCTCAGGGATACATTCACCCCCCCTCCTCCAGAACAGCGCCATGCCTCGGCTTCGACCGACTGGATTCCAAGCAATCATATTGGCCAGGCCCAATGACCATCTAAACCTATCCAACTCCTTCTCAGTCAGTTTTGTCTCTGCCAAGAACAGAACATCAGGCTCCTCCGCCTTCCCCAAATCGAGAAGGCTACGAACTGCCGGGCCATTCCCGAGCCCCCGGCAGTTCCAACCGATGAGTTTCATTGCTCCCGGTGGGGCTGCTCCTGCATTCCAGCCGATGTATTGTCCTTTGTCGCCATAGGCGTGGCCTCGATCACTCGCCCCACGTCCTGAGGCACTGCATCAGCCTTCCCCCTCTTTCCTTCCTTCTCTACATCCTCCTTTGTCCTCTCCCTCTTTCCTCCTAGACTTGTCACCACCTCTTGTCCGCCTACTCCCAATGCTTTATCCATGCCCTTCTTTTTGTATCTCCCCCCCCAGAAGTTTTGTCTTTCTCCCCTGGATTGCTAACCACCACCGGCAACTTGCTATTGATCACGGGCCCCATCCCTCCCTCTAGTTGCTTTAGAACCTTGACGGGGGGCGCCTTCTTCTGTTCAGATGAGCTCGCCTGTAGCACCAGTTGCCCCTCCCCGAGCTCCGACTTTCTAGCGTTCCCTTTAGCTCTCTGAACGGAGTCCTTTTTGATCGGACTAGTGACTTTCTCCTCTCCCCCCGTCTTCCCAACCCCTCCTCCACTAGATCGGGAGTCGCTCTTCCTCCACGACAGACTATCGCTTCCACCACTAGACCTCCCGCTCGACCGGCTAAAGCCATAGTTACGGGGGCCGCTCGAGCCTCTCCCACTCCTCCATGGTCGATCCTGCATCCACCCTTTGCGTTGACCTACGTCAGCCCGCAGCCACCTCCCAAACTGCGAGTGATCGCCCTTTTTCAGCTTGATGGCGCAGTCCTTCTCCCCATGGCCGATAGCTCACATGTGTAGCAGAAATCTGGCATGTATTCATACTCCTGTCTACACTAGTCTCTCTCCTCCTCTTCCTCCCCGCTATCCATGGCTACTTTTCTCCACTCCAGGGATCCTTCTCCATCTTCCTCCTCATCTAGGATAAAACCCCTCATCAATGGCTTGTCAATGCGCATTCTGATTTTGATTCGAAGGAACCTGCCAATAGTTGTGTCGTCGACCCCGATATCCGCCTCCACGTACTTCCCAATGATGTTCCCAATGTCCTTGGCCGACTCCTCGTTCGTCATACCAAGAGGTAGATTGTAAACCCTAATCCATATTGGAATATTATTGTGGGTGTAGTCCTCTGGCCTCTTGCTCGGTACATAATATTCCACCACGACAAGTTCCTTATCAAACATCCATGGCCCATCTTCAATTTCCTTCCGCTTGCCTGACTCCTGGTGGAACGTGAGAATGAACTGATTTACTCCTATTTCCTTACAGCCGATCCCTTTGATCGGGCACCAGACCTTGCCGAGGGAGAGGCAGATCGCATCCGGGTGCGCCAATCTCTCAGACATAACCTTGCCAACAGCTTGCATCACCGAATCCTTCCCTTTCTCCCTTGCTGAGATCCTAACCCTAACTCCTTTCTTCTCCTCCCCCGACAACTTCAAACCCCTCATCATCCCGGCCATGTCCTTCATCTTCAAGACTTTCTCCACCCCAAGCCCCCGATCTCCTCCTAGGTTAAATTGTCTTACGACTACGTGCCCTAGGGAAGCACGTAGAAGGGTTGAAGTGTACTGGACGGCGGCACGGTCAGCACGACTGGACAGCGGCGGATCACGAAGAACCCTAGCCTGGCCGAGCCCGATCATGATCGCCTTCGCAATCGCCCCTGGAAATCTTGGACTAAACGTGAACCGTCACCCTACGCGAATCGTCACCCTACGGGAAGGGTTGAAGAGGTGCATTTTATTTTAGGACAACATAACCTTGGGTCCTTGACATCACTTTTCCATGTTTGCAGTAAAACACCTGAGCTACACACTTGATAAAGTATGTCCTTCAGTTGATTTACAGATAGTAACTGAGATACGCCTGACATATTATCCAGATAGTAACTGAGATACGCCTAACATATTAAAAATTCGACAAAAAGAACACACACACACACACACACACAAATCGAAAGCTGTAAAGGAAAATGCTTGACAAGAGACAAGCAAGGGACAGGATGATACCTGGAGTGTAGAAGCTCATGTAACCCGTATTTCCCCCGCGGATGAGATGACGGGCTCGTCACGTCTCCCTGCGACACGCTGGGCGTGCCTACTCCGCGGCGATGGCTGGTGTGGTTCGCCGTCAATTTCCGGACGCCGACGATCCTCGGGCCATGTCGTGGGGAGGTGGTGCTCGGCTCGCGTTTGGATTCGGTGGATCTCGTGGATGAGCGGGGGTGCATGATCGATAGGCGGTCCAGGATTGGGCTCGTGTTGGCCCCTGGCGTCACAATCGTGTTCCCCTGTCACGTCACGCGCATCGAGGAGGAAGACCTGGACGGGAGCGGCGCCTCGGGAGCCGGCAAGGGAGAAATTGCGGGCGGTGGGGGAGGAATTGCGGCCGGTGGGGGATTAAATTCGGGCACTACTAATGCCTGGGCTCCGCTCCTCCTCGACCCTTCACTTCCTCCCCTAGCCATCTTGGTTTCCTCTCTCCAGATCGGTGACTGCGGCAGCGATGGTGGAGATCGGTGAAGAGAAGCTGAGGAGGTTTGTAGGCAGGGATGCGCGGCTGCGTGCTCGCCTGAGGGAGATCGGTTCGTGGTATACCAGCAAAAAGGAGATGTACGGCGAGGTGGAGGCAATTTTCGAAGGACTGACAAGGCGGCGGAGGAGCGGTCGCTGATCGGGAGGGGTGGGCACAAGCGCCCACTCCAGGTGCTGCTGTGGGCGATGGATCAGGCGGACTCACCGGTGCGAGCCGTGGCGAGGAAGTGGGTGGCATTCACCTCCTTCGAGACAGCGAATCTCGCCCCGGCCATGCGGGAGTCGGCGCTCAGATCTCGCGAGGGGGTGTTGGCTCTCTCAGCTCCAAGGTCGGCTATGGCGCCGATCGAGATCCTCGAAGACCCAGTAGTGCAGCCACCACGGGAGGAGGCGCTGCAGATGGAGGTGCAGATCCCACGACGCTCAGCTTGGCTCGCCCCACCTCCGACAACACCGACCCCTCGCCGCTCGGCTCGCCTCATCGGAATCGATGCCTGAAGCCCTTGCTAGCCCGCAACCGCTTCTGGGTGCTGGCTAGCGATGATTCAGGCTCCGATTCCGATGAGGTTGATGATGCAGGTAAATATTGCGCTCCTACTTGTTCTTATTTTCCTCCTGTCAGTAGATACAGTGGGGATTCTGAGAATGTTGATACACAAAGCCAAATCAAGTTTGTGAATAGGAAAATGAAGAAAAAAAATGAATAGATAAGTTCAGAGTTTGCTTTTACAAAATCAGGGGGATGCTATTGAGAAGAAATATGATAGAATGCAGATTGAATCCAGTAGTGATATGATACATATAGACTCCCCTAGTTGGGGAGTATATCATTGCAATAACGTTGATATGGCGCTCATAAAAATGAAGCCTAGAAATCCAAAAATCTGGGATTATACCAGATTTCCTGAATTCTTAAGTGACATTGAACCCGACGATGATAACCCTCCCTAAAAAACAATAATGGTTTTGGGGGAAGTGGAGATAAGATTGATAAGGATAATTTTAGGTTAGATATTCCTGAAAATTACGCGTTGGAAGAAGTGGCTGATGAAGTTTAGAGAAGAAAGGAGACTCAGAGTTTTGGGGGAAAGGCCAGAGAGGATGGCAGGAGGAAAAAAATGGTCGGAGTATTATTCTGTTGAGTTGGGCCCCAAGGTCCTCTGGCCCAGTAAGGAAGAAAGTTTTGGAGGCCCAGATGGGGGAGTGGGGGAATGGGTTTATATAACAGAGGCATTCCGCCTGCGGTCCCTGAACCTGATTTCCTCCACACCCCAAACCCTAAAAATCCCAAGGCGGCGGCGAGTAGGGAAGCTGAGCCTGAGGAAGAAGATTTCGCCGGAGGAGGAGAAGAGATCATGGCCAACAGATAGAAGAGCTGGCGTCCCAGACCAGGGAGAGGAGCTGGTTTTGGAGGAAGAGGTAACTTCTTCAACAAACCCAACAATTCTGAGAGAGGCTTTAATAGGCCTGATGGGAGAGATCAGGAGAGTTTTGAGTGGAGAAATAGAGATGGTAACTACAGAGGGGGATCTGGGACAAACAGCAGTGGATCTGGAGGTGAAGGGGCATCTATGGGAAGTGGTAGAGATATGGATAACAGGGTTGGGAATCTTGGCCCCAGCAGAGGGGGAGGGCAGCAGGAAAGAGTTCTTGGGGGATTGGAGAAATGGGATCTGGCAGTGGATTTGCAACAGTCAGTCCTGATGTCCCACAGATGGGTATGCAAGAGGGGCAAATGCAGATGGCGGGTGGTTTTCCTGTGATGAACAACCCTAGTTTCCCCCAGTTAGTGCCAATGGGAATGGGCCTTGGCCAATTTGGTTTCATGCCCCAGGAGCAAATGGCACAGCAATACCAGTATCTGCTATCCAACATGTCAAAACAAGAGACCTTGGAACTGCAGGGTCAACAAAAGGATGAAGGGGGAAAAGGAACATCAAAGAAGAAAGATGCAGGGAGCAACATCAAGGAACTGTTCTGTGTGAAGTGCAAGGAACAAGGACACCTGAAGATTGATTGCAAGAATAAGCTTTTTTGTGTGGTGTACCAGAGAGCATCACATAACACTGAAGATTGCACAGTCTTGAAACAAGCTAAACCAGTGGCCAAATATGTTGGATATGGAGCTAGGGGCCTGGGGTGTCTTCTGGCGCAACACACTAAGGATATGGTGGCTGCTGAACACACAAATCCTATGGCACTGGTGACTGTTCACTCTGGGTAGTTAAATGAAACTACAGTTGTCTTTGGATTCTCCAAGATGTTTGAGTGGGGGTGGACCTGGAGAGCCAAATTTCATAGTCCTGCAACATTTTTGATGAGATTCCCCAATAAGACCAAATTGGTGGAGTTAAAGAACTTTGGTAAATTTACTCTGCTGGGGACAGGAGCCATGGTGGAGGTTGACTTCTGGAGTCCAGATGATAAAGTCAAAGGGAAGTTACACTCGGTGTGGATAAAAATGTGGGGTGTACCTGATACACTGAGGCATTACCTGGGAATCTGTGAGATTGGTTCTACTTTGGGGCCAGTGGTGGAGGTGGACATTGAGCACATTCATTCCAGGGAGGAGATCAAGGTGAAGGTTGGAGTGAGGGGAATACACAAGATACCAGCAGGGACTGAGATAACCACCAAGGATTTGCTTCTGTATGATATTTGCTTTGAATTTGATTCGGTAGCTGAACAGGGATGGTACAAGTTTGATGAGGGGAATAAAAGGAAAATGTTTGAATATTTGGAGCTGGAACACTTTGAGGCACAGAGAGAGAATGACATGCAGAAGAAAAGCAAGCAAACAGACACTGGGAAACAGAATGTGAGTTTAGGGAGCTTGGGCCTAAAACAGTATGAACAGGTGGTTCTGAAGTCTGGAGACAATTGTCAAAATAATGACACTGCTAAAGAAAGTGAGAAAGTAGGGATTAGTGCAGAGAGGCAGGGGAGAGAGGAGGATCTGTTATCTAGGCTACAAAAGGCAGAAGAATTGTCTGCTAGGCAGACTGCACAGTTGATATTGGAAGAAAAAAAGAGGAAGGAGATGGAGATCACTAGGAAAACCCTTGAGAAAGAAGTGAAGAGACAACATGAGTTGCTTCAAATTAATCTGAAAGGGAATGAGGATGTGAAAGGGTCACAATCTGGAGAGAGAAATATTGCTGAGGGAGAGGAAATGGAGAACTTGGATGAAGATATGCAGATTGAGAACAAACAAGAGGGGGGAGGAGAGATGACAGATCAGGAGTTGATGGAACAAGCCATTGGATTAGGATATGTTGAGCCAGTGGATTACACAGCTAGTCAAGAAACTGATTCTTTTGAGACCAAGATTATGAAGGCCGGGAAAGGTGATGTTGATCTAAAGGAAGAAGAGGAGGAGCGAAGGAGGTGCCTTAGGCTGAAAGGCAAGGAAGATCGAAATATCACCGAGCTAGCAAAGGAAAGGGCTGCTAAGAAGGACAATTATGGTAAGCTAAATAATAACGAAAGTTTTCCAAATTCTGATAGTTTCTTTCAGAAAGTTGCTGAGGGGATTGGGGTGAAACTAGGAAATAATCCTGATATGAGTAAACATAATGTTGATTGATAAAAAAAAAGTGGAACAGGCTAGAATTGATCTGTGGTTGTCTGATTTTAATAGAGAACAAAAACAAGCTGTAATGCCTGAAGAGGCTGAGATCATTGATACTGGGGATTACACCCTAAAAGATCTCTTAGATCAGGGGGAAGATGGGGAAGATGATAGAGAGGATGATGATTGAGAGATAGTCAGAGAGCTTTTTTCATCTAGAAAAGAGATGGGAGGAAGAATAATAATAAAACCACCAGGGGTTCTGGGGTTAAAACTGCCTACGCTGTTAAAATTTTGGAATCTACGTTGGTGTTGCAGTTTGGAAACTGCGACCCTGACCGGTGTTTTGTACAAACATCATTGCCATTGCAGCTTTTTTAATAGAGAAAGAATATTACACACAAGCCAAGCCACTTATGAACTCTACTTCTACAAATGTATGCATATTTTGACCCAAGAAAGTAAAGACTTCGAGAAAATTGGTTCCAGCATTCCCCGGTAGCATCTCAGATCTCACGCACAAATGCGGCCTGCTAGACTGAGAATTCGCCTTGGAAAGTTGACTGAAAACAATCTGGTCTAGACATCGAGACTGGTGCAAGTATAAATGGGCTAATAGATCTTCATCTAGTAAAACAAAAACAACAAAGGCCAGCATATATTTCCTCATTCCCTGACATCTGTTTTCGGATAAAAAACAGAAACCCAGCAGTTAAGAATCTGGACGCTTGTGGCCTTGCACATAAACAAGCTCCGGACATCACAAGAAACTGAAGAAATACAGACCAGCGCCTGAAGCCGAACAACAAAAACAGGGACCCCTTGAGTACATACATCAGGTTGACAGAAAAATAGGGTCACGATGAACAGCGCGTCACATCATCAGTTAGAAAATAATTCAAGTGTGTCACAAAATTCTTCCTCAAAACTCAACTGTATTTCTATACTGTAAAACTATATCTGCCCTGCCGAACTAGTTAACTGATGGATGGGGGAGCGGCGAACAGGATTTCTGATCTCATGGTGCAGACTGCGCTCGCTCCCCGGTATGCTACGGTGTGCAGAGGTCCTGTCATGGGAGAGCCGGCAGGCCAGCCCCTTCACCTGCTTCACCGCGGGAACCACTAATCGATGTTGTTCCGCGAAAACGATGGCAACGGTGCGCCTTCTTGGGGCCGTAGGATGACGAGGAGAAGGAACATCCCGAGCATCGGCAGAACCACAAGCCATTTCAGCAGCTTAAAGTAGTGCACGTGGAAGGTGAGCGAGTACTCGTCGGCGAAATGCAGCCCGTGTTTGTCCACCATCTCCACGAGCACAGTTCCTGTGGTTCTGACGGGCACGGTGGGGAGCTGCATCCGCTTGTGTCCTGGTTCATTGTAGACTTCACTGACCACAATGCTCCTGTCTCCCTGGTAATTCCCGGGGACGAGTAGAGTTACCTGAAACCCAGAAGTAGAATGGAGATAGTTTGGAGTTAGTAAAAGTATTTGGTTTGTCCATCAGGTGAGGTTTTGGGCTGACAGGATGTACCGTGACATTGTAAGGAGCTTGATTCCCATAGGGAACCCTGTACTTGTCTACAATCTCAAATTCGACCCAGAAATGTTTACCCTCTTCGTCACGGAATGTCCTGGAACCATGCTTAACATAAATACCTTGACGGTTGTGCCTATATGCAGCATTATTCCTTCCTTGGTTTGATGATCTCCATTCCTACAACCAAGTTAGAATGAGAAGTAACCTTGTTACCATGCTTTTTATCCTCTATTTTAAACCAAGCTCAAGCAGAAGTTGCAAACAGTCCACCAAGGCTAAGCATCGCCTACCTTGAGAGGATGGTGTGGTGAGGGAGTGGAGAAGCAAAAGACATTGCCATTCATGGTAGTAACAATGAGATCAAGGTCATCTCCGCCATCCACATTGTCCGCCAAAACCATAGTGTACCTGTCAATGTGCAAAGCAGTGAGCTCATTTTGGTGAAATGCAAGTACAATATCCAAAAATGCAACCAAATGTCTTTAGGAGCAGAGAAGAAACAGCATACGAGGTCTCTCCAATGTCAACAACATCTGCACAGCCACTAGAGCCCTCGATCAAATACAGATAACCATCAAAGGACGTAGTAGCAAGGGTTAGTCCTTGCGTCTTTTCTCCACGTTTGCTCATGTCAACTAACAAGACAGGACTCATGATCCTTCCATGTGTTCTATATGGGAAAGGCTGAACTTTTGAGCCATCCTTTCCACTAAGAACGTAGATGTTTCCCGATACAGTTGGGACCACAATATCAGTGTGGCCATCTCCATTGACATCCCCGACAGTAGGTCGCTGTCATCACATGATCATAACAATCAGATTGAATATAGAAAAGCCTAGATGAAACAAAGTAAAGAAGACGAAGATGCTGCGATAGAAATACGTCTGTGTGATAAACTTTATTTTAACTAAAACAAAATATGATGTTTTCAATCCGTCTTGAACAATTTTTAATAGTACCAGAAGGCAGAATGGTTGAATATTAAGGAGATTGAAGCAAGATTCTGGATGAACCATATTATCCTGAGCTAAACTAGGCAAGCAACTTCAGCATGTGTAGCCATTGCAGAGTATAGATTGTAAGAGACATGGGTTACATTGGTATATGAATAGACAACCAAATTTATATAAGCATTCAGCTACCACCGTACAAAGAATAGGGTGAAACTTGCCTGTGGAACAAGGCTCTTCAGATGCACCTCCCAGATTTCGTCTCCCTCTGCAGTCCAAGCTGCTACATTACCATGCACATCAGCAGTGACCATCTCGATCTTACCATCATCATTGATGTCTGCTGCAATGATGGGTGCATGGATCTCAGCCATCTCAAGGGGGAAATTTTTCCTAGTCTTACCTATATTAACAAATCAACAACAAAGAGCTCATGGTTACTTCACATATATCAGCACATCAAAGATAAAAGTATGAACAATGTGGAAATTCACTGTTTTCCCTATGAGGATATCAGTGGATTATAAACGAATTTTCCAAATGAAAAATAGCATGATAAAAACTGGTTATACTTTACACCAGGTCTTGTACAATTCTAGTGAAGAAACACTAGGCTACGAGAGTTAAATGTAGGCAGTATATGAGATGACAGCTCAGGCTAAATCTGCTTTTGGATGCAATACTACACATTATGAGGTTAAGAATTTACCGTGATGATCAAGAACATAAAACAAGCCATAGGAAGTTCCAACAAGGATATCCAAATTTCCATCACCATCCAAATCAACCACAGTTGGAGACGAATATGCATGGGCAAGGAATTTCCCACTTTCGGTACTCAAATCGAGTTCTGCTGTCCATTTTACTTGTTTTGTATCAAGGTTAAAAACAACTATACTGCTTGCAATATATTTTCCTATGTCAATCCCTCCTAGCTCTTTTAAATGCTCTGCGTTATCATAATACCTGCCAGTAAAAGACAGCAGATTACTAGGCTGCAAAAGGAACACCACCACGGTAACACAGGCAATATATAATGAAGTGCTCGCGTTGCGGTTGGAAATTTTGCATTAAGAAAAAACATTTCAATCATAACGAAAAGATAGCACAGCAAGATAAAAAAAACACCTAGCTTTTGCTTTAGTACCTGTATTCATTACTGGAACAAGCATGATATAGAACAAAAACAATCAAAGCAAAGCATAAATTTAGTCAGGGAAGCAAATGCACAATCTAACTGAGACTAGCTATAAGCACCATCAACCAACCAGTCCATGCTAAGAGAGAACAAAGGGGTCCTATTTTTGAAAAAATAATCTTGGAGAGAATTAATGAAATGCAACATAGGAAATCACAAATAAACTGGCACTCAGAGCTTCTTATTTACGAGTCATCATCCAGATGTCATGAGCAACACGCACGAAATGCATTAGTAGCAGAGAAAGCAGCCTTACTCGCGGTCAAAGAAGTAAGATACAGCAATAACCATTTCTTGTACACCGTCATTGTCAATATCTGCAATTACCTGTAGAAAAAATGGCAACAAAGTAACCAACTCAAGAACATTACTAGAACAAACATCAAAATTTATGTTAAACGGAACAAAAACGTTCACTTACTGGGGTCGACAATATGTGAGCATCTATGCTCACATAATCTTCCGCTTTCTCATGCTCTTGTTCTGTCCAATCCTCGTCTCCCCACCAGGTCTCATTGACATAATCATCATAATCATAACTGTACTCTTCAGGGAGATCTTCTGCATCCCGAAACAAATCAAATGATGCATTAGCTTCCTCCTCTAAAGGCTCATCATTTTCAACAGTTGATTCTCCTGTTGTTCCTGCATCACTTCCATGAGTTTCTGCACTTCCCGTTTGATCATCACTTTTATCTGCTGTTTGAAGCAACCTTCTCTGAGCATGTGATGCACTCTCTGTCGTGGTTTTCGGATTTTTTGGCAACTCTGGATTCTCCTTTTCAGTGGTAGGATTAGGTTTTGCTTCGGATGACTGCAGCTCAGATGGATGTTTCAAGGGATCAGCTCCCTGTGGTGTGTTGGTTGTACTTCCTACAGTAATAAACAGAAAACGTCAAAATGCATCCTTCCTGCATCCACACACCCACAGCAGGACGGCATGGATAGTCCACTACCCACATCAGAGTAGTGCAATGATTACTGTGTGCATGTAATGTCGAATTTCTTTTAAACATTATCAATCCTCATACTGGTGAGTGGTGACAACAGACAAATTGTACATTTATATACCAACTCAAATATGTGAAAAAGTGAACTGTACAATCTACAAATATAAGTGAGCCTAGTCGACAAATATGTTCACCAAACAGCAATACTTTGTGGTGGGGGATCAAGACAACGTTTTTTAGTTTTCTCAGAGGGAAAAACACCAACACCAAACTAATAGCCCCTGATTCAAATGTAAAGAAACAGTACATGTAACTTCCGCGAAGCCTACCAGATACAAATTGCTAGAGAAAAATCTATACATCCAAATGCAAAAATAAAACAAGGCATTAGTATAGACCAGTGAGAGATGTGGCATCAGATTATAAGCTAACTTACGCGACTGAGGTTCCTTTGAAGATTCATCACCAACTGATTTGTCCTGAATATTTGGGTGAGATTCCTCAGAAGCAGCTTGTTTCGCAATTGAACTGTCATTAACATCCGGGTGGGAACGGTCTACTGGATCAGAATTTAGCCCAACGTGCCAATCTTTACGAACTTTCCTACGAGGTACCTCTAGCTTGTCCATCATCAGATAACCTGATATCCTACATAACAAACAAATAAAGATCCGCATGTTCATAGAAAAAAAAAGCCACATATTGAGTTCCTTACCTGAAGAAATTCACTACACCATTGTAAGTAGCCAACACTATTTCCCGTGTGCCATCCTTGTCAATGTCATAGAGAAGAGGACTTGAATGAACATTTGACTGGTGAAACGCAGGCCATCCTGGAATTAGTGTTTCAACAAATATATATTTAATTAAAAAGAAAAGTAAACCATACCAATTAAAAGAACGATATGGATAACAGATATTCAACTGAAAGTTCTTCAGGACATAGCAGGGAGTTAGCGTATCTTAAACTAATATAATATAGTTTGGTTAGAAAAATTCGAGAATATGTAACAAAGAGCTCAGCATAGCATGCCAAATGATAGGATGAAGCCTCACCTGGTAGTTTGTCTCCATCGGAACCTTCAAGCACTTCTAAGTAATGGACAAACGATGGCACCACTACTTCCAACTTTCCATCACTATCACAACAAAAAGAAGTTCATGCAAGTGTGTTTGAAATAGAATTATAAAAAGATAGAAGGCGCTAAGGCAGCAACTGGAAGGAAAAAAAATGTGCATGCATCTGACATTTAATTATTTAATAAGTCAAATTTAGCATGTCTATGAAATGCTTGCACTTTGGACTTTGTAAGCTAAAACCATATAGGGGGGACAAGCTGCAGCTACTCTGTTTATGGTGATGATGTACTTATCTGATTTACCACATTATTACTATAGTGATCAAACAGAGGGAACGCACTACTCTTTACAGAGCATGGAGCGATAATTTCGTCTTTAGGTAAGCAAAAAAGGATGGAAACATGAAATGATCAAGTACATATGACACAGACCAGTGTGATACTAATGGCAGAAAGAGGCTAAATAACTTCTCAAGCATATACCTGTTGATATCAGCAATCAGTGGACTTGCATAAATGCTGGAACTAACTTCAGTCTGCCATCTCAGCTCCACGTGTTTTGGACACTTGGTGCTCAACAATGCATCTTCATCACTACAGAAGGTTTACAGATGTTATATTGTAAAGTGTATACATCAAGCCGTACAGATTGCTGACATTATTTGCCTATGCACCTTTGAAATATGTAATGTGCATAATGGTTAGAACTTAGAACAACACATGTCCTCTGGTCTAACTAAATCACTAAATTAAGTTGTGTGCTTGTACCATTTGCAAGTCAGCAGGTGTGCACATAAATCAGGTCATGGATAAAAGAGCTTCACTTAAGTTGGAGTCTTCTTTAGTGAAAGAAAAAAAACACTACACATCAATAATTTGAACAAAAACGTATATTAATCTAACAAACCAAGATACTCCGTTTACAGATATAAAATGTAGTAAGCATTCTATTAAATAACTATGCATTGTGCTCCCTGTATGGTGTTTTCTAGCAGTTTTAAGAATTAATGTGCCAGTGAAATTCAGGAGCAGCAAAAGCATTAGCATCCTTGATATCTAATGCCACATGATATCTATGTGGACAAGTTCGAAGCTATTTTTAGTTCTATCCGAGATCAGCAGATGTTCCAGGCAACAATTTTGCAGAAGCCATACATGGATCCCATGATTTTTCTGTGAATTTCAGGAGATACTCGTGTTTTATCGCAACTTTCACTGTAAAGAGCTATCATAAAACTACACTTCTAAGAGGCGTCAGTGAAGTTCTTACTAGGTTTTGGTCGTAGGCCTCACAACCAAAATCAAGCAAGAGTTTTTCACCTTTTCAGCTCACTATTTTGTCTTTTCATTCTCTTTCTAGGTTGGGTGTGGTAGAGGGGGGGCTGTAAGAGCTTAGTGGGTTTTAACTCTTATGGGAACATGGGATATGAGCACAATTGCTGGGAAAAAATTCCCCAGGGCCCGATGGTCCCTCAGTTTGATAGGTGAGGTCATGCAATCAGATTATGTGCATCATATGTGCAGGCCAAATGGAGCTCAGGTTCATACTTAAGCAACCAGACCAGTGTGTATCAGGATTGGGAATAGCATTCTTCTGCACAAGTAGCCTGCTTAACTATAACATGACATAGAACATCAGGTTCAGATGTGATGAGTTCATTGCACCTTATAGATCAACTAGCAATGTGAAATGTCAATACTCAACTCGTACACAATAATTTAAGCACTGAATATGTCAATTACAGAAATCATACAGTGGTTTAACATAGTTTGTGGGCATAGCGTCATTCTAAGCATAAACAGAGCCTCTGGCGTGAAGGCATGAACAGAGCACTGGCACAGCGATCACAAACAAACTGGTTGAGGTCAACAACAGCAACGAGGCTACGAGGAACCGCGCAGGAAATGGTTCACGCCAACGGATACAGCGAGACTAGCAGAAACGACGGAAGCTAACATATCATCTGATCGTTTCCGGCGCCAGGGATCTAGCAGCGATCCCGAATTTAGAGCGGCGAGCGGGGAGGGGCGGCTGGGCAGTGGGGGAGCGCGACTCACAGGTGGGGGTAGCCGAGCATGTCTTCGCTGGCCTCGCGCTGGCGGAACTTGTTGGTCGTGTTGGCAGCATCCTCCCCCGCGGCGGCCGCGCCCACCGCGAGGAGGGCGCACACGGCGAGGGCGAGGAGGGGACGCATCTGCGGCCGGCGGAGCCTGGGGGTCCGCGGGGCGGCGGTCGCGACGCGCCGCGACGAGGCGGCGGCGAGGGGGGAGGAGATCTCGGCCCGGCGGGCGAGCGGCAGAGCGGGGGTGGAGTGGTGGGGGAGTCGGAGGGAGCGAGCAGGGGGACGAACTCGGAGCGAGCCGCTCGTCGGGGTGGAACGCTGGAATGGCGGAGGAAACGAGGGGGGTTTGTGTAAAGCTGCGGGTCATTTTGGTCTCCTCTCTCTGATGCGTGGGCCCAAGGTGACTGGCCTGACTGGTGGGTCCCCTCACCCGGAGTGCTTCGTAGCACAAATCAGATTCTTGGTTTTCACCAGGATTTTGCATTAATTAACTTACAATTCTCTTCTACTTTTTTTCAAAAAATTATACTCTTTATTGCAAGATATCATCATATTATCTTTTACAAAAGTATCAACAATCTTTATGAATGGATCTTTCATCCGCCCTGCACATACCTTACTTCTAACTACTTTGGCTAAATCATGGGCAGTACAATTAGACTCCCTAGGAGCATGCTAAAAAATAATATGCAGAAAATCACAGGCAAGGTATATATATATACTGTTGTCGATAGACCGAAAGAGCAGCCTATATTCTTCATTGTCCCTATCACCTTGAAGTTATCGGAGTTTACCTCTAAGCGGTTAAACCTGGCTGTAGCAAATTGAGACCAAATCGTAAAGCCAGTGCCTCGGCCATAAACGCATCTATGCACCAAATCGATTTCCCCATTTCCTGGCGTGACGAATCTGCCATTCAAGTATCTGATTACAGCGTCATACGAGACCTTGAGTAAGTTTGGGTTAAAAGCCCCATCCATGTTTAGCTTCACATAATTGTTCCTTTGTCTTTCCCTGCCATGTCGCTTGATCGTCGCCTTTCCATCACTCGCTATAGTATAGTTAGGAACCAAAGCTCTGATTGTCATTGCTATGAACGTAGGTTTTTGGACATTTTCATTATGCACTAACGTTCTCCTCTCACCGTAAATACCAGGAACCAATAGCAATTTTTTCGTTGAATTTCCTAGACCAAGGACCACATATTCTTTGGCTGGTTGTAGCAATAAATATTCTAGCACAACTTCTCCCCGCATGATCCACATCACATGCTTTATCCATAGCAAAGTCCAAACCCGGTTAGTGACATACCTCTTTAGCTTTTGCACAAGTGAATAACATGTGCTTGGTATCCTCCGCTCTTATACCACATGTAGGACATTGCCCACTGACTTTTATATGCCTGTTAGCCAAAGTCACTCGACATGGTAGTGATCCTAACAAAGTTCGCCAGAGAAATTTTTTAACCTTGACTCCAGATAGTCCTCATATTGGTGAATTCTGTGAGGGTCCGACTGTATTTTCTCTAGATATTATGTGTCCATATTGGTTGTGCCACTCTGCAAAGTATGTCGATCTCACTGAGAATCTTCTATTTTTGAATAAGTTTCATGCTACAAAATCAAACATATCAAATTCAGGCAACGGAATCGCAAGGATCCACACCATATCAACTTGTCAGAATGTTTGAGAAACCAACTCTTCATCCCAATGACCCGTATCAGGGTCAATGAAATCACTTAATTTTGATAGTAAATTGCCCCCACGAGCCGTGATCACTTTCTTGGTAGGTGAGTTAGGGATCCATTCATCATCCAAACATTGATCTGATTACCATCACCGATCATCCATATATGACCTTTTTAGTGTCTGCACCCTTGACATAATACTTTAATTTGCCATGTGGGAATGAGGCTCTCTTTTTTAGAGTTGCATTCAAAATATCACAATCTAGATAATATTTGGATTTGAGAACACGAGGACAAAAGGAATCCGGATTACCAATTAATCTCCAAGCCTATTTCGCCAACAGGGCTAGGTTAAAACAATGAATATCTCGAAATCCCATTCCACCTTCTTTCTTTGGCACACACAACTTCCACCATGCAAGCCAGTGCATTCTCCTATGAGTGCCATCGTCACCCCACCAATAATGCAACATCACGTCTGTAATTCCTTTACAAGTATGTTTTGGAATTTTGAAAGCCGACAGTGCATAAGATGATATAGCACGCACATTGATTTGAGTAGCACTTCCTTTCCTCATGTTGAAAGTTGCATTTCCTTCCATCCCACAATTCTTTTCATAACTCGATCCACCAAAAACTGGAAACAATCTGTCTTATGTAAACCCACAGTGAATGGTAAGCCTAGATAAATATCTGATAGTGCATCGGTCATTATATTCAAACTGCTGCAAATTTGTTCCTTCATCTCAACTCTAGTATTAGGTATAAAAAACACACTTGACTTGTCCACACTAAGTTTATGTCCCGAAGCGGCACAATATGATGCAAAAATTTCTTTCAAACACTCAGCATTCTCAATATTGGCCTTCATCGTGATTAATGAATCATCTGCAAACAATAGATTAGTGATGGTTGGCGCTTCCCTACACACCTTTACTCCCTCAAGCTTTCCTTCCTCCTCGGCTTTATTAAGCAAAGCAGTTAATCCTTCAGTACATACAGAAACAAATAAGGCGATAATGGAACGCATTGTCTCAAGCCTCTAGACGGTTTAAAAGTTGTTCTGAGTTAAAACGTATACGGTATTCCATTGTACTAACACATTGCATAACCAGTTTAACCCACTCCTCATGAAATCCCAATTTCAGCCGAATACCTTCCAGAAACGGTCATTCAACCCAGTCATATGCCTTATGCATGTCCAGCTTCACCGCACACCAACCATTATGTCCCTTTCTCCTGTCCTTTATCACATGAAAACTTTCATAAGCTACCAAGACATTGTTTGTGATTAGATGCCCACGAACAAAAGCACTATGCATTGGGCTAATAATGTCTGGTAAAAAAGCTTTCAGCCTTGCTGCTAGCATCTTTGAGATTACATTGCATATACTGATAGGCCGAAATTGAGTCACTTTCTCCGAAGAATTTAATTTTTGGAGCAAAACTATAGGCCGGACAATTCTCTTCTACTTAATTATTGAATGAGAGAAATATTTTGCCTCTGTTTTAAATATTTTTTTCACCAAGCCATGTATCTCCCGGCAAACCAAGAGGATGAGGAGATTATATTTGAAGTTTTAAAAAAGTCAAAAGCAAATCAGCATGAAAGTTTTATCCAGTAGGTCTCATGACTTAGGGTTTGCTCTCCTCTGCCAAGGACTTTCTTCGACATAAGTCCAACATATCTACTGTTGCACATTTAGTTATATCCGGGTTTCTTTGTACGACACATGTTAAAAGCCATTCGTCACTTTTGCTTCATGGGTTTTGGCCATCGATCTCAACTTTGTACAAAAATCGGACACCAAGGTGTTGTATCATGCTGGAGCGTACTACGGGGATGGCTTATCCACTCGCCTGACCTTGGCGATGACTTGGTGCCTGGGTATTTATTGGTTTAAGGTTTTAGGGTTCAATGGGGGTGCCAAGAAAAACTTGAGTGTAAGTAGCAAGATCGATGCCCTAGCAGAACCAAAGATGATCGATGACATGTTGTGGGGATTGGTTTGGAGAAAGAGGAGTTCAGAGTAAAAAAAAAGAGGAGTTTGAAGGTGTTGTTTTTTAAGAAACAAAAGATGTGGCGAATGAATGAATCGAATGGATGGCGGTTGCACTGCATAGGAAGAATCACTTCACATCTCATACTTTCTTTGCTCACATGAGGGTTGCGGTCCAGAAGATCAAATTCCGCGCCTTGGGGGCTCTTTTGTATTATCCAGTGTTTCTTGCCTAGGGGATTGGTTGAAGATTTTAGAAGGCGACTTCATGGACTTAGGATTTCTCAAAGTTCGGACAAAGCACATATTAAGATGACAATTTTTCATACAAAACACTATAGGAATCATTGAACATGAAGTGTTGCATTGTCAGCAAGCCCAAGTTGTCGTGTGGGTTGGAGGGGCGGTAAATTCACCGTGCTTGCATGAATTATTTGCAACTAGTCAGCTAGCAACATCAATGTAGTTGAATGTGTGGGGTTTCTGAGCCCAAACAAGAGCTTATAGCGGTTACACAAACATATCTAGTGTACAACATAAACTATACCCTAGTCAAACAAATATAAAATCTTGTGTTATACTCAACACATTACACATGCCTCTACATCTCTAGGCTCTTGAGGACCATGGGAAGACCAAACTTGGGCCGTAGTGTGATCACGTCCATGGGGGCATGGACATACTTAGGGGATAGGAAGAAGGAGAACCTCTGAAGAATCATAACGATCACAATCTTGGCCTCGATCATCGCGAAGTTTTGCCCAATGCACGACCTTGGCCCACCAGAGAAAGACAAGAATGCATTAGGATGCTTTGCTGCCCGCATCACTCCGTTTTCGAACCTGAGAGGATTGAATTCATGGACATCCTCTCCCCATACCTCCTTGTCACGGTGTATCGTCGCGATGGGGATGGTCAGGACCGTGCCTTTGGGCACCGTGATGCCACCGACCTCAAGATCTGAACCTGCCTTTCTCTGAATGGTCGACAAAGGACTGTATAACCTAAGAGTTTCTAGCAGGAACACGTTGATTAGCTTCAATTTGTTGAGCACGTCACCGGCGGGAACCTCATTACCGCACTCTCTCACCACCTCCGCCCTGAGCTTCTGCTGCCATTCTGGATGTGTGCTCAACAAGAACATGGTCCATGAAAGCATGTGCGAGCTAGTGTCGTGGCCAGCGAAGAAGAAGGTCTTGCACTCGTCTATGATCTCGTCCATGCTTAGAAGCGGTTCCTGGCCGTGCTCCTCCGGAGTGCACGCCTCCAACATCAGCCCGAGCAGGTCGTTCCCGTACCCCATGGTGTCCTTGGTTGCGAGCCGACTCTTGATGATGTCGGTGAGCATGCCCCTCACCTCCTTGTCGAGCCTCCATATCTTGAGGTTCTTTTGCGTTGGCAGGTACCTGATGACCATCGAATTCCATGAACACATGCATGCTCCAATATACAGATTATAATCTTGCAGTATTGTTTTGAACCAAGTTACAAAATGAAAAAAGGAAGCAAGTAGTTAAGCACCTAAATGCCCGGATTTGGACATTGTAAACGGTGGAGAAGGCAAGGAATAGGAGCTCCCTCTGCGCGAGAAAGACTCGCTTCCCCTCTCTGTAGCTAGCTCCGAACGCCGTGTGGGAAATGACATCCGCGGTGAGCTCCTCGAACTGGCTGCCCAGCTCGATCTCCGCCGCGCCGCCTCCCTCGTCCACCTTCGCTTTCCACTCCGACATGATTGACCCGGCACAGTCCGACATGGTCGCCGTCATCACCTGTCGCTCGTGCCATACCAATGGCAGCTGTTAAGTTAGCGCTGGAGCTGGATGACGCACGTCGATCGTGTGGTTCCTGCGTACGTACCTTGAGCTTGTCCATGTTGAAGGCAGGGTGGACGACCTTGCGGTGGCGCTTCCACTCGTCGCCGTCCGCGAACACGAGCCCCTTGCCGAGCAGGCGGGCGATGTGCGGGTTCCCGGTGTTCTTGGGGTACAGCCCGGTGCGGTCCAGGAGCACCTGGCTCACCATGCTCACGTCCGCCACGCACAGGGTCGGCCGCGCTCCGAACCAGTACAAGAACGTGCGTCCTGCAGTGCACAGACCACAGAGCACAGGGTCGGCATGGAATCATGGAAGGAATTACAGATGCAGGCCGATGAGTTTGGTACCGTGGACGGGGATCCATTCGCGCATGTGAGGCTGCACCATGGGGACGAGGTCGTGGGAGCCGACGTCCAGCACGGCGCCGGCGGTGGCGGCGCGGAGCCGCTTGATCTCGCCGAGGTTCCCGGCCAGGAACCTGTAGCCCGGCCCGGCCACGCCCTGCGCGCGGAGCTGCCGGGCGATGGCGCGCGGCCTCCACACCAGCGCGCTCAGCACCCACGTTGCCAGCACCGCCGCGGCCGCCGCCACAACCGCCCACACGAAATCCATCGGTGGCTAGACCTGCAGCTTGCACGCACGCACGGCTCGGTGCGGTGGCGGAGAAGAAAATCTGAAAATGTCAGCGACGACCGACCTGCATGTACGCCTGCGCTACTGCCTGTGAGCTGAGAGTGACCGGGAAATGCGTGCGAATGCAGCCAAAATTTTCATCGATCTCGTGCACGCAAGCGACCAGATCCGCCATTGCAGCCGAGACATTTCATTTCTATACAGTGGGGATCCAGGCGCAGATTTCAGTGACATCGTCCCCTCGTGCCCCGTTGACTAAGTAATTAACTAGCCTTTCTTTGCAGTGCTGAGCAGGATTAGATGATGGTACATGGATTAACAATTAGTCAATTATTAGTCCAACATGTCGAAAGTAAATAAAACAAAGAAAATAAACTGTCAAGATAACATCATACACAAAACAAATGACTTGTGCATACGTCTAGATATACCCTTTTGTGCATATGTATATGTATTCAATCTCTTGTAATTGTCTATGTGTATGAGAGGAATACAATGTCCACTCAATGTGGATTACACTGTCTTGCACTACGGATGTATCAGACCTTATTTCTTAGTTTACCGGCAAACATGTCCGTGTGTTGCAACGGCAGTAAAAAGTATATCTCAAGGCGACGATGTAGAGGTACTTCTGTTACGAGCATGCATGTAAAGGTAATTCTTTGGACATCTTGCGAGAAGCATCGGGGTCTTTGTCTCTGCCGACCACCCTGCACCTCTTTGGTTTAGTAACACACCATTATCTCTCTTGAGAACTTTTTGTGTCCACACAGTTAGTCAAAAGTACAGTAAATTCAATGAAGAACATACACAACTTTGTGCGAAATTAAAAGTAATAATGGTAAGATGATCATATGCCAATGTTAAGGATCACTCTCCCTTAAGCAACTAAGAACAGACAAAAGAGGGGATCTGAATAATGACTTGCTCTCTTTATCAAATGCAGGCGTAATGATGAATTTTGTAAGCTTATGACCAACGTCAAAAGCTCTCAATAAAAAGGAACATTAGTTTAACCTATACTTAGATACTCAAATTATAGATTTTTTGGTTCAAAAGTCAGTATTAAGTTTCTTATAATAAGGTTAAAATATGAAAGAGGCAGAAGCAGCAACACATGATTGGACACTGAGAAGTCGGTTTTGTTGGGGAACGTAGTAATTTTAAAAAAAATCCTACGCACACACAGGATCATGGTGATGCATAGCAACGAGAGGGGAGAGTGTGTCCACGTACCCTCGTAGACCGAAAGCGGAAGCGTTAGCACAACGCAGTTGATGTAGTCGTACGTCTTCACGATCCAGCCGATCAAGTACCGAACGCACGACACCTCCGAGTTCAACACACGTTCAACTCGATGACGTCCCTCGAACTCCGATCTAGTCGAGCTTTGAGGAAGAGTTCCGTCAGCACGACGGCGTGGTGACGATGATGATGTTCTACCGACGCAGGGCTTCACCTAAGCACCGTTACGATATTATCGAGGTGGATTATGGTGAAGGGGGGCACCGCACACGGCTAAGAGATCCAAGGAATCAATTGTTGTTTCTATGGGGTGCCCCTTGCCTCAGTATATAAAGGAGGGGAGGAGGGGAGGGGCCGGCCCTCTCTATGCCGCGCCCTGGGGATGGAGTAGGACTCCCCCCCCCCTCAATGTAGTAGGAGTAGGAGTCAAGGAAAGGGAAGAAAGAAGGGAAGGAAGGAGGAGGCGCAACCCCTCCCCCTAGTCCAATTCGGACTAGGCCTTGGCGGGCGCGCGGCCTGCCCTAGGCAGCCCCTCTCCCTTTCCCGTATGGCCCAATAAGGCCCAATACTTCTCCCCGACGAATTCCCCGTAACTCTCCGGTACTCCAATAAATACCCGAATCACTCGGAACCTTTCTGATGTCCGAATATAGTCGTCCAATATATCGATCTTTACGTCTCGACCATTTCGAGACTCCTCGTCATGTCCCCGATCTCATCCAGGACTCCAAACTACCTTTGGTACATCAAAACACATAAACTCATAATATAACCATCATCGAACTTTAAGCGTGCGGACCCTACGGGTTCGAGAACTATGTAGACATGACCGAGACATGTCTCCGGTCAATAACCAATAGCGGAATCTGGATGCTCATATTGGCTCCCACATATTCTACGAAGATCTTTATCGGTCAAAACCGCATAACAACATATGTTGTTTCCTTTGTCATTGGTATGTTACTTGCCCGAGATTCGATCGTCGGTATCTCAATACTTAGTTCAATCTCGTTACCGGCAAGTCTCTTTACTCGTTCCGTAATACATCATCCCGCAACTAACTCATTAGTTGCAATGCTTGCAAGGCTTATATTGATGTGCATTACCGAGTGGGCCCAGAGATACCTCTCCGACAATCGGAGTGACAAATCCTAATCTCGAAATACGCCAACCCAACAAGTACCTTTGGAGACACCTGTAGAGCACCTTTATAATCACCCAGTTACGTTGTGACGTTTGGTAGCACACAAAGTGTTCCTCCGGTAAACGGGAGTTGCATAATCTCATAGTCATAGGAACATGTATAAGTCATGAAGAAAGCAATAGCAACATACTAAACGATCAAGTGCTAAGCTAACGGAATGGGTCAAGTCAATCACATCATTCTCCTAGTGATGTGATCCCGTTAATCAAATGATAACTCTTTGTCCATGGCTAGGAAACATAACCATCTTTGATTAATGAGCTAGTCAAGTAGAGGCATACTAGTGACACTCAGTTTGTCTATGTATTCACACATGCATCATGTTTCCGGTTAATACAATTCTAGCATGAATAATAAACATTTATCATGAAATAAGGAAATAAATAATAACTTTATTATTGCCTCTAGGGCATATTTCCTCCAGTCTCCCACTTGCACTAGAGTTGATAATCTAGTTCACATCATCATGTGATTCAACACCAATATTCACATCTGTATGTGATTAACACTATCAACACCCGAAGGGTTTACTAGAGTCAATAATCTAGGTCACATCACTATGTGATTAACACCCAAAGAGTACTAAGGTATGATCATGTTTTGCTCGTGAGAGAAGTTTAGTCAACGGGTTTGTCACATTCAGAGCCGTATGTATTTTGCAAATATTCTATGTCTACAATGCTCTGCACGGAGCTACTCTAGCTAATTGCTCCCACTTTCAATATGTATCCAGAATGAGACTTAGAGTCATGTGGGTCGGTGTAAGAGCTTGCATCGATGTAACTCTTTACGACGAACTCTTTTATCACCTCCATAATCGAGAAACATCTCATTAGTCCTCACTAAGGATATTCTTGACCGCTGTCCAGTGATCTACTCTTAGATCAAAATTGAATTCCTTTGCCAAATTCAGAGCAAGGTATACAATAGGTCTGGTACACAACATAGCATACTTTATAGAACCTATGACTGAGGCATAGGGAATGACTTTTCATTCTCTTTCTATTTTCTGCCATGGTCGGGTTTTGAGTCTTACTCAACTTCACACATTTGCATCACAGGCAAGAACTCTTTCTTTGACTGTTCCATTTTGAACTACTTTAAAATCTTGTCAAGGTATGTACTAATTGAAAATCTTATCATGCATCTTGATCTATCTCAATAGATCTTGATGCTCAATATGTAAGTAGCTTTACTAAGGTCTTTCTTTGAAAAACTCCTTTCAAACACTCCTTTATGCTTTCTAGAAAATTCTACATCATTTCCGATCAACAATATGCCATTCACATATACTTATCAGAAAGGCTGTAGTGCTCCCACTCACTTTCTTGTAAATACAGACCGTTCCAAAAGTCTGCATAAAACCATATGCTTTGATCAACTCATCAAAGCGTATATTCCAACTCCGAGATGCTTGCACCAGTCCATTGATGGATTGCTGGAGCTTGCACACTTTGTTAGCACCTTTAGGATTGACAAAACCTTCTGGTTGCATCATATACAACTCTTCTTTAATAAATCCATTAAGGAATGCAGTTTTGACATCCATTTGGCAGATTTCATAAAATGTGGCAATTGCTAACATGATTCGGACAAACTTAAGCATCGATATGAGTGAGAAAATCTCATCGTATTCAACACCTTGAACTTGTCGAAAAACTTTTTGCGACAAGTCGAGCTTTGTAGATAGTAACACTACTATCAGCGTCCGTCTTCCTCTTGAAGATCCATTTATTTTCTATGGCTTGCCGATCATCGGGCAAGACAACCAAAGTCCACACTTTGTTCTCATACATGGATCCCATCTCAGATTTCATGGCCTCAAGCCATTTCGCGGAATCTGGGCTCATCATCGCTTCCTCATAGTTCGTAGGTTCATCATGGTCTAGTAACATGACTTCCAGAACAGGATTACCGTACCACTCTGGTGCGGATCTTATTCTGGAAGACCCACGAGGTTCGGTAGCAACTTGATCTGAAGTTTCATGATCATCATCATTAACTTCCTCACTAATTGGTGTAGGAATCACTGGAACTGTCTTCTGGGATGAACTACTTTCCAATAAGGGAGAAGGTACAATTACCTCATCAAGTTCTATTTTCCTCCCACTCACTTCTTTCGAGAGAAACTCCTTCTCTAGAGAGGATCCATCTTAGCAACGAATATCTTGCCTTCGGATCTGTGATAGAAGGTGTACCCAACAGTTTCCTTTGGGTATTCTATGAAGGCGCACTTCTCCGATTTAGGTTCGAGATTATCAGGTTGAAACTTTTTCACATAAGCATCGCAGCCCCAAACTTTAAGAAACGGCAACTTTGGTTTCTTGCCAAACCACAGTTCATAAGCCGTCGTCTCAACGGATTTCGATGGTGCCCTATTAAAGTGAATGCAACTGTCTCTAATGCATAACCCCAAAATGATAGTGGTAAACCGATAAGAGACATCATAGGTCGCACAATATCCAATAAAGTGCGGTTACGACGTTCAGACACGCCATAACGTTGTGGTGTTCCAGGTGGTGTGAACTGTGAAACTATTCCACATTGTTTTATATGAAGGCCAAACTCGTAACTCAAATATTCTCCTCCATGATCAGATCGTAGAAACTTTATTTTGTTGTTACGATGATGCTCCACTTCACTCTGAAATTCTTTGAACTTTTCAAATGTTTCAGACTTGTGTTTCATTAAGTAGATATACTCATATATGCTCAAATCATCTTGTGAAGGTCAGAAAATAACGATACCTGCCACGAGCATCAATACTCATTGGACCGCATACATCAGTATGTATTATTTCCAATAAGTCACTAGCTCGTTCCATTGTTCCGGAGAACGGAGTTTTAGTCATCTTGCCCATAAGGCACGGTTCGCAAGCATCAAATGATTCATAATCAAATGATTCAAAAAATCCATCTTTATGGAGTTTCTTCATGCGCTTTACACCGATATGACCCAAATGGCAGTGCCACAAATATGTTGCACTATCATTATCAACTTTGCATCTTTTGGCATCAATATTATGAATATGTGTATCACCATGATCAAGATTCAATAAACCATCAACATTGGGTGTATGACCATAGAAGGTTTTATTCATGTAAACAGAATAACAATTTATTCTCTGTCTTAGATGAATAATCGCATCGCAATAAACATGATCTAATCATATTTATGCTCAACGCAAATACCAAATAACATTTATTTAGGTTCAACACTAATCTCGAAAATATAGGGAGTGTACGATGATGATCATATCAATCTTGGAACCACTTCCAAACACACATCGTTACTTCACCCTCAACTAGTCTCTATTTATTCTGTAACTCCTGTTTCGAGTTACTAATCTTAGCAACCGAACAAGTATCAAATACTCAGGGGCTACTATAAACACTAGTAAGGTACACATCAACAACCTGTATATCAAATATGCCCTTGTTCACTTTGCCATCCTTCTTATCCACCAAATATTCAGGGCATTTCCGCTTCCAGTGACCATTTCCTTTGCAGTAGAAGCACTTAGTTTCAGGCTTTGGTCCAGCTTTGGGCTTCTTCACGGGAGTGACAACTTGCTTGCCATTCTACTTGAAGCTCCCTTTCTTTTCCTTTGCCCTTTTCTTGAAACTAGTGGTCTTATCAATCATCAACACTTGATGTTCTTTTCTTGATTTCTACCTTCGTCGATTTCAGCATCACAAAGAGCTCGGGAATCATTTTCGTCATCCCTTGCATTATAGTTCATCACAAAGTTCCAGTAACTTGGTGATGGTGACTAGAGAACTCTGCCAATCACTATCTTATCTGGAAGATTAACTCCCACTTGATTCAAGCGATTGTAGTACTTAGACAATCTAAGAACTTGCTCACTAGTTGAGCAATTCTCCTCCATATTTTAGCTATAGAACTTGTTGGAGACTTCATATCTCTCAACTCGGGTATTTGCTTGAAATATTAACTTCAACTCCTGGAACATCTCATATGGTCCATGACGTTCAAAACGTCTTTGAAGTCCTGATTCTAAGCCGTTAAGCATGGTCCCGGTTCGTAAGGGCCTTTAGTCCCGGTTCAAGAACCGGGACTAATTGGTCGTTACTAATACCTCCACCCATTAGTCCCGGTTCAAACACGAACCGGGACCAATGTGCCTCCACGTGGCCCTGTGCGCCGAGCCCAGTCAGGGGGCCTTTTGTCCCGGTTGGTGGCACCAACCGGGACCAAAAGTCCATGTTTTTTTTAGAAAAGTGGCTACTTTAGGGGTTTTGGGGGTTATTTTTAGGTTGTTATTAGCTAGCTAATAGAGAGAAGTGTCCTCTCTTATATCTTCGTCCTTGGTTTACCAATTGCTGCTGCTATATATGTTCATTTCACGAGCTGATATAATAATTAACTCATGGATGCTTGCATCATACATCATCATATATAATAACAAGTCCTACTAATCATGCATCATCATACAACTTCTACTTGTTATTAATAATAAGTCATACGATCATCATCCTCATAGTCATCGAACCCAACCCTACATAATTGTTCTTAGCACATGATCATTAGTATCAGGTAGGACATGACCTAAACACCCTTAAGGTAAAATAGCTTAAAACAATATAGACCCTGACTCTCCATTATGAAGAATGGCGATCATCCTGTCTCCAATTTTTGCCCTTCGCTGATTGTTGCTTCCAAGAAGCTCCTTACGACTGTCCATACATTTTTTCCATTCTTTGATTGTCATGTCTCCACTTCTTTTAGAAACCCGGTATGGACAGTTCAGATTCGCAGGAAGACCTGGTTGTATGTTCAAAACATGAAGGCTACCGTGTGTATACATCAGATGAGGCACACAATCATTCGGGATTATCTGTTGAAAAATATAGTAATAACTTCGTAGTTAGCAATGATATAATGTACTAGTTTTAGAAGTGTGCAAAAAGATGCACAGATGTCATAATAGTAAAAAATCTTACCAGGGTATCTCCATGGTAGTTACCATAGTTCAACACGTGCACTAGTGGCACATATTGACCATAATGTTGAGGAGTTTGATTATAGACATTGTAATTCTCAAGATCAGTACAAAATGCGACCAGATGATTTTTCTCCTGATAAGTTAGTTCGGAGCCTTCGGTGTAGTAGGTTCTGTCTACCATCTTTCGCACATTCTTTGAAGAATGAAAATAAGCTGTCAATGGAAAATAAGTTGTCAACTATTTTGAAATAAACAATATAAATTACTTAATAACTATGTTAAGCTCACATGGGGGAAGAATTGGAGGTGTATCCACAAGGACGAAAATCGTAGGTCTCTCTTGCGCGATTGTAGGATCACCAAGATCCATGGTGATAAGCATACCCTCATCAAAACCATACATCTTGCAAAGTGCTTCCCAGTTTTTGCAACCAAAATGGGTTACACTCTGAGCATTGTACATCTTTACTTGAAAATCCACACCATGATGGGTACTTAGGATAATTTTTTTGGTTTCCATACTTTCATGGTCTTCAAAACCCATCCTCTCCAAGACATAGCGTCTTGCAAAGCATGGGATAAGCTAGTCGAATTGGAAAAGATGAAAAATATACGTTAAAATAGTTGAAGTCGTGCTTAATTACGAAAAAAACTATTGTCGTCGTTGCGTACCATATGAACATCGAAGGTCTCCTCGAGCTTAATGCTGAAGCGCCGATCTTCGTCCAGCTCAATGAACCTGTCGCACATACCTCGGTCGTCGTGACACCAGTCGCACTCCCCCGGGCGGTTTTCATCGTCCGAGTACGACATTTTCGGCCTAAGTTCATAATTCAAATATTAAATATATGTACTAAAAAACCTAAATTAGGTCATTATTATTAATCACGGGTTGACTATCGGTGATGGTATGTAGCTCCTCCTTTCATTCCCGAGTGCATTATTACAACAAATTGTCTAGCACATAGGAATGAAGGAGAAGCTACCCCCACGACGGCGTGGATGATGGAGGGGGCTCCTAGATTTCTGCATGGAGTGCTCTTCAATTTTAGCATTCAAAGTAGGAGTACTTTTCCAATATGAGCATTCAATAAGCAAAACCAAATCGTAAAATAAAGTAGTATTCAAATTAGCATGCATTCAATTATAACCAAAAGTACATCATCTCTTGTGTCCATACATTGTCGAATACTCCTCGAATACTATCATACATATAGCATCGCTAATTAATACAGCTAGAACCGTAGCGCCCGACGGGTATCGTCGCGGGCGGTGGACACCCAAAGATAAGGAATGATCACAGGATCATAGCTCCAGTGAGATCCCTGAAGAACCTGCTAGGTATTGTCGAACCTGCCCTCCAACGCAACCATGTAGCGACGGACGTGCTCGTCCTCGTCGCTGACACGGTGACGTACCACCTCCGCGGTGTCCGGAAGCCTCGGCGCCATCACTGGCCCACGCGACCGCCACCAAACAAGGATCAGGTCAACAACGGGCTGCCTCCTCACCAACCTACGTCCCCAGAAGGTAGCACCTCGCAATACCAGCCCGGCGGAGCCCAGTCCTGAACATGGCCCTGATCAAGCAGGCCTCCACCGCCGAGTCGACGACGACGAGGATGCGGGATAGGCATCGTCGACGTCGATGCGGGAACTACGTACTTCTATATATAGTTAAATAAAGTAGTTTTATTAATTAAATCAACTATCTAGTTCAACTACTAAGCACTTACTACAAATAAATAAAGTAATACTTACTAAAAACAAATTAAGTAGCACTTACTAAAAATCTAAATAAAATAGTAATTATATTTTCCTAACTAGCTAGTTCAATTATAGTACTTAATTACTAACACAATCTAAATATCACCAAAAAATCTATTAACAATAATATCACCAAACATACTATGAACAAATTAATAGGAAAAAAAATCTATTAACAGAAAAAAAATCTAACACAATATGAACAAATTAATTACACCAAAATAATCTATTAACAGAAAAAAATCTAACACAATATGAACACATTAATTACACCAAAAAAAATCTATTAACAGAAAAAAAATCTAACACAATATAAACAAATTAATTACACCAAAAAAATCTATTAACAGAAAAATAATCTAACACAATATGAACAAATTAATTACACCAAAAAAATCTAACACAATATGAACAAATTAATTACACCAAAAAAAATCTATTAACAGAAAAAAATCTAACACAATATGAACAAATTAATTACACCAAAAAAATGTAACACAATATGAACAAATTAATTACACCAAAAAATCTATTAACAGAAAAAAAAATCTAACACAATATGACCAAATTAATTACACCAAAAAAATCTATTAACAGAAAAAAATCTAACACAATATGAACAAATTAATTACACCAAAAAAATCTATTAACAGAAAAATAATTTAACACAATATGAACAAATTAATTACACAATCTAAATTGACATACTATGAACTACATATCTAAATTACTACACATCTAATCTAACAAAAAAAATCTATAAACTACAAAAAAATCTAAAAAAAATCATAAAACATTGCTCACGGCGAGGTCGACGGCGACGGCGAGGTGCGGCGCGGGGCGGCGACGGCGTCAGGGCGGCAGGGCGGGGCGGGGCGGCGACGGCGTCGGGGCGGGGCTGGGCGGCGACAGCGTCGGGGCGGGGCGGCGACGGCATCGGGGCGGGGCGGCGATGGCGAGGTGACGGCAGGCGACGGCGCGCGGCGTCGGGAGATCGAGAGGAGGAGGAGAGATCGAAGTGGGGATGCGGTTCTGAAATTTTCCTTATATAGCTAAGCCTTTAGTCCCGGTTGGTGGCGCCAACCGGGACCAATGACCCCCTTTAGTCCCGGTTGGTACCGCCAACCGGGACCAAAGGTCACTTTTCAGCAGCCCAAAGGGCGGGAAGCAGAGGGCTTTGGTCCCGGTTGGAGCCACCAACCGGGACTAAAGGAGGGCATTGGTCCCGGTTGGAGCCACGAACCGGGACCAATGGTCGTGTGCTGGCACGGTGCGGCACGAAAGTTTAGTCCCACCTCGCTAGCTGAGAGGGGCGCGCAGTGGTTTATAAGCCCCACTGCCGCACCCCTCTCGAGCTCCTCTCCACTGCAGGCTTACGGGCCTACTTACTACCGCGTTGCCTGATGGGCCTACTGGGCCACCTGCGGGCCTGAATCCTGGCCCATGGTGGGTTTCCAGTCGTATTCAGGCCGTGCGTGCCGAGTAGGAGGCACTTTTTTCCCTTTACTTATTGTTGCTATTTTTATTTTTTCCCCAGATTTTTTGTTTTGTTTTCTGCATTATTTATTTTCTTTTGTTTTTTTGCTTTATTTTTTAATTCTTTTTTGCTTTTAGTTTTAGAACAATTTTAAACTTTCTGTTAGTGCCATTAGTTCTCAAATTTGAAAACATTTTTTTTTGTTTTTTTGTTTTGTTTCGTGCTTTATTTATTTTATTTTGTTTCTACTTACAACAAAATACTTATTGTTGCTATTTTTATTTTTTTCCCAGATTTTTTGTTTTGTTTTCTGCATTATTTATTTTCTTTTCTTTTTTTGCTTTATTTTTTAATTCTTTTTTGCTTTTAGTTTTAGAAAAATTATAAACTTTCTGTTAGTGCCATTAGTTTTCAAATTTGAATACACTTTTTTGTTTTCTTTTTGCTTTATTTATTTTATTTTTTTCCAGTTTTTTTCTTTTGTTTTGTGCATTATTTATTTTCTTTTGTTTTCTGCATTAAAGCATTTCAAATGAACTCTCAAAAAGTTGAAAGTTGAAAGTTGGCATGGTATCACGAGGGCCAAACCATAATGGGCTGCCTTTGGTCCCAGTTCGTCCCACCAACCGGGGCCAATGGTGGTCGGCCAGGACCAAGGCCCATTGGTCCCGGTTCGTCCCACCAACCGGGACCAAAAGGTCCAGACGAACCGGGACCAATGGCCCACGTGGCCCAGCCGGCCCCCTGGCCTCACGAACCGGGTCCAATGCCCCCATTGGTTCCGGTTCTGGATTGAACCGGGACTAATGGGCCGACCCGGCCGGCCTGGACCATTGCCCCCTTTTTAGTCCCACCTCGCCAAGCGAGAGACACTCGCAGCTGTTTATAAGTCCTGAGTGCAGATACGATGAAGAAGAGGCTCAATGCTCACCTGCACGTTGGTTCGCTTCAAGCCTTGAGGAATAGGGTAGACTGCACGGAGCTATGTGCAGTGTAGTTTACACTATTCCGAAAGGCTTGAAGCGAATTAACTAGCATTGCGCCTCTTTTTTATTTTTAATGACTTATTACCATACAGAAATAAATAGAAAAAATAAATATAGCAGAAAAGAAAAAACTATATAAAAAACTACTCAGAAATAAATAGAAGAAAAAATAGTTGTGATTAAGTTTACTAAAATCTTTTTTATTTTAATGACTTATTACAACTCAGAATAAATAGAAAAAAATAAATATAGCAGAAAAGAAAAAAAAAACTATATAAAAAACTACTCAGAAATGAGCATAGATGCGCTTATAGAGAAAATTAGACCTAAATTCATAATAAATTTCTACTAACTTTAGAGAAATTCAATATGAATTTAAGTCAAATTCCCTGTATAAGGGCATCTATTTTCACTTTGAGAGGAGCTCAACAAGGGAGAGAGGGAGGGGCTTATAAACCGGTGTGAGTCCCCTTCGGTTGGCGAGGTGGGACTAAACTCTGGCCGCAACGAGGACCACCCCTTTAGTCCCGGTTCGTGCCACCAACCGGGACTAATGGGCTGCCTTTGGTCCCGGATCGTACCACGAACCGGGGCCAATGGTGGTGGGCCAGGACCAAGGCCCATTGGTCCCGGTTCGTCCCACCAACCGGGACCAAAAGGTCTAGAAGAACCGGGACCAATGGCCCACGTGGCCCGCCCGGCCCCCAGGGCTCACGAACCGGGTAAAATGCGCCCATTGGTCCCGGTTCTGGATTGAACCGGGACTAATGGGCTGACCCGGCCTGGACCATTGCCCCCTTTTCTACTAGTGTCAGTATATAAAGGAGGGGAGGAGGGGAGGGGCCGGCCCTCTCTATGGCGCGCCCTGGGGATGGAGTAGGACTCCCCCCTTCCATGTAGTAGGAGTAGGAGTCAAGGAAAGGGAAGAAAGAGGGAAGGAAGGAGGGGGCGTAGCCCCTCGCCCTAGTCCAATTCGGACTAGGCCTTGGCGGGCACGCGGCCTGCCCTAGGCAGCCCCTCTCTCTTTCCCGTATGGCCCAATAAGGCCCAATACTTCTCCCCGGCGAATTCCCGTAACTCTCTGGTACTCCGATAAATACCCGAATCACTCGGAACCTTTCTGATGTCCGAATATAGTCGTCCAATATATCGATCTTTACGTCTCGAACATTTCGAGACTCCTCGTCATGTCCCCGATCTCATCCGAGACTCCAAACTGCCTTCGGTACATCAAAACACATAAACTCATAATATAACCGTCATCGAACTTTAAGCGTGCGGACCCTACGGGTTCGAGAACTATGTAGACATGACCGAGACACGTCTCCGGTCAATAACCAATAGCGGAATCTGGATGCTCATATTGGCTCCCACATATTCTACGAAGATCTTTATCGGTCAAAACCGCATAACAACATACGTTGTTCCCTTTGTCATCGGTATGTTACTTGCCCGAGATTCGATCGTCGGTATCTCAATACCTAGTTCAATCTCGTTACCAGCAAGTCTCTTTACTCATTCCGTAATACATCATCCCGCAACTAACTCATTAGTTGCAATGCTTGCAAGGCTTATATTGATGTGCATTACCGAGTAGGCCTAGAGATACCTCTCCGACAATCGGAGTGACAAATCCCAATCTCGAAATACGCCAACCCAACAAGTACCTTTGGAGACACCTGTAGAGCACCTTTACAATCACCCAGTTATGTTGTGACGTTTGGTAGCACACAAAGTGTTCCTTCGATAAACGGGAGTTGCATAATCTCATAGTCATAGGAACATGTATAAGTCATGAAGAAAGCAATAGAAACATACTAAACGATCAAGTGCTAAGCTAACGGAATGGGTCAAGTCAATCACATCATTCTCCTAGTGATGTGATCCCGTTAATCAAATGACAACTCTTTGTCCATGGCTAGGAAACATAACCATCTTTGATTAATGAGCTAGTCAAGTAGAGACATACTAGTGACACTCAGTTTGTCTTTGTATTCACACATGTATCATGTTTACGGTTAATACAATTCTAGCATGAATAATAAACATTTATCATGAAATAAGGAAATAAATAATAACTTTATTATTGCCCCTAGGGCATATTTCCTCCAGTCTCCCACTTGCACTAGAGTTGATAATCTAGTTCACATCATCATGTGATTCAACACCAATATTCACATCTGTATGTGATTAACACTATCAACACCCGAAGGGTTTACTAGAGTCAATAATCTAGGTCACATCACTATGTGATTAACACCCAAAGAGTACTAAGGTAGGATCATGTTTTGCTCGTGAGAGAAGTTTAGTCGACGGGTCTGTCACATTCAGAGCCGTATGTACTTTGCAAATATTCTATGTCTACAATGCTCTGCACGGAGCTACTCTAGCTAATTGCTCCCACTTTCAATAAGTATCCAGATTGAGACTTAGAGTCATGTGGATCGGTGTAAGAGCTTGCATCGATGTAACTCTTTATGACGAACTCTTTTATCACCTCCATAATCGAGAAACATCTCATTAGCCCTCACTAAGGATATTCTTGGCCGCTGTCCAGTGATCTACTCTTAGATCAAAATTGAATTCCTTTGCCAAATTCAGAGCAAGGTATACAATAGGTCTGGTACACAACATAGCATACTTTATAGAACCTATGACTGAGGCATAGGGAATGACTTTTCATTCTCTTTCTATTTTCTGCCATGGTCGGGTTTTGAGTCTTACTCAACTTGACACCTTTGCATCACAGGCAAGAACTCTTTCTTTGACTGTTCCATTTTGAACTACTTGAAAATCTTGTCAAGGTATGTACTAATTGAAAATCTTATCATGCGTCTTGATCTATCTCAATAGATCTTGATGCTCAATATGTAAGTAGCTTTACTAAGGTCTTTCTTTGAAAAACTCCTTTCAAACACTCCTTTATGCTTTCTAGAAAATTCTACATCATTTCCGATCAACAATATGCCATTCACATATACTTATCAGAAAGTCTGTAGTGCTCCCACTCACTTTCTTGTAAATACAGGCCTTTCCAAAAGTTTGCATAAAACCATATGCTTTGATCAACTCATCAAAGCGTATATTCCAACTCCGAGATGCTTGCACCAGTCCATTGATGGATTGCTGGAGCTTGCACACTTTGTTAGCACCTTTAGGATTGACAAAACCTTCTAGTTGCATCATATACAACTCTTCTTTAATAAATCCATTAAGGAATGCAGTTTTGACATCCATTTGGCAGATTTCATAAAATGTGGCAATTGCTAACATGATTCGGACAGACTTAAGCATCGATATGAGTGAGAAAATCTCATCGTATTCAACACCTTGAACTTGTCGAAAAACTTTTTGCGACAAGTCGAGCTTTGTAGATAGTAACACTACTATCAGCGTCCGTCTTCCTCTTGAAGATCCATTTATTTTCTATGGCTTACCGATCATCGGGCAAGACAACCAAAGTCCACACTTTGTTCTCATACATGGATCCCATCTCAGATTTCATGGCCTCAAGCCATTTCGCGGAATCTGGGCTCATCATCGCTTCCTCATAGTTCATAGGTTCATCATGGTCTAGTAACATGACTTCCAGAACAGGATTACCGTACCACTCTAGTGCAGATCTTATTCTGGAAGACCCACGAGGTTCGGTAGCAACTTGATCTGAAGTTTCATGATCATCATCATTAACTTCCTCACTAATTGGTGTAGGAATCACTGGAACTGTCTTCTGGGCTGAACTACTTTCCAATAAGGGAGAAGGTACAATTACCCCATCAAGTTCTACTTTCCTCCCACTCACTTCTTTCGAGAGAAACTCCTTCTCTAGAGAGGATCCATCTTAGCAATGAATATCTTGCCTTCGGATCTGTGATAGAAGGTGTACCCAACAGTTTCCTTTGGGTATTCTATGAAGGCGCACTTCTTCGATTTAGGTTCGAGCTTATCAGGTTGAAACTTTTTCACATAAGCATCGCAGCCCCAAACTTTAAGAAACGGCAACTTTGGTTTCTTGCCAAACCACAGTTCATAAGTTGTCGTCTCAACGGATTTTGATGGTGCCCCATTTAAAGTGAATGCAACTGTCTCTAATGCATAACCCCAAAATGATAGTGGTAAACTGACAAGAGACATCATAGGTCACACAATATCCAATAAAGTGCGGTTACGACATTCGGACACACCATAACGTTGTGGTGTTCCAGGTGGTGTGAACTGTGAAACTATTCCACATTGTTTTATATGAAGGCCAAACTCGTAACTCAAATATTCTCCTCCACGATCAGATCGTAGAAACTTTATTTTCTTGTTACGATGATGCTCCACTTCACTCTGAAATTCTTTGAACTTTTCAAATGTTTCAGACTTGTGTTTCATTAAGTAGATATACTCATATCTGCTCAAATCATCTTGTGAAGGTCAGAAAATAACGATACCTGCCACGAGCATCAATACTCATTGGACCGCATACATCAGTATGTATTATTTCCAATAAGTCACTAGCTCGTTCCATTGTTCCGGAGAACGGAGTTTTAGTCATCTTGCCCATAAGGCACGGTTCGCAAGCATCAAATGATTCAAAAAATCCATCTTTATGGAGTTTCTTCATGCGCTTTACACCGATATGACCCAAATGGCAGTGCCACAAATATGTTACACTATCATTATCAACTGTGCATCTTTTGGCATCAATATTATGAATATGTGTATCACCATGATCAAGATTCAATAAACCATCAACATTGGGTGTATGACCATAGAAGGTTTTATTCATGTAAACAGAATAACAATTTATTCTCTGTCTTAGATGAATAATCGTATCGCAATAAACATGATCTAATCATATTTATGCTCAACGCAAATACCAAATAACATTTATTTAGGTTCAACACTAATCTTGAAAATATAGGGAGTGTACGATGATGATCATATCAATCTTGGAACCACTTCCAAACACACATCGTTACTTCACCCTCAACTAGTCTCTGTTTATTCTGTAACTCCTGTTTCGAGTTACTAATCTTAGCAACCGAACAAGTATCAAATACTCAGGGGCTACTATAAACACTAGTAAGGTACACATCAACAACCTGTATATCAAATATGCCCTTGTTCACTTTGCCATCCTTCTTATCCACCAAATATTCAGGGCATTTCCGCTTCCAGTGACCATTTCCTTTGCAGTAGAAGCACTTAGTTTCAGGCTTTGGTCCAGCTTTGGGCTTCTTCACGGGAGTGACAACTTGCTTGCCATTCTACTTGAAGCTCCCTTTCTTTTCCTTTGCCCTTTTCTTGAAACTAGTGGTCTTATCAATCATCAACACTTGATGCTCTTTTCTTGATTTCTACCTTCGTTGATTTTAGCATCACAAAGAGCTCGGGAATCATTTTCGTCATCCCTTGCATTATAGTTCATCACGAAGTTCCAGTAACTTGGTGATGGTGACTAGAGAACTCTGTCAATCACTATCTTATCTGGAAGATTAACTCCCACTTGATTCAAGCAATTGTAGTACTTAGACAATCTAAGAACTTGCTCACTAGTTGATCAATTCTCCTCCATCTTTTAGCTATAGAACTTGTTGGAGACTTCATATCTCTCAACTTGGGTATTTGCTTGAAATATTAACTTCAACTCCTGGAACATCTCATATGGTCCATGACGTTCAAAACATCTTTGAAGTCCTGATTCTAAGCCGTTAAGCATGGTGCACTAAACTATCAAGTAGTCATCATATTGAGCTAGCCAAACGTTCATAACGTCTGCATCTGCTCCTGCAATAGGTCTGTCACCTAGCGGTGCATCAAGGACATAATTCTTCTGTGCAGCAATGAGGATACACCTCAGATCACGGACCTAGTCCGTATCATTGCTACTATCATATTTCAACATAGTTTTCTCTAGGAACATATATAAAAACATAGGGAAGCAACAACGCAAGCTATTGATCTACAACAACATAGACATGCAAAATACTATCAGGACTAAGTTCATGATAAATTAAAGTTCAATTAATCATATTACTTTAAGAACTCCCACTTAGATAGACATCCCTCTAATCATCTAAGTGATCACGTGATCCAAATCAACTAAACCATAACCGATCATCACATGAAATGGAGTAGTTTTCAATGGTAAACATCACTATGTTTATCGTATCTACTATATGATTCACGCTCGACCTTTCGGTCTCAGTGTTCCGAGGCCATATCTGCATATGCTAGGCTCGTCAAGTTTAACCCGAGTATTCTGCGTGTGCAAAACTGGCTTGCACCCGTTGTAGATGGACGTAGAGCTTATCACACCCGATCATCACGTGGTGTCTGGGCACGACGAACTTTGGCAACGGTGCATACTCAGGGAGAACACTTTTATCTTTAAATTTAGTGAGAGGTCATCTTATAATGCTACCGTCAATCAAAGCAAAATAAGATGTATAAAAGATAAACATCACATGCAATCAAAATATGTGGCATGATATGGCCATCATCATCTTGTGCCTTTGATCTCCATCTCCAAAGCATCGTCATGATCTCCGTCGTCACCGGCATGACACCATGATCTCCATCATCTTGATCTATATAATTGTGTCATCACTTGGTCGTCTCACCAACTATTGCTCTTGCAACTATTGCTATCGCATGGTGATAAAGTAAAGCAATTATTTGGCGCTTGCATCTTATGCAATAAAGAGATAACCATAAGGCTTCTGCCAGTTGCCGATAACTTCAACAAAATATGATCATCTCATACAACAACTTATATCTCATCACGTCTTGACAATATCACATCACAACATGCCCTCAAAAAAAAGTTAGACGTCCTCTACTTTGTTGTTGCAAGTTTTACGTGGCTGCTACGGGCTTTAGCAAGAACCGTTCTTACCTACGCATAAAAAACACAATGATATTTTGTCAAGTTAGTGCTGTTTTAACCTTCACAAGGACCGGGCGTAGCCACACTCAGTTCAACTAAAGTTGGAGAAACTGACACCCGCCAGCCACCTGTGTGCGAAGCATATCGGTAGAACCATTCTCGCGTAAGCGTACGCATAATGTCAGTCCGGTCCGCTTCATCCAACAATACCGCCAAACCAAAGTATGACATGCTGGTAAGCAATATGACTTGTATCGCCACAACTCACTTGTGTTCTACTCATGCATATAACATCTACGCATAAAAACTGGCTCTGATACCACTGTTGGAGAACATAGTAATTTCAAAAAAAAATCCTACGCACACACAGGATCATGGTGATGCATAGCAACGAGAGAGGAGAGTGTGTCCACGTACCCTCGTAGACCAAAAGCGGAAGCGTTAGCACAACGCGGTTGATGTAGTCGTACGTCTTCACGATCCGACCGATCAAGTACCGAACGCACGACACCTCCAAGTTCAGCACACGTTCAACTCGATGACGTCCCTCGAACTCCGATCCAGCCGAGCTTTGAGGGAGAGTTCCGTCAGCACGACGGTGTGGTGATGATGATGATGTTGTACCGATGCAGGGCTTCGCCTAAGCACCGCTACGATATTATCGAGGTGGATTATGGTGGAGGGGGGCACCGCACACGGCTAAGAGATCCAAGGGATCAATTGTTGTTCCTATGGGATGCCCCTTGCCTCAGTATATAAAGGAGGAGAGGAGGGGAGGGGCTGGCCCTCTCTATGGTGCACCCTGGGGAGTCCTACTCCCACCGGGAGTAGGATTCCCCCCTTCCATGTAGTAGGAGTAGGAGTCAAGGAAAGGGAAGAAAGAAGGGAAGGAAGGAGGGGGCGCAACCCCTCCCCCTAGTCCAATTTGGACGAGGCCTTGGGGGGCGCGCAGCCTGCCCAATAATGCTAAACATACAAAGAGTTACACGCAATTACACGCTGACTAGGATTTTTTGCATCTACTAACCAATCACAAACTTGCCCCCCTGATTTTCAGGGGGGGTGGGACGCCTACCCATCTATTGACCAATCAAATTAACTCTCTTTGTAAAACCTTGTAACTCGTTTGTACATGTAGCATTACTCCGGCCTGCGCCCCTCTCTCTTTCCCGTATGGCCCAATAAGGCCCAATACTTCTCCCCGGCGAATTCTTGTAACTCTCCGGTACTCCGATAAATACCCGAATCACTCAGAACCTTTCTGATGTCCGAATATAGTCGTCCAATATATCGATCTATACGTCTCGACCATTTCGAGACTCCTCGTCATGTCCCCGATCTCATCCGGGACTCCGAACTGCCTTCGGTACATCAAAACACATAAACTCATAATATAACCGTCATCGAACTTTAAGTGTGCGGATCCTACGGGTTCGAGAACTATGTAGACATGACCGAGACACGTCTCCGGTCAATAACCAATAGCGGAACCTGGATGCTCATGGCTCCCACATATTCTACGAAGATCTTTATCGGTCAAAACCGCATAACAACATACATTGTTTCCTTTGTCATCGGTATGTTACTTGCCCGAGATTCGATCGTCGGTATCTCAATACCTAGTTCAATCTCGTTACCGGCAAGTCTCTTTACTCGTTCCGTAATACATCATCCCGCAACTAACTCATTAGTTGCAATGCTTGCAAGGCTTATATTGATGTGCATTACCGAGTGGGCCCAAAGATACCTCTCCGACAATCGGAGTGACAAATCCTAATATCGAAATACGCCAACCCAACAAGTACTTTTGGAGACACCTGTAGAGCACCTTTATAATCACCCAGTTACGTTGTGACGTTTGGTAGCACACAAAGTGTTCCTCCGGTAAACGGGAGTTGCATAATAACATAGTCATAGGAACATGTATAAGTCATGAAGAAAGCAATAGCAACATACTAAATGATCAAGTGCTAAGCTAACGGAATGGCTCAAGTCAATCACATCATTCTCCTAGTGATGTGATCCCGTTAATCAAATGACAACTCTTTGTCCATGGCTAGGAAACATAACCATATTTGATTAATGAGCTAGTCAAGTAGAGGCATACTAGTGACACTCAGTTTGTCTATGTATTCACACATGTATCATGTTTCTAGTTAATACAATTATAGCATGAATAATAAACATTTATCATGAAATAAGGAAATAAATAATAACTTTATTATTGCCTCTAGGACATATTTCCTTCAGGTTCCTAGTCAACACTACTGAACAAGCACAAGTTGAATACATATTGCATAAATGATCAAATAAACAAACTATTACCGAAAAAGGCTTTCGCTCCGCTTTATAAATAAAGCAGACCACAACAGCCAACGAGTACAATAAGGTTCACAACCACACACACAAACATAGAGCGACAGAGACGAAAAGTACTAGGTTCTGCTGAGGGCACAACTCAACAAGCCCAAAACATAAAAAACAAGGCCAAGCCGCAGGCAGGCCTACAACTACATGATCTAATCCGGCTCTGGGGGAGGAGGAGGAAGCGGTGGCGCCAAGCGTATGGCCAACACACGAAGAGTTTGCTCCATGTGCATACGGAAGCTGCTAACAGGCACTCACCGGTGCTCGGGGTCCAACAGGCGTATTTCCTCCTCCTGTAGACGACTTTCGGTGTCACCAAAGGGACAACCTCTGCATCATCGGCATCCTTCTCCACCACCTTACACGCAACCTTCCCATGCTTGGGGCGCCGCCGACCGAGACAGATGCTCTTCGTCCTTCTACCTGAAGCATGTTGGTGCAAACCCTATAAGTATTGTCCAACATACTTTACGATGCAATTATCTTTCCAGGCAATGCTTTTGGCTGAGAGAACTAGCTCGTGCAAGCTAGCTAGGCTAAGAGCAGCTCTACCAGAGTCGCCATAATGGACAAATAACCATAATATCTGTGGATATGTTGATTCTGGCAAAAAAGGCACTCTAGCAGCATCGTCATATCCTGCCATGTTAACATAATTTGTCCCATTGACAAATCTTGAATCCCACAGTATGGAGTCGGCTAACTATAGGGACTACGACTTTGTGATTTGCCTTGACAACCTTCATAATGCAGATGGAGTTTGCTCCATATGCATATGGAGGCTGCCAATATGGCGACTCTGATAAAGTTGCTATTGTTATTAGGCCGTTGAATAGATTTTTTTGGAGGATAGACACATACGCACGAAAGCAGGCAACCTGCTGGATAGATTTCAGCGTATGCTAGAAGGCTAGAGCTATCCCATGGATTCTTGTTGGTGGAAACTAATAGAACAACTCTCGCCGAGATAAGCACATGAGACATAGGGAATTATCACAACTAATATGCAGAGCAATTCCACAAAGGTCTCCGAGGGGGGCAGCATGTTGAGTGGCACGTTAAGGTGCACTACCCGTGCATCATGTAGTTTCCTTGAGGGTCCACCTTGGTAACTACAAGGCAGACGAGCCCCCTTCCGCGTAGTTGTGTCACATCTAGAGGAGGCGCGATGTCCTTCTTCATGCACTCGACCTTCAAGAACAACTGCGAGGCAGACAATGGCGACGATGATCGGTGCCCGTGTGTGCCTGTGGGTGGTAGTTTATGTTGATGCAGACCAGGAGAAGCATTTACCGAGTCGGGACCATGGTCAAGTCTGAATATGACTCTATTATGGTATAGGTTTTGTGTGTGTGTGTGTGTGTGCGTGTGTGTGCGCATCTGTAGTAAGGAGGGGTGACAGACCAACAAACCGTGAAACGATCCTCTCTTCAATATCAGGTAAAGATAAAGATAAATATACATTGGGATTGTATCAGCTGGGTGATTGTTTTATGTACCTACACCTGGATATATACATATCAAAGTGTCGATGCATTGGTTTGATGTGTTGCCAAAAACTCTACATTTCACACTATTTATCAAAGACCCTGTTATGTTCGACATTCTACTAATCATGTTCTGTAAACACATTCACCTCAGAGTCCATCAACGAAAGATGTATATTCCCTCTGTTCCTAGATAATTGAAGTTTCAGATTTGTTCTAAGTCGAACTTGTTTAAGTTTGGCTAACTTCATAGAAAAATACGTAGTAAAAGATATGTTTACAAAGAATCCCATGCATGAGTCTGATTTAATGTTCTAGATGTTAATATATTTGGAATGGAGGGAGTAGCTAATAAGCTGAGAGTCCATCAATGGGAGGTCACTAGTAGAAAACAGGGCATACGTTCGGGCTAGATAAGCCCATTAGTCCCAGTTCTGTCACGAACCGGGACCCATGGGCCCATTGCTCCTGGTTCGTGAGGCCAGGGGGCCTGCCGGGCCTCGTGGTGGCATTGGTCCCGGTTCGTCTGGACCCTTTGGTCCTGGTTGGTGGGACCAACTGAGACCAATGAGCCTCGCTCCTGGCCCACCACCATTGGTACTGGTTGGTGGCTTGAATCGGGACCAAAGGGTGGCCTTTAGTCTCGGTTCATGCCACGAACCGGGACCAATGAGTTGCCTATATATACCCCTAGCCCGCGAGTAGAGCACTCCACTCCTCTGTTTTCCTGGCCGGTCGTTGGAGAGCTTTTGGTGCTCTAGCTCACCTCCTATGCACACGAGGTGTTTGATGGAATGCCCGAGCCACACTACTTAATCTTTCTCCTCTCCAAGCTCGACCTCCAAGCTCCATTTTCCTCAATATTTGTCTAGGTTTAGCGGTCCATCATGTCCCGTCCCCGTCTTCATCGCCATCGATCGCCCGCGCCGATCTCGTCGCCGGCACCACCATGGTGAGCCTCTTGTTCTTATTTTCTTTCTGGAAGGAAAAAATTCTTGCTTGTATGTTTATATAGATACTTGTATAATTTTATTACTTTTATTATTGCTTCTTATTATTTAGTGCGATGGTTTTGGTATCCGCCCCCGTCGACCCTCGTCCTGTCTATGATTCAGATGTGGTATATATTATCTTTATAACTATTTGGTTCATTTATTGTTTATGACAATTATACCGACCAACATGACATAGATTTTATTTATCTAGGAGGTATGTGAACCGGAAATTCCAACCAACCCTATTGTCGAGAAGTTGAATTTAGTTGAAGAAGAAAACAATTCTTGAAGGAAAAAAATAAAAAAATGAGGAGGAGAAGATGATATTGGAGTTGCATGTTGCAGATGTCGTCGATGATCACAAGATCAAGATGGATGCAATGCGCTTGAAGATTAGAAAGATTAGAAAATATGCCATTCATACCGAGGCTTGGTATCATTATGCCGTTGGATCAATTGTTACCTTGGTTGCGATTATGATCGCATTTGTTTTCGCATTGAAATGTTTTACATAGTTTCAATGTATGGTTTAATTAATTAGATGCTCTAGAGAGCTATATGTTGTTCAACAAGAACTATGTATGTGCTTTGGTTTTAATGTGATGATGAACTTCTATTAATTTGGTCACTTAATTATCTATTCATGATGTTCTCTAATGGTTTTTGAAACACTTAATTATATATAATGCACCACGCAGATGAACCGGCAATGGATGTATTGTGACAGACACACCTCCGAGTACATTAAGGGCGTGTTTGATTTTCTCGAAGTGGCTGAGGCAAACGAGCAGAATGGTTTTATGTGTTGTCCATGCCCTATATGTGAGAATACGAAGTCTTACTCTAACCGGAAAACCGTTCACACCCACCTTCTTGAGAAGGGTTTCATGCCACACTATAATGTTTGGACCAAGCACGGAGAAATAGGGGTTATGATGGAAGACAACAAAGAAGAAGAGGACGATGACAACTATGTGCCCCCTGAATATGGTGATGCTGCAACAGGGGAAGCTGTTAAAGATCAAGAGGAACCAGACGATGTGCCTGATGATGATCTCCGCTGGGTCATTGTTGATGCAAGGAGTCAGTGCAAAAGTCAAAAGGAGAAGGTGAAGTTCGATCGCATGCTAGAGGATCACAAAAAAGGTTTGTACCCCAATTGCAAAAATGGCAACACAAAGCGTGGCACCGTACTGGAATTGCTGCAGTGGAAGGCAGAGAATGCTGTGTCTAACAAAGGATTTGAAAAGCTACTGAAAATATTGAAGAAGAAGCTTCCAAAGGATAACGAATTGCCCGACAGTACGTATGCATCAAAGAAGGTTGTTTGCCCTCTAGGATTGGAGGTGTAGAAGATACATGCATGCCCTAATGACTGCATCCTGTACCATGGTGCGTACGAGGATTTGAATGCATGCCCGGTATGTGGTGCATTGCGGTATAAGATCAGACGAGATGACCCTGGTGATGTTGACGGCAAGCGCCCCCGGAAGAGGGTTCCTACCAAGGCGATGTGGTATGCTCCTATAATACCACTGTTGAGACGCTTGTTCAGAAACAAAGAGGATGCCAAGTCGATGTGATGGCACAGAGATGACCGTAAGAAAGACGGGAAGTTGAGAGCACCCGCTGACGGGTCATAGTGGAGAAAAATTGAGAGAAAGTACTGGGAGGAGTTTGCAGGTGACACAAGGAACGTATGGTTTGGTTTAAGCGCGGATGGCATTAATCCTTTCGGGGAGCAGAATAGCAATCACAACACCTGGCCCGTGACTCTATGTATCTATAACCTTCCTCCTTGGTTGTGCATGAAGCGGAAGTTCATTATGATGCCAGTTCTCATCCAAGGCCCTAAGCAACCCGGCAACGACATTGATGTGTACCTAAGGCCATTAGTTTAAGAACTTTTATAGCTGTGGATTGGAAAAGGTGTATGTGTGTGGGATGAGCACAAACAGGAGGAATTTGACCTGCATGCGTTGCTGTTTGTCACCATCAATGATTGGCCTGCTCTCAGTAACCTTTTAGGACAGACAAACAAGGGATACCACGCATGCACGCACTGCTTAGATGACACCCAAAGTATATACGTGGACAAATGCAGGAAGAATGTTTACCTGGGGCATCGTCGATTGCTTCCGACCAACCATCAATGTCGAAAGAAAGGCAAGCACTTCAAAGGCGAGGCAGATCACCAGAAGAAGCCTGCCATGCGTACCGGTGATCACGTACTTGCTATGATTTAAAAGTAATCTTTGGAAAGGGTCCCGGTGGATTATCTATTCCGAATGACGCTAAGGGACACGCACCCATGTGGAAGAAGAAATCTATATTTTGGGACCTACCCTACTAGAAAGACCTAGAGGTCTGCTCTTCAATCAACATGATGCACGTGACGAAGAACATTTGCGTGAACCTGCTAGGCTTCTTGGGCGTGTATGGGAAGACAAAAGATACAACGGAGGCATGGGAGGACCTGCAACGTTTGCACGAAAAAGACGGCATGCCTCTAAAGCAGTATGAAGGTCCTGCCAGCTACGCTCTTACCAAAGAAGAGAAGGAAATCTTCTTTGAATGCCTGCTTAGTATGAAGGTCCTGTCTGGCTACTCGTCAAATATAAAGGGAATAATAAATATGGCAGAGAAAAAGTTCCAGAACCTAAAGTCTCATGACTTCCACGTGATTATGATGCAACTACTTCCGGTTGCATTGAGGGGGCTTCTATCGGAAAACGTTCGATTAGCCATTGTGAAGCTATGTTCATTCCTCAATGCAATGTCTCAGAAGGTGATCGATCCAGAAATCCTACCAAGGTTAAGGAGTGATGTGGCGCAATGTGTTGTTAGTTTCGAGCTAGTGTTCTCACCATCCTTCTTCAATATTGTGACGCACATCCTAGTTCATCTAGTCGACGAGATTGTCGTTCTGGGCCCTGTATTTCTACACAATATGTTCCCCTTTGAGAGGTTCATGGGAGTCCTAAAGAAATATGTCCGTAACCGCGCTAGGCCAGAAGGAAGCATCTCCATGGGCCATTAAACAGAGGATGTCATTGGGTTTTGTGTTGACTTCATTCCCGACCTTAAGAAGATAGGTCTCCCTCAATCGCGATATGAGGGGAGACTGGGTGGAAAAGGCATGCTAGTAGGGGAGTCAATAGTATGTAGGGACGGGCATTCTTGGTCTCAAGCACACTACACGGTTCTAAAGAATTCTACCTTGGTGAACCCGTATGTTGATGAACACAAGAACATTCTGCGCTCCAAACACCCGGACTAGTGTGAGGATTGGATTACATGTGAACACATCAGGAGTTTCGGCAGTTGGTTCAAAACATGTCTCAGGTGTGACAAAATTGTTTTTGATGACCTGTACTCATTGGCGAGGGAACCATCTTCGACTGTAATGACCTACAAAGGGTACGAGATAAATGGGAATACATTTTACACGATCGCCCAAGATCAAAAGAGCACCAACCAAAACAGTGGTGTCCGCTTTGATGCAGCAACCAAGAGGGGAAAGGACACATATTATGGTTACATAGTGGACATATGGGAACTTGACTATGGAAATGATATTAAGGTCTCTTTGTTTAAGTGAAATGGGTCAATCTGTTAGGAGGCGGGGTACAGGTAGACCCACAGTACGGAATGACATCAGTGGATCTGAATAATCTGGGGTACACAGACGAGCCATTCGTCCTAGCCAATGATGTGGCGCAGGTTTTCTATGTGAAGGACATGTCTACCAAACCGAGAAAAAGAAAAGATAAGGAAGCGGATACATCATACGATGAGCCAAAGCGCAACGTAGTTCTTTCGGGAAAAAGAGACATCGTGGGATTGGAGGGCAAGACAGACGTGTCTGAAGATTATGAAACGTTTCATGAAATTCCTCCCTTCAAAGTCAAGGCTGACCCAAGCATCCTGTTAAACGATGAAGATTATCCATGGTTACGGCGCAATAAGCAAAGAACACAAGCGAAGAAAAAGTGAAGACTTTCTATCAAAAACTATTATGATGATGCCTTTGATGTAGAATATCACTGCAGTTACATTTGAACATATGAAATCCCTTTATAACAGATGAGTTTTCGTCCGAAACCCTGATACTTCCAAAGAGATTGTCTGTTTTGTACACGAAGTGCATCCAGTTTTTGTCGTAACCATCTCAACTTTTTAGCACATGCTATATGGGTGAAATAATGATACCATGCCAACTTTCAACCTTTTCAGAGTTCATTTGTAGTGCTTTCCAATTTAAGGGTCATTTATCTCAAATAATGAACTAATAGCAAAAAGAATAAACTAAAAGCAAACAGAATGAACTAATAGCAAAAAGAATGAACTAAAAATAATCAATTAAAATATTCTTTTATGATCAACTAAAACAAAACTATAATATCCATCAATAGAAAAAAGAATCAACTAAAAAGCTTCTATAAAACTCCAATAGCAAAAGGAATCAACTCAAAAAACTTTTACAAACCACTAGTATTAGAAACTAAAATTATATAAAATTTATGCAACCAAAATTATCAAATTATTTTCTGTTCGAAACATTAAAAGCAAAAAGAATTTTCATAAAGAATTTCTTTTGTTAGAAACTTTAATAGCAAAAAGAATTATCATAAAGAATTTTTGTGTTAGAAACTAAAATAACAAAATCTGTTTTTGAATATAATGATAAAACACAGTAATATTAAATAGCAGGAAAAAGAATCACTCAGAAATATAGTAGTTATTCAAAAACTAGTGATTCACACAAATTTCAAAAAAATTCAAATTTAAACTATTTAAATTGGGAAACAAATGGCACTAAGAGAAAGTTTATATTTTTATTACTTAAAAGCAAAAGGAACTAAAAAATAAAATAAAATAAATAATGCAAAAATCAGAAGAAAAAAACTGGGAAAAATAAAAGAATGCCACCTACTCGGCCAATACGACCTGAATACGACTAGAAACCCTACCATGGGCCAGGATTCAGGCCCGCAAAAGGCCCAGTAGGCCCATCAGGTATAGTAGTGACAATTAGGCCCGGAAGCCTGCAATTGAGAGGAGCTCGAGAGGGGTGTGGCAGTGGGGCTTATAAACCACTGCGCGCCCCTCTCAACTAGCGAGGTGGGACTAAAGTTTTGGCCACGGGCAGCACGAGGCCTTTGGTCCTGGTTGGTGGCACCAACCGGTACCAAAGGGGGGCATTCGTACCGGTTGGTGGCACCAACCGGGACCAATGCCCACCTTTAGTCCCAGTTAGTGCCACCAACCAGGACCAAAGGCCTCTACTTCCCGCCCTCTGCTGCTGAAAAGAAACCTTTGGTCGGGGATGGTGGCACCAACCGGGACTAAAGGTGGGCATTGGTCCCGGTTGGTGCCACCAACCGGGAACAAAGCTCTGGCTATATAACCAGGACTTGTAAATTTTTCATTCACTTTCTCATTCTCCCGCCGACGACGCCGCCCTCTGCCCAGTCGCCGCTGTCGCCGTCGCCCGCGCCCGTCGCCGCCGTCCCCGTCGCTGCCCGCGCCCCGCGCCGCCCCGAGGCCGTTGCCGGGCGCCACCCCGCACCGTCGCCTTCACCTCACTACGCGGCCCCACGTCGCCCCGACGCCATCGCCGCCCCGCGCCACCGCTGGCCCGACCTTGCCGCCTCGACGCCACAGTTGCCCCGCGTCGCCCCGACGCCGTTCCCTACCCCGTGCGCCACCGCCTCCGCCTCAGGCCGGCCACGACCTCGTCATTGCTGACGCCGCCCACAATGAGCCCCCGCGCCCCTGCCCTGCCCCCCTACTGTCGTCGCCTCCGCCGCTGCTCTATTATGTTTTTTTCATGGATGTGATGCTTTTTTAATATATGTTCATGTATATATGTTGATGTATGGATATATGTATGATTTTTTTGCATATATGTTGATGTAATGTTTTTTTCCTGCATATATATATGATGTTTTTTTATAGATGATCATATGAATTTTTTTTGTTCATAGATGATCATATATATGATGCATGCATGGATGTGGATGGAATATGATGTTTTTTTGTTCATAGAATATGATTTTTCTTATTCATAGATTTTTTTTGTTCATGAGAGAGGCGGCCGGGGACGTCGAGGAATTTACTGTTTAGGCTTAGGGTCGTCGAGGAAGAAGTAAAATAATAAAAAAGAATAAAAGAGGAAGAAGGAAGAAGGAGAAGAAGAGGAGAAAAAAAATAAGAAGAGGAAATAGAAATTTTTTCTTCTTCTCCTCTTTTCCTTCTTCTTCTCCTCTTATTTTCTTCTATTTTTTCTTCTTCTTCTTCTCTTTTTTTCTTATTCTCCTCTTTTCTTCTGCTTCTTCTTCTTCTTTTTATCGGGAACAAGGGTGTCGAGGATCGCCGAGGGGTCGAGGATCGGAAACTAGGCTAGAGGGTCGCGAGGGTCACAGAGGGGTCGAGGGACATTGAGGCCGGTCAAGGGTCAAGGGTTTGAGGGTCGAGGGTTCGAGGGTTCTAGGATTCGAGGGTCGTCGAGGGGCCGAGGGTTCGAGGGTCATCGAGGGTCGAGGGGTCGAGGGTCGCCAAGGGGTCGAGGGTCACCGAGGGTTCGAGGGTCGAGGGTCGCCGAGGGGTCGAGGGTCATCGAGAGGCCGAGGGTTCGAGGGTCATCGAGGGGCCAAGGGTTCGAGGGTCGTCAAGGGGTCGCACTACAAAAAAAATACACTTCCGTGATGATACGTGTTTGTCACAGTGGGTCACGTTTTTTGTCATGCATGTACATGCATGACGATTTTATGACAGAATCAAGATAGTCATACCTGTGCTGTCGTAGAAGTGTTCCATGAGATTACCAAAATTATCATCACGGAAGTGTCCACTTTCATGACGATAAATCGCGCGTCACAGAAGTGCTTTCGTCAAGGGTGACCGACATGTGGCATCCATCGTAACGGAATGCCTTTAAGCTATCGGGTCCTGTTTTGGATCTGATAACCCGTTAGCAGCCCCGACCGATGGGGATTTTCCACGTGTAAAATCATCATTGGCTGGAGGAAACACGTGTCGGCTCACCGCTGGGACAGATGTAATCCACTCATTGGACAGAAGGCGCCTATGATACATCGACACGTGCACGGCCCAACAGAAGCTCATTCCTATGAAAAGGCCGGCCCGTTTGACTTGGTCAAAAGGTGGCGGGCCGGCCCATGGAAAGCCTGTTAACGGCCTGTTCCCATATAGCCCATTTAGAGCCCGCTAACCCAGGGCCCGTTACAACCTATCCGAATTAGGCCTAGTAGCGTCATCTGGGAAATCCAATATGATTCCAGCCCATTTTAACTTCTGGCCCATGTATGGCCCATGACGTCTTTCGGCCCATATGAGGCCCTTTGTATCTCTTGGCCCATTAACGGCCCATGGTGAAACTGGCCTGTAATGAACTATGTATCACTTTATACCCATTAACGGCCCATGCTGAAACTGGCCCGTAATGAACAGTGTATCACTTTATACCCCATTAACGGCCCGTTATTAGGTTGGGCCGTTTCCAGCCCATGTTATCTTTCGGCCTTCTCAGGGCCCATTTATTCTTGGGCTCATTTCCAGCATTCGGTTACTTACGGCCCGTTACTGCCATTTTCTGCTTGTGGGCCAAATTCAGCCCGTGGTTTCAGTCGGCCCGTTTGTGGCCCGTTAATACGTTGGGCCATTTTCATAGCGTCATCAAATACGGCCTATTAATGATGGCCCATTATGGTTGGCCCATGAATGTACGATTCTAACTCTAGCCCATTTATGGCCATAATGTGGTCTGTTATTGGCCCATGTTTGGCCAATCGATCATACAGTCCGAATAAGGCCCATTGTTTCCACAGCCCATAGGAGGCCCAGTGTCACTATAGTAAATATGTAGCCCATGGTTATTGTGGCCTAGTTTTAAAAAAATAGGTTATTGCGGCCACTAGCAAACCGCGGAAAAAGAACTGCACTGACTACAAGCAAACAAATAAATAAGACAACATGGAAATAAATAAGCAACAAACTTACACTAGGCTATCATGGCTATTACACATATTACATCTACTGGCATCAAAGTTCGCCACCAGTGCAAATAAATGCGCCAACAGAAGAATATAGAAAACTAAGAGCACTTCAGAAGGCACTAGGCCTGGCCAGGTTGGGCCCCCAAACAGCCGAACAAGCTGATTAGACCTCAGTTGTGTCAATGATAGATGCATCACCTGTAGTTGTATGGCATGATGGTGCGCAAGGCAGTCCTCTGACATCTTCATTACATCTTTGACTTCAAGTCGGAGCTGAGTTGAAGCAAGCCTTTCCGCTTTAAGTTGAGACTGAAGAAGTCGAACTGATTGAGGCAGCGACTGCACAGAGGTTGTCTCACACCTGCTGGTGAGTATCTTCAACTCAGTGTCTTCATCAAGACATGACCTTGGGGTCATCTCACTGTCCTCAAGATGGTTTGGCTCACTATCTTCCCTAAAGTTCTGCCTGGCATAAGAGATACGACTCTGAAAGAGAAACAAGGAGACACATAACAGGTTTCACAATTATATAAGCAAATAAATGGATCTGTTCTGCATAAGGAACATGTTTTTACAACTACAATTTGAAACTGGTAGTTGTTGCAAACATCCAATCAGATGTAAACAGCAAAGCAAACATCAGTGGAGGAAATGATGCCTATCCAAATCTATACTAGAACAAAGTTTGAAGGCTTGAGAAGGATGAACTTACATTACATGTTAACACGGGCTGGACAAAGCCCTTCTCCATGTTGATGGAAGGATAATTCAATAAATTCCCCAATGATAATTCTTTATAAGCGTTGCCATTATTCTACATTTTGCAAAGAGTAAATATATATCAAATAATATTGGAAGAAATAGAGGATAATGAAGCTCAGGTGCAGATTGATGATACATAATCAAATAACAATTAATTAAGTACAACGTTACAAGGCAAAAGGGAGAGTGGTACTGACAAGAGCAATGCAGAGCCCAATATTGTTGCGAGATCGTATGATCCTTTGAGCAAGGAGATTCATCTGAAATTAGTTTTCATACAAGAGAGAAGGTAAGGCACATGCAGAAATTTAGGAGTTCAAATTTTGAATTGATATCATAGACAGTACCTGACTTTGGGCTCTCAGCAGTTCTAATAGGGGTTTGACCAGTCGAGTAGGGGTAAAATGTGGTACAATTGGGCCTGTGTTTTCTGTGGCTGCTGATCTATCTGATTTAACATGTATCACTACCTTCTCCAAATACCTAGTTTGTACTCCTTGAGGATCTACACTCACCCTCTTCCTTTTGGACATCTATTACGAAAGAACAATATTTGACTGGAAAAACATAGTATGACGACACATGGAATAGGTACAAAAAATGGATACGTATGGTATATACTCATATATGATGCTTAAACTAAGCAGATGGTGTAACAAGTAAAAGTAATGCAAGAGGTTAGATGCAAAATATGTGTGACCAATACAACCTTGCCAAGTTAGAGCAAGCACCTTGATGGGTGAATAAGATAGGCCATCCTCCACCATGCCAAGTTTGTTAGCCAGTGGATTGCTCCGCAATATTCCTCTCGTGCGCCCATTCTCATATTCATTTTGATAATGTTCAATATCTAACATGCATGAAAACATAAAAACAAGTGAGATTATCTTTGTAATGCAGAAGTGATTCTAATCCAATACTGCATCCCTGTAAACCCATTTGTGCTATCTCTGCAATTCTTTTAAGAGATGCCATGCATGCTGTAATTTGGTGTGTGCATTAATATAATGTGGCCTACTACTCAAAATATGAGAGCTCCAGAAGTGATGACACTTCGCAGATGACAGCTTCAACATATAGTAAAGAAGGACAAGTCGACCTGACCTGACAGATTCAAAATATACAAAGGGAGAACAACTCGACCTGACTAGTCAACCGCAAGAGAAGAGGATCATCTTAAAGAAGAGCAGAAGAGCAAGCAGATTGAAGATATTACAAGTCTTTCAATACAATGTCGGTTGGCCACCCATGATGAACCAGAGCGCACAGAGAAATACTATTCTTTCCGGTCTCTCCATATGTGGCTCACATGCATTTCGAAACTAATGTAGGAACATTTAGCTAACCAATTAAACATCTCTCAGTTTTACTAATATCAGCATAATATCATATATGAATTTGTACAACTAAGCTTGTTTAGCTCGATGGGTGGAGCAGTGCTATTACGACACGAACCACGTAGGCTGATCGTGGTCATCATAAAATGGGGAAACCATAAGCATGATGAGTACAGTGTTGACAGTGGAAGTGGGATGGCAGATCTGAAGTTGCAAACCACGCAAAGGGTAGTTAGCAACCGATGTTTTCTTTGAAATAACAACTAAGATTTGGTATGGACAAGAAAGTACAGTCAACAAGGACAAAGAAATGCAATTCTGCTGTATCTCTATATGTCGCGACATGCATTTGGAAACTCAAGTGGGACCTTTAGCTAACCAATTAAATGTGCCTGTTAACTAATATCAGCATCGTATCACAATCATATTTGAACAGCTAAGCTTTCGAATTTTGAGTGTTGTGTTGTTTAGCTTGAAGGGTGGAGTAATGCTAGTACGACAGCAAGCACCTACACAGATCATAGTGGAGCAGATAAAAGGGGAAAACCCTAAGCATCAATAGTAAAATCAGGAAAGTTGAACTAGCTGGACCAGTGGGTGGCGCACATGCTTTTCGAAACGAATATAGGAACATTAGGTGACCAATTAAGCGTTCTTTGATTTAGTGATATGAGCATCATATCAGATTTGTGTTTCAACACGTCAGCTTTGGGTTGAGGTCTTGAGGAGCTGTGCTAGCACGACACGAAGCACCTACGATGATGGTAGTGAATATAAAGGGGGGAAACCATAAGCTTTACGAGTATAGTGCCCGTGCCATGGTGGATCTGAAGGTGCAAACCGGACAAAGCTACTTCGCAACCAATGTTTGCTTTCAACTAGCCACTACGATTTGGTACGGACAAGAAAAGTATAGCAAACAAATTACGATCTATTTTCTGGGTGAGATCAATAACTTAAGCACATATGGAAGAGTACCACCTCTCTTGCGACACCATGTAGGCCTCTGCTGATATGTTGAGGGTGCTGCAGGTGCGATGGCTGTCGGTAGCGGGGAAGAAGACTTTAGACGGCAGACAGCCGGGTCGGGGGATAAATCCTGTTGTCGTGGACGAGGTGTTCGTAGGAGAGGCAACAGCAAGGTGGACGACGGCACCGATGAAGCGAGAGAACGCGATGAAAGGATCCTGGTCCAGCATCGTGGATGAGAGACGTCCATCTCTTGCAGTGGACGATGGGGTAGGGGTAGCGGCTCCGACAAGGTGGAGGATGGGGTGGTGGACGGAGGAGGCTGGTCGCCGTGGGGAGGCTGTCATGGCACCGATGGTGTATGAATGGGGAAATGGAGGGGAGGGGGGATCTCAAACTTTGGGACACGCTTCTCTGAAATGTGGGAAAGTTACGAACTTATCCCCCATTTAAAATTTCAGACATCACGTCGGTTGGGGATAGGACGGTAATCTCGCATCTCCCAAATATTTGCCGGTAACTATTTTAGGCGAGGAGAGGGTGTTTTGCCACCCACAGTTGGCGCCCACGGTGTATGAACAGGGCTGACAAGTAGGTTGGTTGTGTCGCGTCTGAGGGAAGTTACACGTCTGCCCCTTTTTAAAATATTAGCCTACATCGATTTCGGACGAGGAGAGTTTGTCTTGCCGCCCACCGTGTATGAATGGGGAAATGGAGGGAGAGACACATGTCTTTCGGACGAGCTTGAATCAAATGTGTTTTTCTGCCCACGTTTGGCGCCCACCGTGTTTGAATGGGCTTAGAGGCCGTCGTGTCACATCTGACTGAAGTTACTAGTCTACCCCTATCGACAACAGTGTAAATCCGGTCGATAAGGATGTCAAGTGTTAGGGGTAGACAGTAATTTCCATCTCGCAAACACTTGCTTCAGGCAGCCCACAAATTATAGTGGGTGTTTAGCCGCTTCGCTCAAAACTTGGGAGAATTAGCATTCACGTTTGCCCTGGGCCCTGGCAAACTAAATTCAAATCCAATTTGTATTCAATTACGAATATCCACAAATAATTCTACGTTTTGTTATTTATTTCTTCAAAACCACAACAAAGATTTATTCCACCTTTATATATGATTATGATTTAGAAATGTCGTGATCTTCGAATTCGGTAGGTTGGATGCACTTTGAGTCAAACAGTTATTTCATCCAATACTATGCTCACATGAAAAATAGTTCACCTTATGTCAATCATACAAGTACTGAGGATTACCTCTCCTAAAAAATTCGGATCATTACAACACATGGACAACATAGGGGATCTTACAACATAATCCATTTAGAGACATGACACAACATGCAAGTACAATAATCTAATGACAATTTCAACTGGTGTCTAAAGAAGAACCAGGATTACCCTGGGCTTCAGATAGCAGAAACAGCAGGACCTCCTCCGTCTTCAAATGCAACATTCTTACTTCCTCCAATTCTTGGTTTGCTTGCATAATGCGTGCCGCTAATTCCATAATTTCCAGCCTGAAGATAAAGATTACCTCATTCATGGCAGCCGCACCATCTCTTTCTGCCTCTAGTAGAGCCTCACACTACAAAAAAAAGACACATCCGTGACATTTTGGGCCGAACGAAAAAAAATTGTCATACTTATGACACTTCTATGACGATAATTGTGACAAAACCCGGTATCATCATAGATGTGGTGGGCTCCTACTTCTATGACAAAAAATCATGATAAAAAATGGGCTTTTCGTCCTGGGCGTGCTGGAGATGCAGCTGCATGACATTCTTGGGTCCGTCCATGACGGAAAAAACCATGGTAGAAGCGAGGGCGAGGAAAATTTCGGGGAGTTCCCGGTTACGGTGGGTGGTCAGGGGCCGAACGATGCGTGTTTCTCTCGTACTTGTACGCGCGTGTGTGCGAGGCATTGGCTCTAACTGAACTCGAGCGATGCGTTGGGCTCTAACAAAACCCGAGCGATTGCACTGCAGGCTACGCGTTACTGAACCCGAGTGATCGATCGATGGCTGTTAACTGAACCCGATCGAGCGATTCCTTCGCTACTGCTGCTAACTGAAGCCGATCGATGCTGCCTCTGGATGAATAGTGAGCGTTGTGGGGGGTTTGGATGAACAATGAGCGGTGGGGGTGGATGAACAGGACCCCGTGGCATTGCCTCTGGATGAACATGACCCCGATTGATCGAGCCGGTTGGGGCTAGATGAACAGGACCCCGTGGAGGGCTGGATGAACAGGACGACCCCGTGGAGGGTTGGATGAACAGTAGACGGTGGAGGGGTGGATAAACAGTAGCCCGTGGAGGGGTGGTTGAACAGGAGACCATGGAGGGGTGGTTGAACAGTAGCCGGTGGAGTAACGCACGGTGGAGGTTGGATGAACAGGAGCCCGTGGAGGCTGAAGGAGGTCGACGGTGGATGAACAGTAGCTCGTGGAGGCTGGAGGAGGTCGACAGTGGAGATGAACAGTATTCCGTGGAGTCCCGTTTTGCGGTACGCCACACCCCTCCCGATGAACATGACCCCTGTTTCGACCGTAGCGCTCCAACACAAGTCCGTTTCGTCCGTTTTGCGGTACGCCACACCCCTCCCAATCAACATGACCCCCGTTTCAACCATAGGAGGTCCATTTCCTCCGTTTTGCAGTACGCCAGACCCCTCCCGATGAACAGGATCCCGTTTCGAATGTGGCCGGTCGAACACAAGGCCATTTCCTCTGTTTTGTGGTATGCCAGGCCTCATTTCCATCGCCTATTCCGTCCAAGCCCTCCTGATGAACACGACAATGCATTCCATTCCGACCCAGCCGGTTGGCTCCCCATGAACACAACGACGATGATGTTTCTCCGTTCCGACCCAGCCATGTACACGAGCCCTGGCCGTACGTATGCGCGAGTAGGCGTTCGAGACCCCGCCTATATGTACACATACGTGGTCGTATTTTCTTTCTTGCATACTAGCCACTGTACGTATGTGTACATGCTATGTGCGCGCCTCTACTACGACATGTGCACGCCTCTACATCCACCAGTATGTACGTACACGTTTGCAACCAGAATGACAACACTACGTATGCTTCGACCAGGTGGGTCCCGACTGTCAGGCACTTCCTTGCATGCGAAGATGTAGCTGGTGGGTCACAGCAGTTAGGGGGGTGAATCATTTTTTTCCCGGACACACTTCCTTGCGTGCAAAGATGTAGCTGGTGGGTCCCAGCAGTCAGGAGGGCAAATCATTTTTTTGCCCGGACGCACTTCCTTGCGTGCGAAGGTGTACCTGGTGGGTCCTAGCAGTCAGGGGGGAAATGTTTTTTTCATGAAATACAGTGGCCTGTCCGGTGGGTCCCTGCTGTCAGGTGGAGGAATCATTATTTTCCGCGTAATAAGGAGGCACTTCCTTGCTGCAGTCGTGGACCCAGCTGTCAGCCTCTCCACGTATAGTCCACGTCCGATGGAAGTCGTTCCTGGACCACGTTGACCACACTGCGCCGAGAGCACCAGGGCGGTGGACGGAGGCGAGGCCTAGGAAGGGGACGACACGGAGCCGGGGAAGACGCGGCAGTGGAAGCCCGCGCGGAGAGGAGTACGAGGGTTCACTGGTTCGGCTGCAGTGTGAGGCTGCCGTCGCCATAGGGACTGGCCAATGGTGGGAATAGTAGGGGGCGGTAAGGCCTCTGCGGCAGCATAGCCGGCCACAGGAGGCAAGAGCATGCAGCACGACCGGCGCTGCTTTGTGCGGCTAGAGCAAGAAGACCAGAGGTTGAAGAAGCACTATGACCGTTGGATGGACATCGTACGGTCACTGGAGCTAGAATCGTTTATATTGACTAAGTTGACAAAGCCCTCCGTCCCCGTCAACTTAGTAGGCCCACAAGTCAGCCTCCCACCAAGGTAGGTCCCAGCTAGCTGGGGGAGTATTCATTTTTTTGTGCATAATAAGGAGGCACTTCCGGTGGGTCCAAGCTGACAGCGGGGGGAACGTTTTTTTCATGAAATACGGTGGCCCGTCCGGTGGGTCCCAGCAGTCAGGGGCAAATGTTTTTTTCATGAAATACTGGTGGCCCGTCCGGTGGGTCCCTGCTGTCAGGTGGAGGAATAATTATTTTCCGTGTAATAAGGAGGCAGTTCCTTGCGGCTGCCGTGGACCCAGCTATCAGCCTCTCCACATACAGTACTCTTCCGATGGAAGTCGGTCGTTGACCACATTGACCACACCACTCCGAGAGCACCACGGCGGTGGACGACGGCGAGGCCTAGGAAGGGGACGACACGGAGCCGGGGAAGACGCGGCAGTGGATGCCCACGCGGAGAGGAGTACGAGGGTTCACTGATTCAGCTGCGGTGTGAGGCTGCCGTGGCCGCAGAATAACAGGGGGTGTGGGTGAGTAGAGGGATGACCTCGCCGGTGGTGGGAGTAGTATGGGGGCGGTGAGGCCTCCGCGGTAGCACAGCCGGCCACAGGAGGCAGGAGCAGGCGGCACGACCGGCGCTGCTTTGGGCGGCTAGAGCAAGAAGACCAGAGGTTGAAGAAGCACTATGGCCGTTGGATGGACATCATACGGTCACTGGAGTATTGACTAAGTTGACAAGTCCCTCCGTCCCCACAAGTCAGCCCAACAATATGGTGAGTCCCAGCTAGCAGGGGGTATTCATTTTTTGGGCGTAATAAGGAGGCACTTCCTTGCGTGCGAAGATATAGCTGGTGGGTCCGACCTGTCAGTGGGGGGAATGTTTTTTTCACGAAATACAGAGGCCCTTCCTGTGGGTCCCAGCTGTCAGGTGGAGGAATCATTATTTTGCGCGTAATAAGGAGGCATTTCCTTGCGTGCGGCCGTGGACCCAGCTGTCAGCCTCTCCACGTACAGTACCACGTTGACCAGGCCGCGCCAAGAGCACCAGGGTGGTGGACCACGACGAGGCCTAGGAAGGGCACGACACAGAGCCAGGGAATACTCGGCAGTTGTTTCCCACGCGGAGGAGTACGAGGGTTTACTAGTTCCTCTGCCGTCCCCGGAGAATAACAGCAGGTGTGGGTGAGTAGAGGGATGGCTGGGCCAGCGATGGGAGTACGATGGGGCCGTGAGGCCTGCGCGGCAGCATAGCCGGCCGCGGGAGCAGGGAGCAGGCAGTCCCGCCGGCGCTTGTTTGAGCGGCTGGAGCATGAAGAGCATGAGAGCTGTTGGATGGACATCCAACAGTCACTGCTCTCGTGTGTTGACTAAGTTGACAGGGCGTTGCGTGTGCGTCAACCTTTTTTTATGAAAGCATACGCGTCAACCTGTAGTAGGCACACAAGTCAGCCTCAAATCTGTGGAAAACAGCATACAACCCATCTGCCATTATTTGTAATAATGTACAACCCATTTGCTAATTCTTAAGAACTTTTTTGGAGCCCATCTTTTTTTGTTAGCATTACACCCCATATTGTGGCCATGGTCAAAAAGTATATGAAAATTTGCATATTTCGGTGTGGTCAACTGTTTTTAATCCAGAAATATCGATTCACATTCAAACTATTTTGAAAAATAATTTATATAAATATAAAATCCAAATAATTGTCCATACATAAAAATCAATGGAATTTAAAATCTTGTATTGAAAAATTTTTTGAAACTAATTCCCGGTTTGATGTGTTTTTAAAATGTACAACCCATTTCTGGGCAAACCGAACGAAACTCTCCTCGTCTTGAAAGATTTGCATCCCAGCAGGGCCGATAAAGCAAGTAGGCCTTGTTTGGGTATTTCTTTTAAAAAATAGAACTGGGCTAGCCATTTTAAGCAAGAAAAAAACACAACTGGGCTCATGATGTGTTAAACATACATAAAACCCTGGCTAGACATGCCACAACCCCCGCACAGCCCCGTTGTTACCCTGATCCGTCGCTAAAACTAGTATAAATAACAACTGCTTGTTCCTCAAAAAAACTGCGTGACCTGCTGGGTCCCTGGTGTCAGCCGCTCATAGTGTAATTCTCTCGTTTATTGACTATGTTGACAATGGCGTGAGCCCCAGATGTCCAACCATTAGGACAAACCATATTTTTGGGCTTGTAATATAGAGGCACTTGCTTGCGTACTGCCATGACGCTGGTGGGTCCGCACTGTGATCCTCTCCACGTACAGTCATCTCCTTGTTCCTCTCGGTTGTTGACGACATTGACAACGCAAGAGGGCGGCGCACCGCGCACGGCGAGCGAACCAAGGCCGCAAGGCGGAGGATGACGACGTGGCCTTGGACGGAACGAATAGGAGCCGTGGAAGATGCGCCGGTCCAGTCGCACACGGAGGGAAGTACGAGGGTTGACTGGTTCGGGTGCAGGTGTGTGTTGGTGCTGACGTCGCCCGAGAATAATAGGACGTCTGGGGGAATAGAGGGAGGGACTGGCCAACATTGGAGGGTACGTATAGTAGGGCGGCGGAGGCACAGCCAGCCATGGGAGGCGGGAGCAGGCGGAGCTGATGGGGTGGTTTGGTTTGGGCGGATGGAGGAAGAAGAAGACAATAGATAGAAGATACACGACAGATGTTGGATGTCAATCCAATGGCCGGTAGGCAGAATCGTTTGTTCACTGCCTAGTAAGTCGACACCACCTTGGATAGGCTATTTCCTCGCGGGTCCCAAATGTCAGAATCCAAATCAGTCATGGTCATGCAACCTTTCCTATGAAAATTTACAGCCCATTTGATGTGCTAGTTTTAAATAAGTTTGTGGGTGCTGGTGGGGGCTAATCACTTGGCTTCTGTAATGCACAGTGAGCTCAAGCAGCCGGCGAGAGTGATGTTATTTTCCTTGGTTGGGATTTGTTACAATATTTCACTCTAAATTAAACGAATGGCAAGCCATTTGCCTTGTTTCAAAGAAAATATGACAGTCACAGCCGAGTTGAAATGGCAGGAACATCTAACTCCAGCTTACAAACTGTACAAAAGCACGAGGGTTAATTGTTCATCAGGTTTACAAAAAAACCCAAGTTGAAAAAGGGCAACAACATCTAACTCCAGCACTATTTTCGGCAGTCACAGTCAAATGGATCGGTCAGGTCCATAGAATGAACATCCTGGGCCATAAAATTTACTGGATTATGACCACAATATGTTGTAAATAGAAGCCCGACACGTTCAGAAGCTCTTTTGCCCACCTGAAACTCCTTTTTTTGCTCTTCGACATACCCATCCGTCAAAACCATGCTGCTGATAAACTTAAGCCTGATGGACAATAGTAACCTCGCATTCAGCAGGAAGAATGTGACAAATCTTGCACGGTTGGCTACATATCATTCTAGTGTTATTGACTTCAATTGAATCTCATGAGAAGTGAGAAAATCCCTATGCTTACAAATCCACCGATTAGTTATAACTTTCTTACCCCGTCATGTTGCCTAAATAGACATGAAGATTGAAAACGGTAAGGTCTAAAAGAAGAGTGTCGAAAGAGCAACTGCTGAACGGTTAATTCTAGTACACTATATGCGGGCTTCCAATGTGCGTGAAATTATCACCTTTATATACAACTTCTCCAGACATGGAAAGCATTGCATCAAGCCAATAATCTTGCTCAGATCAAAACTATTCATTTGGATATATAAGATCTTGATAGAATCCAGCACCATTGATAGGCCATCCATGGAGAAACTCTTCATTGAGCATAGAACATAATATTAGTACAAAATGTGTACTCCAAGATGATATATAACTTATGCACAGAAATTTAAAATGCAGCTTATGGTTACAAGTGTAGATGATAATATAAAGTACCTGAAGAACTGTGGAGCCAAACATCATATTGAAATGAGCACAGAGATCATGTATTACACCCAAGGTCTCCAGTTTAGGCGCGGAGAGGACGGTTATTTGGAACAGTGAATAACTAGAATCAAGGATCAACCTTTGAAGTGAAGGGGCATCTTGGATGATGAGCTGCCTTCCGTCAAAAGAAATTCCAATTCTTACAAGGTTAGGCGACTTTATTTGTAGACAACCGATTCTAACTGTGAAAACAAGCACCAAGCACTCCAGGGTAGGGCAACTGGAGTGGATGATGTTGTGCAATGAGGCCTCCGATATACGAACCCGCACAAGTGAAAGTTTCTTGAAAAATGGGAGTCGAAGGTTTAGTACCAGATTGTCTGGTAGGTAGCATAGTGCAAAGGTGGCGGTGTGGAGAGAGGAGGAGAACCGCAAGATGGACATCGGTGCTGAGGGCACAAGTTCATGGCGTTCGATATGTGGTATGTGATTTCCAGGGGAATAGTAGAACTCAAGCAGCTGTAGTTGTGTGAATTCAGGGGATTTCAGCCAGGCGTCCCCCATGCAGGGTATGGTATGCTTTCTCAGGTAGCATGGCGGGATGCAGAGGCTTTGAACGGAGCCCTGGTGGGAGGAGATGATGGCTCCGGGGATTTCAAAATCATTGAAGCGAGATAGCCGACGACAGTCTAGATTAAGGGGCACGGCGTGCCATAGAGGGCTCCACCGAATTGAGAGGACTTGGGTGCGGCAGCAATTCTTGGTGGGGAGAAGCGAGATGATCTCCCCAAGGATGGCGTCCGGGAGATCGCTGATGCGGTCCACCCGAGATTCTACGGGTTCCTGGGATCTGGTGGGGGCGGGGTCGCCGCTTCTCCCCGCGCTGCTGGGTGCGGGATCTACAACAGGCGTCACCACTGGCGGGAGCCTCATCTTCTTGGCGCTGGGGTCAGCCGACTCCATTTTCCTCAAGGGCGCCGCGTCGCGCTCACGGATTTGAGCAGAGTAACGAATGACGAGCCTAGTTGTAGTGCGAGTGAAGAAGAAGGGGAGCTGGGGGGTTTCTGTAGGAGTGAGGAAGAAGGGGAGCTGGTTTTTTTGTAGGAGTGAGGTGAGGAATTTGGGGGTATGAGTGGAGCGAGCTGACGTGAGGTGGGTAGGAGCAAGGAGGAAGAAGAGCACCTAGGTTTTGGGGGGGGGGTGTGCTTGGTGTGGGTAGCGCCTCTCATTCAGTAAATGTATGGGCTTTTGAATTGATTTTACTATTTACTAGTGTGGATGGGCTGTTTTGTCTTGGGCCGAGAGAAACAATTACTACTAGTACAGTGGAGACACTCTACACCTACCCAGAAAAACAATTACTACTAGTATAGTGGAGACACTCTACCGCTTCTGGCTCCTCCTAGGTCATTGAAATGTCTCCGTCTACTGAATGCCGTTATACTTTTGTTCACCGACATGCGGGCCATGCAGCATGCGGGCCCAAATGCCATCCACCAAATTAGAAGGCAGTATGCAGGCGGAGAGTCACCTCGGTCGTAGCGTGGCAGTAACGAGCCGTCGTATCACAAACCCCCACCTCCCCGCAATCTAAGTTTGACGGACGAAGCAACCATCATTTCACTCTTCGCTGAATCCCCTTCTCCCTCACCGTCTTCAAGAAAGGCAACACTCGCATCTGCCACTGTTCTTCTCTCCCAACGAAGGGAAGGTAAGCAGATCCGTGAAGTTGGTATATTTTTGTTCAGATAAAAAAAAGAACTTTCGCAAAGCAGTAACCGATCCTCACTCTCTTTTTTGTTTCATTGTCATTGCGATTGTGTTTTCCTTTTAGTGGTCTCCTAGTATTCATCAGTTTCATGATGGACCAAGGAGAACCAAGCAAAGATCTGCCGATATTGGAGCAGACGCGGGAGGCTGATCCCCACGAGACAGAGAGCTCCAAGAAGATGGAGGCAGCCACCGAGCCGACTGAAAGCACAAGTGCTCCCTAGGTGGTTTTGGTAATTAATGACAACATATCTCTTGTTGGACTAACACTTTTATCTAGTATATTTCATATAAGTTCAACATTGGAGTGACATGGACTAAATGATGTGGGAACTCCTTCAAGATGCTAAGGACAAAGGATTGGCTAAAGCTTCAAGCTCAAGACTCTTCATTTTACATTTCAGTGATCCAAGATCACATTGAGTCTATAGGAAAAGCCAATACTATCAAGGAGGGATGAGGTGTTGCTTAATGAGCCTCTTGCTTCATGTGCTTTGTGATATACTCCAAAACCCTCAACTACTTTCCCACTTCCACATATGTCCTAAACCTAAAGTCAAACTCGGCACCACTGATTCTTTCTATCCGGCGCCACCGAGTTTTGATGTCTTAGCCACTGCCACAAACCCTAGGCAAATCGGTCTCACCAATAGGGATCTCGGTCTCACCGAGATGGGTTTGTAATCTCTCTGTGTATGTCCATTATCAAAATCGGTCTGACCGAGTTTGAGCAATCGGTACTACCGAGATTACAATGCAAACTCTTTGGTTAACTTATTATCAAAATCGGTCCCAACGAGTTTGATAATCGGTCCAACCGAGTTTGCCTGACCAACCCTCTGGTTAGCTAATTACCAAAATTGGTCCTATCGAGTTTGTGTAATCGGTCTCACCGAGATTACATTATGCCCTAACCCTAACCGAATCGGTCCTACCGAGTTGCATTTCGGTCCCACCGAAAACCCTAAGGGTCACATTATTTGCTAAATCGGTCTGACCGAGTTTAACGATTCGGTCCCACCGAGTTTGGTGGATTGTGTGTAACGGTTAGATTTTGTGTGGAGGCTATATATACCCCTCCACCTCCTCTTCATTCGTGGAGAGAGCCATCAGACTAAACCTACACTTCCAGCATCCTATTTCTGAGAGAGAACTACCTACTCATGTGCTGAGGCCAAGATATTCCATTCCTACCATATGAATCTTGATCTCTAGCCTTCCCCAAGTTGCTTTCCACTCAAACCCTCTTTCCACCAGATCCAAATCCTACGAGAGAGAGTTGAGTGTTGGGGAGACTATGATTTGAAGCACAAGAGCAAGGGGTTCATCATCAACGCACCATTTGTTACTTCTTGAAGAGTGGTGTCTCCTAGATTGGCTAGGTGTCATTTGGGAGCCTCCGACAAGATTGTGGAGTTGAACCAAGGAGTTTGTAAGGGCAAGGAGATCACCTACTTCGTGAAGATCTACCGCTAGTGAGGCAAGTCCTTCGTGGGCCACGGCCATGGTGGGATAGACAAGGTTGCTTCTTCGTGGACCCTTCTTGGGTGGAGCCCTCCGTGGACTCGCGCAACCGTTACCCTTCGTGGGTTGAAGTCTCCATCAACGTGGATGTACGATAGCACCACCTATCGGAACCACGCCAAAAACATCAGTGTCTCCAATTGCGTTTGAATCCTCCAATCCCTTCCCTTTACATTCTTGCAAGTTGCATGCTTTATTTTCCACTGCTCATATACTCTTTGCATGCTTTCTTGCTATGTGTTGTGAATGTTAAACTTGTGCCTAAACTCCACTCAAACTTTAAAAAGGCTAAAAACTGCAACTTTGGTACTTAGTGTCTAATCACCCCCCTCTAGACACCTCTTCTCAAGGTCCTACAAGTGGTATTAGAGCATTGGTCTCCATTGCTTTGGTTTAATCACCATTAGAGGAAGATGGATGAGTCTACTTTGGGGAGTCTTAGACATAGAGTGCCTATTCTTGATGGAGAGTACTTTCATGAGTGGAAAAATGAGATGCTTGTAATTTTCAATCAATATCATTTGAACAAGTACATTGCTAGTCCTTGTGCACCTTGTGTTGATCCTATGCATCCTACACTTGATGAGTCAATTGACATGATTAGGAATGTTAGAACTGTTAATCTTATCACTAGAGGCTTGCCTAGAAACTTGATTATAAAACTGCCTACTCTTGAGTGTGCCTACACTATGTGGAAATTTCTTGAGGAACGATTTCCTGATTATTCTTTGAAAAATCTAGATGAAATTCTCCATAAGTCTATTGCCTTGAGTAAAATGAATTCTAGTGATCCTATGTTTGGTGATCGTCTATTTGAATTTACAAACCTTATGCGCGCCAAAGGAAATGTTGGTATTATTAGTGATGTTATTTCCGAAGCTATAAAAATTCATAGACAAGATCATTGTCAAAATCACTCTAACAAATCACCCTCTCTAGGATTTGATCCACCACATGACGATGTTGAACATGGATACTATGATGAGGATGATGATGGTGACTTCGATCTTGATGATGCAATGAGACATTTTGGTCTTATGGCAAATCTTCGGGGATATATGTCAGGAGGAAAGGAATGGGTCCTTGACAGTGGATGTACCGATCACATGACCGGAGATAAAGACATGTTTCGTGAGCTTGCTGATAATGATAGCCCTCGAAAGTATGTCACTTTCGGTGACAACTCAAAGGGTAAGGTGGTTGGCCTCAGTAAGGTGGCCATATCACATGATAGCTCCATACAAAATGTTATGCTCGTTGAATCTCTTGGTTATAACTTACTTTCAGTATCTAGACTTGCTGATTTCGGTTTCACTGTTCTATTTACTGAAGTAGATTGCCAAGTGTTTCGTCGAGATAATCATAAAATGGTCTTTACTGGTGTGCGTAGAGGTGATCTTTACATTGTTGATTTCACTAAAAAGGCTCAACCTAAAACTTGCTTCATTGCTAAATCCTCAAAAGGTTGGTTATGGCATAGTCGACTAGGTCACGTTGGCATGAGAAATCTTGACAAGCTTATTAAGGGAAATCATATCCTTGGAGTTAATGATGTCATATTTGATAAGGATAGACTATGCAGTGCTTGTCAGGCAGGTAAACAGGTTGGATGAAGGCATCCCGTGAAGAACATCATGACCACGAAGAGACCACTCGAGCTACTTCACATGGATCTCTTTGGTCCCAACTCTTACAAGAGTCTCGGTGGAAATTCTTTTGGTCTAGTTATAGTCGATGATTTTTCCAGATTTACGTGGGTGTTCTTTCTCGATGATAAATCGCAGGTTCAGAAGATCTTCAAGAACTTCGCTAGGAAGGCCCAAAATCAATTTGAAGTGAAGATCAAGAAGGTTCGCAGCGACAACGGAACGGAGTTCAAGAATGCAAATGTGAACACCTTTCTTGACGAAGAAGGGATTTCACACGAGTTCTCGGCTACGTACACACCTCAACAAAATGGAGTTGTTGAGAGGAAGAACCGGATGCTCATCGAAATGGCGAGAACGATGCTTGATGAGTACAAGACGCCGAAGCACTTTTGGGCAGAAGCGGTTGAGACAGCTTGTCATGCAACAAATCGCTTGTATCTTCACAAGCTACTCGGCAAGACGGCATACGAGCTCCTCACCGGTAACAAACCCCAAGTTGGATACTTTCGAGTATTCGGCTCAAAGTGCTACATTCTTGATAAGCATCGTCGTTCTAAATTTGCTCCTAAGTCTCATGAAGGTTTCCTACTAGGTTATGGCTCAAACTCTCACACTTACCGTGTCTACAACAATTTCACCCGAAAGGTTGAAGAGACGGTAGATGTGAAGATTGATGAATCTAACGGCTTGCAAGTAGAGCAATTGCCAATTGATGTAGGAGACAAAGATCCTTCGGAAGCAATCCAAGACTTGTCTATTGGCAAGGTTCGTCCAACGGAGATGAAGGAGAGTACCTCGTGCGTCCAAGTGGAAGCTTCTACTTCACGACAAGGTGAACCAAGAGTTGATATGGAAGCATCCACAAGTAGGACACACCAAGATGAAGGAAACGAGGAAGTGCATCAAGATGAACGTCAACAACCTCCTTCTCCACCACGATAAGAGAACGACAACGCCAACAATGAAGAAGGCCAAGAAGAAGAACAAGATGAAGAAGATGTTCAACGAAGATCCAAGCAAAAGGTTTCACGAGTTCAAGCAAGAATTGCTAAAGACCATCCCGTGGAACAAATCTACAATGATATTCAAACCGGGAGAATCACTCGCTCTAAAACTCGTCTAACTAAGTTTTGTGAAAACTATTCTTTCATCTCTAGCATTGAACCTATGAAGGTTGAAGAAGCATTGGAAGATCCGGATTGGATAAATGCTATGCATGAAGAGCTACACAACTTTGAGAGGAATCAAGTTTGTGTTGGGTTTCGTAGTAATTTCAAAAAAATTTCCTACGCACACACAGGATCATGTGATGCATAGCAACGAGGGGAGAGTGTTGTCTACGTACCCAACGCAGACCGACTGCGGAAGCGATGACACGACGTAGAGGAAGTAGTCGTACGTCTTCACGATCCAACCGATCAAGCACCGAAACTACGGCACCTCCGAGTTCGAGCACACGTTCAGCTCGATGACGATCCCCGGACTCCGATCCAGCAAAGTGTCGGGGAAGAGTTTCGTCAGCACGACGGCGTGGTGACGATCTTGATGAACTACAGCAGCAGGGCTTCGCCTAAACTCCACTACAGTATTATCGAGGAATATGGTGGCAGGGGGCACCGCACACGGCTAAGGAATAGATCACGTGGATCAACTTGTGTCAACTTGTGTGTTTAGAGGTGCCCTTGCCTCCGTATATAAAGGAGCCAAGGGGGGAGGGGGCGCCGGCCAAGAGAGAGAGGCGCAGGAGGAGTCCTACTCCTACCGGGAGTAGGACTCCCCCCCAATCCTATTCCAACTAGGATTCCCAAGGGGAAAAGAGGGAGAGGGGTGGCCGGCCACCTCTCCTAGTCCTAATAGGACTAGGGGAAGGGGGGAGGCGTGCAGCCCCCTTGGGCTGCCCCTTTCTCCTTTCCACTAAGGCCCATGATGGCCCATATGGCTCCGGGGGGGTTCCGGTAACCTCCCGGTAACCCGGTAAAATCCCGATTTCACCCGGAACACTTCCGATGTCCAAACATAGGCTTCCAATATATCAATCTTTATGTCTCGACCATTTTGAGACTACTTGTCATGTCCGTGATCACATCCGGGACTCCGAACAACCTTAGGTACATCAAAATGCATAAACTCATAATATAACTGTCATCGTAACCTTAAGCGTGCGGACCCTACGGGTTCGAGAACAATGTAGACATGACCGAGACACGTCTCTGGTCAATAACCAATAGCGGGACCTGGATGCCCATATTGGCTCCTACATATTCTACGAAGATCTTTATCGGTCAGACCGCATAACAACATACGTTGTTCCCTTTGTCATCGGTATGTTACTTGCCCGAGATTCGATCGTCGGTATCCAATACCTAGTTCAATCTCGTTACCGGCAAGTCTCTTTACTCGTTCCGTAATACATCATCTCACAACTAACATATTAGTTGTAATGCTTGCAAGGCTTATGTGATGTGTATTACCGAGAGGGCCCAGAGATACCTCTCCGACAATCGGAGTGACAAATCCTAATCTCGAAATACGCCAACCCAACATCGACCATTGGAGACACCTGTAGTACTCCTTTATAATCACCCAGTTACGTTGTGACATTTGGTAGTACCCAAAGTGTTCCTCCGGTAAACGGGAGTTGCATAATCTCATAGTCATAGGAACATGTATAAGTCATGAAGAAAGCAATAGCAACATACTAAACGATCGGGTGCTAAGCTTATGGAATGGGTCATGTTAATTAGATCATTCTGCTAATGATGTGACCTCGTTAATCAAATAACAACTCATTGTTCATGGTTAGGAAACATAACCATCTTTGATTAACGAGCTAGTCAAGTAGAGGCATACTAGTGACACTTTGTTTGTCTATGTATTCACACATGTATTATGTTTCCGGTAAATACAATTCTAGCATGAATAATAAACATTTATCATGATTATAAGGAAATAAATAATAACTTTATTATTGCCTCTAGGGCATATTTCCTTCAGTCTCCCACTTGCACTAGAGTCAATAATCTAGATTACACTGTAATGATTCTAACACCCATGGAGCCTTGGTGCTGATCATGTTTTGCTCGTGGAAGAGGCTTAGTCAATGGGTTTGCAACATTCAGATCCGTATGTATCTTGCAAATCTCTATGTCTCCCACCTGGACTAGATCCCGGATGGAGTTGAAGCGTCTCTTGATGTGTTTGGTCCTTTTGTGAAATCTGGATTCCTTTGCCAAGGCAATTGCACCAGTATTGTCACAAAAGATTTTCATTGGACCCGATGCACTAGGTATGACACCTAGATTGGATATGAACTCCTTCATCCAGACTCCTTCATTTGCTGCTTCCGAAGCAGCTATGTATTCCGCTTCACATGTAGATCCCGCTACAACGCTTTGTTTAGAACTGCACCAACTGACAGCTCCACCGTTTAATGTAAACACGTATCCGGTTTGCGATTTAGAATCGTCCGGATCAGTGTCAAAGCTTGCATCAACGTAACCTTTTACGGTGAGCTCTTTGTCACCTCCATATACGAGAAACATATCCTTAGTCCTTTTCAGGTATTTCAGGATGTTCTTGACCGCTGTCCAGTGATCCACTCCTGGATTACTTTGGTACCTCCCTGCTAAACTTATAGCAAGGCACACATCAGGTCTGGTACACAGCATTGCATACATGATAGAGCCTATGGCTGATGCATAGGGAACATCTTTCATATTCTCTCTATCTTCTGCAGTGGTCGGGCATTGAGTCTTACTCAACTTCACACCTTGTAATACAAGCAAGAATCCTTTCTTTGCTTGATCCATTTTGAATTTCTTCAAAATCTTGTCAAGGTATGTGCTTTGTGAAAGTCCAATTAAGCGTCTTGATCTATCTCTATAGATCTTAATGCCTAATATGTAAGCAGCTTCACCGAGGTCTTTCATTGAAAAACTTTTATTCAAGTATCCCTTTATGCTATCAAGAAATTCTATATCATTTCCAATCAGTAATATGTCATCCACATATAATATCAGAAATGCTACAGAGCTCCCACTCACTTTCTTGTAAATACAGGCTTCTCCGAAAGTCTGTATAAAACCAAATGCTTTGATCACACTATCAAAACGTTTATTCCAACTCCGAGAGGCTCGCACCAGTCCATAAATGGATCGCTGGAGCTTGCACACTTTGTTAGCTCCCTTTGGATCGACAAAACCTTCCGGTTGCATCATATACAACTCTTCTTCCAGAAATCCATTCAGGAATGCATTTTTGACATCCATCTGCCAAATTTCATAATCATAAAATGCGGCAATCGCTAACATGATTCGGACGGACTTAAGCATCGCTACGGGTGAGAAGGTCTCATCATAGTCAATCCCTTGAACTTGCCGAAAACCTTTTGCGACAAGTCGAGCTTTGTAGACAGTAACATTACCATCAGCATCAGTCTTCTTCTTAAAGATCCATTTATTCTCAATTGCTTGCCGATCATCGGGCAAGTCAACCAAAGTCCATACTTTGTTCTCATACATGGATCCCATCTCAGGTTTCATGGCTTCAAGCCACTTTGCGGAATCTGGGCTCACCATCGCTTCTTCATAGTTCGTAGGTTCATCATGATCTAGTAGCATGACCTCCAGAACAGGATTACCGTACCACTCTGGTGCGGATCTTACTCTGGTTGATCTACGAGGTTCAGTAGTATCTTGATCTGAAGTTTCATGATCATTATCATTGGTTTCCTCACTAACTGGTGTAGGTGTCACTGAAACAGTTTTCTGTGATGAACTACTTTCCAGTAAGGGAGCAGGTACAGTTACCTCGTCAAGTTCTACTTTCCTCCCACTCACTTCTTTCGAGAGAAAATCCTTCTCTAGAAATGATCCATTCTTAGCAACGAATGTCTTGCCTTTGGATCTGTGATAGAAGGTGTACCCAACAGTTTCCTTTGGGTATCCTATGAAGACACATTTCTCCGATTTGGGTTCGAGCTTATCAGGTTGAAGCTTTTTCACATAAGCATTGCAGCCCCAAACTTTAAGAAACGACAACTTTGGTTTCTTGCCAAACCACAGTTCATAAGGCGTCGTCTCAACGGATTTTGATGGTGCCCTATTTAACGTGAATGCAGCCGTCCCTAAAGCATATCCCCAAAATGATAGCGGTAAATCAGTAAGAGACATCATAGATCGCACCATATCTAGTAAAGTACGATTACGACATTCGGACACACCATTACACTGTGGTGTTCCGGGTGGCGTGAGTTGCGAAACTATTCCACAGTTTTTCAAATGTACACCAAACTCGTAACTCAAATATTCTCCTCCACGATCAGATCGTAGAAACTTTATTTTCTTGTTACGATGATTTTCAACTTCACTCTGAAATTCTTTGAACTTTTCAAATGTTTCAGACTTATGTTTCATTAAGTAGATATACCCATATCTGCTTAAATCATCTGTGAAGGTGAGAAAATAACGATATCCGCCACGAGCCTCAATATTCATCGGGCCACATACATCGGTATGTATGATTTCCAACAAATCTGTTGCTCTCTCCATAGTACCGGAGAACGGTGTTTTAGTCATCTTTCCCATGAGGCACGGTTCGCAAGTACCAAGTGATTCATAATCAAGTGGTTCCAAAAGTCCATCAGCATGGAGTTTCTTCATGCGCTTTATACCGATATGACCTAAACGACAGTGCCACAAATAAGTTGCACTTTCATTATCAACTCTGCATCTTTTGGCTTCAACATTATGAATATGTGTATTACTACTATCGAGATTCAATAAGAATAGACCACTCTTCAAGGGTGCATGACCATAAAAGATATTACTCATATAAATAGAACAACCATTATTCTCTGATTTAAATGAATAACCGTCTCGCATTAAACAAGATCCAGATATAATGTTCATGCTCAACGCTGGCACCAAATAACAATTATTTAGGTCTAATATTAATCCCGAAGGTAGATGTAGAGGTAGCGTGCCGACTGCGATCACATCGACTTTGGAACCGTTTCCCACGCGCATCGTCACCTCGTCCTTTGCCAGTGCTCGCTTATTCTGTAGTCCCTGTTTCAAGTTGCAAATATTAGCAACAGAACCAGTATCAAATACCCAGGTGCTACTGCGAGCTCTAGTAAGGCACACATCAATAACATGTATATCACATATACCTTTGTTCACCTTGCCATCCTTCTTATCCGCCAAATACTTGGGGCAGTTCCGCTTCCAGTGACCAGTCTGCTTGCAGTAGAAGCACTCAGTTTCAGGCTTAGGTCCAGACTTGGGTTTCTTCTCTTGAGCAGCAACTTGCTTGCCGTTCTTCTTGAAGTTCCCCTTTTTCTTCCCTTTGCCCTTTTTCTTGAAACTAGTGGTCTTGTTAACCATCAACACTTGATGCTCCTTCTTGATTTCTACCTCCGCAGCTTTCAGCATTGCGAAGAGCTCGGGAATAGTCTTGTTCATCCCTTGCATATTATAGTTCATCACGAAGCTCTTGTAGCTTGGTGGCAGTGATTGGAGAATTCTGTCAATGACGCAATCATCCGGAAGATTAACTCCCAATTGAATCAAGTGATTATTATACCCAGACATTTTGAGTATATGCTCACTGACAGAACTGTTCTCCTCCATCTTGCAGCTATAGAACTTATTGGAGACTTCATATCTCTCAATCCGGGCATTTGCTTGAAATATTAACTTCAACTCCTGGAACATCTCATATGCTCCATGACGTTCAAAACGTCGTTGAAGTCCCGATTCTAAGCCGTAAAGCATGGCACACTGAACTATCGAGTAGTCATCAGCTTTGCTCTGCCAGACGTTCATAACATCTGGTGTTGCTCCAGCAGCAGGCCTGGCACCCAGCGGTGCTTCCAGGACGTAATTTTTCTGTGCAGCAATGAGGATAATCCTCAAGTTACGGACCCAGTCCGTGTAATTGCTACCATCATCTTTCAACTTTGCTTTCTCAAGGAACGCATTAAAATTCAACGGAACAACAGCACGAGCCATCTATCTACAATCAACATAAACAAGCAAGATACTATCAGGTACTAAGTTCATGATAAATTTAAGTTCAATTAATCATATTACTTAAGAACTCCCACTTAGATAGACATCCCTCTAATCTTCTAAGTGATTACGTGATCCAAATCAACTAAACCATGACCGATCATCACGTGAGATGGAGTAGTTTTCAATGGTGAACATCGTTATGTTGATCATATCTACTATATGATTCACGCTCGACCTTTCGGTCTCCGTGTTCCGAGGCCATATCTGCATATGCTAGGCTCGTCAAGTTTAACCTGAGTATTCTGCGTGTGCAAAACTGGCTTGCACCCGTTGTAGATGGACGTAGAGCTTATCACACCCGATCATCACGTGGTGTCTGGGCACGACGAACTTTGGCAACGGTGCATACTCAGGGAGAACACTTCTTGATAATTTAGTGAGAGATCATCTTATAATGCTACCGTCAATCAGAGCAAGATAAGATGCATAAAAAGATAAACATCACATGCAATCAATATAAGTGATATGATATGGTCATCATCATCTTGTGCTTGTGATCTCCATCTCCGAAGCACCGTCATGATCACCATCGTCACCGGCGCGACACCTTGATCTCCATCGTAGCATCGTTGTCGTCTCGCCAATCTTATGCTTCCACGACTATCACTACCGTTTAGTAATAAAGTAAAGCATTACATCGCGATTGCATTGCATACAATAAAGCGACAACCATATGGCTCCTGCCAGTTGCGGATAACTCGGTTACAAAACATGATCATCTCATACAATAAAATTCAGCATCATGCTTTGACCATATCACATCACAACATGCCCTGCAAAAACAAGTTAGACGTCCTCTACTTTGTTGTTGCATGTTTTACGTGGCTGCTACGGGCTTAAGTAAGAACCAATCTCACCTACGCATCAAAACCACAACGATAGTTTGTCAAATAGACTCCATTTTAACCTTCGCAAGGACCGGGCGTAGCCATACTTGGTTCAACTAAAGTTGGAGAGACAGTCGCCCGCAAGCCATCTCTGTGCAAAGCACGTCGAGGGAACCGGTCTCGCGTAAGCGTACGCGTAAGGTTGGTCCGGGTCGTCTCGTCCAACAATACCGCCGAACCAAAGTATGACATGCTGGTAGGCAGTATGACTTGTATCGTCCACAACTCACTTGTGTTCTACTCGTGCATATAACATCAACATAAATAACCTAGGCTCGGATGCCACTGTTGGGTTTCGTAGTAATTTCAAAAAAATTTCCTACGCACACACAGGATCATGTGATGCATAGCAACGAGGGGAGAGTGTTGTCTACGTACCCAACGCAGACCGACTGCGGAAGCGATGACACGACGTAGAGGAAGTAGTCGTACGTCTTCACGATCCAACCGATCAAGCACCGAAACTACGGCACCTCCGAGTTCGAGCACACGTTCAGCTCGATGACGATCCCCGGACTCCGATCCAGCAAAGTATCGGGGAAGAGTTTCGTCAGCACGACGGCGTGGTGACGATCTTGATGAACTATAGCAGCAGGGCTTCGCCTAAACTCCACTACAGTATTATCGAGGAATATGGTGGCAGGGGGCACCGCACACGGCTAAGGAATAGATCACGTGGATCAACTTGTGTCAACTTGTGTGTTTAGAGGTGCCCCTGCCTCCGTATATAAAGGAGCCAAGGGGGGAGGGGGCGCCGGCCAAGAGAGAGAGGCGCAGGAGGAGTCCTACTCCTACCGGGAGTAGGACTCCCCCCCAATCCTATTCCAACTAGGATTCCCAAGGGGAAAAGAGGGAGAGGGGTGGCCGGCCACCTCTCCTAGTCCTAATAGGACTAGGGGAAGGGGGGAGGCGCGCAGCCCCCTTGGGCTGCCCCTTTCTCCTTTCCACTAAGGCCCATGATGGCCCATATGGCTCCGGGGGGTTCCGGTAACCTCCTGGTAACCCGGTAAAATCCCGATTTCACCCGGAACACTTCCGATGTCCAAACATAGGCTTCCAATATATCAATCTTTATGTCTCGACCATTTCGAGACTCCTCGTCATGTCCGTGATCACATCCGAGACTCCGAACAACCTTCGGTACATCAAAATGCATAAACTCATAATATAACTGTCATCGTAACCTTAAGCGTGCGGACCCTACGGGTTCGAGAACAATGTAGACATGACCGAGACACGTCTCTGGTCAATAACCAATAGCGGGACCTGGATGCCCATATTGTCTCCTACATATTCTACGAAGATCTTTATCGGTCAGACCGCATAACAACATACGTTGTTCCCTTTGTCATCGGTATGTTACTTACCCGAGATTCGATCGTCGGTATCCAATACCTAGTTCAATCTCATTACCGGCAAGTCTCTTTACTCGTTCCGTAATACATCATCTCACAACTAACATATTAGTTGTAATGCTTGCAAGGCTTATGTGATGTGTATTACCGAGAGGGCCCAGAGATACCTCTCCGACAATCGGAGTGACAAATCCTAATCTCGAAATACGCCAACCCAACATCGACCATTGGAGACACCTGTAGTACTCCTTTATAATCACCCAGTTACGTTGTGACGTTTGGTAGTACCCAAAGTGTTCCTCCGGTAAACGGGAGTTGCATAATCTCATAGTCATAGGAACATGTATAAGTCATGAAGAAAGCAATAGCAACATACTAAACAATCGGGTGCTAAGCTTATGGAATGGGTCATGTCAATCAGATCATTCTGCTAATGATGTGACCTCGTTAATCAAATAACAACTCATTGTTCATGGTTAGGAAACATAACCATCTTTGATTAACGAGCTAGTCAAGTAGAGGCATACTAGTGACACTTTGTTTGTCTATGTATTCACACATGTATTATGTTTCCGGTAAATACAATTCTAGCATGAATAATAAACATTTATCATGATTATAAGGAAATAAATAATAACTTTATTATTGCCTCTAGGGCATATTTCCTTCAGTTTGGACATTGGTTGAGAAGCCCGACAACAACCACAACATCATCGGTACCAAATGGGTGTTTCGCAACAAGCAAGATGAAGATGGACAAGTAGTTCGCAACAAAGCACGTCTCGTCGCCCAAGGCTACACACAAGTCGAAGGTATGGACTATGGTGAGACTTACGCCCCCGTTGCTAGACTTGAGTCTATTCGCATCTTACTTGCCTATGCTAATCACCATGATATCACCTTGTACCAAATGGACATTAAAAGTGCTTTTCTAAATGGTGAAATAGAGGAGGAAGTTTATGTTAAACAACCTCCCAGCTTTGTCAATCCTAAGAAACCCAATCATGTTTACAAACTTCACAAAGCTCTTTATGGTCTTAAACAAGCTCCTAGAGCATGGTATAAATGCTTGACCAAGTTCCTTATTGAAAAAGGCTTTGAAATTGGGAAAATTGAATCCACACTCTTTACTAAAAGGGTTAATGGTGAACTATTTGTATGCCAAATCTATGTTGATGATATTATATTTGGTTCAACTAACCCTCATTTTAGTGAGAAGTTTGGAAAGCTAATGTCGGAGAAGTTTGAGATGTCAATGATGAGTGAACTCAAATTCTTTCTTGGGTTGCAAATCAAGCAAACTAAGGAAGGTACCTTTGTCTCTCAAACGAAGCACACTAAGGACTTATTCAAGAAGTTCAATATGCAAGAATGCAAAGGTATGTCTACACCCATGCCTACTAGTGGACATCTTGATTTGACCAAAGATGGTGAACCGGTTGATCAAAAGGTTTATCACTCTATGATTGGTTCATTGTTATATCTATGTGCTTCACGTCCTGATATTATGCTAAGTGTGTGCATGTGTGCACGATATCAAGCTGCTCCTAAAGAATGTCATCTTAAGGCTGTGAAAAGGATAGTGAGATACTTAATCCATACACCAAATTTTGGCATTTGGTATCCTAAGAGGGCCTCTTTCGATCTTGTTGGCTACTCCGACTCGGACTATGCTGGAGACAAGGTTGATAGAAAGTTCACTTCGGGTACTTGTCAATTTCTTGGTAGATCTCTTGTGTCTTGGTCTTCCAAGAAACAAAACTCGGTATCCTTATCCACCGCCGAAGCTGAATATATTGCCACTGGTTCATGTTGTGCTCAATTACTTTGGATGACCCAAACTCTTAAAGATTATGGGATATATGTGAAACATGTTCCATTGCTTTGTGACAATGAAAGTGCTATCAAAATTGGTCATAATCATGTGCAACATTCTCGAACTAAGCATATTGAAGTTCGTCATCATTTCATTCGAGATCATGTTGCTAAGGGTGACATTGATCTTAAGCATGTTCGCACCGAAAATCAATTAGCGGATATATTCACTAAACCTCTTGATGAGAAAGTGTTTTGCAGGTTAAGAGGATAATTGAACATCATTGATGCTTCAAACTTGGAGTAGAAACTCCATTGGATACATGCAAGACATGAGCTTATGACTAATCCTTGATATTTCTCTTATGATGACAATCTTATGTCCTGGATATAATCGTATCTTGCATGCTATCTAACCCATGTAGGTACTTGGTTGAATCAAATTCCATGAGGTTGAAACCTACTCATATCTTGAGCAATCTCTACATCACCAAGTCTCTACACAAGGTGGTTGAAGACAAGGAAGCACGAAACCATTCAAACATATCCTTTGACAAATTCTATGTTGAGTTTCATGATTGTCATTTTTGGATACACAAGTGCTCTTCCTTGCAAGAACTAACCCATGTAGGTAGATGGACTCAAATTCCAAGTGGTGCTCCAAATTTCTTGATGAGCTACATCAACCTTGAGCAACCCACGCAAGTTCAACTACATGGACAACACCACCAACCAAGGTATGTTATTCCATCTTAGAGAAGCTTTACTCCGAGACATGAGCTAAAGCAACTTGACAAGATGTGAATACATCAAGATGCTTAAACGAAAAATGGCAACCCCATTTTGAGCTTAAACGATGAGTATGACCTATGATCAAGTGATCTCACTTGACTCCTAAATCAATATACTCTAACATAGGTGACTTCATTGCCGACCATCTCTAGATGAAGTTCCCTTGTGTTTTCTTCTGTGTTTTTGCATTTGTCTCATGCATATGTGTTTCCCTTTCAAAAAAAACTTCATCTAGATTTCTTTCTGTTTTCTCTGCATTTTCTGCATCCAATTCCTTGCATATCTTTCAGTAAATTCCTTGCAAATCTTTGTGAGATCTTATTAGTCTAGTGAGCTGAGGTGACAAGTGTTTTCTCTGCGATGAACTCGGTTACACCGATTTGTTATTTTCAGTCCAACCGAAAACTCTCGGTACCACCGAAGCATACCACTCGGTGCCACCGATTTCACAACAGGAAAAACAGTTTGCCACTTATTCTGTGTTTCTTCTGATCCTGCTCCACTCAATGAATCTTGTCCTCTACAAGCATCACATTTTGATCATTGCTTTATGTTGTGACTCAAGGATCAAACCCATTCACATCAAATTCCAGAGGGAGAGAGAGGTTACATCTTTATCAAGCCCTTCTTGGAAATTGATGTCAAAGGGGGAGAGAGAGATCACATCAAAGCTTATCATTTAGAGAGAGAGAGATCCTTCAAGGGGAGAGAGAGATCTCCGGGGGGAGAAAATACTAGTAGAAAGTATTTCTCAAGGATCCCAGATGCTTGGTGTTCAAGAGGAGAGATGCCACATGTCCTCTTGAGGGGAAAGGCATGTTCATATGTGCTTATTTGCATTAGCTTGCATTAGCTCTGTTCTTTGTACATTTTAGCTCTGATTTTCTGTTCCCTATCTTCTCCCAGTATCCCATGTTAGATTCAGGGGGAGCAAGACATCTAAGGGAAAGAGATCATTTAAATTCATTGCATATCTTTACTCTTGGGGACATGTCTAATGTGGTACTCAATACTCACTCTCTACATGTCATCCAGTCTTGGTATTCTTGTGGTTTCTTCTGTTTGCTCTGGCTAGTAGGTGCATCTGTGTTATCTAACCTTGTTTACGCAGGTTCATTCTATCCTAAGCCAACTCAAGACTACAAGGTAAGTATATGCATCACAATCATGTGTATGAGGAATTCTTGCTGATGTACATACTATTTGCAAGAACGACTCATGGGCATGAAGGTATTTCCTTTAATATTTTCTTTTGCTCTGATGCATATGGCCAAGATACATGTAACACATTGCCTGCTCTATCATGGTTATGCTATCACATGCTTCTATATTTCATATTCACATGATTGCATACATGTAGGGGGAGCCTATGCTTGTTACATGTCTTTCCAAAGCTTTACTTGCTATTCTTTATATCCTTATCTAAAGCTTTGATGTATGTTGTCATCAATTACCAAAAAGGGGGAGATTGAAAGCACAAGTGCTCCCTAGGTGGTTTTGGTAATTAATGTCAACATATCTCTTGTTGGACTAACACTTTGATCTAGTATATTTCAGATAAGTTCAACATTGGAGTGGCATGGACTAAATGATGTGGGAACTCCTTCAAGATGCTAAGGACAAAGGATTGGCTCAAGCTTCAAGCTCAAGACTCTTCATTTTACATTTCAGTGATCCAAGATCACATTGAGTCTATAGGAAAAGCCAATACTATCAAGGAGGGATGAGGTGTTGCTTAATGAGCCTCTTGCTTCATGTGCTTTGTGTTATACTCCAAAACCCTCAACTACTTTCCACTTCCACATATGTCCTAAACCTAAAGTCAAACTCGACCCCACTGATTCTTTCTATCCGGCGCCACCGAGTTTTGATGTCTTAGCCACTGCCACAAACCCTAGGCAAATCGGTCTCACCGATAGGGATCTCGGTCTCACCGAGATGGGATTGTAATCTCTCTGTGTATGTCCATTATCAAAATCGGTCTCACCGAGTTTGAGCAATCGGTACTACCGAGATTACAATGCAAACTCTCTGGTTAACTTATTATCAAAATCGGTCCCACCGAGTTTGATAATCGGTCCAACCGAGTTTGCCTGACCAACTCTCTGGTTAGCTAATTACCAAAATCGGTCCTACCGAGTTTGTGTAATCGGTCTCACCGAGATTACGTTATGCCCTAACCCTAACCGAATCGGTCCTACCGAGTTGCATTTCGGTCCCACCGAAAACCCTGACGGTCACATTATTTGCTAAATCGGTCTGACCGAGTTTAACGATTCGGTCCCACCGAGTTTGGTAGATTGTGTGTAACGGTTACATTTTTTGTGGAGGCTACCCCTCCACCTCCTCTTCATTCGTGGAGAGAGCCATCAGACTAAACCTACACTTCCGGCATCCTATTTCTGAGAGAGAACTACCTACTCATGTGCTGAGGCCAAGATATTCCATTCCTACCATATGAATCTTGATCTCTAGCCTTCCCCAAGTTGCTTTCCACTCAAACCCTCTTTCCACCAGATCCAAATCCTATGAGAGAGAGTTGAGTGTTGGGGAGACTATCATTTGAAGCACAAGAGCAAGGAGTTCATCATCAACGCACCATTTGTTACTTCTTGGAGAGTGGTGTCTCCTAGATTGGCTAGGTGTCATTTGGGAGCCTCCGACAAGATTGTGGAGTTGAACCAAGGAGTTTGTAAGGGCAAGGAGATCGCCTACTTCGTGAAGATCTACCACTAGTGAGGCAAGTCCTTCATGGGCGACGGCCATGGTGGGATAGACAAGGTTGCTTCTTCGTGGACCCTTCTTGGGTGGAGCCCTCCGTGGACTCGCGCAACCGTTACCCTTCGTGGGTTGAAGTCTCCATCAATGTGGATGTACGATAGCACCACCTATCGGAACCACACCAAAAACATCCGTGTTTCCAATTGCGTTTGAATCCTCCAATCCCTTCCCTTTACATTCTTGCAAGCTGCATGCTTTATTTTCTGCTGCTCATATACTCTTTGCATGCTTTCTTGCTATGTGTTGTGAATGTTAAACTTGTGCCTAAACTCCACTCAAACTCTAAAAAGGCTAAAAACTGCAACTTTGGTACTTAGTGTCTAATCACCCCCCTCTAGACACCTCTTATCAAGGTCCTACACTGACCCCAGATACGCTCACGGCCACTACTGAGATGGTCAACGCCCCGTTTGAGGTTACAGCCCCCATGGCACTGCAGGAGCAGTTTTCCCCCTTCAAGGATGTGTCCCCCCCACCCCCCGCTGAGCTGCCCAAGGCGATTTTCTTCTTTGCCGATCTCGATTGTGGTTTTTCATCTAAGTATGTGGTGATTAATAATGCAAAATTTTATTAGCTTCGATGCCATGCTATACCTAGTGGTTTAAATAACTTGTGTTTCTTATACTGAAAAGTAATTCAAAATTTGTTTCTGTTTCAATTAGAGCCCTGATGCAGACAAGGATTGTGTGGTTGTACATGTCACTCGCTATGAGGCGGATGACCTGAATATACACGCTGGGAAAACATAGTTCTTAGGCTGTTGGATCCTGGAAGCCATTTGTGGTTATACCAATGAAGAGTTGTATTCCAGCCTCACTGTTGTCAGGCATGTTGTCCAGGGTGTACTGAAGCACAAGAAGTTCAAAGCTAATCCTTCATTTGTGAGGCATACTGTTCTTGTCAAGCTTACGCAGGAAGATGACGTGGCATGCCTCCACAAACAAGTTTATCAGTGGCAAGGCCACAAGGTTGTCTTCATGAAGGTTCACATGATTGAGCTACTACGGGACGTCCTCGATGATGTTCATGGCAAGGTCCATCTTGTGTCCAGCCCAAATTAGATCGAGGCATGAAATAGTTTCCCCAGCTAGTGTTTAATAGTAGTTTGGATTGTGTCTAATTATCCGAACCTTGCCTGTTATAGACCCCTTTGGGGCTAGTACTCTGTTTGAATCTGTCTATGGGAACTGGTGCTACTTTTGTGTGCCCGGGAATCATGTGAGAACCATCATAATTGTTGTCGAAATAGATGCATCCTCGCTAGTTTTTTCATGAATATGGCATGGTAAGACATAAGTTGTCACGGTTTATCATACGAGCAGTGTGTGTTTTGATGAAATAGAGCACTCGTTCGAGAACTGTGCGCCGACGTATACATAAGTACTTGTAAACATTGTTGGTGCTAGCCCACTTGTAAGCAATTGTGCAAAACACGGCACATTGGCTCAGCTCGCTTCAACACTAGGCTATCGACCAGCTAACAATCAACAATCTGTTGTCTGACATATAAGCAACTATGTATCTTGTTACAGTGGTTCATGCAGTTAACTGAGGCCACAATGTAATAAATTCCAAACGTTCAGACGCTAGTCCAGCGCTCATGTGGAACACTCACATTAAACTCGTCTTCATAAAAAACTTGAAAAGCATAAGTTAAGCAATTTTATACATCTCAATGATTCATAGAACATAACAAGCATATACTAGTTCACAGCAAAAGACAAAGTTGTGAGAAGGTTTACAAATCAGGAAAAAACAAGCAAGGCTTCTCTGAGCAAAGGGCCTCCCGGCAGGCTTAAATTTCCTGGAGTTCACTCTGGTTTTTTCTTCTTGCCACCATTCAGAGTTAGGTTCTCTCATTCCAGAATAACCAATTATAATTGTGGTCTTAGCTGGAATGCTGAACTGAACCATGTAGTGTACTGACCAGGTGAAATTCTTGTGCATTCCACTAAATTTAAGCACCGCTATTTAGAGAAATAAGCAGACCACAATGCCTCTTGTCCGCGCACCTGTCCAAAAACCCGCCGTGTAGCCGTGCCAGCTAGTCCTTGGTCCATGGATGAACTGGTAGAAAGTGCATTCCGGACTAGGATGCAATTGTTTTCGCTCGTCCCTGCACTGCAATCAGGAAGTAAAACGTACGAATCAACTTCTTTTAGATTGCGTTGGTCATTCTACCTTAGTTACTACCAATGTAGGAATACCTTGAATACGGGAGGTTAGACGACGGCTACGAGGGATAGCCATCTCATTTTGCGCAGTTGTACTAAACCTGAGGTGTGTGCTTTTGATTGCGCAGATAGAAACGATACAGAGACAGACATCCCTGTTTGCGCAAATATGAAATACGGTTATTTAAATAGTGACAGATATTTGCAATGGCGTATGATTAACAATAGCATCTATTGTATTATAATTGGCACTAGATTGACAGTATGAAGAGTCCTTAAGTAAGTAGCATCACATAGCATCAAGAATGCCACTAGATTAACATGTAGAACAATAGCATTAGTATTACTATCATGAGAGTAGCACATGGTCAGTAAATGTGCAATCAAATTTGTGTAGTTCCACTGGGATGAAGCAATGTTAGCGGTCTGAGATTTAAGTGTAACTGCAAAAACACAATTCATGGGAAATAAAGCAAGACGGAAGCACTTCATAAAATGGTGGTGGCATTGCTTCAATTTATCGACGGCACTAGACCATTACTTATAGTGACATTAGGTGGCATTTCTTAATGCTTCATGTGATTTTGCATTAATGGTAGCGATATGGGCATAGGGACATCAGGGGAATAAAGTGGTGAGGCAGATGTGTTGCCGAGAGCGGCAAACACTCAGGCAACATGTCTGCATTTGTCCCATTTTTTATCTCCTCAGTGACATTTTCCTATGTGAGCACAGGAAATCTAGACCCGCTCATTCTCATTTGCGTTGTCCCCCAACACCCGTCACTTTCTTTCCTTTTTCAACCAAGAGATAGGTCCACTTCCCCCCACCCTTCGCCATCCACCATGCTTTCTTCGTCTTTTCAACCAAGAGACCGGTTGGGTAGCCAGTATCTACTACTTTCCCCCGTTTCCTCTTAGAACCAAGTCCTAGATTCATGCTACAGCTTTCCCACTTTCTTCCCTATTTGAACCAACGCTTAGAGTCGGCTGTATGAAGTAGCTTTACCTCTAATAATAGTAAAAGTCTAGGTGGCTTTGGAACAGCGGACGGAAGTAGAAAAAGATCCACACGAAGGGAGCTGGGGCAGTAGAGCAAGGCAGGTTTCGAAGGAATATATACCTGAGGGTCGTCGGCATGTGGCAAAGACGGCGTCGGGAGGCCGCATCTTGGCCACAATACCGCAGGAAGGAAGAAGGGGTTGGAGGCCCTCCCGAGCCGGCGCTCTCTCGGAGAGAACCACACAACCACCGATCGGGACGCGCGGGCAGCCATTGGTCTCCTCCCTCACCGCTGACGACAGCGTGAATGATGCACCTACACCCCTACCCCGGTCGAGGTTGTCCGGCCGGATTTGTGACCAGCTGTGAGCTGAGAGAGAGTGTGGCCACCTATGTCTTGCTTAGATCTGGAGAGCATGAGAGAGTGAACGAGAGGAACCCTAGTAAAGCAAGCGCTAAGGCTCCTGCTTATATATATAGTGGAGTGATTTTGTTGTACCAGCTTCAAAAAAATGCGCTCCTACATGTACCCGCGAGTGGGTGTGACAGAACTAGTGCGTGTGTGCACCGCTTCTCTTCATGAGAGTACAATATACTATGCCCAAAGAACGTTCGCCGCAAGAGTAATAGTATAAGTGTGTGACGTGTGAGCTAAAATAAAATGTGCGCGACGTCTTTTGTTTTTTAGAAGTTCTAAGGGTAGGGTGTGAAGAGCACATATGTGCGTGACGTCTACCTGCAGATAGACGGTGGGTGCGATGTGCGAGTCTGCGAGAGGACTCGGGAGAGTCGTGACTCGTGAGGGTGCGTGTGCGTGAGAGAGAGGGGGCACGTATCAATGCAATGCATGTGTCCGTAAATCATTATCCGACAAACGTTCGCCACAAGCCTTTTCCTGACGAACGCCGTAAGAACCGTTAGATCGGCATCCGACAGTGTCAGTTTTGCCATGTCATTTAACAGAACAGCCACTCCTCCTACACACAAATCTTCCACGTGAGTGTTAGCAACTGTCGTATGCTCCCTCCGTTCCGAAATGCAGTGCATATAGCTTTATTGAAAATTCGAACCTCGCAAACTTTTACCGAGTTTTCGTGTACCAAATTGCACATGTAGAATACCCTGTATATATCATTTCATTCATCTTCGAGAGGTAACTATAAAGATGGGTGAGGAGTCTACAAAGAAAGACCATCGTATCACCCGCAACAATTTCAACCATCCTTTAGTGTCGAGGAATATCATAGGAACTCTATATGATATGATTTTTATAGGATTTTTTCCTTTAGAGCCAATTGGTTCATAGGAATAGATTCATATACTCCACATTTCAAAGGAAATAAACATGATATCATTTCTATAGCTTTAGAGCCACTTGGTTCATATGAATGGATTCCTATACTCCCTTAATTTCAAAGGAAAATAAACATTAGCGTATATTCAATAGAAAAGTTCCTATGATATGAACCAAATTACATCTCTTTTCTAATCCCTCCTCATAGGAATTGAGATACATGTCATCTCTAGATTCAATAGAAAAGTTCCTATGATGTGAACCAAATGACATCTCTTTTCCAATCCCTACTCATAGGAATTGAGATGCTCCATGTCATCTCTTTCCCTACAACTTCCATGTATACATCTTCTATTCCTAAATAGATAGTACAACCCACTAGTAGCTTTTTTCCAAAACATGCAACTATGGCACAAGAACTATATAGTGTGCCAATAACTTTGAAAGATGGTCGCTGGATGAAGCTAATCCGACAGTGCAGAGATGGCAAATCCGAGCACTACTGGCCGTTGGATATCATCAACATTCCACCAGATCTGCCACATGTACAATTTAGAAGACTCCATGGTTGAACTTAAGCATAATGCACAAACCTCAAAACACAAGCACTTCTCCTTTGTTCTAGAATCTTCTGTATCATAATTGATTTTTTTTCTAAATGAATTGCCATTATTTGTTTTTTACTTTATGCTTTACAATGCACAACCCCATGAATCTTAACATTTTTATAAAACTAATTGATTTTGAATGAGATGAACTATAAGAACTAAACGAACATCTACATCATGCATATATGACTCAAAGCTTTACATGCTATAGTGTGTATTTATTCATAATTTGGTTTCGAAATCTCATGCGTTCAATGCATGTGTACCTTACTAGTTTTGAGTAGAGTAGCAAATTTCACGCGGCCCCGGGTATATCAAAATGCAGGGCCCATGCATCATTGCCTTTCGGTCGAACCTACGTCCACAATTTTTTGTACGTACTATATCTCCACTGGTCCCCGAACCCAAAATGCTGCCTCGTTCCCGTAAAACCAAGCGGCCCACACATATTTAAGGCGTCGACTCGAACCCGTTTACTACGACGTGGCCCCGCACGCCGTAGTACTCCTACAAACCCTACCGCCGCACTCATCATCGGTTTTCTTCAAGAGGACGAGGGAGAAGCCGATTTGTAGTGGAGGCGCTTTCAAAAAAAGGATCTGTAGTGGAGACCCCTACCCTAGGGTGCCCTAGGTAGCTGCCGCACGCATCATTGTTTTCTCTTTTCTTTATGCTCTTGCGCCCTAGAGTGAAATGATGGTTGCTTCGTCCGTCCAGCTTAATGCGGGAAAGGTGGGGCTTTGTGATTTGACCCCTCATCGCTCATTTTCTACTACTGCGGCGCTACGACCGGGGTGCCTCCAATTCCAACCGCTGCTCCGAACTGTAATTTGGTGCATCGCACGTGGAACAAGACGGTGGATGAGCCACATGTCGGCCAAAGGGGTCCTGTTAAGTGTGTCGCCATTTCGTGTGCGGACTGACCCTGCTTGAGTTGCTACGCCAACACGACAGGAGCAGCCTACCACTTGGTTTTGCTCCTTGGTGAATCCCGACTATATTGATCTAAAAAGATACGTGCTGAACTACCCTCTCCGTCTCGGTTTTTTATTTTTAGGCGTCTCGGTTTATAGGGCGTGCACGTAGTTCTAGGTCATCCATTTGACTAACTAAATATGAGTTACTATGTCACAAAAAGTATATCATTGGATTCTTAAGCGGATGTAGTTGTATTTAAAAGTCGAGGGCGGGGCTTTTCCTGCGCGGTAGGCGGGGCAGTTCCGCCTAGTCGGTTCGACAGAGACGCGAGAAGACGAGGGAGTAGGCTGCTGCAAACGTAGGGCTGTGTGATTTGACAGCGAGTTACTGCTGGACAGGTGGGGCCCCATGATTTGACTTGCCATTATCATTTTAACTGCGGCGCTACGACCGGCGTGAGTCTCCCGATTCCTGACCACCTCCATATAGGTGCCTCTCCCAATGCTCCACCATGTAGTAGAGGCTGGCTCTTGCATGAGAGCCCACTTCTCCACTTTTTCCTTGCCTCTCTTTCCTCCACATATGCAAAAATGCCATGTAAAGCGCACTATTGTACTTACTTGCTCCTACAGGTGCTAAGCTTGCCACATAGGCATAAAGTCTGATGTGGCAAGTTAATCAAGAAGAGAGAGACTAGTTTGGTGACCCAAGGAAGAAATGGTGCTAAGCGCGTGTACCTAGGTGAAAAGACAATTTTGAGTCTATAGCTAATTAAATGAAGCAAACTTAGCAACAAAAAACTAATAAGCACACCATTTCATTGGAAGAGGTCACTCCTTGGAAAAATGCAATAAATACTAGTACTCCCTGTGTCCCATAATATAAGAACGTTTTTGGCACTACACTAGTGTCAAAAACGTTCTTATATTATGGGACGGAGGGAGTACGAAGAAAGAGATAGAGAGAAGTAAAAAAATACACTTATAGCCAACCTTATAGCTAACCTTGTTGTAGTATGAGTGACTAAGTGATGACTATGTATGACATGCCAACATCAGATAGCCTAACGCACCGTGTTAAATCTCCAAGGGCGCGACCGCGTGAGCGACGCGACGGTCGTGGTAGGCGCGACCATGATACGGGCTGCTGGCAGCCCTTGGATCTGAGATCAAACGGTCGCATGCTAAGTTGCTGAAAATTTGCAGAATAACCCTCCAGGATAGGATATTCACCCATAGGTCTAGAATCACGCCATGCAACCGTTCGATCTCAGATCCAAGGGCTCTCGGAAGCCCGTATCATGGGAGAATGGAAAGCCACTACCCTGCCGTTCGCACGCTGGCAGTTCGCTCCTACTCGTCCCCGCACGTCCTTTAATACTATGGCGGTTCGCTCCTAGTCGTCCCGTCCTTTCACATTATGGCAGTTCCACTAATCCTAACCCTCCTCCCAAATCCATGGCGTCCCAAATCTCCATGATCGGCGGTGAGTACAAGGTTAGAACCATCACCGCGATGAGTTCGACGTCATCTACACCCGTTCTTCCGCGACGGTGAAAGGATGCCTTTCTCGCTTCAGACGCATGTTCGAAAACTCAGATGATGAGTGGGTCGCTGGGCTAGATGTTGAGTACACCATAGTCCTGGGACGAGAGAAGGATCTAAAGGACGAAGAGAGGAAGAAGCCCGCCGTGATCCAGGTTTGCGTGCATGACTTATGCTTGGTCTACCACATATGCCATGCCGACGTTGAATGCCTGGATTTTAAGAACTTCCTCGAGAGCAACCTAGTCAAATTCGTTACTGTAGACTTTAGGAACGACAAAGAAGTCCTGGGTCGGATAGGCCTCGTTGTAGGCAACCCCTTCGACCTCCAGAAGAATCGGCTGGTGTCCTCTCGTCAGCCTTCAATGCTGACCCTGGCAGGAGCCATGGTTCATCCTTCGTACCGTAAACTGGAGAAACCTCATTACACGTTTCATCGTCATGCATGGCAGCGGAATGTACTAGATATAGACCACATCCACTACGCTGCAATGGATGGCTACCTTTGTTTCAATATCTACAAGGGTTGGATGAAGAGCAAGAGCCAAGTGTGCGGTTCAAGCAAAGAAGTATCGGCCAAGAGGAAGAGGGACAAGGACGAAGTCGAGGACGTGGACGAGGACTCCGAGTGAGTAAGGTGTCAGTATCGTTGCTCATGGTGGTTCTAATGCAGTGTCTACCGGATTAGTTGCATAGTTTAATTTCATGTGTGCTTAGTTTAATTTGAGGGGTGTGTTGTGCTGAGCCCCCAGCAGAACTATGTTATGTTTCTTCTCGTTACTTTAACTCTTCAGTATGTACATACTACTAGTATTTCTTTAATAGAATTTAGCACCCCAATTAAGCACGTACTAGCTTTTTTAATAGTACTATATGCATAATTTGGCGACGAGCGCTCTCTATATGTACCACCTTTTTTTAATTTCAATTTTTGCTCCATGGCGCAATCCATAGATACTACTAATGTACAAAAGTATACATTTTTTAAAAGGCTAGAGTACTATTCATCACATATATAGCCAGTTAAATTCTCAACCTAGAACGACGTGCATGCCATGTAGTAAACCGATACGGAGGAAGTATAGTAAAAATGAGGTGATTTTACCGAGCGATCGGCGGGGGAGCATGGCCTGTCATGCGGTCCCATGTGTCATGATGTACCAAGGCGATGCGTGTGTCCCTCTTGAGGCTGAAGCAATACTACGTGGTTTGAGATGATGGCGAACCGAAGTGTGAAATAATGGTTGCTTCGTCCGTCTGGGAAGGTGCGGCATTGTGATTTGACGTCTCATTTCTCATTACTACTACTGGGCCGGTACGAGTGGGGTGCATCCCCCCTGCTGTTCTGCACTGTTATTTGGCGCTTGACACGTCGACCCGGTTGCTATATGTCCCACAGGTCGGCGACAGGAAGTACAGAATTCATGAAAGGGAGCGACTTAGTTTTGAAAAAAAACTGTTTTTACGGAGTACGTACCCACTAGGGTTTATAGGGCTCATCTAAAAAACATTCATTTTTCCGTTTGATAAGTCTCAATTCTACTACTAGTAGTAGTATCATTACATGTTGGATTTCGAGGTGCGTTAGATCACCTGATGCGAGCAGTGTCAAGAGGAAACTCACCAATGCATATAGAAGTTCATGGAAATTTAGTGGTCATTCATGCATTCGTTCTAATTAAATCCTCGGTAAACATAACTTCTTGAGAAAAACGAGCATACTAATTACTTGTGCAAACTACGAAATTAATTTGACCACTCACCGTCTACCTTGGTTGGAGAGATTTTGAAATTGAGCCATAAACTGGAAAGGTGGGAGTAGTAACTTTTGTCTCGATTACTATTTGTGGCCTTGTATAGATGCAAAATGTATATTTTTATAGTGGACTTGTATAAGTAAAAGGAGGGAGTACTAAAGACATACTCCCTCCATTTCTTTTTACTCCGCGTATAAGTTTTGGTCAAAGTCAAACTACACAAAGTTTGACCAAATTTATATTAAAAAATATGAACATCTACAATACTTAAATTATATAATATGAAAATACATTTCATGGTGCATCTGAAAATGTTGATTTCATATTGAAATGTTGATATTTTTTAATATAAAGTTAGTCAAACTATGGGAAGCTTGACTTTGACCAAACCTTATATGCAGACTAAAAAGAAACGGAGGGAGTATATATTCCAAACAATATGATAATCTCTCTAACCAAGGTACATAGTAGGGACGAGGAGTAAACGGAGGGAGTAGTAAAATTTTCTCCTTCTGCTGTGAGCCACCGCACGTGTGGGCGAGGGAGCAGGCGTAAGGCGTACAGTAGTACTACTACTCGTAAGCAAGCTTCACCTCATCCTGCGAGCCACCGCGCCCGTGGGCGGGGGAGACAGTGTACTAAGGAAGCTTCTTCTCGTTCTATGAGTTGACGGGACACATCAAAAGTACTCTAGTGTATAGAGCCTTGCCTCTAAGGTAGGCCCCACATGGTTTGCCTCTTTTTTAACATAACACGTCAAGTCGCAATTTGTTTGTTCACCCGTGGTAGACGATCCTCCCTCCACCAAGTGGACAACCAGTACATGTGTCAAATTACCACGTGGGCTGCCTTTTCATACAGAAATGAGCTCCACCGTGTACCCGCGTGGCTGTGGTTGGGAAAGAGACGGGAGTACGTGCGCCGTGCGTGCACCTCTTCTCTTCGTGCACGTCCCCCACCTCCGTGGGTGTGTGTGAGAGAGATACAAACCTAGACATAATGCGCCGTCCATCCTCATGCCTCCGCCCAGTCCGACCACCAGTCACCACCATGCCCCACTCCTCCTCACCTTATCTCTCATCTTTCTCCCTCCATTTTTATATACAAGGGGCCACTATCAAAATTACAATTTGCAGATATACAAGGCCACTAACACTAATCGATGCAATATTAATGGTGTTTGCCTCGTTGTACTAGCAAAGGAGGACATTAATTATCCCTTGCATGCATGCGGGAGTTTGTAAAAAATGCATCTTGATGTTCCGTGCAATGCACGAGCATCTTGATAGTCCATGAAAACAACACATGGCAAAATTCCACGGGGAATGAGGGATTTGAATCTGTTGGGAGGGGCTGTTTGGATCTTGCCTGGGGTAGCCAAAATATTGGCGACCCTTTTTTCCACCAGTGCCTTTGCCACTGATGAACGAGGAATGGCTCGGGTGCTCATGCATCCTCCAGCATGCAAGTTGGAGATGAGCTCGCATGAGCTGTGTTTTTGTCCCACAACGCCACCCGAGCCACCCACAGACCGACCGGTGACCCGCAAATTACGCCATCCAACCGTAGCCACACACATTATGACAACAACTCAACCAACCGGACAAAATTCACGCAAACACGTAGACAAACTGATATTTCATATAACAACGACATAAATCATATAAAATACCACATTTTCCTACAAACATGATGGATTTCATTGCATTCAAATGAACTACGCGATGCTAGTTCTGCACAGCACATGTATATAATACCTGGCCTAAATGGTCGCCCGCCGATCGATTTGTGTTCCTCATGTCCGGCAGCACGATCACCGGACTGCCGGGATCCCCGGAGGTATATGCTTCAGCGCGAAGGACAGCTCGCTTTCCCACTACCCAAGTGATATCATTGGTTGATGCTGAAGATGATGGTGGCCGGCACCAGTTCGAGTTCATCACCGGCCACTACTTCGCCATGGCCGGCACCGGCTCGAGTTCATCCTAACATTCCCCTCTTCCGTGGAGCCCATGTGCTACGTCTTGAGCTAGCATTGGTTTTCCTCTAAGAGGAGAGGGTGATGCAGCAACTGTAGCATAAGTATTTCCCTCAGTTTTGAGAACCAAGGTATCAATCCAGTAGGAGGCTCCTCAAAAGTCCCACGCACCTACACAAACAAACCGAGAACTCGCAAGCACCGCAATAAAGGGGTTGTCAATCCCTTCACGGCCACTTGAAAAAGTGAGATCTAATAAAGATGGTAAGATAAGATAAATATATTTTTGGTATTTTATAATATAGATGCAAAAAGTAAAGATGCAAATAAAGTAGATTGAAAGCAAATAAGATAAGAGATATACCCCGGGGCCATAGGTTTCACTAGAGGCTTCTCTCAAGATAGCATAAGTATTACGGTGAGTGAACAAATTACTGTCGAGCAATTGATAGAAAAGCGCATAGTTATGAAATTATCTAGGCATGATCATGTATATAGGCATCACGTCCATAACAAGTAGACCGACTCCTGCCTGCATCTACTACTATTACTCCACACATCGACCGACTCCTGCCTGCATCTAGAGTATTAAGTTCATAAGAACAGAGTAACGCATTAAGCAAGATGACATGATGTAGAGGGATAAACTCATGCAATATGATATAAACCCCATCTTGTTATCCTCGATGGGAACAATACAGTACGTGTCTTGAAACCCTTTCTATCACTGGGTAAGAACACCGCAAGATTGAACCCAAAGCTAAGCACTTCTCCTATGGCAAGAAAGATCAATCTAGTAGGCCAAACCAAACTGATAATTCGAAGAGACTTGCAAAGATAACTCAATCATACATAAAAGAATTCAGAGAAGATTCAAATATTATTCAGATAAACTTGATCATAAACCCACAATTCATCGGATCTCGACAAACACACCACGAATAGAGATTACATCGAATAGATCTCCACAAGAGAGGGGGAGAACATTGTATTGAGATCCAAAAAGAGAGAAGAAGCCATCTAGCTAATAACTATGGACCCGTTGGTCTGTGGTAAACTACTCACAACTCATCGGAGGGGCAAGGATGTTGATGTAGAAGCCCTCCGTGGTCGATTCCCCCTCTGGCAGAGTGCCGGCGAAGGCTCTAAGATGGGATCTCGTGGATACAGAAGGTTACGGCGGTGGAAATTGTGTTTCGTGGTGCTCCTCGATGTTTTCGGGGTACGAGGTATATATAGGAGGAAGAAGTACGTCGGTGGCCGCCCGAGGGGCCCACGAGACAGGGGGCGCGCCCTACAGGGGGGCGCGGCCTCCTATCTCGTGGCTTCCTCGGCAGCTTCTTGACTTGCACTCCAAGCTCTCCGGATCACGTTCGTTCCAAAGATCATGCTCCCGAAGGTTTCATTCCATTTGGACTCCGTTGGATATTCCTTTTCTTCGAAATACTGAAATAGGCAAAAAACAGCAATATGGGCTGGGCCTTCGGTTAGTAGGTTAGTCCCAAAAATGATATAAATGTGTAAAATAAAGGCCATAAACATCCAAAAGGGGTAATATAATAGCATGGAGCAATCAAAAACTATAGATACATTGGAGACGTATCAAGCATCCCCAAGCTTAATTCCTGCTCGTCCTCGAGTAGGTAAATGATAAAAAAAAAGAGAATTTTTGATGTGGAATGCTATCTAGCATAATTCATAATGTAATTTTCTTTATTGTGGCATGATTGTTCAGATCCAAATGAATACAAAATAAAGTTCATACTGATAAAAGAAATAGTGACACTTCAATCATACTAATCAAAGTAATCGTGTCTTCTCAAAATAACATGGCAAAAGAAAGTTCATCCCTACAAAATCATATAGTTATGCTATGCCCCATTTTCGTAACACAAAGATGTTCCCAACTTCTATACCCCCGATGACAAGCCAAGCAATTGTTTCATACTTAAATAATCTCAAACTTTTTCAACCTTCACGCAATACATGAGCGTGAGCCATGGATATAGCACTATGGGTGGAATAGAATATGATGATGGGGATTGTGTGGAGAAGACAAAAAGAGAAAGTCTCACACTGACGAGGATAATCAACGGGCTATGGAGATGCCCATCAACTGATGTCAACATGAGGAGTAGGGATTGCCATGCAACGGATGCACTAGAACTATAAATAAATGCTCAACAAAAGAAAACTAGTGGGTGTGCATCCAACTTGCTTGCTCACGAAGACCTAGGGCATTTGAGGAAGCCCATCGTAGGAATATACAAGCCAAGTTCTATAATGAAAAATTCCCACTAGTATGAAAAAGACAACTTATGAGACTCACTATATGAAAAACATGGTGCTACTTTGAAGCACAATTTATGAGACTCGCTACATGAAGAGCAAGGTGCTACTTTGAAGCACAAGTGTGGAAAAAAAGATAGTAGCATTGCCCTTTTTATTTATTTATTTATTTATTTATTTATTTTTCTTTTTTTCTTTTTTTCTTGGGCCTTTCTTTTTTTGGCCTTTCTTTTTTTTTCTTTGGGCAATGCTCTAAAAATGATGATCATCACACTTCTATTGATTACAACATATGAATTACAACTCGAAACTAGAACAAGATATGGCTCTATATGAATGCCTCCAGCGGTGTACCGGGATGGTGCAATGAATCAAGAGTGACATGTATGAAAAATAATGCATGGTGGCTTTGCCACAAATACGATGTCAACTACATGATCATGCAATGGCAATATGACAAAAGTAATGTATGTCATGATGATGATAAACGGAACGGTGGAAAGTTGCATGGCAATATATCTCGGAATGGCTATGGAAATGCCATAATAGGTAGGTATGGTGGCTATTTTGAGGAAGATATGAGAAGGTTTATGTGTGATAGAGCGTATCGTATCATGGGGTTTGGATGCACCGGCGAAGTTTGCACCAACTCTCAAGGTGAGAAAGGGCAATGCACGGTACCGAAGAGGCTAGCAATGGCGGAAAGGTAAAAGTGCGTATAATCCATGGACACAACATTAGTCAAAAGAACTCATATACTTATTGCAAAAATTTAGAAGTCATAAAAAATCAAGTACTACGCGCATTCTCCTAGGGGGATAGATTGGTAGCAAAAGACCATCGCTCGTCCCCGACCGCCACTCATAAGGATGCACAAGCTAGGTACACTTCATGTTTCAAATTTGTTACACAACTTTAACCATACGTGCATGCTACAGGACTTGCTAACTTCAACACAAGCATTCTTTAAATTCATAATCACCCAACTAGCATGACTTTAATATCACTACCTCCATATCTCAAAACAATTATCAAGCATCAAATTGATCATAGCATCCAATTCACTTCCTATGATAGTTTTTATTATACCCAACTTGGATGCTCATCATTCTAGGACCAACTTTATGATAATAGCAAAAACCATGCTGTTCTAAAAGACTCTCAAAATAATATAAGTGAAGCATGAGAGACTAGTAATTTCTTAAAAATTAATATACCACCGTGCTCTAAAAGATATAAGTGAAGCACTAGAGCAAAAACTATCAAGCTCAAAAGATATAAGTGAAGCACATAGAGTATTCTAGCAAATTCTAATCAAGTAGGCTTCTCCCAAAAGGTGTGTTCAGAAAGGATGATTGTGTCAAACTAAAAAGCAAATACTAATATAATACACGACGCTCCAAGCAAAACACATATCATGTGGCGAATAAAAATATAGCTCCAAGTAAAGTTACCAATGAACGAAGACGAAAGAGGGGATGCCTTCCCGGGGCATCCCAAGCTTAGGCTTTTGGCTATTCTTGAATATCTTGGGGTGCCGTGGGCATACCCAAGCTTAGGCTCTTGCCACCCTTTACTCCATAGTCCATAAAAGCTTTACCCAAAACTTGAAAACTTCACAGCAGAAAACTCAACAGGAAATCTTATAAGCTCCGTTAGTGAAAGAAAACAAAATCACCACATAAAGTACTGCAATTAACTCATTCTTTATTTATTTAGGTGTTAAACCTACTGTATTCCAACTTCCTTATGGTTTATAAACTAATTTACTAGCCATAGATGCATTGAAATAAGCAAACAACACACGAAAAACAGAATCTGTCAAAAACAGAACAGTCTGTAGAAATCTATAACTAACGCAAACTTCTGGAACTCTAAAAATCCTACGAATATAGGACGTACTGGAAAATTTGTTTATTGAACAGCATAAAAAAGAATCAATTCAAAATCTCGTTCCTATGATTTATTGAATTTTTTCTCGTGAGCGCAAAGTTTCTGTTTTTCAGCAGAATCAAATCAACTATCATCATATTTTATCCTATAGGTTCTACTTGGCACAAACACTAAATAAAACATGAAAACACATCTAAACAGAAAGTAGAAACAAAATTTAACACTAAACAGGAACAAAAACAAAGAACATAAAGAAAATTGGGTTGCCTCCCAACTAGCGCTATCGTTTAACGCCCCTAGCTAGGCATAAAAGCGAAGATAGATCTAAGTAGTGTCATCTTTGGCACTAAGTTCATAAGTAGCAAGCATGATAGATTCATAAGGTAATTTTACTTCTTTGTTGGAAAGTGCTCCATGCCTTTCTTTAAGGGAAATTTGAATCTAATGTTCCCTTCCTTCATATCAATAATCGCACCAATCGTTCTAAGGAAAGGTCTACCAAGAATAATATGGAAAGAAAGATTGCAATCTATATCAAGAACGATAAAATCTACGGGTACCAAATTTCTATTTGCAACAATAAGAACATCATTGATCCTCCCCATAGGCTTTTTAATGGTGGAATCCGCAAGGTACAAATTTAAAGAGCAATCTTCAAGATCATGGAAACCGAGAATATCACATAAAGTTTTCGGAATCATGGAAACACTAGCAGCCAAATCACACAAAGCAAAACACTCATAATCTTTAATTCTATTTTTTATAGTAGGTTCCCACTCATCATTAAGTTTTCTAGGTATAGAAACTTCCAAATTAAGTTTCTCATCATAAGATTGCATCAAGGCATCAACAATATGTTTGGTAAAAGCTTTGTTTTGACTATAAGCATGAGGAGAATTAACAACGGATTGCAACAAGGAAATACAACCTTTTAAAGATCAATTATCATAATCAAATTCCTTGAAATCCGAGATAGTAGATTCAATGCTATTAGAAGTTGAGGATTCTCTAATCTCACTTTTACCAAATTTAGCATCAAAATCTAAAGACTCTGAATTCTTGGGACGCCTTCTAGGAAAAGTTGATTCATCATCAGTCCCATAATCATCAAAATTCATATTGCAAAGTATAGATCTAATATGAGACACATTAATAACTTTAAGATCCTCATCATTATGTTCACGTAATTTTTCTGGTTTAGTGGCCATCTTATTGACTAAGGTGGCTTGCTTGTCTGAAATTTTGGCTATAGCATTTTCAAGCCGGGTAATTTGAGCGTTAACACCATAGAATTGTTTATTCATATCATCAAGCTCTTTGTTCATAAACCCCAAAAAACTTTTTTGTTCCTTAAGCTCTTTTCTAAAGAAGTTATTATGCTCAAATTGCAAATTCATAAAGCTTCTAATATTTGATTCAATCTCATCCATCCTTCTGAGAAGGTGGTCAGGACCCTTAGGCGCGACCATAAGGTCAAACAATCACACAAAAGAAGGCAAGCGAAAAGAGAGGGCGAATAAAACGACAAGGGTGAAGTGGGGGAGAGGAAAACGAGAGGCAAATGGCAAATAATGTAAATGCGAGGGAGAAGGGTTTGTGATGGGCACTTGGTATGTCTTGACTTGAGCGAAGACCTCCCCGGCAACGGCGCCAGAAATCCTTCTTGCTACGTCTTGAGCTAGCGTTGGTTTTCCCCTAAGAGGAGAGGGTGATGCAGCAAGTGTAGCTTAAGTATTTCCCTCAGTTTTGAGAACCAAGGTATCAATCCAGTAGGAGGCTCCTCAAAAGTCCCACGCACCTACACAAACAAACTGAGAACTCGCAACCAACGTAATAAAGGGGTTGTCAATCCCTTCACGGCCACTTGCGAAAGTGAGATCTAATAAAGATAGTAAGATAAGATAAATATATTTTTGGTATTTTATAATATAGATGTAAAAAGTAAAGATGCAAATAAAGTAGATTGAAAGCAAATAAGATAAGAAATAGACCCGGGGGCCATAGGTTTCACTAGAGGCTTCTCTCAAGATAGCATAAGTATTACAGTGGGTGAACAAATTACTGTCGAGCAATTGATAGAAAAGCGCATAGTTATGAGATTATCTAGGCATGATCATGTATATAGGTATCACGTCCATAACAAGTAGACCGACTCCTGCCTGCATCTACTACTATTACTCCACACATCGACCGACTCCTGCCTGCATCTAGAGTATTAAGTTCATAAGAACAGAGTAATGCATTAAGCAAGATGACATGATGTAGAGGGATAAACTCATGCAATATGATATAAACCCCATCTTGTTATCCTCGATGGCAACAATACAATATGTGTCTTGCAACCCTTTCTGTCACTGGGTAAGAACACCGCAAGATTGAACCCAAAGCTAAGCACTTCTCCCATGGCAAGAAAGATCAATCTAGTAGGCCAAACCAAACTGATAATTCGAAGAGACTTGCAAAGATAACTCAATCATACATAAAAGAATTCAGAGAAGATTCAAATATTATTCATAGATAAACTTGATCATAAACCCACAATTCATCGGATCTCAACAAACACACCGCAAAAAGAGATTACATCGAATAGATCTCCACAAGAGAGGGGGAGAACATTGTATTGAGATCCAAAAAGAGAGAAGAAGCCATCTAGCTAATAACTATGGACCCGTAGGTCTGTGGTAAACTACTCACAACTCATCGGAGGGGCAAGGATGTTGATGTAGAAGCCCTTCATGGTCGATTCCCCCTCCGGCAGAGTGCCGACGAAGGCTCCAAGATGGGATCTCGCGGATACAGAAGGTTACGACGGTGGAAATTGTGTTTCGTGGTGCTCTTGGATGTTTTCAGGGTACGTAGGTATATATAGGAGGAAGAAGTACGTCGGTGGCCGCCCGAGGGGCCCACGAGACATGGGGCACGCCCTACAGGGGGCGGCCTCCTATCTCGTGGCTTCCTCGGCAGCTTCTTGACTTGCAGTCCAAGCTCTCCGGATCATGTTCGTTCCAAAAATCACGCTCCCGAAGGTTTCATTCCGTTTGGACTCCGTTTGATATTTCTTTTCTTCGAAATAATGAAATAGGCAAAAAAACAGCAATATGGCCTGGGCCTCCGGTTAGTAGGTTAGTCCCAAAAATGATACAAATGTGTAAAATAAAGCCCATAAACATCCAAAAGGGGTAATATAATAGCATGGAACAAGCAAAAATTATAGATACTTTGGAGACGTATCACCATGCAGGGTCGATGAATGTCCTCGCAACAAAAGGATCCGGCAAGACACCTGCTGTGTACGCCAGCGTCGCCTCCGCGGTGGCCTTCATGGGACCCAAGCGGCGGCGGCCTCCCGTGTTCTACTTCTCCTCGATGATGGCGGCGGACGCGGAGGCGCTGGCCACCGACTCATCGCTCTCCGCGCACCCGGCTTCTGTCGCTGCTTGCATGGCACGGCCGCCGGTATGGGAGTCTCGGCCACAGAAATGGGAGAAGTGGTACGAGGCGGCGGCATGGACGGCAGCAACGACACCCGTGCGCCGCTCCTCGTCGAGCTGGCCTGGAGCGGCGAGTTGCTGAACTGCGCGCCGGCCTGGGGCGGCAACTGGCTCTGTCGGGCGAGGGGAGGGAGGTGGATCATCGAGCTGCATAGCTCGTATCCAGCGGGCTACCCAGCCAGCTTGGATGCGGAATAACTACTCTTCGTAAGCCATTGTAAGAGTGGACAAAATGGTGAAGGAGGAGATAGGGGAGCGGCGGAGGTGTGCGATTCTTGGCCGGCGTTTGGCCTCGTTTAAATAGGAGATTAAATAGATGGCGGACGGGAGGAGCTCGGCCGGTGTTGCGTTTAATGTCGGCCCGGTCATGAACGGACGTGTGTTCAGAGTGGGTTTCTCGGCTTCCACACGGGCGGGTTTCATGGAGGCGTTTGAATGTGGGAAAGAGGCGTGTTCAGCCTGGCACGCAGCGAGTGGCGCCCTCGACTCTGACCTAGGACACCGCGCCATTCTTCCACTAACGTGTGGGATCTTTGGGTACGTGGCCTGCATGTCAGTGACCCATCACAGGCAGCGCACAGCAGATGAACCTTTGGTGGGCCAAGGCGGTCAGAAGCGGGCATTTCATAAACCGATGATTGTTCATTGAGTGTGACGTCATCTCTTTCATGTAGATAAGCCTACTATGTTGATAGCCTGTTCGATACGTTGTGATTCATAAAGACCGTTGCAAACATCAATGTTCTGCTTATCACAGATAAGATTGATTAATACCCGTAACAATCCATCTCCTTAACAAAGGGTGCATGCACGTATGGGTTGAGCGTGTGTCTTGCGTCGTGTGCTGTGTGCATGCAGGCATGCGAGTGTTGCGCGCGTGCAAGGGTACGTTTCAGTGTTGCATGCATGGGCGCGTACGTGCGTGTGTTCGTCAGTGCATGTGTACGTGTCAGTGTTGCATGTCAGCATGCGTGCGTGTGTACGTTATGTATACGTGTCAGTGTTGCACGCCTACATGGGTGTGTGTCTTGCGTGCATGCATGTGTACATGCGGGGTGAGGCTACACGTCAATCGACTGACTTTTTAATCTCTGGTCATTAGATTTTCCAGCCGTTGTATACAAAGTCAAGGGCCTCCAGTTTATCACCAAACTCCACCCCCCTGAGCCGCCAGCCGCCACCGGCCGAACCGCCGGCCCCCGCCACCCGCGGCCGGCCTGTGCCGCTACGCCGCCCGCCCCTCCCCGAAACCACTCCCCACCGCCGGTCCACCGCCGCACCGGCCATCCCTCTAGGCCCCCCGCACCGAGCTTTTTCTCCGGCGATCCACACCCTACCTCCCAATCAATGCCCCCCCAACCAGAGGTCTCACGACTTTGAATACCCACTGACCACTAATTTATTACCATTTCTGTCCTTCATATACGCGCTGACAGGTGGGCCCTATGGTAATGTGCACTGCTGAATGTGGACCATTTGACTAGTCAATTGATCGTGTTATCAACAAATTACGGAGTTGTATGGTGAGCCAGTGACCGTATGATCACCCTAAAATGTACTCCTATTTTATTAACACAGTATAGACTCAAACTACCATTTTCTTTCTTTCATATACGGGCTGACAGGTGGCCCCCACGGTTACGCACCCCGATGGTGCAACACTAGTTGCGCCGCGTGGAACGTTTGACTGGTCAATTGATTGTGTCATCAACAAAACACAAAGTTGTACGGGTGAGCCGCTGACCGTATAATCATGACATGTATTTGTTTAACACGGTACAGACGCAAGGGCTCATATATATGCGCAAGCACTCACTGCTATAAGCGCACACATGCGGACCCTACCCCTATGAGCACACTCGAGAGAGTGGGCCAACATATATGATCTTGAGATTTTACGAAGTCACCATAGGTGCCTCATAGTCGAGTGGAACGTCTCCTCCACTGAACGCACATCGCCGGGGAATACTAAAATTAACATAAGATAAATGCGAGCACCGGGACTTTTAACCTTGGTGGGCTCGAGATACCATTGTCCTCCTAACCATCCAACCACGTGTTGGTCAGCACAACAAAATGTATGTGGTGACCGTGATGAGCTTATTCTGAAGTCCAGTGACCATATCGTGCTTTCTCTTCAAATACAATGACCGTAAGTGTCGCCAACAAAATACAGAGCACACATCAAATGCAAAGTCCATCAGTGCCATCAACAAAATGTGAAGACGTATTGTGAGCTAGATATTGTTGTACTATTGTATATGCTTATTCTCTTAGTGGCCGATTGCGTGTGTGGTGTGGTGGGCACATCATTTATAGTTGTGGTGGGTGAACATGAAGACTCATGGGTCGGTTCCATCCTGCGCCACATATAGGTTGGACCGAGACGCGTTATACGAAGACCCATGTGGAGGACTCGACATACAACATGAAGCTACCAGAGTCGCGGAGGACTCTATCCCCACTAGTGATAAGCCGACTATATATGATTTGTAACCCTAGGCCCCCAGTATGTTATAGAAGCTTGGGGGCTAGTTTGTCGATAGTATACACAAATGCACAATGTCTGGTATTCACGTGTACTTTGTACACGCCCCTATCACTAATATACAGTACCAGGAGTAGGCTCTTTCTTCAACTGCAAGGGTCCGAACTAGGGTAAAACTTTGCCTCGTATTTTCATCCAGCCTAACAGCTAGGGACATCCTACCGAATGATATGATGAAATCATACCTGCCAACTACTAAGAGAGAGGTGTGTCTAGGGGGGGGGGCAATGTGTGCGAGAGGCGCCTAAAGATAATGTGCGTGCGGGAGACACGTAGGCACATATATGTGCGTATAGAGGGCTAGTAGAGACCATGCGTGTGTATATATGCATGTGAGAGAAATAGTGTTTTCCAACTGAGATTAGTGAAAAGAGTGGTACATAGTAGTCAGAAAGAGAGAGAGAGAGAAACAGAGAGAGCATGTGTGTGAGACACCCTGACACCCTGAGAGAGATTGTGAGCATGTGTGAAAGAGAAATGCCGATGCATATAAAGTGTGTGCACTTATGCGTTAGATAGAGAGATATATAACGTGTTTGTGAGAACGGGTCGAGGCATAGTGCATCTACGTGTAAAAGGAGGTTCTACGCATTAATTTAAAAAATAAATGGCATTTATTTTTGGATGAGATCATGAATTTTGCAAATTGCGTATGGACGAAAATCGGTCTATCAGACACCCATACTCTATTGAATTCTAGCATGTGCATGTGTTTATTTCATATTATCGATCCATAGAGTGAGAGCAGTTTGAAATACAGGCAATGGATGCTTTTGCAATTCATATATAAACATTAATTAGTGCACTCCATGTTGTTAGTGTGAAGCACTTTATACATTTGTCACTTGCATGGATACATTCCAAATTGCTAGCTACGAAACAGAATACATGTCGAATTCAACATAAAGGGGGTTTCGAAGATTCGAATTCATAGGAAGTGCATTCATCTATTTGAACCTGAGATAATGGCATTTGTAAATCAGATGTAAAAGGGGGCATCAATCTTTGTTGTGAGTTTGAACATGCTATATATATTCATACGCATATCTAACTTTTTTTTGCAACCAAGGAGATTATATCTGGAACCATGCATGAACTGAGGTAAGTTGCATATTTTTTAATATATACTCGTGTACAGTGTATATTCAAATGTACCCCCTCCATTCCAAAATAATCATAGCTTTAGGATTTTCAACAGTAAAGATTTGTGAAGTTTGACAAATCCTGAAAGTTCAATTCAAGAGAACCGAAAACGTTAATGCTTCTGCTCCCAAATATTGAACGAAGCGCCAAATAGGCCTATGGTCACTCGAAACCGCGAGACTAATGTTTGGTGGTAGGAAATTACTGTCCCGACTCTGGCCCGTGTAGCCTGTCGGCCCGATATCCAAAGGTCTAAACCGGGGTAGGTTTGTAACTTCACCAAGACGCCAGTCTCAACCGCCTCCGAGAAGCATTCACACGCCGTGGGCGCCTAAACACCCATGCGCTTGGCCGAAATCTATCCCGCCCACATTTGGGACACCTGAGATTACTGTCCTACCCCCAACCCACAATATGTCCGAAATTTTAGATGGGGGCAAAGTTTGTAACTTTCCCCAAATTTCAAACAAGTGCGTCTCAAACCGAAACATTGTTCCCCCTTAGTTCCCCGCTTCCCTCTGTTTCCCCATTCATACTCTGTGGGCGCCAAAACACCCTCTCCACCAGCCGTGAAACCCCAGCCTCCTCCGTCCGCCACCCCATAGCGGCCAATCCACCGTCGCCCACCTCCATCACGCCGGATCCGGTACCCCGACATCGTCGCCCAACGCAACCGCAACCGCAACGCCCTCAAGGAATTAGCAGCTGAAGCCGAAGCAGAGCTGCCTCCACGATGCCAACACCAACGTGCGCTGTACCAGAACCACTCCGACCACGCCGTCCTGCGCCTCACTGCTGCCGCTCCACTATCGCAACCGTCCACCGCACCGGAGCTATTCCCCTACACCGTCGTTCGCCGCCTCGAATCTGGTTCCCCGCCGCCGACAGACGGCCACCGCACCACACTCAACAACTTGGCCATGGGTTTGTCCAAGGTTCCACCATCCTCCACAACTTCTCGTTTCCAGCAAACCACAAGAAGATCGTTGGAAAAACTGAAGGAGGACACAACACTGCCAGCAGAAAGAGGTACTCCTCTTCCCTTATTCGTGCAAATCTTACGTCTCTGCTCACACCATATTCATCCCACGAAAGAAACTAGTTGAGCGCTTCTTACTGCGTCTTCTTCGTGATACTAAATGCACAAGGTTTCCTCCCTTTACTATTTCACCTTTGCTAGAGGTCAGCAGCCCGCCTGGATTTCAATTCAGGGTCAGTCGAACCGCAATTAAAAGAAGCAGCACCCGCTTAGACGCGCGGAGCACCTAGTCCGCCTGTTCCCCGGGGAAGCGGCACATCGGTGTCTATCATAGGGGTGTGGGGTGCAGGAGCTGCTTGCGCCTGATCTGGAGGTCGGCGGGGCTTGAATGGATGGCCGGGGGGCGGTGCCAAGCACGGCGGTGCAGTGAGATCGAGGGGAGGGCGCAGGCAGGGGAGGAATACTGGGCCGATGGTCGCTGGCGTTTCGAGGAAGATCATCAACACTGACTGGCTGGAGGTAGATGAAGGCGATCTACCCGTTCTTTGTACATCGGATGGTGCAGAAAAATGGAACGACCTATTTGCTTTCAGTCGACTGTTATTTTCATAGAATCCTGTAGTAATTTAGTGTGCCGTGCATGTTGTAGAGCTATCATTTGTCTCCCATCATTTATTTCTCACCGACCTGCTATCTGCTACCTTTACACTGTAGTAATTGTGCACACACTTCACCCATACTCACACTATTGTTTTTTATGCATGGGTATTTCAGACTCTGACGCAGTGTTGATGAATGCAGAAAAGAAAAGACAGAAGTCGCTCTAGTGTAATTCGAAGATAAGCACTAAGCGTTTCAGCGCTCTAATGGGTGCAGTGTCAGTAGTTGGAGACAGTAAACGTAGCTCTGCAGTTGACGATCTCAATTGCCACACACAACCATCCTAGGTGCTTGCTTTAACTTCGCGCTATCAAATGTGGTTGCATGTTGCATATGGTGTCTAGCTTGTATTGCTTCCAATTTGGTTAAATTGCATCTGCTTACTTTACACATTATACCTTTGATAATGACATGCCTTCCTATTTTTGATACATACTACATATGTCTATTAACCATGTTCGTACATCAAACTAATGCTCTTTTGTATCCCTCGTCAATCACTTATGATGAGATAGTCACCCGAGTGGGTTACTGTGAGACGCCCTACTCGTTTAAAGAGTGCAGTGTCATCCTCCCCACATGATTCTCAAGAAACAGCAAGGCTAAATGAAGATAGTCAACGTAGCTCTCTAGTTGATCACCGCAATTCCCCCACACCACCATCGCAGGTGCTTGCTCTTACTTGGCAGTGTGATATGTGGTTGCATGTTGCATATGGTGTCTACCTTGTAATGCTTCTAATTAGGGTAAATTGCATCTGCTTAGTTAACACATTATACCTGTGAATATGACATGCCTTCCTGTTTTTGGTACATACTACGTCTTTCTATTAACCATGTTCTTACATCAAACTACTTTTCTTGTGTATCCCTCATCAATCACTTCTGACGATACACCTTCAAGTTGACAGTGTAATATTGGTTGCATCTTGCATATCATTTCAAACATGTATTGCCTCTAATTTGTTGAAGTGCCACTTATAATGAGATACATCTAACTTGGTAGAGTGATTTTGGTTGGATCTTTCATATGGTGTCTAGATTGCATTGCTTCCAATTTGTTGAAATGCCTTCTGCTTAGCGTTTTTCATACATATTCCATCCTCCTACAATGTGGTTGCCATACATAAAAGTTGTGTTCGTCAGTATCATGCATCAACGAATTTGGAAGTGCGAATTTCATTCCTTTTTCTTGTGTGTTTACTTGACAAGGCAAAATCTGAAAGGACGAAGGCACGGAATGATGGTGGTCCTCTGGAGCAACCGAAACAGATGATCTCTGCAGATTCTCCTGCTACTCGTACTGCAGTGCTAGTTCCAAATCTCATCTCCCCTACTCCACAACCCAAGGTGCTTGCTCTAACATGGCAGTGTGATATCTGGTTGCATGTTGCATATGGTGCCTAGCTTGTATTGCTCCTAATTTGTTAAATTGCATCTCCTTAGCTTACACATTATACATGTGAATATGACACACCTTCCTGTTTTTGGTACATACTACATCTGCCTATCACACCATGTTCTTACATCAAACTACTATTCTTGTGTATCCTGCATCTATCGCTTATGATGAGACATTCAGGCGCGTGGGTTAATATGAGATGCAATACTCTTATAAAGAATGCAATTTCATCCTCTCCACGTGATTCTCAAGAAACAGCAAGCCTAAATGAAGATATTGAACATAGCTCTGTACTTCAAGACCGCACTTCCCCTACACCACCATCACAGGTTGCTCTAACTTCGTAGTGTGATATGTGGTTGCATGTTGCATACGGTGTCTAGCTTGTAATGCTTGTAATTAGGGTAAATTGCATCTGCTTAGTTTACACACTATACCTGTGAATATGACATGCTTCCTATTTTTGGTACACACTACATCTATGTGTTAACCTTGTTCTTACATGAAACTACCTCTCTTCTGTATCCTCCATCAATCACTTACAATGAATCACCTTTATTCGTTGCATATTGCATATTATTTCTAGCCTGTTGCCATGTATTGCTTCTAATTTGGTCAAATACATGTGTTAGGGTACCTTTTTAATTTGGCAGAGTGATATTGGTTTCATCTTTCATATGGTTCTAGCTTGCATTGATTCTAACAAGTTTAAACACCTTGTGCTTAGTTTACACTTTATACATCATACATGTCAATATGTCACGCCGTCCTGTTTTTCATACATATTCCATCCTCCTATCATGCGGCTGCCTTACATGAAAGTAGTGTTCGTCAGTATCATGCATCAATGAGTTCTGAAGAGCAAATTTTATTCCTTTTTCTTGTGGGTTTGACTTGACAAGGCAAAATCAAGAAAGAGGAAGGAAAAGAGTAAGGAAGGCGATGATGGTGGTCCTCTGCAGCAACGTAAACGGAGCATCTGTACCGATTCTCCTTGTACTGATAGTGCATTACAAGGTCCAAGTCTCCGCTCCCCTACTCCACCATCCAAGGTGCTTGCTCTAACTTGGCAGTGTGATATCTGGTTGCATGTTGCATATGGTGTCTAGCTCGTATTGCTCCTAATTAGTGTAAACTGCATCTGCTTAGCTTACACATGATACATGTGAATATGACACGCTTTCCTGTTTTTGGTACATACTATATCTGTCTATCACACCATGTTCTTACATGAAACTACTCTTCTTGTGTATCCTGCATCAGTCACTTATGATGGGACACCTTTAAGTTGGCAGTGTGATATTGGTTTGCGTCTTGAATATGATTTCTAGCATGTATTGCTTCTAGTTTGATGAACGCCACCTATGACGAGACAGTTTTAACTTGGCAGAGTGATATTGATTGCACCTTCCTTATGGTGTCTTGCAGTGTTTCTAATTTTTGAAGTGCCCTCTGCTTAGTTACCACATCATAGGTGTGAATATGTCAAGCCGTCCATTTTTTCATACATATTCCATCCTTGTATCATGACTTTGCCTTTCATCAGAGTAGTGTTCGTCAGTATCGTGCATGAATGAGTTCTGAAGAGCGAATTATATTCCATTTTCCTGTTGGTATGACCTCACAATGCAAAATCAATAAAGCTGAAGGAAATTGGCAAGGCATTGGATGATGGTGGTCCTTCCGAGCAACTGAAATGGAGGTTCTCTATAGATTCTACTCCGCCATCCTCCCAACAAGATTCACAAGACAACGCAAGGCTAGACAGTCAACGTAGTTGTGTAGATGATGAGCACATCTCCCCTACTCCACCATCACAGGTGCTTGCTCTTACTTGGAACTGTTATATGTGGTTGTGTTTTCCATATGATGTCTAGTTTGTATTGCTTCTGATTATGTTGAATTGCATCTGCGTAGCTTACAACTTATACCTGCAATGATCACTTACCCATAAGACACATTTAACTTGGGACTGTGATGTAGGTTGCATCTTGCATTGTCTTCTAGCTTGTACTACTTCTAATTTCTTGAAATGGCACTTACAACGAGACACTTTTTACCTGATAGAGTGATATTGGTTGCATGTTCATATGGTGCCTAGCTTTCATTTCTTCTAATTTTGTTGAAATGCCTTCCGCTTACTGTTTTTTCATACATATTCCATCCTCATATCGTACGTGTGAATATGAAATGTTGTCTTCTTTTGTATATAATCCATCCTCCTATCCTGCGCTTGCCTTACATCAAAGTAGTGTTCGTATGTATCGTGCATCAACCAGTTATGCAGAGCTAATTTTATTCATCTTCTTGTGGTTTTGACTTCATAAGGCAATATCAGAAAATAGGAAGGAAAAGAGTAAGTTAGGGGATGTTGGTGGTCCTCCGCACCGATGCAAACAGAGACTCTCTAGATTTGCCACTGCTACTGCTAATGAAGTTGAAGTCCCAAGTCTACATGATGAGTTCATCTCCCGTACTCCACCATCGCAGGTGCTTGCTCTAAGTTGACAGTGTGATAATTGGTTTCATGTTGCATATGTTCTCTAGCCTGTATTTCTTCTATTTTGATTAAATTGCACCTGCTGAGTTTATACGTTATACATGTGCATATGACATGGCTTTCTGTGTCTAGAATACACTGCATCTATCTATCATACCATGTTCTTACATCAAAGTACTGCTGTTGTGTATCCCGCATCAGTCACTCATGATTGGACGCTTTTAACATGGCAGATTGATAGTGGTTGCATCTTGCATTGATTTCTACGTTGTATTGCTTCTAATTTTTTGAATTGCCACTTATGACAAGACACTTTTAACTTGGCAGAGTAATATTGGTTGCATCTTTCATATGGTGTCTAGCTTGCATTACTTCTATTTTCTTGAAAATCCTTCTGCTTAGTTTGCACATCGTAGCTGTGAATATGTCATGTCGTCCTGTTTTTCTTACATATTCCATCCTCATACGATTGTCTTACATCAAAGTATTGCTTGTCTGTATCATGCATCAATGAGTTCTAAAGAGTGATTTTATTTTTTTGTGTTGTGGTTACAGCTTGACATGGCAAAGTCAAAAAAAGAGCAAGGAAAATAATATAGTAGGGAGTGTAGTTACTCGTCGGGTGAAACGGAAAAGTATCTGCCATCGAGATTCTGCTGGTACTTATAGTGCGGTAGAAGGGCCAAGTCCACCGGCTAAATCTACAAACACAGTATCACTTGCTCCACCAGCTGCAGCATCTGCTTCAACTGTACCAGCATCTCAACGAGTTACTCGTTCGTTTGCTCCGGAACTGGCCAGTTCCCAAGCTGCCTTCACACCTAACACTACTTCTGAAGCACTGCTGACGCAACAGGACTTGGCAAGAACAGACGAACCTCATAAGCATCAACACCAAGACGTTACCTGACCGAGTCAAGTTGCAGTTGCATGCTCCTTTATATGTACTCTCACAGTTTGATGTACACTAACACTTTCCATATTCGTTGTTGAACTAGGACCATGGCGCAAGCGGAAACAGACATCAGGGATAATGCTTAACAGATTAACAAAATCTATAGGAGGAAGAATGGAGATCCATTTTGAGGCAGGTTTAAAAAGACCATGTGGTGCTATAGAGTCAGCCAAGTTAGTATCAGAGGCAGCCGTTGCCGTTAGGTGTCATGCACGTATCCTCCTAATGTGGATCCAGTACAGGAATGAGAAAGACAATAACCAGTTTAACACCTTCTTTGACCATTTATTCGTAAGTAATGTTATTCATCGCAATTAGTAATATTGTCTTGCTCTGTCCCATACTTTCTAGCTTCCTCCTAATAAGACTCACATTCTTTTTTCAATAGATGAGGTTCAAGTTGGATCCGAAAGATGATGCAACTAAACCAGCATGCACTCATGTTTTTCAGTCTGCTCTGCAACGGTATCGGTACCACCTTACAAAATCTCACTTTGAAGGCAAGGCTAACAATGAAATCGCCCAAACATCTCCAGTGGAATATATTACAGATGAAGACTGGACCGCCCTCGTTAAACACTGGTCTGATCCAAAGTATCAGGTAGGCTATATGTATTTGATCAGACCACATATTGAACTTGTATTTATATATGTGCCTTACAAGTGTCTCTTCTTCTAGGCTAACTGTTTGAAGAACAAAACCAACCGTTCTAAAGTGAAATTCAATTAGACAACAGGATCTCGTAGCTATATTGCACACTGTGATGCTCTTGTAAAGAGATGCTACTCCCTTCTTTTTTTTATGCCATATTATCGTATCTATATTGACTTGTTCCAAATACAGAGGAAAGCTCGTGCGGACCAAAAAGAACCTGAATTGAATGTAGTGCAAATCTTCAAGGATTGCCACACCAGCAAGATGAAGGGCATGAATGTGAGTAAATAGACAATACAGTAGGCATGCTACATGGACATATGTTCTTAAAGTGATTTTATTATGTAGTTGGCACTACAATACATGCTAATGTATTACAGTAGTTCACCAAAATAAGTTATGTATAAACGTTTAACCAACTTTGTTTTTTTTCTCATTAGTAACTTATCTGGTACACTAATCTACAAGTTCAAACTTTCAGGAAGCTATGGAACAAATGATTGAACAGCCACAACTACCTGAAGGTGACGAGGCTACCACAGGCACAATGTCACCTCTTGCTACAGTGTGTCAGTATGTCTCCACTAACAGTGCAAAAAGCACCCTCCTGCATAATTCTGGGTTGGTTGTCAAGGTAACCTCGTCCAAATCGCCTACTGAACAAAATCTTCCTGCTAGACAGAGTGATATATCTGTGCTCCAGACACAAGTCCAATCCATAATGGACATCGTTTCGGAAACAAGAATAGTGGTTGACAAATGTCATCAAGATATGAATGGTTTTGAAACCAGACTATTAGAAATTCGCTTTGTTGTTCAAGAGCAATGGTGGAAAAAGGTGGAGACCGTGCTGCACCATCAGATTCTATAGCCTGAAACATTAGCACTCAGGTCAAATGATCTGTGCTTCTATACATCTGATGGTGCATTTATCTGGAAGGACAGTAAACTTTATGCCAACATGCCTTTTGTTGTATGGTTGGAATTTATTTTGTTGTGATACAACATTTATGATGCTGCCACAGGCTGCAGTAATTACGACGCTATTTTTGTATAGTGTAGGTTTATCTTAGTAATGTATTCAGCCGAAAGCTTCGTAGGATCCCAACATGCCAACATTCGTCGGGCCCATTCCAATTGGGCTAAAAACGATTACGGGCCGGAATTGCCATGTAGCCCACTAAAAATATCTGGGCCTAAATCAACATAAGCTTTCATATTTTTCTGGTAGGCATGTGCCCATAGTGGGCCTTTAACAGGCCTAAACATAATTTGGGCCCTCAGTAAAAATAGGCCGTTTACACGTGTAAATATCTCGAGCCCATAAAAACATGGGCCTTTAATAGACCGAAAGTGAGATTGGACCCTGATTGTACCAAATAACCCACTGGTCTTAGCAGGCCAAAATGGTGGCCCATTTACGATGCGGATCTTTGACATGCCAAAATTCGGACGGGCCGTAAATGCGCCGACCTAATACACGGGCCTTTAACAGGCCGGAACTTCGGTCGGGCTAGATTATCGTCATTTTTATATGGGCCATTAATGGGCCCGATATGACGTTGGGCCACATATGGCCCATGGTTTTCGTCCGGCATTAACAGGCCGAAAATGACAAAAGGCCGAAAGTGGCCCAAATCTATAGTGGGCCTCTAACAGGCCGAATGTCAGACATGGCCGAATATGACCCAAATCCTTCACGGTCGTTTATGGGCCGAAAGTTTTGATGGCCTGTAAATGGACCCAAATGAAGCAGGACCTTTAACACGCCGGAAATACACCGGGTCGTAATTCAGCCCAATTACTTAGCGGGCTGTTAACGGGCCAGAAGTGACCATGGGCCGCGTTGATGACAAGTTTAGGACAGGCCGTTGACGGGCCGATTTGACAGAGAATGTTGGGCCTTTAGCTGGGCCAGCCCATTATGGTCTGCAGAATCTTGTGGGCCTTTAGCTGGGCTGGCCCATTGTGGTCTGCAACATCTTGTGGGCCTTTAGCTGGGCCGGCCCATTATGGTCTGCAAAATCATGTGGGCCTTTAGCTGGGCCGACCCATTATGGTCCGCTAAATTTTGTGGGCCTTTAGCTGGGCCGGCCCATTATGGTCTGCAAAATCTTGTGGGCCTTTAGCTGGGCCGGCCCATGATGGTCCGCTAAATCTTATGGGCCTTCGGTTGGTATCGGTGTCAAAACCGGCGGATCTCGGGTAGGGGGAGTCGTGGTTCTAAGTCTGACAGTAGTGTGTGTGTGGGGGGGGTACTAATGGAGAGGCAAGATCCTAGCTATGGAGTAGTTGCATACGCAAGAGATTTACGAGTTCAGGCCCTTCTCGGAGGAAGTAACAACCCTACGTCTCGGAGCCCGGAGGCGGTCGACTGGATTATATTCGTATGAGTTATAGGGGTGCGAACCCTTTACACCGAGGAGGGGGGTGGCTTATATAGAGTCCGCGACCCCTCCGGCCCTCAGTTATGCATGGTTTAAGATACATTAAGGTTGGGCGTTACTGGTGTGAAGAGTGACTTTAGATCTCCTGGCCGTCGAGTGATTGGCTTCATGGTCGAGTGGTTAGCTTTATGGTCGAGTGTCCTCGAGTTCGTCGAGTGGAACACTTCTGAGTCGATTGACAGGTGGTTTCTTCTAGAGATGTCCTTGGCTAGGGTAGTTTGGACAGGTCCATGACCCTACCCCAGGTACATAGCTTCATCATTATCCCCTGAATGGATCGAGGTTTGAGTGGGGAAGGAGTTGAGAATTCTTTCGACCCATTTTTCATGCTATGAGTTTGTCTTGTTCTGGATCAATGGACTTTAGGTGACGGCACCAACTTCTTTTTCAGTCGCCTTGATCCATTCTTTGTATCTGTCGAGTGAAGTTTTAACTTGGAGAGCTCCGAGTGACAGAGTGGAGGAGATCTTTTGTCTGACGAGTTGTTCTGCAACCCGCGGATTTTGTGGGATTCGAATTTTGGGAAGCGCGCGGGACGAGGCGAGGCCGCAGTAATTGGATGGGATAAGGCAGGGCCGCCTCGATCTCCGTGCCGCCTTTTTCTCCATGTATCGCGCACGCGACTGTTGCGGGATTTGACAGGATCGCCCGGGCCTACATGTCAGTCACTCGGAAGAAACCTTATATAAGGCGTCGGACGGGGGTTTTTGAATAGTGTGTTCCCATTCTCCCCTCTCTTCTCCAGACTTCTCCGTCGCGTTTGTTTCCACCTCCGCGTCGCTGCTCCGCGCACACCTCGCCGGTGACAGTGGTGAAAGAGAAGACGGCGGCCCTGGAGCGGGCGAAGAAGGCGATGGCGAAGGCGAAGGGAAGGGGAACCAGTCGGAGCGGATCGTCATCAAGGACCGGCCTGCCGCCGGGCTGGATCCAGGGCAACTGGATCCGCTCGACAATTAGTCAAGCGGATCTTGACGACCTGGCCGACGGAGGACTGATCCCCCATGGATCGGCGCGGCTCCCGGGGAGGGAGTCAGAGCCGCAGCCTCAGGAGGGTGAGTGTGTTCTCCTGGCCACCCACGTCGACCGTGGGTTTTCTTTGCTGCCTCACCCTTTCTTTCAGGGATTTCTGAATTTCTTTGGGGCGCAACTCCACCACTTCGCAATCAACACCATCGTGCACCTTGCTGCTTTCGTGTCCTTGTGCGAGAATTTCTTGGGTTGCCGGCCTCATTGGGGTCTTTTCAAGCACATCTTCACCTGTCGCTCCCAAACGGTGAAGAAGGCCAATCCGAGTGACGAGAGAACTCAAGTGATTCAGATGTGTGGGGATCTTGGGGTTCAGCTGAGAAGAAAAAGCTCCTTCCGACCATGATCTTACCCGACTCAGTCCGTGGATGGCAGTCGACCTGGTTCTACTGCAAAGACCAGCCGACGCCAGGGCAGTCCACAGGGCTCCCTCCTTTTTCCATGGAACGAGTGAGGAAGCCTTCCTCTTTGAAGCTGGCCCCGGAAGAGAAGGCGCAGGTGAAGGTGCTGGTCGAGCGTGTCGTGCAGTTCATCCGTGACGGGGTGACTGGCATGGACCTCTTGGAGGTCTTCCTCCAACGATGCATCCAGTCGCTCCAAGCCCGAGATCATCCAATGTGGTTGTATTCTAGCACTGAGGACACCACTCAGATCCATCCGTAGGAGATTGATGATGCCACGCTGGAGCGGTGGATGGCGAGCATCACATGGAACAAAGACAACCCCCGAGGAGCCAGGAGGATTGTCCCACTCGACCAATCATACGAAGTAGACAAGGTCCGGTTCTGCATTTCCGACTGTGATTCTGATTTCTCCATTCTGTTTGCTTAAAATCAGTCGACTGACTTTTGTCTTGTTTTTTGTCTTCTAGGCCACGACTGAGATGTACTCGATGCCCAATGGGGCGCAGGAATAGGCCGAGGAGGGAGAGGCGAGTGGAGGTGAAAGCGAGGAGGAGGAGTGGCAATCTGATGGCGAGGGGGAAGAGGCTGAAGACGGCTCCAGCGAGGAGGAGGAGTAGGAAGTCGATCCTCCTCGCACGGAAAGGCAATCCAAGCTTGCCCACGACCCCACGGGTGAGCGTGGCAAAGCAGTCGCGCCTGTTATGCAGTCGTCCAAGCACCCTCGGGCAGCTTCTCCGGCGCCGACTGAGAAAGCACTGAAACAACCGAAGCCATCAAGGCCGCCGAAGGCCTTGCCCAAGATGAGAATGTCCATTCCCACTATCTCCGGGTAACGGTAGAACTTGTGTTTTCTTGTTTAGCTCGGACGAACTTCTGGTCGACTCATCGACTAACGGATTGATTTCTAAAATCTACAATGCTGCTACCTCCGAGACCTCTGCCAAGAACGACGACCAGGAACTGGAAGACGCTGCCACCTCCAACCCTGGTATGCTCTCTTGCATTTTCACTTTTGGTCGATTGGATTTTCATTTCTGACTCTGGATTTATCTTGCAGCTCCTCATCATGTCATTGATCTCCCTGATGATGACGACGAGGTGCCACTGAGGGCGAGGAAGAATAGAAAGGCGCCGGCTGGCAAGGCCACTCGGACTGCATCAGTGCCTGAGGTACTGGTTTAAGAAGGTGGTGATGTCACTCGGCATTCTGTGTCCTTTGCCGTGTCGCTGACGAGTGCCCAGCCTTCGTCGTCGACTGCTGATCTGCCCTCCCTTTTCGCCACACACCACGTCCCAGAGGACCAAGCGGGTGCTGCTAAGGAGGCTATATGCCAGGCGGGGATTATGATGGAGCAGGTGAAGGCGATCCGGGAAGCCAGCCAAGCGGCTTATGATGCAAGCTCAGCCCTTCAGAGCAATGTCCAGGTTAGTTGGCCACCGCCTGTTCTATTAGGATATGCTATCTGAAGACTTTCTTTCCGAAGATCTTTGTATCTGTACACCCACTGGGTGTGTCGATTGAATTTTTGGATTGGTGGGGGCACGCTGAGTACACCCACTGGGTGTAGTCCCCGAGACTATGGTGGACTGCTGGCAGTCGACTCTAGTCTTCATATTTGAAATTTCTGCACTCTAACTTATTTACTCGGCCTGGTCGGACCATGTCGAATGGAATCTTGGAACCAGTGGGGGCATGCTGAGTGCACCCACTGGCTGTAGTCTCCGAGACTATGGTGGACTACTGGCAGTCGACTGTAGTCTGAAGAGCCTGTTTTTTTTGGCCGACTGATCAGACCAAGTCGGTAGAACCAGTGGGGGCACGCTGAGTGCACCCACTGGGTGTAGTCCCCGAGACTACTGTTGAACATTTTGATTCGACTATAGTCTTAGAAATGCTATGGTTTTTCTCTTAGTTACTCGGAAGCAACCTCTATTTGATATCTGTCGACTGATTCTTCGCAGAAATCTTGCGAACTTGTGGCACGCTATACTGAGTTGGAGAACAAACATATCCAGCTCGACCTTGACTTGAAGCTTGTTCAGGAGAACTTTCACAAGGCAAAGGACAGAACAAAAGGTATGATTGGTGAGAACTCGGTAACTGTCTTTATCTTTCTGTCCATTCCTGATTCTGATCTCGTCGTCCTTTCCCAGTTAAAATGGCGGAGGCTCTGAAGAAGAAGGACCAGGAACTTGCCGAGGCACAGAAGGCAGCTTTGGACAAGACGAAGCTTGCGGAAGAGAAGCTGGCTTCAGTCGGTAAACTTGAAGAGGAGAACGCCAACTTGAAAGTTGCTCTCGACGCGGCCAACAAGGAAGTCAGCCATCTGAAGAATGACAAGATTTCTCTGAGTGACAAGGCTAGTGAGCTGGTGGGGAAGAAGAACGATCTGGAGGCTTATCTGGGAGGGCTCTCCAAGAAGTTGTTCATCATGCTTGAGGGTAACCTCTCTCACCCGACTGACTTGTTATCGTCGACTCACCGTAGATCTGCTAGTTTATCTTTGACTTGTGTTTACAGAATTCTGCCAAAACTTCGAGGAGGAGACCAGCCGAGTGGAGACAGGCTTGGATCCCATTAACTCCCCTGTGAAGGACGAAACTGCCATGAACATGCTCCGACTAGAGTCTCGTGTTGCCGGTGTGGTCGACTACCTTGCTCGACTGAAGGTTGCGGCGTCGCGAATCGACACGACACTCTGGCCGAGAGAGATGCTTCAAAATGACCTCGAGTCTCTGATGACTTGACTGAATGAAGTTCCAGGTCAAGTGCAGGAATGGAAGAAGTCTTCTGCCAGGTGTGGTGCTGATGTTGCCCTGTCTCTGGTCCGTGTTCACTACAAGGATGCGCGGGAGGACAAGCTGGCGTCCCTCAAAGTGGCCAATACCAAGAAGCATGACTTCCAATTGTTCATGGAGACCTTCATTGCTGCTGCCACTCGGATTGCAGATGGAATCAACCTGGATCAGTTTGTCGCACCTTCCAGTCCTCCACCCGAGGAGTAAAAAACTTCTATGCTTGATGCTTTAAATTTGCCTCGGAATGCCGAGTGGTTCTATAACCGATAAAATTTTACAGGCTTGATGCCTGAGCACTTCCGAATCCGTAGGATGCTATCTGAACTTGGCTTATCATTGAATACGTTTGCATTTGCCTTCAAGTGTGTCGGGGGTTGGGTACGACATATGCCAAAGGATGGCTTATCATGGTGGGAGCGAGTAGAACGTCGCCGGTGCCCGGAAGCGGGATGAGGCGAAGACATGCACGCCAGCGGATCTTACCCAGCTTCAGGGCTCTCCGAGGAGATAACACCCCTACTGCTGCTCTGCGGGGTCTCCGCATGGTCACTATGGCAAAGTGGTTACAATGGTGCTCCTCGAGCTGTTTCTGGAGGTAGGAGAGGGCAAGGCTAGCTCTCTCCTTCCTATGCTATATGGTCTATCTCTATCTGGGGTCCAACCCTTTGCATGGGCTTCTTGGGGGGGGGGTTATATAGGCCTACCCCCCAGGGGTACAATGGTAATCCGGCTGGGCGCGTGTGCCAGCCGTCTGTCTCTCAGGCCGTCGTCCTCTCTGCCGACTACTGGGGCCCGCTGACTGGCGGGCCCCGCGGACAGGCCTAATACTGTAGCGGTACTCCTGATGACGCTGGCTTGGTCATGTGGTCGTGGCAACAGCGCCACCGTATGGCGTGCGTTCACTATCGCCATTCCCCATCTTGTCTGATTAATGGAGTGCGGGGCCCATGAGAGGAGTCGGCCGACTCCCACGGGTCCGTCTCTGGGGAGCTCGTGCCGTCTTCGGTCTATCCACTGACAGGCGGCCCCGCCACCCTTGGGTCGTACAGGCCGGCGTCGTGGGCACAATGCGCCACCCACTGTGGCTGAGGTCAGGGCAGGCATGGCAACAGTGCCGCGCCACACCGGAGATCTTCATCGATACAGCTTACTGTAGCCATGCCAACTCCTTGTAAGCAGGGGAGGGGGACGGCCGCGCCATGGCCGTACTCCGCCTCATCCTTTGAGACGAGGGTGGAAGTCGCCGGCCATGAGTCGGCTTATCTTGGAGTCGTCGTCTGGGACTCGGCTTATCGTGGAGTCGCCGTCTGGGACTCGGCTTATCTTGGGGTCGCCGTCTGGGACTCGGCTCGTCTTGGAGTCGCCGTCTGGGACTTGGCTTATCGCGGAGTCACCGTCTGGGACTCGGTATATCTTGGAGTCGTCGTCTGGGACTCGGCTCGTCTTGGAGTCCCCGCTGGGACTCGGCATGAGCGGCGCTACTTGTCCTAATGTCTTAAAAGGTCGTGGGGCTCGGGTTAACCTACCCGTGGCCCATTACTCCGACAGTAGTCCCCGAAGCTGGTGAGGCCCCGTGGATACTGCGTCGTGGGGCCTCAACAGTTTCATTCTTCCAGGACTTCGCTTGCCGTCTTCCTTCAGGCCGACTGTCCGAAAATCGGATTCACAGAGGGCCGTCTTGCTTCATAGAGAGTTCGAGAGTCGTGGCGGGAGATCAGGCGGTGTGCCTGATACGCTTCCCCGCGGCCGCGCGACGCGGTCCTATCGCGCGGTGCCACACGGCGAGGATAGTCTGCCTACCCACGCGTGCGACGGGATGGGTCGTCAGGCGGGGCCCGCCACTACCGCGCCTCAGCATGTGAACGGATCCGCTGTGGCCATGCAGACGGTTGGGTTTCCCACGTCGTTACTGCGTGCAGTAACTTCGTGGGGTAAATCGTGGGGGGCGTGGGGTCCTGCGGCGCAGTTAATCCCACACCCGCCCCATCGGCTGCTCAGCCTTCAAGGCTATAAGTAGGCGGGGGGGGGGGGTGGGGAGCGGCAAAGCACGCGCGCCCATCTTCCCTGCTCCCCCGCCTCCTCTTGCCTCCCATCCTTCCTCTTGCTGCCATCAAGCAGAAACACACTGCACCAACAGCGATGAGCTATTCCTCCGCCGCCGCGGCTCCCGCCGTGCGCTCCGGCGTGTGGGACGGCTCGGAGGTGGATGATGACCACATCGAGTTCCTCCGCAGGACACGCCGCCTCCCCGACACAGACCTCGTGCGCGCCCGCGCCGCACCTGAGGGGGAGATATTGCCGGCGCCGGAGGAGGGCGAGCGGGTCATCTTCCGCTAACACCTCATGCGCGGCCTGGGGCTGCCGGCGAGCGGCTTCTTACGTTCCTTCCTGGAGTTCCACGGGCTCCAGCCGCACCACCTCACCCCAAACACAGTGGTGCTGCTGTCTGCCTTCGCCACCCTGTGCAAAGGCTTCCTTGGCGTCCTCCCCACCATCGAGTCGTGGGGAGAATTCTTCTCATCCAAGATCGGCACGCACGTCGCCGGCGTGCCAGCTCAATGCGGCGCCTTCATCGTGATGCGGCGGTCGACGGCCGACAATCCATTTCCCGCCATCGCGTTAATCAAATCGGTGAAGATGTGGCAACGGTCGTCCTTCTACGTGAAGAGCATTGCCCCCGACGGGGACTGGGTCAATCTGCCGCCTTATGAAGCCGGCGCACCGGCTGGGAGGCTCCCCAGCTGGTCTCATCGAGCCAAGACGCTGACTCCCGCCAAAGCCCCGCCATGGCGCGGCTCCAAGTTTTGACGCAGTCGGAGGGCCTCGCTGGGGCCGACTTGCTGGCCGCCTTTGTGGTGCGCCGAGTCCTCCCTCTTCAAGGCCGGCCTCATCTGATCAGTCAGATGAGTGACCACCGGGACCCGAGTCGGATGTGCTCCAGGGAAATGCCCAGCGCAGAGGTGGCAAACATGGTGAACCACATCACGAACTGCGAGGTCGGGGAGGACTGGCAGTTCGCCAAGGAGCCGTACTCGCGCGCCAACCCCCCTCCAGTGGTAAGTCGCATCTCTTTATTTCTTTGTCTTCTTCATAGCCGACTCCGACTTCTGATTTTCATTGGTTTCTTTGAATTAGAACCCCCTCATGCAGCCCGCAGCCGGCGTCACGAGACCGCCCCGCGAGTTCTTCTCCGACCGAGTGGAGAGCGATGTCGACGACCCCGACTTGGGGGCAGCGGCGATGGAAGCCGACGCCGAAGGCTGGGGAGGAGGAGCGGGAGGCGGCCTCAGGCCCTCGGCCACCTTCGCCGACTGGCCTGATGACGACGCTGAAGGGGAAGTCGTCCCGCGCCACCAGCCAAGGGCCGGCCCATCGGGTGCGGGTTCCTCCGCCGGCCTGGCCGGCCAAGGCGGCTTGAAGAGGCGCCAGACTGGGCCGAGTTCATTTGGCGGCAAGCCGAAGAAGCTCAAGGGGGCGGCCGCCATGACCAGACGGGAGGAGGCGGCCGCGAGGGCCAACCGCTTCCGCAAGGAAGTGAAGAGGCTGCCGCTAGTCTCTGCGTAAGTGTTTCCTCCTTCGTCTTTATTTTTCTTTGGTGAATCTCGTCCGAGTTTCCTTTTTTCATTCCCTTTTTGCTTCAGGGCTCCCCTTACCCTTGAGAGGGTCGCCGTCCCCTCCGCCATGGGGTCGGCGGAGACGTCAGCCAACACTCGGCGGGTTGACCCTGCCGACGACCTCCGGGAGGCGACGGAGCGAAACGCGCGGGAGAAGCGCGACGAGGATGAGGCCGACCGCCTGGAGAAGGCGGAGGCTGAGAAGGTCGCGGCCTCTGCCCAAAAAAAACTGGAAGAGGCCGAAGCCGCCGTTGCAGCAAGGCGGCAAGCCGAGGAGGCCGCACACCGCCAATCGGTGTTGTTCGTCATCCCGCTGTCCTCTGCGCCGCCGCCCTCGGAGTTCACGGGGCAGACTGGAGAAGCTGGCGCCGAGAACCCCGTCGTGGAGAAGGAAAGCGGCGAGGCCTCCATGTCGGACATGCTCGTGCCGCCATCGCCGCCTCCGCCGCCGTCTAGGAGCGTGCGTGGAGAACAGCTGGCAGGCCTGCCGGTGCCGCCGACCGTGGACGAGTCTGAGGCGAGGCTGCTTCTCCAAGTCGCCTCGCCAGTGCGCCTCCGTCTTGAGAGGGCGACTTCAGCGCCGCGACCCTTGGAGACTGGTGCCGCCAGCTCGGCCATCGCAGACGCCGAGGCGATGAGCGCCGCGCCCGTTGGGTGGTTGTGTGGAGGCGGCACAGGTCCGCGGAACCAGGCGCTTTTGGACGTCCAGGCAAAGCTGCGAGCTGAGGGCGACGCCCTTCAAAACTGCACCAGGGCGCATCTGGCAGCGCGAACAGCCGTCCGAGTACGCCTTCCTCTTTGATTCTTGTTTTTCTTGTTCTTCTTTGTGGGGGCGCGCCAGCGCACCCACTGGGTGTAGTCCCCGAGTTTCGAGTCGGCTGCTGAGCAGGCGGCTCGGAACTCCCTCTGGCGAGTTCCAAGTATTTAAATTTATCTGAAATGCTTACTATAGGAGTATCACAACCTCCGTGCTCCCGCCTTCAACCGCAATGTCGAGGAGCTAGGCAGGCGGACCGCTGACTTGTCGGAGAGCCGGAGTGAGTCCTTCTTCTTTTTCGCGGGGGTGCGCTGGCGCACCCGCGGGCTGTAGACCCCGAGATTCGGGCCAACTGCTGAGCAGTCGGGCCGAATCTTCTCAGTGACCTTATTTGTTGACGACTTATCGTATTTTCTCTTTTTTCTTCTTTAGGGGCCAACGCCGCTCTTCAGGAGCAGCTGGGCGAGGCCAAGACCGCCTTGCGCGCCAAGGGGGAGGAGTGCAGTGGACTTGCCATGGAGCGTGACCTGCTGGTTGCGCAGCTGGCCGAGCAGAAGGACCTACTCAAGAGGGCGCAGGACGAGGCCGAGAAGAAGGAGGCTGCTCTCCTAGCCGAGTTCGAGAGCGAGCGCTCCTCCTGGACTGATAGGGAGGCGATGCTGACCTCCGGCTTCCATGAGATCGTGGACATCGTCGACGGTGAGTTTCTTTTCTTTCTTTCTTTCTTCGAGCTTCCGACTATAGGTCGGGCTGACTTCTGATTTTTTCGACTCGGTTCTTTTTTGTCTTGGCAGACTTCTTCCTTGGCCACTCGCAGGCAGTCACTCAGGCCATCGAGGCTGATCGCGAGATGCGGAGGGCGAGCGGCACAGAGATCACCGCTAACGCCCCCCGGACCGTCGACGAGCAGCTTTTAAGCATCGAGGCCCGTCTTCGCCCGGCCCATCAGCTGATGCGCCAGCTTCAGCGTGCCGGTGCCCAAGCGGTTGCCGCTCTGTGGCCAGACATGCCGGCCCTGCGCACCACCAGTCGGACCGCTGACTGGCGGGAGGTCACAGCTGGCCGTCTTGAAGCTTGGAAGGGTTCCTCGGCCCAGGCCGGAGCGCGCCGGGCCTTGGAATTTGTCAAGGCGTGGTATCCGGGGCTGGACCTGGACCGGCTAGCCGCGTTCCGGTCAGAGGCCCAGGCAGAGCTGGTGGCAGTGGAGGGTGCCCTTGTCGAGCGTGCGGCGGCGATTGCCGACTACACGGACACCAGTATCTTCATCCCTGAGCTGGCTGTAGGCGGCGAGGAGGTGCCGCTGGAGTGGTTTGGGATGAACCCGGACTACGGCGAGGACTCGGAGGAGGTGATTGACTCCAGCACCGAGGAGGAAGGCGAGGCGGAGGACCAAGGCGAGACGGAGGCGCCAGAAGTCGGAGCGGGCGACCAGTCTCAACTCGATCGTGCCTCCAGCAACGAGCCGCGTCCAACCGAGCCGGCTGCCGCCGGTGGCGATCAAGCCGAGACTGCTCAGCCGGCCGCCCGGCGCCTGGCACCGCCGTCTCCTCCGACCCTCCAAACCCATCTACTGCTCCCTAGGCTGCCTTCTGGCTTTATTTTGTCTGCTCTAGAAAGTCTTTAAGGAACTTGTTAATTCGCACAATTCCACCCGCGGGGTGTAATTTGAACTTCTGTTCGAAAATTCGGCCAAGGGCCTATGCTATGTAAATATTAATCCGAGTTCTATCTTTCCTTGTTCATCGCTCTTTTGGCTTTTTCCCTTTGCCGCCTTCCCTTAGTTGTCGCTTTGCCAGACGGACAACCGTTCTGCGGAATGCTGCTGGGTCAAATGCTTGGCTACTTTAGGAAGGCAAGTACTCGGCCATCTTAGAATCTTTTTTAACAAGTTAGATAGAAAGCGGCAAGATGACTATCAAAGAGTCGGCCTTCCTTAATAGAGGCTAGTAGAAATCGGCAAGCCTGACTACTTATGAGTCGGCTTTTGCTTAAAAGATACTAGAGGCTGTCTTTAGGCTATGTTTGTGCCCTGGTTCCCTAGCCATTTTTCGTATGGGCGCTCGTTCTTCCTTACTCCTGCCAACCATACAGTCGCTCTACGAGCTGCGACTTTGGACAGGAGATGGCTTAGGCGCCACACACTACTTGTCTGAATGCGGGAAGCACCTCATAGCACAAGGCGGCGAGTCCCCGGGCCGACTAGTCGAGCCCGGTGCCACGCGGTATTAATCAAAGAGTAATATACTCGAAGGCATGATTCATATCATACAGATAACAAAAAGGGCAGTCCCCGAGCTCGTCTTGGGGGGCCCAAAGTCATGGTACTTTAATACAAAAGGGTAGTGTCGGTGTCAAAATTGGCGGATCTCGGGTAGGGGGTCCCGAACTGTGCGTCTAGGCGGATGGTAACAGGAGACAAGGGACATGATGTTTTACCAAGGTTCGGGCCCTCTTGATGGAGGTAAAACCCTATGTCCTGCTTGATTGATATTGATGATGTGGGTATTACAAGAGTAGATCTACCACGAGATCGAGGAGGCTAAACCCTAGAAGCTATCCTATGGTATGATTGTTGTTCGTCCTAGGTACTAAAGACATCCGGTTTATATAGACACCGGAGAGGGCTAGGGTTACACAGAGTCGGTTACAATGGTAGGAGATCTACATATCCGTATTGCCAAGCTTGCCTTCCACGCCAAGGAAAGTCCCATCCGGACACGGGACGAAGTCTTCAATCTTGTATCTTCATAGTCTTGGAGTCCGGCCGATGATGATGGTTCGGCTATCCGGACAACCCTTAGTCCAGGACTCCCTCAGTAGCCCCTGAACCAGGCTTCAATGATGACGAGTCCGACGCACATATTGTCTTCGGCGTTGCAAGGCGGGTTCCTTCTTCGAATAATTTATAGAAGATTGTGAACACCGGGATAGTGTCCGGCTCTGCAAAATAAATTCCACATACCACCGTAGAGAGAATAATATCTACACAAGTTCAATCTGCTGACGTATTTTGTGGCGTGACGTCACACCACTACCAAGCCTTTACTCGAATTGTTTTTATTGTACCACCTCAGCGCGTTTTAGCGAAGCGGTTTCCTTGGCACGTCCTGTACAAGCAGAGATCGTGTTCCCCTTATCCCGGGATTCCCATTAATACGGACGTGGGTAACCCAACCGCGCCCGTCGCCACACCCCCTCCATCGAAGGCGGGTTCCAAACGATCACGGGGACGGCTCTTGGTATTCTCCCTCTTTATAATGAGACCAAGGCCCGTTCTTTTTCTTCAACCCTCAATCGAATCCGCCCCTCGCCCCGAGTTCCAACACCCAAGGCTCCAGATTCGGGTACTTTCGACCTTCGACAATGTCTGGCTCCGACCTACGAGGCCGGTGGATGCCCTCCTCCGTCACGGAAGAGGACGTGCTCAAGATGAGAGACGCCAGGTACTTAACCTACGAGATCTCGCATAGGTTGCCTGCCCAAGGGCAAGTTATTCCTACTCCCGAGCCCGGCGAGAGTGTTGTGTTCGTGTCTCACCTCCGTCGGGGCTTAGGCTTCCCAATGGATCCCTTCGTGAGGGGGCTCATGTTTTATTATGGGTTGGAATTTCATGACTTGGCTCCGGAGTCCATCCTCCACATCTCATCATTCATTGTCATCTGCGAAGCCTTCCTCCGCACTACCCCTCACTTCGGCTTGTGGCTCAAAACCTTCAACGTGGAGCCGAAGATGATCGTGGGGCATCAAGCAGAGTGCGGCGAGGCGGTTATAAACAAGAGGGCCGATGCTCCATGGCCCGAGGGCCTTTTTCAGGAGGAGCTCGGTTTGTGGCAACAGGAGTGGTTCTATATCACCGTTCCCAGGGGCAGCAAGCAGAGGCTGCCGCCCGTCTTTGACTCGGGCCCTCCACAACGGCTGACGTCATGGGTCAACAAAGGGCTTGACTGGGGGCCGTCTAAAGACGTACCCCTGTTGCAGGGCCGGATTCGAGACCTCCAGGAAGGGGAGATCAATCTGGTCGTAGTGACGCAGGTTATGGTAATTCGGCGCCTTCTGCCCTGCAAACATCGCCCCCTCCGCCTGTGGTAATTTAATCCGAAGGGACCACGAGCTCTCCAACACTTCATGGGTTTGACACCCGTGGAGATGTACGAATTGTCCTTCGGATCAAAAGAGATGCGTCCGGACTTGACCGAGGACGCTGGCCTAAGCTGCAATCGCCCGGATACTCAAGTAAGTAGCCCTATGTCTGGACACATTGTCCATTTATTCATCATGGGTTTTCCTTTTAACCAGCTATCCCTTGAACAGGAGTGGATAGCGCAAGCAAAATTGATGCGGTGTCCGCCCCCCCTCCCTGAGACCACGCCGGATCCCGTGTTAATTAAAATGTTGGAGGTTGCACCTTCGGAGGAGGGCAAAGGGGAGCACAGGGAAACTACCACCTCTGCCAAGGAGGCTTGCAGTAAGGGGGGAATCGAGGGTCCCTCCCTCCAAGGGGAGAAGAGGACCGCTTCCGAAGACCCGAAGGCCAAGGCCTCAAAGCGGGGAAGGAAATCACCGGAACGCCCCGTGCCGGGAAGAGCCCCGGCCGCACAGTCTCCCCAAAGGAATCAACCCTCCAGCAAGCCGTAAGTAAAAAAAGGGGGGGTTTGTAATAGGGGGTTTGTAATAGGGGACATCCCTACTTTATTTCTAAGGTTAACCGAAGTTTTGACCTTGTAGTTCGGATCTCAACCCTTCTCAGAAGAGCTCATCTTTGGGAGACCTTCGTTTGGAGATGATGGAGAGCGAAACACCTCCATCTGCCGCCCCGTCAGGCGGGGCGAACGACCCTGAGGTGTCGTCACGGAGGGTCTCCCCGAGTCCGGCGGGGCCGAGGTGTTCGGCACCCACTGGAGTACGGCCGGTGGAGCTGCAGGATTTGCTCGAGAGGGCGTCTATCTCAGAAGATCACCGCACATTAATGAGTATGGTGATTGAAAGGATCTCATCTGCCAAGAGCGGGTTGTATGAGGCCGTCGGAAGTTTACTGACGGGGTTTGAGGTATGCAAAAAATGACATACCTTTTGACAGTTTTGCACATGGAGTGCGCCCTGTATAGATAGTAGCCCCTGAGACTTGGTATGCTGTCAAAAGTGACAGCGTGCCAAGGATCATTATCTCAGTTATAGAATGTTGCCTTTCCCATGCAGGTGGTGGAACGATCGGTGGCCAGCCGGACTGATGGAGCAGAGCTTGCTCAAGCCAAGGAGCAAGCCAGGAAAAGTGATGCGGCTGCCTCGAAGGCAGCAGAAGAGCTAAAAGCTGAAAAGGCTGTTCACTGCCGAAGCAGGGAGGAGATGGCCGGAATGGCCGTGAGATTAAAAGATGCTACCGACCGCTATGAGGTTCTTGAAAGAGAATGCCGAGCGGAGCAAGAGGACCTGAAGAAAGCCGTCGCCGAAGCCAAGGATGCCCGTAGTGCGATGCGGGCTATGAAGGAGGAACTGTGTCAGGCCGGAGACATTGCGGCTGGAAAGCCCTTCCTGCTGCGTAGGAAGTTCACGGATCCGAAGTATGCTCAGTTGGGCCAATTGTGTGGTGCGGAGGATCCTTATCTGGATTTGGCGGCGAGTGCGGCGGACGCAGTCGTGCACTTCCGAAGCCAGAAGGATTACGAAATGGAAGAGCTTTTCTGGTCTCAATTCCATAGTCCGGAGCGTCCACTTCTGTTGACTGATCGGTTGGCGGAGTGGGCTGAGCTGAATAGGCTGTCCGGACTTGCCATGACAGATGTGGTGGCTCATCTGTGGCCAGAAAGGCCCAAGCCAGAGAGTTATTTTGGCTTGTTGCAGCAATTCCTTCGGGCGGTGCCGCATATCGAGGCGATGTAGCAGTCGGCATGCATAGAGGGTGCACAGATGGCTCTTGCCCGTGTTAAGACATACTGGGCGGAGATGGATGCCACCGCTGTTGCATCCCGGGGTTCGGACAAAGGCCGATTACCCGCCGAGCACTATTTTGAGGAAGTCCTGCAGGGCGCTCGTTTAATAGAGTCGCAGTGCTCGAAAGATGTTATGTTCAAATGACGTGTATGATTTGTGAGATCATGTTTATAATGCAATAGCTTTTTATACTTGTGCGTTCAAGTATTGAACTATCTCCTGTGCGGCCGTATATGTATGTATAACCTGAAAGATGGCAATCTTTGGCTTCAGCCCCCACGCACATGGTGCGGCGGTGTTTGCAAAAAGAAAAGCGCTTTTTCACACTTAATCCAATGTCTTGGTCCTTTGAAGGAGGTGATAGCGTAGCAAACTAGGCAACCGAACTATAATGATTTATCACTTTCACTTAGCCATAGGAGCTCGAAGGTGGGGCTACTATATAGCCCCTAGAGGCACCGCGCTTCTCCGAACTCGGGGCGCGTATGTGCCTGACCGGGAAGCGGTCCTTCGTCAAAGCGGAGGAATTCTAAACAATCCAGTGGTCGATCGAGTGGTTGACCAGTCTCTCGCTATATCATGACAGTCAGTTTTTGGCTTTCTCTACTGAGGTGCTCGCCCGGCCGAACCGGGGCACAATCGCAGTAGTTCTCCTGGTGCCGCGTTAGCCGATGGAGCGGAACGTAAGGTAGCAAAACACAGGAGTCGGGCAAACCCAACATTTGACCAAAGACATGATTCGGAGTTGATGCATATAAGGCCTAACTCGAGACGCCGAACACTCCCTGAGGTATTCGGTCTTTATGATACTGGGCAGAACAATGCCCTAAGCCCCTAGTGTCCAGGTACGGGCGAGAACTTCTGACGCGGCCGATGCCAAAACGCCAGCCTCCTCCTTGGTTATGGTAAGAAACCGGGGGATGTGTATCAACAAGAGACAGTAAGAAAGGTTTACGCAGGGTCTTAATCTGAAAAGAATCCTTGTAATGGGTCCCTGCTGCATGTCTGCGCCCGTGTCTCCGTTGTGCTGTATCCTGGACGGGTGTAGCACGTGCTTCATCTGTAAAGGAGAAGAACTTAGTTTGGAAAAATATCGTGCAAAAAATGTATTTAAAATAAAGTATGATAAAGTTGAGCTTTATTGGCTCTCATTGTTTATACGTGCAGCCCCTTGTAAAGAGGTATGCGGCGGGGAAGCCCCTTGTTTATTTATGCCGGACTCGCCTAACCGTGTCCAAGGTCTGAATGACCTGTTTTTAGGGGCTTTGACCAGCAAGGTCGGATTAGTGTGCGGCTGTCAACGCAGTCTCACGTTTTCCGTGCTCGAGGAACACTCAGATTTATCCTTCACTGAGATTATGCCGCGTGGACCAGGCATTTTAAGTGTAAGAGACGCGTAATGTGGTATTGCGTTAAAGCGGGCGAATGCTTCGCGTCCCAGTAGTGCTTGATGGTTACTTATGAATGGGACGATATGGAAAATGAGCTTTTTGCGACGGAGGTTGTCGGATGAACCGAACACGACCTCTAGTAGTACAGAGCCTGTACATTTGGCATAAAGGCCAGGCGTCACTCCTTTGAAGGAAGTGCTGCTACGGTGAATTTTGGTAGGGTCTATCCCCATTCTGCGGACGGTGTCCTGGTATAGCAGGTGCCGCACTATGTTTCCGTGTTATCACATGAAGTGAGTTCACTGTTTTGACTTCTAGTGGGAAAGTCTTCTGTTTTCCGGCGTGCTGCTTGTGGGGTTCGTCGTCATCTTCACTTGGTGTGTCGAGCCCCTTGTGTTCGGCGTTAAGTCGGCCGGACTGCTTGAAGACCCAAAAATCTCTGTGGGTATGGTTTGCAGGCTTCCCGGGGGTACTATGTATTCGACATATCCTATCCAAAATTTTGTTTAGGTTGGATAGCTCGTCACTGTTGTCCTTGAGGGGCAGTGTTTATTATTCGGCCGAGAGCTTTTGAATCCGGCGTTGACCGTCGTGCTATTTGGGCCATTTTCCTTATTGCGGTGCTGATTTTTTCTGCGTCGTGATTTCCCATTTCCATCCCTGACTTCGGATGTACTCGGGTCGCTGGTGCTGCATCTAGCCAGCCAGCTGTCTTCCCCCGCGCAAAAGCGGGTCATGAGGCTTGTTAGTGCGTCCATTGTTCTTGGTTTTTCCTGGCCGAGGTGTCTGGCGAGCCATTCGTCTCGGACGTTATGCTTAAAGGCTGCTAAGGCTTCGGCGTTCGGACAGTCAACTATTTGGTTCTTTTTGGTGAGGAACCTATTCCAGAATTTGCGTGCTGACTCTCCGGGCTGTTGAGTTATGTGACTTAGATCGTCTGCATCCGGAGGGCGGACATAAGTCCCCTGAAAATTTGCTCGAAATGCATCCTCGAGCTCTTCCCAACTTCCAATGGTGTTTTTCGGGAGGCTTTTGAGCCAATGCCGAGCTGGCCCTTTGAGCTTGAGGGGTAAGTATTTTATGGCATGGAGGTCATCTCCTCTGGCCATATGTATGTGTAGGATATAATCCTCAATCCAGACTCCGGGGTATGTTGTTCCGTCATATGCCTCTATGTTCACGGGTTTGAATCCCGCTGGAAATTCATGATCCACTACCTCATTGGTGAAACATAGTGGGTGTGCGGCGCCCCTGTATTTGGGTGTGCCGTTGTCTTCAAACACTCGGCGGGTTGTGTTGCTTCCTGGAGTCTTCTTTTTTGGCCCATAGATGGACCTGACTGGGTCATCCTTTTTGCGAGGATCCTTATGTGGATCGTGTGCCGGCTTGTGTGCGGCGCCCCTTGCCGCTCTTAGCCTGTCCTCTGGTCGTCTATCCGGCCAGGCGGCCTCTTTCTTTTTTTACTGTGGGGGCTACGGCCTCCTCGTCAAATTCGGGCAACAGCTTGCGCTTCGGGTAGCTCTTTGCCCGGTGACTATCACCATATTTATCTGCGGTATTGAGTACTTTGCTCCATCTCATTCTGAGTGCGTCCTCTGCTGTTTTGAGCTTCCGCTTTTGCTTCTTCAAACTTCTTGCAGTGGCGACGAGCCTTTTATGAAGGTTCTTATGCTCCGGTGATGTGTCCGGCGTGAGATCGTCTGGACTGTTGTTTTCGCCGGGGATGGGTTGCTTGTCCAATTCATCCTGTTCGGATGGTTGCTTGGTGGCATGTTTGTCGTCCACTGCTTCACCCTGCTCTAAGGCCGGGTCAGTATGGGTGCCGCTGTTATCGAGGCGGGACTTCGGGCGGCGCTTGCGTCACTGTTTTGGTTGTTTGTCGGGGGAGTTGTCCTTCGCCACGTCCCGTTGTTCCTTGTTATCGCTTCCTTTTGGCGCATCCACCATGTATACGTCGTGAGTTGAGGTGGCTTTCCAGTGCCCAGTAGGCACTGGTTCTTGGTCGTCTCCGGCATCGTCGTCCATACCGTCGATGTCTCCGGAGTCGAAGTCTAGCATGTCGGTCAGATCGTTGATAGTGGCTACTAAGTGGGTGGTGGGTGGACTTTGAATTTCTTCGTCGTCCGCATCCCAACCGTCCTGACCGCAGTCTGGCCAGGGCTCTCCTGATAACGAGAGATACTTTAGCGAATTCAAGATGTCGCCGAAAGGTGAGTGTTGAAAGATGTCCGCAGTGGTGAACTCCATGATCGGCGCCCAATCGGATTCGATTGGAGGGGGCGCGGGAGTTTCGGAGTCCGGCGAGGAGTCCGGCACATCGGAGTCACGAGCTTCATGAGGGACAATGTCAGTGTTCGGCTCTATCACCGTAGAGGTTGTAGCCCCCGAGGTGGTGTCTAGCCACCCGTCCTCGATCTGCGCGGCCGGCTCCGAATTGAAGATCAGAGCGGACTCGTGTGCGGCCTCCAGGTTACTGTCCGGCTGCAGAGCTAAATCATGCCCGTCGTGATAGTGCGGCGCACTCGGCTGTGGCTCGAATCCATCGAAGATCAAGTCCCCGCGGATGTCAGCCGTGAAGTTCAAACTTCCAAATCTGACCTGACGGCCAGGGGCGTAGCTTTCGATCTGCCCCAGATGGCCAAGCGAATTGGCTCGCAGTGCAAAGCCGCCGAATACGAAGATCTATCCGGGGAGGAAGGTCTCACCCTGGACTGCGTCGTTGTTGTTGATCGAAGAAGCCATCGAGCCTATCAGTGACGACACAGAGGAACTCTCAATGAAAGCACCAATGTTGGTGTCAAAACCGGCGGATCTTGGGTAGGGGGTCCCGAACTGTGCGTCTAGGCGGATGGTAACAGGAGACAAGGGACACGATGTTTTACCCAGGTTCGGGCCCTCTTGATGGAGGTAAAACCCTACGTCCTGCTTGATTGATATTGATGATGTGGGTATTACAAGAGTAGATCTACCACGAGATCAAGGAGGCTAAACCCTAGAAGCTAGCCTATGGTATGATTGTTGTTCGTCCTATGGACTAAAGCCATCCGGTTTATATAGACACCGGAGAGGGCTAGGGTTACACAGAGTTGGTTACAATGGTAGGAGATCTACATATCCGTATTGCCAAGCTTGCCTTCCACGCCAAGGAAAGTCCCATCCGGACACGGGACGAAGTCTTCAATCTTGTATCTTCATAGTCTTGGAGTCCGGCCGATGATGATAGTTTGGCTATCCGGACACCCCCTAGTCCAGGACTCCCTCAGGTAGCGTGATACATACTGCATCAACTGTAAAATCTTCGGAGAAGGTTTGCATTCCACGGGCGTTTTGTCTCTTTGCCGGAGTCGTCCCTCTTGCGTGCTCGGGGCTTCTGAGCATCGATCAGGTAGTAGGAGTCGTTTCCTAGTACCTTGCTGATGATGAAGGGGCCTTCCCAAGGCGCCGACAGCTTGTGCTGGCCGGCTGTTCGCTGGATCAGTTGGAGCAGAAGGTCGCCCTCTTGGAAAGATCTTGGCCTGACCTTCCTGTTGTAGTATCGACGCAGACTCTGCTAGTAGATGCTGGACCGGCTGAGTGCCAACAGCCGGCCCTCTTCCAGCAGATCGACGCCGTCTTGACGTGCTTCTTCCGCTTCTTCCTCGGTGTACATGGTGACTCGCGGGGAGTCAAACTCTATGTCCGTTGGGATGACGACTTCGGCACCGTAGATGAGGAAGAAGGGTGTGAAGCCGGTTGACTTGTTTGGGGTCGTGCGTAGACTCCAGAGGACGACCGGCAGCTCCTCAAGCCAGCAGCCGGCCGATCGCTCCAGCGGCACGACTAGTCGAGGCTTGATGCCGGATAAAATGAGGTCATTTGCTTGCTCCACCTGGCAATTTGACTGCGGATGGGCAACGGACGCTAAGTCCAGTCGGATGCCCTACGTCGCGCAGAAATGGGCAAGGCGCCTTTGGCAAAATTTGTGCCATTGTCGGTGATGATGCTGTGCGGGCTGCCGTACCAAGTCGTGATGTCAGTGATGAAAGTCACTGCAGTCGGACCATTCAACTTCTTGATGGGTTTCACTTCTATCCACTTGGTGAGCTTGTCCACTGCGACAAGTAGATGAGTCAAGCCACCTCGTGCCGTCTTGAATGGTCCCACCATGTTCAGGCCCCAGACTGCAAAGGGACAGACGATGGGAATAGTCTTGAGTGCGGAAGCTGGCTGAAGTGGCTTGGAACGGAACATCCAGCACCCCTTGCATTTTTGGACTAATTCCTTGGCCTCTTCTAGGGCAGTCGGCCAGAAGAAACCATGCCGGAAGGCTTTGGCGACGAGTGCTCTTGAGGCCGCATGGTGACCGCACTCGCCTTCATGGACGTCTCTGGGAATTGCTTGGCCTTGTTCTGCCTCGACGCAGCGTTGGAAGACGCCAGTGACGCTGCGCCTGACCAGCTCTCTGTTGACTATGGTATAAGCTGATGCTTGGCGTTGGACTTGCCGTGCTAAGATTTCATCAGTTGGCAGCTCTCTGTTGACTAGGAACTTGAGGATGGGCTGGGCCCATGAGGGTGCTGCTATTTCTTCGACTGCCACTAGTGCGACTTGGACAAGGGCGGCTGGGCTGGGAGGCGGCGGGTTGGAGTCCGTAGCCGCTTGCTGACTTGACGAAGTCCCCGGGCCGGCTGGAGCAGTCCGCGTGCCAAGTACTGGAGTCTTTGGCCTGATCACCGCAGTCCCCGGGCCGGGTTCTGAAGTCCCCAGGCCGGCTTTGACTGCAGCGTTTTTGAGTCGGATCCGACTTCTTCGGGTGGAGCCGGCACAAAGATTGAGTCTGACTCTGGTGAAGGCTTGATGGACGGCTTGAGGAGGCGCCAGAGGGCGACGCCAGATGGTATTGCTTTGCGGGTGGAGCCGATTCGTGCCAAGGCATCTACTTGGTCGTTGTCGTTCCTTGGCACGTGGAGGAACTCGCACCCCTCGAAGTATCCGCTGAGTTGCTGCACCAGGAAGAGGTAGCTTGCCATGTTTGCGTTCTTGGCATCCCAATCGCCAGATGATTGCTGGACCACCAAGTCAGAGTCGCCATAACACAGGATCCGGCGGATGCCGAGTTCTTTGGCAAGACGGAGTCCGTGAATGAGCGCCTCGTACTCGGCCACGTTGTTGGAGGCGGCAAAATGGATCTGCAACGCATATCTGAGCTTGTCGCCCTTGGGGGAAGTGAGGACGACGCCGACTCCCAAGCCGGTGCGCATCTTGGAGCCATCGAAGTGCATCCGCCAATGGGTGGAGTCGGGCGCTGGCGGCAGATACTGGGTCTCGGCCCAATCGACGAGGAAGTCGGCCAGTGCTTGCGACTTGATGGCGGTGCGGGGCTCGTAGTAGATGGTGTAGGGAGCTAGGTCGATGGCCCACTTGGCCACTCGGCCAGAAGCATCTCGGCTTCCGATGATCTCGGCTAGTGGGGCTGTGCAGACCACAGTGATTGGATGCTCCTGGAAGTAAGGCTTCAATTTCTTGGCGGCGAAATGCACGCCGTAGCACATCTTCTGGTAGTGGGGGTAGTTCTGCTTGGAGGCCGACAGTACCTCGCTCAGGTAATATACCGGTCTCTGGACAGGTAGCGCCTTGCCTTCCTCTTTGCGCTCGACTATAATGACTGTGCTGACTACCCGGCTGGTGGCGGCAATGTATAGGAGCATGGGCTCTTTGGGAGTCGGAGCCGCCAGCACAGGGGGAGTAGTCAACATTTTCTTCAGTTGGAGAAAGTCTTCATCCGCCTTGGGAGTCCCTTCAAAAAAGGTTATCTTCTTCATGAGCTGATACAAAGGGAGAGCCTTCTCGCCCAGCCGACTGATGAATCGGCTGATGGACGCCAAACAGCCGGTGAACTTCTGCACATCTAACAGTCGTCTAGGTGCTTCCATCCTCTCAATGGCCTTGATCTTCACAGGATTGCACTCTATGCCGCGTTCAGAGACTAGGAAACCAAGGAGTTGGCCGGCTGGTACTCCGAAGACGCATTTCTCGGGGTTAAGCTTGATCTGGAATCGGTGCAGGTTCTCAAAGGTTTCCTTGAGGTCTTCCAACAGAGTTCCACGTTTCTCCGTCTTCACCACCACGTCATCTACGTAGACGTGGGCATTTCTGCCGAGTTGCTTGAGGAGGCACTTCTGCATGCAACGCTGAAAGGTGGCGCCGGCATTCCTCAAGCCGAACATCATGGTCAGGTAGCAGAAGGCTCCAAACGGCGTAATGAAGGCGGTCTTCAGTCTGTCAGCCGGGTTCAGCTTGATTTGGTGATATCCAGAATATGCATCTAGGAAACTCAACAGCTCGCATCCGGCTGTGGAGTCTATCACCTGATCAATTCTCGGCAGAGCGAATGGGTCCTTGGGACAGGCTTTATTGAGGCTTGTGTAGTCAATACACATCCGCCACTGCTTGTTCTTCTTCAGCACCAGCACTGGGTTTGCTAGCCACTCTGGAAAAAAACACTTCCATAATGAAGCCGGCCGCCAGGAGCCGGGCTATTTCTTCTCCAACAACTCTCCTCTTCTCTTCTGACAGGCGGCGCAAGGGCTGCCTGATGGGCTTCACATCAGACTGGACATGTAATTTGTGCTCGGCGAATTCCGTCGGTACACCTGGCATGTCTTTAGGGGACCATGCGAAGATGTCTCGATTCTCACGGAGGAAATCGACGAGCTCACCTTCCTATTTGTTGTCAAGGTTTGTGCCCATGACAGCGTACCTCTCTGGGTGCTCCGGGTCCAAAGGTACCTTCTTTGTTTCTCTAGCCGGCTTGAATGATCCTTCTGCTTCCGACTCCTTGGGGTCGAGCGACAACTCGGGCTGCTTGCCGGCCATCGCCACAACCCGATCAAGAAGTCGTTTCTCAGCTGCGATCACCAAAGACTCAGCCAGTCGACTGCTCTCGGCCGTGCAAGCAGACGACTTTCTGTAGTCGCCGGTCACGGTTAGAATTCCCTTGGAACTCGGCATCTTCATCTTAAGGTAGGCGTAGTGGGGGACCGCCATGAACTTGGCCAAAGCTGGTCGGCCAAGCAACGCATGGTACGGGCTTTCAAGGTCCACCACTTCAAACCAAATTGGCTCTCGGAGGAAATTATCTTTGTCCCCAAAGAGGACGTCTATCAGGATCTTGCCGATCGGTGAGCTGGAAAGGCCAGGAACAATGCCGTGGAACACAGTCCGACTACTCTGAAGCTGTCTTCGCTTGATTCCTAATTTCTCCATCGTATCCTTGTACCGGATGTTGATACTGCTGCCTCCGTCTATCTGCACTCGCGAGAAGCGAGTGGCCCGCCTGTCTATGGCGAGCGTAGCGCCTAAGTCCAAGGCGTAGGAGCCTGGACTCGGCATCACTTCTGGGTGATCGGCTCTACTCCAACTGATGGGCCTTTCGGACCAGTGCATGAACTCTGGAGTGCTGGACGTGACTGCGTTCACTTCTTGCTGCTGTTGGCGCCTGCTGCGTCGATCGTCTGCCACACTGGTGAACACCACATAGGCTCCGTGCTCATCTGGGAACTTGTCTTGTACTGCACTGACTGGCCTGACAGCCGGCTGCTGGGGCGGCTGCGGAGGAGGCGGCCCAGCAGGCGGAGGAGGGAGTAGGCCGTCTCCCTTGGCGATTCTGGTCAGCCAGTGGCATTTCCGGGTGGTGTGGTTCGACGGCTTCGCGCCGCTATGGAACTTTCAGGGGCCATCCAAGGTCTGCTCGTAGGAGAAAGCCGGCAACCAGTTAGACTTGCCGCCCTTCTGCCGCTTTGCCGGAGGCGGCCCTTCCGACTGTTGGTCTTCTGCTGTCGCCACTTGCCGGCTGTTAGAAGCCGGCTGCGGGGCCTTGCGCTTGTGGTCGTTCTGCTGCTGCCGCCGACTGGTGTCCCTAGCCGGAGTTATTGGAGCCTGAGGGGCGATGTCGGTGTCAAAACTGACGGATCTCAGGTAGGGGGTCCTGAACTGTGCGTCTACGTGGATGGTAACATGAGACAAGGGACACGATGTTTTACCCAGGTTCGAGCCCTCTTGATGGAGGTAAAACCCTACGTCCTGCTTGATTGATATTGATGATGTGGGTATTACAAGAGTAGATCTACCACGAGATCAAGGAGGCTAAACCCTAGAAGCTAGCCTATGGTATGAGTCCTATGGACTAAAACCATCCGGTTTATATAGACACCGGAGAGGGCTAGGGTTACACAGAGTCGGTTACAATGGTAGGAGATCTACATATCCATATCGCCAAGCTTGCCTTCCACGCCAAGGAAAGTCCCATCCGGACACGGGACGAAGTCTTAAATCTTGTATCTTCATAGTCTTGGAGTCCGGCCGATGATGATAGTTCGGCTATCCGGACACCCCCTAGTCCAGGACTCCCTCAGGCGACTTTGCCAGTCGCGCTAACTTGAACCTCCGCCTTCATGGAGGAGTTGGTTGTGGCGTACTTGTCTGCTGTGATCAACAGCTCATCGAGGGTCTCCGGCTCATCGCAGAGGAGCTTGTGCTTGAGGAGGGTGCCTTCTCTGCACCCAGCGGTAAAGTACTTGATAGCCTGCACCTCGTTCACGCCCTCGCAGGAGTTCCGGAGCTCGCCCCAGCGCGTGAGGTAGTCGCGAGTGGACTCGTCGGGGCCTTGCACGCACAAGGAGAGTTGGCGAGGCTTGGGAGGTCGCTTGTACATGCTCGTGAAGTTGCGGACGAAAGCCTCGGTGAAGTCTACCCAGCTGTTGATGCTACGAGGCTTCAGACTGTTCAACCATGTCCGGGCTGTGCCCTGGAGCATGAGCGGGACATATCTTACGGCAACACGCTTGTTGCCATTCGCTCTATTGACGACTATGGAGTAATCAATCAACCAGTCCTCCGGCTTCATGGTGCCAGTGTATTTGGGCGTGTCTCGGGGGAGCGTGAACCCTTTGGGAAAAGGATCACTTCGGATGCGGGGTCCCAAACAGGGGGGACCCAGCTCATCTTCTTCTTCCAGCGCCAATGATCGGTGGAGTCGGTCGATCCGGTGGCGGGCATCGTTCTCTCCGACTCCCTCTCGGTGGCCGAGGCAGTCGCCGAGAGTCGGGTGCTCTACGGGCGGCAGGGAGACTCGCCTTTCTCTGCGAGGAGGGGGAGGCAGATAGTCGTCCCACCATTCCACCGCTTTGGGGCGGCCGTCTTCGTCGCGCTCGATGGTGATGTGAGTCCGACTGTGGCTGAAAGCCGGCTCCTTGTCCTTCTTTCGGCGGACCCTGCCAGTCGGCGTCCGAGATGTCGCGCCTTGATCTCAGCGGGGTGGCGGGTCGTCGTTTTGTCGCCGTGGCGCCTCCGTGCGGCAGCCGGCTTCGTTCTGCGTGGCAGCCACGTCAAGGAGCTGCTGAACTCGCTCCGTCATCAGGCGGCGCTCTTCGCCCTCGAAGTGGTCGAGCTCATCCGCTGCCGCCTGGGCAGCAAGGATGTTCTCTGCGGGCGTGTCATACATAGGGCGATCTGCCCCGAACAAGTTGGCGATTGCCGCGCCGCATTGCCGGACCGTGCCTAGGCGGCTAGGCCCAGTCGGAGCCGGCGAGCCGCCCACGGTGCGATCCATCTCGCGTTGGTAGGCTTCTGACAAGCGTCTCATGCTTTCCAGCTTCTTTGCACCCTCGACGAGCTGAAGGCGGAGCGCCTCCAGCGTCTCGGTGTCAGCGTCTCCCGGGATCAGCGCGGTGAGGTCTCACAGAGCCGCGTCGAGCGGGTCGTGCGCTCCCTCATCGGAACGCTCGCCGTGATCGAGGACGAGGACCTCCGTGACGGTGCTTCCGCCGCTCCCCGCGTAAGGGAGCGGCTCGTCGTAGACCACCACGTTGGTGGGAAACGCGTCGAGCGACGCGGTGTCAGAGTCGACCAGCATCGGGTCGGTGGATCCTATGGACTCCAGGTCCTCGGCAGGCTCGCCGGCGACGTGGAGTTGGTCGAGGAGACCCGCGAGGAGGCTCTCGGCGCCGCTTGTGCCTGCGTCGGACGCAGGCTCATCGGAGAGGCGAACCTCGCCGATAAGCTCGGCGAGGCAGCTGGCCACGCAGGCGATCTCAGTGCCGTGCAGCGCGTCGGTGCAGACGCCATCCGGCGTGCCGGGATGGCTGTGCTCGCCAGGGAGGAAAAGGGTTCCCGTCCAGAGCAGGTCTCCGGACGATGGTGCACCTCGCCCCACGGTGGGCGCCAAATGTCGGGGGTTGGGTACAACATATGCCAAAGGATGGCTTATCATGGTGGGAGCAAGGAACGTCGCCGGTGCCCGGAAGAGGGATGAGGCGAAGACATGCACGCCGACGGATCTTACCCAGCTTCAGGGCTCTCCGAGGAGATAACACCCCTACTGCTGCTCTGCGGGGTCTCCGCATGGTCACTATGGCAAAGTGGTTACAATGGTGTTCCTGGAGCTGTTTCTGGAGGTAGGAGAGGGCAAGGCTAGCTCTCTCCTTCCTATGCTATATGGTCTATCTCTATCTGGGGTCCAACCCTTTGCATGGGCTTCCTGGGGGGTTTATATAGGCCTACCCCCTAGGGGTACAATGGTAATCCGGCTGGGCGTGGGTCCCAGCCGTCTGTCTCTCAGGCCGTTGTCCTCTCTGCCGACTACTAGGGCCCGCCGACTGGCGGGCCCCGCGGACAGGCCTAATATTGTAGCGGTACTCCTGATGACGCTGGCTTGGTCATGTGGTCGTGGCAATAGCGCCGCCGTCTGGCGTGCGTTCACTGTCGCCATTCCCCATCTTGTCTGATTAATGGAGTGCGGGGCCCGTGGGAGGAGTCGGCTGACTCCAGGGGGCCAACTCCCACGGGTCCATCTCTGGGGAGCTCGTGCAGTCTTCGGTCTACCCACTGATGGGCAGCCCCGCCACCCTTGGGTCGTACAGGCCGGCGTCATGGGCACAGTGCGCCGCCCACTGTGGCTGAGGTCAGGGCAGGCATGGCAACAGTGCCGCACCACGCCGGAGATCTTCATCGATACGGCTTACTGTAGCCATGCCAGTCCCTTGTAAGCAGGGGAGGGGGACGGCCACGCCGTGGCCGTACCCCGCCTCGTCCTTTGAGACGAGGGTGGAATCGCGGGCCGACTCTCCACAGCCGGCCTCTCTGGAAGTCACCGGCCATGAGTCAGCTTATCTCGGAGTCGCCGTCTGGGACTCGGCTTATCGTGAAGTCACTGTCTGGGACTCGGCTTATCTTGGGGTCGCCGTCTGGGACTCGGCTCGTCTTGGAGTCGCCGTCTGGGACTTCTTTTATCGCGGAGTCGCCGTATGGGACTCGGTATATCTTGGAGTCGCCGTCTGGGACTCGGCTCGTCTTGGAGTCGTTGCTGGGACTCGGCATGAGCGGCGCTAATTGTCCTAATGTCTTGAAAGGTCGTGGGGCACGGGTTAACCTACCCGTGGCCCATTACTCCGACAGAGTGAAATTTGTTCTTCACTCGGAATATACTTTAGTGCTTGTGACACACTCTTGCAGGTAGGGATGGAGCACAGATTGCAGTCGACCTGCGTCCTTGCGGATCGGGATGGGGCACACATTGTATTTGTGGCGGAGCTCCGAAGGAGAAGGTAGCAGTCGACCTGCACCTCGTCGTCCTTGCAGAGCGCACATTATATTTGTGTCGTAGCTCTAAAGGAGAAGGTAGCAGTCGACCTGCATCTCGTCGTCCTTGCAGAGCGCACATTGTATTTGTGCCGGAGCTCCGAAGGAGAAGGTAGCAGTCGACCTGCACCTCGTCGTCCTTGCAGAGCGCACATTGTATTTGTGCTGGAGCTCCGAAGGAGAAGGTAGCAGTCGACCTGCATCTCGTCGTCCTTGCAGAGCGCACATTGTATTTGTGCCGGAGCTCCGAAGGAGAAGGTAGCAGTCGATCTGCACCTCGTCGTCCTTGCAGAGCGCGCATTGTATTTGTGGATTTCCTACTTAGGCGAGTACTGGACTGCTGCTAAGCCCCCGAGTGGGAGGTTTGCTCTCCACTCGGTAGGATTTCAAACACTTAGGCGAGTACTGGACTGCAGCTAAGCCTCCGAGTGGGAGGTTCGCTCTCCACTCGATAGGATTTCAATCACTTAGGCGAGTACTGGACTACTGCTAAGCCTCCGAGTGGGAGGTTTGCTCTCCACTCGGTAGGATTTCAAACACTTAGGCGAGTACTGGACTACAGCTAAGCCTCCGAGTGGGAGGTTCGCTCTCCACTCGGTAGGATTTCAATCACTTAGGTGAGTACTGGACTACAGCTAAGCCTCCAAGTGAGAGGCAGGCTCACCACTCGGTAGGATTTTTTATTACTTAGGCGAGTACTGGACTGCAGCTAAGCCCCCGAGTGAGAGGCAGACTCACCACTCGGTAGGATTTCAAACACTTAGGCGAGTACTGGACTGCAGCTAAGCCCCCGAGTGGGAGGTTCGCTCTCCACTCGGTAGGATTTCAAACACTTAGGCGAGTACTGGACTGCAGCTAAGCCCCCGAGTGGGAGGTTCGCTCTCCACTCGGTAGGATTTCAAACACTTAGTCGAGTACTGGACTGCAGCTAAGCCCCCGAGTGGGAGGTTCGCTCTCCACTCAGTAGGATTTCAAACACTTAGGTGAGTACGGGACTGCAGCTAAGCCCCCGAGTGGGAGGTTCGCTCTCCACTCGGTAGGATTCCAAACACTTAGGCGAGTACTAGACTGTAGCTAAGCCCCCGAGTGGGAGGTTCGCTCTCCACTCGGTAGGATTTCAAACACTTAGGCGAGTATTGGACTGCAGCTAAGCCCCCGAGCGGGAGGTTCGCTCTCCACTCGGTAGGATTTCAAACACTTAGGCGAGTACTGGACTGCAGCTAAGCCCCCGAGTGAGAGGTGGACTCGCCACTCGGTGGGATTTCAAACACTTAGGCGAGTACTGGACTGCAGCTAAGCCCCCGCGTGAGAGGTTCGCTCTCCACTCGGTAGGATTTCAAACACTTAGGCAAGTACTTGATTGCAGCTAAGCCCCCGAGTGAGAGGCGGACTCGCCACTCGGTGGGATTTCAAATACTTAGGTGAAATGGATTCGCAGCTAAGCCTCCGAGTGAGAGGCTGGCTCGTCACTCGGCAGGAATTTTTTTTACAAACTTAGGTGAAATGGATTCGCAGCTAAGCCACCCACTGGGGGATTTCTCACATAAACAAAAGCAACAACAATCGATGGGAAAATTATAACACTTTTGTCTTTGATAAACAAACTACAGGAGTACTTTTATTACATCTCACCCGAGTGAGTAAAAGGGGCGGAGCAGGTCCGCATTCCAAGCTCGTGGCTCATCAATCTGGCGCCCGACATTGTAAAGATGGTATGCTCCATTATGGAGAACTTTGGTGACGATGAAGGGGCCTTCCCAAGTAGGGGCAAGTTTGTGTGGCTTCTGTTGATCCACTCGGAGGACCAAGTCTCCTTCTTGGAAGGCCCGACTCTTCATGTTTCTGGCATGGAATCAACGCAAGTCCTGCTGATAGATTGTCGATCGGATCATGGCCATCTCTCTTTCTTCTTCTAAAAGGTCGACTACGTCCTGTCGGGCTTGTTCTGCTTCAACTTCAGAGTAGAGCTCAACTTTGGGTGCATTGTGAAGCAGGTCACTCGGCAGAACTGCTTCGGCTCCATAGACTAGAAAGAACGGAGTTCGCCCAGTCAACCGATTAGGAGTAGTCCTCAATCCCCAAAGAACTGATGGAAGTTCGTCGACCCACGCGCCTGCTGCGTGTTTGAGATCACGCATCAAACGGGGTTTCAGTCCTTTGAGAATCAGGCCGTTGGATCTTTCTGCTTGTCCATTCGACTGGGGGTGAGCGACAGAAGCATAGTCGACTCGTGTGCCTTGAGAAGCGCAAAAGGCTTTGAATTGGTCGGAATCGAAGTTTGACCCATTATTAGTGATGATGCTATGCGGAACTCCATATCTGAATATTAACTCTCTGATGAAGCTGATAGCAGTACTGGCATCAAGATTCTTGATAGGCTTGGCTTCGATCCACTTAGTGAACTTGTCAACTGCCACCATTACATGGGTGAAGCCGCTCCTGCCAGTTCTCAGTGGCCCAACCATATCTAGTCCCCAAACAGCGAAGGGCCAGACGATTGGAATGGTCTTCAAAGCTGAGGCGGGCTTGTGTGACATATTGGAATAGAACTGACATCCTTCACACTTGTCAAATATCTCTTTCGCCATTTCATTTGCTCTGGGCCATTAAAACCCCGCTCGATATGCTTTAGCCACAATGGTCCGAGAGGACGCATGGTGGCCACAGGTCCCCGAGTGGATATCGTTAAGAATTATCCAACCCTCTTCTGGCGTTATACATTTCTGACTGGCTCCAGTCGCGCTTTCTCTGTACAACTGTCCCTTCAGCACAGTAAAGGCCTTGGATCGACGGATGATCTGTCGAGCCTCTTCTTCATTCTATGGGAGCTCTTTCCTTAGGATATACGCGATGTACGGCACTGTCCAGTCGGGAGTGATGACCAAAACTTCCATGATCAGGTCGACCACGGCTGGGACCTCAACTTCAATCGGATCCGTGGCACTTTTTTGCTGCGTGGCTTGTTCGGTGAAAGGATCCTCCTGCACTGACGGTGTGTGGATGTGCTCCAAAAACACACCACTGGGAATGTCTTCTCTCTTGGAACCTATCTTTGCCAAATCATCAGCTGCTTGATTTTTCAGTCGGGGTATATGATGAAGCTCTAACCCCTCGAATTTTTTCTCTAGCTTTCTTACTGCATTGCAGTAACCAGTCATGGCTGGGCTTCTGACGTCCCACTTCTTCATCACTTGGTTAACCACAAAATCAGAGTCGCCAAAGACCATGAGGCGACGGACGCCGAGTGAAATGGCCATGCGCAACCCATACAAAAGTGCTTCGTATTCTGCTTCCTTATTGGAGGAATCAAAGTGAATCTGGAGCACATATCTGAGCTTATCTCCTCGGGGAGAAACCAACACTACCCCAGCATCGGATCCATTCAGTATCTTAGAACCATCGAAGAACATGGTCCAGTGCTCCGAGTGAACTTGAGTCGGTAGTTGTTGTTCGGTCCACTCGGCGATGAAATCTGCTATTGCTTGGGACTTGATAGCTTTCTTTGCCTCAAATCTGATATCCAGGGGAAGGAGTTCAATTGCCCATTTTGCCACTCGACCAGTTGCATCTCTGTTGTGCAGAATCTCTAACAATGGGGCGTCGCTGATGACTGTAATGGTATGGTCAGAGAAGTAATGAGCAACTTTCTTCGTGGTCATATAAATCCCATATACAAGCTTCTGATAATGAGGGTATCTTTGCTTTGATGGGGTCAGAACTTCAAAAATATAATATACTGGGCGCTGAACTTTAAAGGATTTTCCTTCTTCTTCCTGCTCGACCGTAAGTACTGTACTGACGACTTGTCCTGTGGCTGCAATGTAAAGCAGCAAAGGCTCTTTGTTGATCGGGGCAACAAGCACCGACTGGGTGGAAAGCAGGGCTTTTAGCTCTGCAAACGCTGCATCAGCTTTAGGAGTCCACTCGAACTTGTCTGACTTCTTCATCAGTCGGTAAAGGGGCAATGCCTTTTCACCGAGATGAGAGATGAATCGACTCAAAGCGGCCAAGCAACCAGTAAGCTTCTGAACATCGTGCACATGCATCAATCGTTTCATTCAGAGTATAGTGCCCACTTTTTCTAGATTTGCGTCGATCCCTCGTTCGGAAACGAGAAAACCGAGTAATTTTCCGCCAGGAACTCCGAATGTGCACTTTGATGGAATAAGCTTGATATCATACCTCCTGAGGTTGGCAAATGTTTCAGCAAGGTCAGTCAGCAGGTCAGAACCTTTCCGTGACTTGACCACAATATCATCCATGTACGCTTCCACATTCCAACTGATTTGCGTGAGCAAACACTTCTGAATCATCCTCATGAACGTGGCTCCGTCATTCTTGAGGCCGAATGGCATGGTGATATAGCAGAAGCACCCGAATGGGGTGATGAAAGCTGTTTTGATCTCATCGGGTCCATACAGACGGATCTGATGGTACCCGGAATAGGCATCTAAGAAAGACAGTCGCTCACATCCCACAGTCGAGTCGACTATTTGGTCGATGTGGGGGAGAGGAAAATGATCTTTCGGGCAGGCCCGATTGATATGTTTAAAGTCAATGCACATGCGAAGTGACTTGTCCTTCTTGGGGACCATGACAACATTGGCGAGCCACTCGGAGTGGTAAATTTCTCGGATAAACTCTGCTGCTAAGAGCCGAGCCACCTCCTCGCCAATGGCCTTCCTTTTCTGGACGGTGGACCGTCGCAGATGTTCTTTGACAGGTTTCGCTTTTGAGTCGACTCGTAGACGGTGCTCAGCCAGCCCCCTGGGAACACCCGGCATGTCAGAAGGTTTCCATGCGAAGATGTGCCAGTTCTCATGGAGGAACTGGATGAGCGCATCTTCCTATTTGGAGTCGAGCGTTGTGGAGATATGAGTCGGAGCAGCATTGGGGTCAGTCGGGTGAATGTGAACCGGTTTTGTCTCACCGGACGACAGAAACGCTGATTCCGTAGCGGGCTTCTTAGCTTGTAACAAATCACTCGGGTCTGCATTTTTCTGGTGTTCTATCCATTCTTCTGCTACCATCTAAACATCGGCGATCTTTGAGCCTTTCTGAAAGCACTCATCCGCCTTCTTCCGATTGCCAGTTACGGTGATCACACCTTTGGGGCCAGGCATCTTTAATTTGAGGTACACGTAACATGGTCAAGCCATAAAACATGCATAAGCTGGCCTGCCCAAAATAGCGTGATAGGCACTCTCGAAATCCACAACTTCAAATGTCAAATTTTCTTTGCGGAAATTTTTGGAATCACCAAAAACAACATCAAGAGCAATCTGGCCGAGTGATGCAGCCTTCTTGCCAGGAATGACTCCATAGAAACTCATGTTGCTGGTACTGAGTCTGGACATCGGAATGCCCATCCCTTTCAGTGTCTCTACGTACAATATATTCAAGCTACTGCCACCATCCATCAACACTTTAGTCAGTTGAGTGCCTTCGACGACTGGGTCGACCACCAGAGCTTGCCTCCCAGGGGTGGCTATGTGTGCCGGGTAATCAGACTGGTCGAACGTGATGGCAGTCTGAGACCATTTCAAATAATTGGGTGTTGCCAGAGCAACCATATTCACTTCTCGGTTGATAACTTTCAATCGGCTTTTGCTTTCAACGTCAGCAAAAATCATCAGGGTGGAATTAACCTAGGGATATCCATCATCACTATCCTCTTTGTCACCAACTTTGTCCGACTCCTTGTCCTTATCCTTGGGATGTTTCCCCTGGAATTGCTGGATCAAGAGCTGACACTGTCGAGTGGTATGTTTCGGGTAAATGAAGTTACCCTCTTCATCTTTCTTTGTGTGGATGTGGCATGGCAAATCCATCACGTCATTTCCCTCCTTGTCTTTCACCTTCTTAGGGTTCCAAGGCCCTTTGGGCTTCCCTTTAAACTTTCCTTGAGTCGCGGCTAAGGCCTCTCCAGGAGCAGCTGGCTCGGCTTTCTGCTTCGGCTTCCGACTGGAGTCCCCTCCTTCGGTTTCGTGGGCGACTGACTTGTGCTTGCCACTCTGGAGCCGATCCTCTTCTTCACCATTGGCATACTTGGTGGCTACCTCCATCATTCGACTCAGAGACATGTCTCCGATTCGACCAAATTTCAGGTTTAGCTCTCTGTACTTAATGCCTTCCTTGAAGGCACACACTGCCTGGTGATCAGAAACATTCTCTACCATGTGGTGTAATGTGATCCATCTCTAGATGTAATCTCTCAAAGTTTCATTCGACTTCTGCACTCAAGACTGCAGCTCTGTCAGTCCCGCTGGTCGCTTGCAAGTTCCTTCAAACGTTCTGACAAACACTCGAGAAAGATCTTCCCAAGTGTAAATGCTGCTGGGTGCCAACTAATTCAGCCATGCCCTGGCTGAGCCCTCCAACATAAGAGGCAGATGCTTCATGGCCACCTCATCATTGCCGCCGCCGATCTGAACAACCACTCGGTAGTCCTCAAACCAAGTATCAGGCTTCGACTCACCAGTGAACTTACTGACTCCAGTCGCCAACCTGAAGTTGGGAGGAATCACCGCGGTCCGGATGGCTCTGCTGAAACACTCTAATCCTAAGACATGCACTCTGCTACTGGTGGGTACATCTCCATCGTGACCCTCTCGGTGAGCTCTGTTCCTGTCGACCAGACCTTGAACGATAATGGATCTCGCATCAAAGCCTGGTTCCCTAGGGTCGACTGGAATCCTTCGCCCAACACTGTGCTCGCGTCTATCATCCTACTGTCGAGGCGCGTACGATCCACCCCTTGGGGGAGGGCTGGGCACTCAACGTCAATCATCGCGATCGATTCAGTGATCATATTGCTCACGGTTCTTGTACTGATCCTGCCGGTCTCCACGTCCCTCACGGCTCGGAGGCGATCTGGGGCTATGAGCCGACTGGACTGTGTTTGCACCTATGGATCTGCTGTGAATCCTATTCCGCGATGCGATATAGCTGAATTTTGATCTCCTGCTGCCCGAAGTAAATCTCTGATCTGCATCAAGCCTCTGCCAGCCTCTGACTGGGAAGGCTGAATTGACTCTGCTATACAGGCTGCAGCTGCTAAATTCTCAATCGGAGTTTGATATACCTGAGTCGATGGTGGAAAGAGTTGACGTCGACTGGAATCCGGAATCCGTTGCCGCGCACATTCGTCGAGTGCTCGCTGAAGGTTCTCCAGTCGAGTGCGCTCAGCCAATTTGGCCGAGCATGCATCCTCTAAGGCGCGAGCCTCAGGGGTTTCTTCAACGATAGGAGTGTGCAGCGCATCCATGTTCCGGCGGCGAAGATCTTCCCTTTGCAGCGAAGTGACTGGCTTGGGGCGATACTCTTCATGGGCATGCGACGGATCGCCTCCGCCGTCGCCTCCATCGGCGCCGGGAAAACCGGGAGGACCGCGTGGTCCATCGACCATAAGTACCTCCGCCGCTGGATCACTACTGTCGCACTCGGATGCAGTCTCTGCGGAGCCAGTCGACATATCGAACAGGCCATAGAGAGATTCGTCGGGCTTGATCGCCGCGACTTGGAGGGTGGCCGACTGGCGGGCCGCCGCGTGCCTCACCCACCGCTGAAGCCTCGACCGACCGGAGCGCTTGCGCCGACGGGAAGCAGGGAGGGAGGATGACACAACGACCGACCGATACTGGGTCGAGGTTGCCGCAGGAGGACGCCGCGGACGCACGCGTGAAAGTGCGCCACTCCGCAGACTGGGAGCGCGTCGATGTCGAGCGGAGCCTCCTAAAGCCAAGCAGAGTCATCGGCGACGAACGTGAGCGCGCCGAGACGGATCTCGCGGCCCTCAACCAAAACTCTGCCTGAAACCATGATGAAGGAGATTGGAAAGAATTGCAACTTCTCTAATAAGTCGCTAAGACACGTGCCCCACGGTGGGCACCAACTGTCGTGGTTCTAAGTCTGACAGTAGTGTGGGGGGGGGGGTACTAATGGAGAGGCAAGATCCTAGCTATGGAGTAGTTGCATACGCAAGAGATTTACGAGTTCAGGCCCTTCTCGGAGGAAGTAACAGCCCTACATCTCGGAGCTCGGAGGCGGTCGAATGGATTATATGTGTATGAGTTACAGGGGTGCGAACCCTTTACACTGAGGAGGGGGGTGTCTTATATAGAGTCCGCCAGACACCTCCAGCCCTTAGTTATGCAGGGTTTAAGATACATTAAGGTTGGGCGTTACTGGTAACACTATACATAAAGTGTTATGATGACCATAAAGCTACTTAATGACCGACCGTTGGCGTGCAGAGTGACTTTAGATCTCCTGGCCGTCGAGTGGTTGGCTTCATGGTCGAGTGGTTAGCTTCATGGTCAAGTGTCCTCGAGTCCGTCGAGTGGAACACTTCTAAGTTGATTGACAGGTGGTTTCTTCTAGAGATGTCCTTGGCTAGGGTAGTTTGGACAGGTCCATGACCCTACCCCAGGTACATAGCTTCATCAGGGGGTCCCAATCTGTGCGTCTTAGGCTGATGGTAACAGGAAGCAAGGGACACAATGTCTACCCAGGTTTGGGCCCTCTCGATGGAGGTAAAATCCTACTTCCTGCTTGATTAATATTGAAGATATGAGTAGTACAAGAGTAGATCTACCACGAGATCGTAGAGGCTAAACCCTAAGAGCTAGCCTATGATGGTATGATTGTAATTGTGATCGGACTTCTAAGGACCATCATCTCCGGTTTATATAGACACCAGAGAGCTAGGGTTTACATGGAGTCGGTTACAAGGAAAGAAATATAATATCCGGATCGCCAAGCTTGTCTTCCACGCAAAGGAGAGTCCCATCCAGACACGAGCCGAAGTCTTGAGTCTTGTATCTTGACGCTTCTATAGTCCGGACAATGTGTACAGTCCGGATGTCCGGATACCCCCTTATCCAGGACTCCCTCAATAGCCCCTGAACCAGGCTTCAATGATGATGAGTCTGACGTGCAATCTTGTCTTCGGCATTGCAAGGCGGGTTCCTCCTTCCGAATACTCCAAGGTTATTATCGAACACGTAGGCTATGTCCGGATCTGCAAAATGATCTTCACATACCACCGTAGAGAGAATGATACTTCAGCTGACAACTTTTGAAACGACATGACATGTTCTTATGGTTGGGTCATTATTCGAACCGTTTTTCTTTTCACAACCAGCCAGAGCACGTATTGCAAGGCGGTTTCCTCGACACGTCTTGTCAAAGCAGAGATCATGTCCCCTTATCACGGGATTCTCATCAATACGGGTACGGGTAATCCCCCCGTTCCATCAATCGTGGCGCTTGGGAAGTAAGCGATTCTCAACAGGCTAGTGGGGAGGCGCACCACTTTCGTTGCCTCTATAAAGGGATAAGAGTTCCCCATTCTTACGCACGCCTTCTTCCTCCTCTGCCCATTCTTGCCTCCTCGAGCTGCAACGCCCTAGTCCAAGTCTTCTCCGCACAGCTCAACATGTCCAGAGCAGGAGGCAAATGGGTGGCTTCCACCGTGAAGGAGAAGAACATCGCAAGTCTTCGGGCGGCCGGATACTTGGCCGCAGACATAGCGCACCAGCTACCAGACGGCGGGCGGGTCATTCCAAATCCAGGACCCCACGAGAGGGTCGTGTTCCTCGCCCACTTCGTCTGTGGACTGGGGTTTCCACTCCACCCCTTCGTGCGCGGGCTCATGTTCTACTACGGGCTAGATTTCAATGATCTAGCCCCAAACTTTGTCCTCAACATCTCGGCGTTCATCGTCGTGTGCGAGGCCTTGCTCCGCATCAAGCCTCATTTCGGCTTGTGGCTGCAAACCTTCTGCGTGAAGCCAAAGATCGTGAGCCTCCAGCAAGCGTAGTGCGGAGGAGCCATGGAGGGCGAGATGCCTAAGGTCACCTGGCTCGACGGCTCCTTTGTGGAAACCGTGAAGGGGTGGCAGTCGGGGTGGTTCTACATCATCGAGTCGCGCGATGCCAACTGGGTGGCAGCCCCCGAGTTTCGATCTGGAACCCTATGCAGCTCACCTCCTGGGAACAGAAGGGCCTGTGATGGGGCGAATCTACAGAGCTGGCCGGACTCATCAACTGCATCAAGGGCATGAAGTACAAGAACATCAAGCTTGTCAACGTGATCCAGGTCATGCTCATTCGCCGGATTCTGCCGTGCCAAAGGCGGACATTTAATCTATGGGAGTTCGTCCCGGCCGAACACCAGACGCTCCAGAGGCTCTACGGCATGAAGCACAAAAATGTATGGATGGTGTTGTTCAAGGCCTTCGAAGTACCTCCTCTCATATCCGAGGACCATGGGCTCCATGCCGCGTGGCACCCTATCCAGGTGAGTTCTCAGGCTGTCACTGGGTTCGATTCTTCCCAATATATTCATGGGGAATTCCTAAGTGATTCTATATATTTGTTCAGGAATATGTGGAGACAGCGGAACAGATAGACTGTCTGGCTCCTCTGCCGGAAAGCCCAGCTACTGATCTTCTGACAAACATGCTGGTCCCGGCGCCCTACAAGGGGCCGGAGAAGAAGGCCGACAAGAAGGCCCCAGGGACCCGAAAGGGGTTCCGGCGTAAGGCTACGCCCAAAGCTTCATCCGAAGAGGACGAGGAAGACTTCTCCCTCGAAGGGGAAGAAGGAGAATAAGAAGAGGCCGTCCTATCCGGACAGGATGGGGGGCCTGAGACAGCGGACCAGGGGACCAGGAGAGGCCCCCGGCGCAAGGCCGTCATACCCTTGTCGTCTGATGACGACGAGACAGATTCCTCCCGCAGAGGCAGGGAGGAACAAGAAGAAACACCACCTCCCCGTGTCGAGGGAGGGAAGAAGAGGAAGGCCGTCCCGGTGGGAGAGACTAGGACGTCCAAGAAGGAGAAGGTGTCCATTCCAGACTACTTCGCCACCGGCGCCGATAGCGAGGAAGGGTGGCTGCCCAGGAAGAAGCCCCTAGTGCAATCGTAAGTGTCCGCACTCAATCGTAATTTTGCATCATAGTTTTGTTATAACGCCGAACTTGTATGCAGTCCGGCCAGGGCCCATCCCGAGGTGTCGTCCTCAGACGGGTCCTTCAGTGAGTCAGCAATGAACTCACTCCCAACGGCCACTTCTCATCGGCCTGCGGATGACACGCAGGTGTTGTCCCAAAGGCTCCCAGAGATGGGGAAGGTGGCCCTGGAGGCACCTCAAGGCGGCGTTCCAAACATCAGACTTGCGGGGTTCAAGATCCCCGCGGATCGTGTTGGTGAGAGCCGGAGTAAGTCGGACTCTCAGCCGAACACTGTCCCGGAGCCTTCAGTGGTTCCGGATTCAAGCGGGCAGCCCCTCGTTAGGGAGGGAGGGCCGTCTGTATCGAGGACTTCCGTTGTGCCCGAGGCGCCGGATTGTCTACTGGAAGCGCTTCGTGGCGCTTCCATAGATGAAGAGCACCGTACTCTCATGAGTGCGGTGATTCAGAAGGTTTCGTCCGCCAAGAGCGGACTAACCGAAGCCTGCACCAGCCTACTAACAGGCTTTGAGGTAAGTAGTAAAAATGTCTGAAATTACCACCCAATAGGTAGTAGCCCCTGATACTCTATTTGGTGTTCGGAAGGAAAACCAAACGGAGGGTCAATTATAATCCGCAGGAGTCTAACAGTAATTCTGAATGTGAATAAACAGGCTGTACTGCTGGCCGCTGCTGCTCGTACGGCCGAAATCGCCGGCCTAACGCAGGTCTTAGAGCGGGCACAGGGAGAGCTCGGCCTCATGAGGAGGCAGCTCGAAGAGAGCAAAGGTGAATGATTCCCCTCTCCCATATAATAAATGGTAAATAAAATTTGATTATGCTAACGACGAAGTGTTGTGATTTGGTAACAGAGGCCACCACCGAAGTGGCGTCTCTGAAGAATGTGTTGTCCGAGGCCGAACACAAAGCAGCCTTGGAGCGCAAGGAGCACGAAAAGCAAGAAGCCCGAGTGGGCGAAGTACAAGAAGAGCTCCAGGAGTTCGGCAAGAAGCTTGAGTCTGTGGAGCATGAGCTTAAAGCAAAAGAGGCCGAGCTTGCAAAGGCCCTTACAAATATAAAAGACGCCAAGGCCGAAGCCGAGAGGGCACAGCAGGAGATCCAGGAGGCCAAAAAGATAACGGCGGGTAAGAAATTCTTTATGCAAAGCAAACATGTGGAGGAGGTGTTTATTTTACTTACCCGAGTCCGGAGCTCTCCAGGGGCATTCGCAGATCTGCAACACAGCATATCAGATGCCGCGGAGTTCTACCGTGCCCAGCAGGGGAGCTCGACGGAGAAGTTGTTCTGGTCCCAGTATGCTGGGGCCGAACATTCAATGCCTCTGAGTGACCAACTGAAGCAGTTGGTCGAACTCCAAGAGGCGGCCGAAGTGGCTATGAAGGATGTCATAGTCCGGATGTGGCCTGCTGAGACCCTGCCCACCAGCTACTTCGGCCTGATCAAGCGGATGGTGAGTGCCTGTCCGCGCTTGGAAGTCATCAAGTGATCCGTTTGCATTGAGGGTGCCCGCCGAGCCCTTGCCCGTGCAAAGGTGCATTGGGGCAAGCTGGATGCGGAGAAGCTGGTGAAGGACGGGCCGCGAGAAGGCAAGCCGCATCGTGTTCCTGAGAAGTATTATGATGGCGTTACGAAGGGTGCTTGCCTCGTGGCCGATGAATGTACCAAAGACATAATTTTTGAATGAATTCACCTCTGTCATGTTTGTAATTTAAAGACGAAGTTACTTGCGCTATGTAGCGCTTTTGTTATTTAAAATATTACCTTCTGTGCGGCTGTTTATCAAATTTAAAGACGAAAGTAGGCCAGTCGTCGGCTTCCGCCCCCGTGTAACTAGTACTGGGGTATTTGTGGAAAACCCGGACACTCTTTATCCAAATGTTTGGTCCCTTAAGGAGGTGTCCAGCGCAGCGAACGAGGCAATCGGACTATACGGCTTTATAACCTTCACTTAGCCATAGGAGTCTACAATTTTAAATTTTGGCGAAGCCCCTAGAATCTGGGAGGCCGAATTGGGGCGCTATACACGCCTATATCGGACAAAGCTGAATTATCGCCTAAAGCGGAAAAATCTTTAAGGATTTTAAGACCTCTCGAACAGCGACCAGCTCTCGCCACATCATGCCGGTCAATTTTGTGCTTTCTCTACTGAGGTGCTCGTCCGGAAGAACCAGGGCACAATCGCAGTAGTTCTCCCTGCGCTACCTTAGCCGAATTAACGGAATGTAAGGCACCAAAACAAGGGAGCCGAGCTATCCCAACTGAAGACCCAAGACATAATTCAGAGCTGATGCATATAATGGTATAAGTTCGGGGTGCCGCACTAATGAAAGTGTTCGGACTTGTCTTGCCGTATTATGGGGCGCCATAAGAAGCCCCTGGCAAACTAAGTTTACCAAAGTGTACGGATGCAAAAATCAAATAGACATTTGTAAAAAAATGCTCAAATAAGAATAATAAGCTAACGCTATATATGGTCTCCCATTGATGAATAATACGTTTAAGCGTATGTTTACAATGAATGCATTAAGCGGAGATAAATAGGATTATTTAACATATCCTATCCAGGGCAGGCTACGTACGGATAGATAAAGCAGGAACAACTATCATAAGTAGATTCCACCTGGGTGTTTCCTGCTGTGCCCAAAGCCTGTTTCCTCCTGGGTTTCCTCTCCTATGTAAGTCCGACAATACGGCTCTTCTGGAGAAGCTGCACTAAAGCAATATCCTTAAGGGTAAATGGAAAGGTGTCACGCCCAAGATGCGATCCTATCATAAAGGAACTCGAAGGTTCCACCAAGGATAGAAGCGCATCTTGAAGACGCTTTTGCAAGGTGGATATCATTACATCAACATTACATAATAGATAGGGATACATACATAAGGCATACAATGCCACATGAATACAACATCATCTTACATAAGAGCACCATCCTACTATGGATGAAACACAAACAGAAACTCAAATGACATCCACCCTGCTAGCCCAGGCTGCCGACCTGGAACCTATCCCCTGATCGAAGAAGAAAACAGAAGAAGAAGTCCAAGACAAGCAAGCATCGCTCTCGCTTCATGATCATCGCATAACATGTACCTGCAACTGTGGTTGTAGTAATCTGTGAGCCATGAGGACTCAGCAATCCCTTTACCATGGGTATCAAGACTAGCAAAGCTTAATGGGAAAGGAAGGGGGTAAAATGGTGAGGTTGCAGTAGCGACTAAGCATATATGGTGGCTAACATATGCAAATAAGAGCAGGAAGAGAACAAAGGAACGGTCTGAAGCTAGCAATGATCAAGAAGTGATCCTGAACTCCTACTTACGTCAATCATAACACAGAAACCGTGTTCACTTCCCGGACTCCGCCGAAAAGAGACCATCACGGCTACACACGCGGTTGATGCATTTTAATTCGTATCTGGTGTCAAGTTATCTACAACCGGACATTAACAAATTCCCATCTGCCCATAACCGCGGGCACGGCTTTCGAAAGTTTAAACCCTGTAGGGGTGTCCCAACTTAGCCCATGATAAGCTCTTGCGATCAACGAAGGATATACCTTCTCCCAGGAAGACCCGATCAGACTCGGAATCCCAGGTTTACAAAACATTTCGACAATGGTAAAACAAGACCAGCAAAGCCGCCTGGATGTGCCGACAAATCCCGATAGGAGCTGCACATATCTCGTTCTCAGGGCACACCGGATGAGCAAGACGACAGGTTGGCATAGACCCTGGTTGCCCAGGGGGCGCCGGACATCGCTCGGTTTGGACCAGCACTCGGAGGAGAACTGACCCTGGGGGGGGGGTAAATAAAGATGACCCTCGGGCTCCGGAAACCCAAGGGAAAAAGGGCTAGGTGAGGCAAATGGTAAAACCAAGGTTGGGCCTTGCTGGAGGAGTTTTATTCAAAGCGAACTGTCAAGGGGGTCCCATAAATCACCCAACCGCGTAAGAAACGCAAAATCCGAGAACATGACACCGGTATGATGGAAACTATGACGGCAAGAGTGGAATAAAACACCAGGCATAAGGCCGAGTCTTCCACCTTTACCAAGTATATAGATGCATTAATTAAATAAGAGATATTGTGATATCCCAACATAATCCTGTCCATCATGGAGCAATCTTCAGCTTCACCTGCAACTAGCAATGCTATAAGAGAGGCTGAGCAAAGCGGTAATATAGCCAAGCAACGGTTTGCTAGGAAGGGTGAAAAGGTTAGAGGCTGACATGGCAAATGGGAGGCTTGAAGAGCAAGTGATAGCTAGCGCAGCCAAGCGACAGAACGAGGCAACTAGCATAGCAATGATAGTAGTGAGATCCAAGGTGACGGTTATCTTGCCTGAAATCCCGCTAGGAAGAAGAACGAGTCCATGAAGAAGATGAAGCCACGAAGACGAACCAAGCGTAGACGAACGAATCCTCACGATCGCAACGAAACGGGAACTATCGAGAAGAAGCACACAACATAGTAAACACACCACACATAAATAAGACATGATGCTCAACCAAGTATGATGCATTACAAAGCTACATGAAGCTACTCATGGCAAGAGATGGTGCAAACAAGAGCCACACATCAAGGCAAGTTTAAATGAGGCCGGGAACAACATATAATAATTTCGGTAAGTCCTCATATGCAAATTTCGAAATTGGTCCAGATCTGAATAAACCTTATGTTCAAGTTGTTAAACAGCAAGTTAAGATGCACCAAGATGATCTACACGAGATTCTAGTCAAGTTGCATATAAAGTTCATTTAATTCGGAGCTACGGCCTAGAAGATATGAGCAAAACAAGTTAAACATGGCGTTGATGCAAAATGCATTCAAACGTCAAGAAAACACTCTCAAAACAAGGATGCAACATGATAATATGAAACTACATGCAAAACTAAGCAAGTTTCATAAAGAGCACACTCAAAACGGAGCAACGGTTCAACACACACACACACTATACAAGATATGACAACAATCTGTCTAAAACAGCAACTAGGCATATTGCAAGCACCAAAACAACATACTACAGCATCTCAACATAAAAACAAAAGGCATGGACATGATGTACATGTAAAGCATGACAAAACATGAACACTGAGCTATCTCCAGAAATCACTAGAACATGCTCAAAAAGACATGGCAAGATTGCAAATAATAACAGTTTACAGGCTTAGCAGAAATAACATCAGGTTGCAATGTTTAGAGTTATCAAACAACATGTTACAGGAACTTAACATGGCAAACAAAGCCATGGAATGAATCTACTAAATGCATAGAACAAAAGTCCTTTATTGACCATGAGCCAAAAAGGATCAGAAGATATGATGGCACCCATGTAAACATGGCAAATGATATGACAGATTCAAGCATGGCAGGAACAACAATAAGTAGGTATGTTGGTGAGCTTGTACCACTCACCACAGAGCAATACATGGCATGGCAAGGTGACTAATAGTAAGAAGACATGTTTATGAAGCTAAGAATGGCAAGAGCAAGTTCATAGGGTGCATGGATCACTAGCAAAGCTCATGGCAAAACTCAATTTAAAGTTAACATGCTGACAGCAAAATAATTTAGCAATTTGAGAGCAAGATTACAACAAGCTACAGCAGGCTATAAATGCAAGCAGGAGCATGGATGGATAGAGCATGACATGTATAACAAAGCATCCTTAGTGAACATCTCCAGATTATGCATAGAATGACTTGTGGCAGCATGTTTACATATCATCACAAAGTAACAGATTCAGCCTAGCAAAACAGTAGCAGCAAGTACCCTGCTTAATAAGTTTGATGCACTCACTACAAGACTCACAAAAATACATGGATTGCACCTCTGTAAATATGGCATGACATAGTTCAAAACACATGTAGAGATCAACCTCATAGGATGCACATATCAAATGCAACCAAAATGACAAATCATCAAGTTATAACAGTTTCAGCAGATTAACCTCATATAGCACTCTTGAAATGATGATTCGGGCATCTAGATGAACTCAAACAAACATGGCACAATGGAATGCAATGAAGAGCATCTCTCAATGAACATTTTGACATATTACATGCACGAAACGGAGCAGTATGCGACAAGATATGATGCGATGAACAGGTGACCAGAATGCAAATAATTTCGAGACTTAGGGGAAAAAACGGGGTCAACCTTCGTTTGACCGGATCTGGATCTGGGCACGGCCTTTGAGGTTCACCGGAGATGTGGCCGGAGATGACGCCGGTGAGGAGGGAGACGGCCGGGGAGGGCGCTGTCACATCCCTAGCTTCTCGCATGCTCTAGTGCTAGTCTTTGGTGATGCATTATGTTTACTTTTACAGAAAGTTGAAATGGGGATGTTCAAACCCTAGCACCAAATGAAATCCAACTAGGATCACCATGAAATATTTTCAATGAACCCAAAATGCCCTTTGGAAATGTTCATCATTTATGATAAAGGTAAAAACCTCTGCCAAAAATGATGAACATATTTATAGGTCATTTCTGGATTTTTAATTAACTCATATTGTATTTGAATTGGGGCATTTAAATCTTATAAATATTTTAAATGCTCTAATAATTCTGAAACTAGTTGAGGGCTGTTGGAAATAATTTCAACAGTGCCCACAAATATTTTCAGGATTATTAATAATGCTCTCGCATTTTTAATAAAGCCAAAACAATTGCAGAAATTAGAAAATGGAATTAAGAGAGAGAGAGAGAGAGAGAGAGAGACTTACCTGGCCTCACTATGCAGCCACCTAGTCAGCCCAGCTGTGGCCTAGCACTGCAGCTGGCCTAGCCCACCACCGCCTCCTTCCTTGTCGTCTTCCTCCTCTGCCAGGAGGACGCGCGTGTGGCCGCGGCACGCGCGCACGCGCTCGCCAGCTCCTGTTTGCCGCTGCTGCTAGAGACGGCCCCGAGCGCCACGACACCCCCCCTGACCTCCCCTCTCTCTCTGGACCCCCTCCTCCTCCTCTGCTCTCTCTCCCGCGATCGACCACGAGCACCTGAGAGCGCCGATGAGCACCACCGCGGCCATCGTCCACCCCTCGCCTCGCCGATGCTTCTAGAAGAACCGCCGCGCCATCCTCTTCGTCTCCACCAACCCACGTGACGCCGGAAGCACCGTAGCACCATCCTCACCGTTGTCTTCTTCCTCCGGACGCCGGAGATCGGCTTCGTCGTTCCGCCCGCACCGGATTCCCCCGAGCCGCTGACCTCTTCAACGTGATCGCTGTGAGCTTCCGCGTCGAACCCCTCTCTCCCCCCTCGCGTTCGCGAGCTCCAGGACGCATCTCTGCCATGGCCGAGAACTCGGCTCCGCCGCGCATGTCACCTTCGTCGTTCTAGCCACCGCCACTTGCGTCCGAGCCCACCCTCGTGCTCAGCAAGCCCCCAGGAGCCGAACGCGCCCACTCACATGTCCTGCCGTGCCTCGTAGCGCCGTCTCGAAGGACCTCCGAGCTCCGGCCGCCGCCCGGCTCGTCGCCGCCGCAGTTACACGCCGCCCCGGCTCCTTCCGCTAGCACCACTAGATGCGGGCGAGTTCCAGCTCTGCGTAGATGCCCTCAACGCACCCAGCCGCTGCCTGTAGCTCAACTCCGGCAAGACTCCGCCGTTGGTTTGGTCGTCTCCGGCCGAACTCCGGCGACTGATGACATGGTCGTCATTAGCCACTAATGACCCAACTAAGCCACCCCTAGAGCCACTTCCATGTGGGCCCCAGTGCCTAAACTAATTAGTTTTATTTCTCTGTTAGATTAGCACTAATCAAAGTGGGCCCCGCCTGTCAACGTTGACTTGGCCACGTCAGCTTTGACCCGGTCCCACATGTCAGCCTCTGTAGCTGACTTTGTGTCACTGACCATCTTAGATTCAAATTAAACTCCATTTAACCTGCTACTAGTTGCATTAGCCCAAACCACAGCATATTGCCATGTCATGATCATGCATCATATTGTGCATTGCATTGATTGTGTTTCTTCTTTGTTTGTCGGTGCTTGTCCCCTCTCAGTAGACGTGTACGGACGATGTGATCGATGACACCGATGAAGAACTATACTATCTTCAGAAGTGCCAGGCAAGCAAAAAACCCTTGTTCATTCCGATACAATCTCACTCTCTCGCTCCTGCTCTCTTTTACTGCATTAGGACAACAACGATTCATCTGTTACTTGCTGCGGTAGTTGAACCCCTTATCCTCTGCATGATCTGTCATTGCCACAGTAAATGGATGAAACACACTAGCATGAGTAGAAATTGTTTGAGCCCTGTTGTGCCTACTCATTCATGCTTGTTTGTCATGCCTGCTACTGCTTAGAGTTGAGTCATGTCTGATTCATCGGGGATGAATCATTGGTGTGTGAACATGTCCTACTATGTGTGAGCTAAGTGTGTGAACACGATTTGGTAAAGGTAGCGGTGAGAGGCATGTAGGAGTACATGGTGGGTTGTCTCATTGAAGCCGTCCTCAGGAACTGAGTTCTGCGTTTGTGATCCATGAAACATCTACTACCATGCATTGGGACCTCAAATATGAACCCGCTCGACTTCTTAATCACCCTTGTCCTCTGTCCAGGAGTTGCAAGTAGTTTCTGGTGTTTGTAGTATGCTGGAGGCCGTGCACAGCGCTGACCAGAGGGGTGCGTTGTGATGCGGTAGGCACGTGGCCGGGTATGTTGGGCGCCCGTTTGGTGTCGCGGAACCCTGTACACATCGTTCGGGGACGTATGTGGAAACCTCGGCCGGACTCCCTGCGGATGGAACCTGAATAGGCGATAAACCTGGACTAGAGACTTGAGTGTTTAGGTAGGTCGTGGTCTACACCCACGTCGACTTTCTCTTAAGTCTGCCGAGCACATGTCGTGTGCAGACGCTAAGGGGTGGAAACATGTATGAAGAAGTACACCCCTATAGGGTTATATATAATCTATTCGAATAGCTTGTCCGTGATAAAGGACTTCTGGGTTGCCTATAACAGTTCATAGACAAGTGAAAGTGGATACTCTAAAATACGCAAGATAAGCGTGAGTGCTATGGATGGTGTTCTCGTAGGGAGACGGGAGCGGATCCATAGTGGTGTATTGATATGGAGAATATGTGGACTCGTGTGCACCACCTCAAAGAGTTTCATGCAGTCGTAGATCAGGATAGCCACCGAGTCAAAGCTGGCTTGCTGCAGTTAAACCCCACCATCCCCTTTGTTGATAATGATGCATATGTAGATAGTTCTGATGTAAGTCTTGTTGGGTACATTTGTACTCACGTTTGCCTATTTTATGTTTTTGCAGAGAGACTTCAGTCTCGCTAGTAGTTCCACGTGGACTTCGACGTTTAACTTGTTACCTCAGCTACGATCTTGTGCCCTCGGCAGGGTCTTGTTGATAGTGAGGCTTCTCAGCCTTTTCATTTGTAGATGTCTGTACTCAGACATGTTAAGCTTCCGTGTGTGCTTTGACTTGTATGCTCTGAGTGTTGGGTCATGAGACCCATGTTTGTAATATCTCGCTCCTCGGAGCCTATTGAATTAATACTTGAGTTGTAGAGTCATGTTGTGATGCCATGTTGTATTTGCACATATCGAGCATATTGTGTGGATGTTATTGAAATGCTTGGTATGTGTGGGATCTGACTATCTAGTTGTTAATCCTTGGTAGCCTCTCTTACCTGGAAATGTCTCCTAGTGCTTCCACTGAGCCTTGGTAGCTTGCTACTGCTCCAGAACACTTAGGCTGGCTGGCATGTGTCCTTCTTCGTTCCTGTGTCTGTCCCTTCGGGGAAATGTTACGCAGTGTCTACCGGAGTCCTGTTAGCCTGCTACAGCCCGGTTTACCGGAGTCCTGCTAGCCCAGTTGCTACAGCCCGGATTCACTCGCTGATGACCGACACGTTCATTGTTGGGTCATGTGTGCTTGTCCCTGTAAGTTAGTGCCACTTTGGGTTCACGACTAGCCATGTCAGCCCGGGTTCTTTGTCATATGGATGCTAGAGGCACTATCATATACGTGAGCCAAAAGGCACAAACGGTCCCGGGCCAGGTAAGGTGGCACCCGCTACCGTGCGTGAGGTTGCAAAGTGATATGATGTGTTACATGCTAGATTGGTGTGACTTAGGATCCGGGTCCTGACAGCTTTGGTATCAGAGCCTAACTGCCTGTAGGATTACCAAGCCAAACTGGTCGAAGTTGAGTCTATAAATTCTTTAGTTATATGTAGGGGAATTGATTGTGGGATGGAACGTAAGGATCTTTTTACTCCTTATACCTTATGCCTTCTGATCCGAGTCATCTTATCTTTTCTACGGGGTTAAGAACTAGGATTTATCTTCTTTCTATCAGGATCACGTGTTACTAATCTGTAGACTTATAGAATTGTTGGACTTAAGCCTCGGTTCAGTTCCTACTACTTCTGTATGTTAACTGTTGATCTCGAAACCTTGATATTGTGCTTCTGAGTGGCTATGCCACCATTTTTGTAGCATGTCTCCAAATTTTTTAGCATTTACAACCATTATGCTGTCCGAGTCATCCCAGGTTTCTAAATAATCTGATGCAATTGCAAAATCATTCCTTTTGTTTTCGATGACCTTTCTGGCTAGGTTAACCACACTAAACACTGAGTTGAGGTATTCTATTACCTCGACATATATGTTGGAGTTATTATTATGACCCTAGGTGTCCTAGGGGATCATCTAGTAATCTAGCCATGATTTATGTCCTAGTGTGATGACTCTGGCCATCATTCTCGAAAGCATCCCGTGATGCCACTTAGTATGTAGGTATTCCACTTCTGGGTTTTGAACCCGAGATTCACCCTACTTACTTCATGTTGATAGTAATTGCTAGCTCCCTTATGTTATTAGTAACCTTTGCGTTAGTCCTTGAGGTCCGTGGTATTTCCTTCTTCCAAATACTATGAACCACTTACGGCAGATGTTTGTTGGATCAAAAGATCACAATAGGAGTGCTCTCGATGGGTTCTCCATTCTATATTGCGACTCTGCCAGTTCAACCTTTCTACATGGGTTATCCGGAAAAAATATGTTGAATTCGTTCGACATGCTAGTCCATGCATCCACAACTCAGAAAATCATATGTTCTTTTGCGATTGTCCCTCTTTAGTTGTCTTCTGACCCTCATCTATCAATTGATAGTCAAGAGTATGCGTGCGTTCATTCATCGATGCCTATTACTCTTGTGGTCTGTCAAGCCATTCTAGTTCAGAATGACTAGGAGGAACAAACTCCAGTATCTCATCCATTTCCAGGATTGGGTCAAAGCAGTTGTGTTCCGCAAATTAAAATGCCAATCCAGCTTTTGCTCTGTTCTACCCTGAAGTATTACCCACTTCATGTCAGGAATGTCATGAGGATTGCACCTTCTCTTATGAATCCTTGACGTAGTGATACTTCTTGCCATCATTGTTCATTCCCTGGTTCCGTGTTGTCGCAACCGGAATGCCGACAAGTGAATCATGATGTGTGAAATCTATACTCCCAGCAACTCCGTTGCTTGGTAGTTAAATGGACGATAACCTCATTCCTAGCGTGTTTATTATTGAATCACCACCCTAAGGTTGATTGTGCTACCTAGTCCTTATTTCTGGTGCACTCTTCGATCAATGAGTTAGGATTGTGTCAATCCCTCGCTCTTTTGATCATATCGTCTTGCCCTGAAAAGCAATATTGATCTCGAGCATAGTAACATATCGGTGGTTCGTGAATTTCTGAATATCTTCTTTGAAGTATTACCAGGTTGTCACCTGACTGCTATGTTGAGTTCGTGATCAAGTTGGTTTCGAATAAACCACTCCTTCTCCAAGAATCTGTGTCGGATACCCTGAGCAAGTTGGTTAAGCTAAACAACAACTTGGAGAGTTGGAAGATGAAACCTTGTCCGACTTAGTTCATTCCAAAGGGATGTCTTTGTGTGTGTGTTGAAGAAAGATGATATCTTCATTGATTGATCCTCGTGGTCAATTGTTGGATCTATTGTCTTATCAAAGCTTTGATTTGAGTGTGGGTTATCGTCAAATCAAATCGGAACCAACGATGGTCTTAATGTTGTCTTACTCATGGTTGTCTCCTCGAGCATACACCATTACATCTTTTGGTCTGACCAATGCTATCACCGTGTTCACACAATTGTGGAACTCCAATTATATGGAAACCTGGATGAATTGTTGTTGAGCCCATCAGCAACATTGTTATCTTCTCCATGATCTGTGTTGAACATCCGGCTAGTATTGGAAACTTTTATAAGCATTATCTTCATGACTCGTTCGTGAAGCATATGTTTGGACGAAAGAAGTGAGTCCCTCTAATTCATGTGCACTTGATGAAAGTTGCCGCCATGAATTTGAGAAGGCTTGTTTTACCTCCTTTGGAATCATCCCAAGTCAGTCATGCACGTGCAAAGTATTCTGTGGTCTGTTAGACTGATCATCTTCATTCCATATGAACTCCGTAGCACACTAAGCCATTGATTGACTTGTTCAAGGATAAGAAGTTCAAATGCTAATCCTGAAGGGCCCAGACGGACATGCACTAGACTTCGATATCTTTAACGATGGCTTCCCACCTGAACTCGGTAGTGTTTTATTATAAGACTACTACGTGGTCATGCTTGTCTGCGACAGCATGTTCACATGTATGTAGCAGAAACGACTCATGTTTTGGAGCTTGCTATCATAGTTCATTTCCCGAGAATCTCACAACACCGTCTCGTCGATTTGTGTTGCAAACTTTAATTTTTCTCTCTAGACTTGATGAGTCTGGAATATTCTGACACCAACCAGATCTGAATCTCAGGCAGATATGATGATTGGAACGTTTCCGAAGAACTATAATATTGGTCCCTCGATAACCGGTAAAGTGGATGTCGTGGCCAACACACTCAGCCAGAAGACCTATTATTGTAGTATCTTGATTGAGGAAGTTGGCCACCTCCCCCATAAGGATTTCGTAGGACTTACTCCCTAGTTGTTCCTTATGGATTTTTGTGCTCCTGAAGTCCGACATTTTACTTGATGCTCTAGATATCAAACAATTTTAATAATGGATTACGCTAGCACATCACGGAGAACATTAGAAACGTAGTGTTAAATGTCTCTCGGTCGATCATCCAGATTCTGTTTCCTTGGCCTCGCTAAGGTGAAATCTGAGAAGGTGTTATCATCAACACTAACTGGGATTGCTCCCAGTTTCTTTGGTTATGCTATAACTTGTCAACAGTGGACTCACTCTCTACTGTTGAGCCTCTCCCCAGCTACTAGAATCATTCCCAGCATTTGCACCTTGTTTCCAGCTTGCACCGCCATCGTGCCACCCTACCCTGGATTACCCTTCTCATTAATTACTGATCAGGATCATTTTCATATGTGGTCCTACCATGGGTCCTATCCATCTCCGATGATAAGCAAAATCATCCATTGCGTTGTCTTCAACAAGGTAATTCACATCATCCATTCTAGTCCGAGTATGCCATTCTACCGACCTCCTTCAAAACGATTGCTCGAGAATTGCCTCAGGATGGTATAGAGAATTTTATTGATCTCTGCATCAAAAGTAATTCTTTTTGCCACTTAAGGGATAATTCTACAAGTCACCCTCCTCTAAGGTGTTCCGTTGCGATGTCATGGCAACTTAAATCCTCGCTACAATGACAAGCGTTCACCACCCTCTTAGGTATGGAATTGTTGTCTACCTAGTGACCCTAGTCATCTGTTCCACTCCATCCCTCTTGATGTGTGCCTCGTGCCTCAGCTCGAGAGATGTTGCTATGTCTCATTCCGGAAGTTGATCCTGAGTTGTTCGATCTCCAAGGAGATCGATCTTTCTAGAGTTTTCCCTCCCCCCCCCCTTTGTCCTGTTGGTTGAAGTTCTCAGAGCAAGGCATCGAGACAATGATGGTGATTTAATCAACGTTCTTATGAAGTGCAACCTGGATCGTGAAGATTGTGTTAGTTGCGTCCCCCTTTTCATCTTACCCTACGCTTGAATCTTAGGACGAGATTCTTGTTTAGTGGGGGTGAGTTGTCACATCCCTAGCTTCTGGTATGCTCTAGTGCTAGTCTTTGGTGATGCATCATGTTTACTTTTACAGAAAGTTGAAATGGGGATGTTCAAACCCTAGCACCAAATGAAATCCATCTAGGATCACCATGAAATATTTTCAATGAACCCAAAATGCCCTTTGGAAATGTTCATCATTTCTGATAAAGGTAAAAACCTCTGCCAAAAATGATGAACATATTTATAGGACATTTCTGGATTTTTGAATTAAGTCATATTGTATTTGAATAGGGGCATTTAAATCTTATAAATATTTTAAATGCTCTAATAATTCTGAAACTAGTTGAGGGATGTTGGAAATAATTTCAACAGTGCCCACAAATATTTTTAGGATTTTTAATAATGCTCTCGCATTTTTAATAAAGCCAAAACAATTGCAGAAATTAGAAAACGGAATTAAGAGAGAGAGAGAGACTTACCTGGCCTCACTGTGCAGCCCACCTAGTCGGCCCAGCTATGGCCCAACACTGCAGCTGGCCCATCCCACCACCGCCTCCTTCCCTGTCGTCTTCCTCCTCTGCAAGGAGGACGCGCGTGTGGCCGCGGCGCGCTCGCACGCGCTCGCCAGCTCCTGCTTGTCACTGCTGCTGGAGACGGCCCCGAGCGCCACGACACCCCCCCTGACCGCCCCTCTCTCTCTGGACCCCCTCCTCCTCCTCTTCTCTCTCTTTCCCGCGATTGACCACGAGCACCTGAGAGCACCGATGAGCACCAACGCGGCCATCGTCCACCCCTCGCCTCGCCGATGCTTCCAGAAGAACTGTCGCGCCCTCCTCTTCGTCTCCACCAACCCACGTGACGCCGGAAGCCCCGTAGCACCATCCTCGCCGTCGTCTTCTTCCTCCGGACACCGGAGATCGGCTTTGTTGTTCCGCTCGCACCGGATCTCCCCCGAGCCGCTGACCTCTTCAATGTGATCGCTGTGAGCTTCCGCGTCGAACCCCTCTCTCCCCCCTCGCGTTCGCGAGCTCCAGGACGCATCTCCGCCATGGCCGAGAACTCGGCTCTGCCGCGCATGTCGCCATGGTCGTTCTAGCCACTGCCGCTTGCGTCCAAGCCCACCCTCGTGCTCAGCAAGCCCCCAGGAGCCGAACGCACCCACTCACCTGTCCTGTCGTGCCTCGTAGCACCGTCTCGAAGCACCTCCGAACTCCGGCCGCCGCCCGGCTCGTCGCCGCCGCAGGTACACGCCGCCCCTGCTCCTTCCGCTAGCACCACTAGGTGCGGGCGAGGTCCAGCTCTGCGTAGATGCCCTCAGCGCACCCATCCGCTGCCTGTAGCTCAACTCCGACGAGACTCCGCCGTTGGTTTGGTCGTCGTCGGCCGAACTCTGGCGACTGATGACGTGGTCGTCATTAGCCACTAATGACCCAGCTAAGCCACCCCTAGAGCCACTGCCATGTGGGCCCTAGTGCCTAAACTAATTAGTGTTATTTCTCTGTTAGATTAGCACTAACCAAAGTGGGCCCCGCCTGTCAACGTTGACTTGGCCACGTCAGCTTTGACCCGGTCCCACATGTCAGCCTCTATAGCTGACTTTGTGTCACTGACCAGTAGGCCCCACTGGTAAGGTTTGACCTGGGCCGCCCGTTGACCTGCTGACGTCGCTAATACGTCATGCTGACGCAGTAAATATTTTCTGGGATTTAAAATAAATCAAGATTTATTTATTTCAGAAAATATCCAAAACTTCTAAAAAAATCATATAAAATCAACCGTAAATCCAAATGAAAAAAATTATATATGAAAAATTAACAGAAAAAATCCAAAGAATCTGTTTATGGCATTTTCATGCATGTTTGAGCAACCTAAAGCTACTGTATATGACAATTTGAATTAATGGCATTTGAAATGTCATATATGGAGTTTGAATTTGAATCTTAGATTCAAACTAACTCCATTTAACCTGCTGCTAGTTGCATTAGCCCAAACCACAGCATATTGCCATGTCATGATCATGCATAATATTGTGCATTGCATTGATTGTGTTTCTTCTTTGTTTGTCGGTGCTTGTCCCCTCTCAGTAGACGTGTACCGACGATGTGATTGATGACACCGATGAAGAACTATACTATCTTCAGAAGTGCCAGGCAAGCAAAACCCCCTTGTTCATTCCGATACAATCCCACTCTCTCGCTCCTGCTCTCTTTTACTGCATTAGGACAACAATGATTCATCTATTACTTGCTGCGGTAGTTGAACCCCTTATCCTCTGCATGACTTGTCATTGCCACAGTAAATAGATGAAACCCACTAGCATGCGTAGGAATTGTTTGAGCCCTGTTGTGCCTACTCATTCATGCTTGTTTGTCATGCCTGCTACTGCTTAGAGTTGAGTCAGGTCTGATTCATCGGGGATGAATCATTGGTGTGTGAACATGTCCTACTGTGTGTGAGATGAGTGTGTAAACACGATTTGGTAAAGGTAGCGGTGAGAGGCCATGTAGGAGTACATGCTGGGTTGTCTCATTGAAGTCGTCCTCACGAACTGAGTTCTGTGTTTGTGATCCATGAAACAGCAACTACCATGCATTGGGCCCTGAAATATGACCCCGCTCGACTTCTTAATCACACTTGTCCTCTGTCCAGGAGTTGCAAGTAGTTTCTGGTGTTTGTAGTATGTTGGAGGCCGTGCGCAGCGCTGACCGGAGGGGTGGGCTGTGATGCGGTAGGCACGTGGCCGGGTATGCGGGCGCCCGTTTGGTGTCGCGGAACCCTGTACACATCATTCAGGGACATATGTGGAAACCTCGGCCGGACTCCCTATGGATGGAACCTGAATAGGCGATAAACCTGGACTAGAGACTTGAGTGTTTAGGTAGGTCGTGGTCTACACCCACGTCGGCTTTCGCTTGAAGTCTGCCGAGCACATGTCGTGTGCAGATGCTAAGTGGTGGAAACATGTATGAAGAAGTACACCCCTGCAGGGTTATATATAATCTATTCGAATAGCCATGTCCGCGGTAAAGGACTTCTGGGTTGCCTATAACAGTTCATAGACAAGTGAAAGTGGATACTCTAAAATACACAAGATAAGCGTGAGTGCTATGGATGGCATTCTAGTAGGGAGACGGGAGCGGATCCATAGTGGTGTATTGATATGGAGAATATGTGGACTCGTGTGCACCACCTCAAAGAGTTACATGCAGTCGTAGATCAGGATAGCCACCGAGTCAAAGCTGGCTTGCTACAGTTAAACCCCACCATCCCCTTTGTTGATAATGATGCATATGTAGATAGTTCTGATGTAAGTCTTGCTGGGTACATTTGTACTCACGTTTGCCTATTTTATGTTTTTGCAGAGAGACTTCAGTCTCGCTAGTAGTTCCACGTGGACTTCGACATTTAACTTGTTACCTTAGCTACGATCTTGTGCCCTCGGCAGGGTCTTGCAGATAGTGAGGCTTCTCAGCCTTTTTCATTTGTAGATGTCTGTACTCAGACATGTTAAGCTTCTGTGTGTGCTTTGACTTGTATGCTCTGAGTGTTAGGTAATGAGACCCATGTTTGTAATATCTCGCTCCTCGGAGCCTATTGAATAAATACTTGAGTTGTAGAGTCATGTTGTGATGCCATGTTGTATTTGCACATATCGAGCATATTGTGTGGATGTTATTGAAATGCCTGGTATGTGTGGGATCTGACTATCTAGTTGTTTATCCTTGGTAGCCTCTCTTACCGGGAAATGTCTCCTAGTGCTTCCACTGAGCCTTGGTAGCTTGCTACTGCTCCAGAACACTGAGGCTGGCTGGCATGTGTCCTTCTTCGTTCCTGTGTCTGTCCCTTCAGGGAAATGCCACGCGGTGTCTACCGGAGTCCTGTTAGCCTGCTACAGCCCGGTTTACCGGAGTCCTGCTAGCCCAGTTGCTATAGCCCGGATTCACTCGCTGCTGACCGACACGTTCATTGTTGGGTCATGTATGCCTGTCCCTGTAAGTTAGTGCCACTTTGGGTTCACGACTAGCCATGTCAGCCCGGGTTCTTTGTCATATGGATGCTAGCGGCACTATCATATACGTGAGCCAAAAGGCGCAAACAGTCCCGGGCCAGGTAAGGTGGCACCCGTGGGAATACCGTGCGTGAGGTTGCAATGTGATATGATGTGTTACATGCTAGATTGGTGTGACTTAGGATCGGGGTCCTGACAGGCGCCAGCGGGATGGAGCCGACCAGATCTGGCCGAACCTCGCCGGATCCGGCGCCAGCGGAGGCGGTGACGGGGCCAGGTGGCGCGACGGCGTGTGGCCGGGAGGCGCTAGGCGCCCAGGGCGGCGCGGACGGGGCTTCGGGGCGGCGGCGCACTTCGGCCGGCGGGATCCGGCACCGAAGGGAGGAGGCGAGAGGCACGCCGGCGGGAGGCGGCGGCCGGCGGCGGATGGCGCGGAGGCGGTGGACCGGGTGGCGCTAGCGAGGCGGCGGGGAGTCACGCCGTCGGCGATGGCGGCGGGTGGCACGGTCGGGCGGCGGCGGCGGGCGCGGCCGGGCCGCGGGGGCTGGGAACGGGCCGCACGGGCCGATGCGGAGGGTGGAGGCGGCGCCCCACGTGGCGGCCTCCAATTGGGCGGGGCGCGGCGGCGGACGCGTCCGGCCGGGGACGGACATGTCCAGCGCGGCGCGGAGGGGAAAGTCTAGGGTTTGGGGTGTTTGGAGTGCGAAATTTTCGGGGAGAGCACATATAAATAGGTAGAGGGAGCTAGGACAGTCCAAATGAGGAGCGGTTTTCGGCCACGCGATCGTGATCGAACACCAAGAGCATGGAGTGGAGTTTGCTGGGTTTTGGGCCACTTTGGAGGGGTGTTGGGCTGCAACATAAAAGAGGCTTTTACGGTTACCCGGTTAACCGTAGGAGTATCAAACGACTTCCAAATGGCACGAAACTTGACAGGCGGTCTACCGGTGCTATACCAAGGCCGCTTGGCAAACCTCGGGCCATTCCGAGAGACAAAAAGGGGACGCCAGAGGACATAGGAGTGCCGGATTGCAAAACGGACAACGGGGAAAATGCTCGGATGCATGAGACGAACACATATGCAAAAAGAGATGCACATGATGACATGATAAAATGCAACACGCAAGCAAATGACATGGCAACGACGGTGAATAACTGGAAGACACCTGGCGCATCAGATCCGGGGCGTTACAACACTCCTCCACTAACAAGAGATCTCGTCCCGAGATCTTAGGACCGAGACGGAAGGGAAAAGGGATGAGGTGAAACACGAACTCAAGAGAAGAAGCAAAGAATCGAGAGCACTCGAGAAGAAGAGAGGAACGACGAGAATGTAGAGAATTGAAAGCTCATGGGATCGGATAGACTATGAAACCACTCCGGTTAAAACGAGATAAGAAACGAATAAGACTGAAACGATTTAGGCAGCATTCCGGCTGAAAATGGAAGGAATAGAACAAGAACTTCACAAGATGGGATGACACTTGATGAGATGGACAACGCAATGCCTCCGGAAGAATCGAAAGAATGGAAGGAAAAGAACTTAGAAGGAAGGGTTGAACGGAGATGTTGAGAAAATCAACATCGAAAAGAATAAGCTTGTCGTGGACTTATGCATAACATCTCAAAAGTATGAGCTGATCGCCGACCACAAGCGGAAAAGATTGGATAGCTCAGAAGAGCGAAGAAATGCAAAACTCTAGTACAAAATGATACGAAGAATTAATTGCACCTCGAGAAGCAACAAGAAGGATACTTGAGCTCCTTCGATTAGAATCTTGATGAACTCTTGAAGAATGAATTAAATCATGAAGAACCACCATGAAGAACTCCGGTGACAAAAGATGATGAGATAGGAATGAAGGAAGAAAGAATAAGATGAGCCTTGCGGTGATTTTGGTGGAGGTTCGAGACGAGATCACCGAGGAAACTTGGAACTCCGGAAAAGAAAAGATGAAAACACTTGGAACTATAATTTATTCATCAAGAACAAACTCTGAAGGAAGGGATTACTCACTTGGGTGAAATAAGAATAAGATTTATTGTTTGCTTATCCTTCATAAAATTAAATTGATAACAAGCAATGGATTTTTCATATTACTTATTCTTGTTGAAAAAGAATTGAGAAGTGACATATCACTAACTTGAGAAGGTCTTCATGAACCACCGGTAGGATTGGAAAGAATGAATGAATTAATATGATAATCAAGGAAAAAGGAATCTGAAGGAACCACCGTAAGAAATCAAAAATGACTGACGAAAGAGAATGAATCACCGGGGAGAATTAGAAGAACCAATAAGCAAGAGGGGATTTAGATGCAAAAGGACAAAGAGATCATGAGCTGATAAAGAATACTTGAACAAAGCACTGGTATAAATAGGGAACAATAATTGGAATGATGGCCTCCGATGAAAGAAACGGAAAAACAACTTCTGACATACTCCGGAAGAATGAAAGAGAAGAAGGGTTGAACCAAAGATGAAAAGAATTTGAAAGCGATCTTGGAGAAGGAATGTGACTGATGAAATTCATTCTTACATCACACTTGAAAAGAATTGAGCATAACTCCGGGGGAATTAGAAGAGTCAGGTAAGATCCTGGGAAAAGACCTGTGGGTTAGGGCCCACTAAAAAAACACCGTTTGAAAGGATTGTTGAAGAGATAGATGATGCACCAGAACAATTGAAATATTTGAATGAGGTGACAACCTCGAATTAATTGGAACACAGATGAATCTCCTGAGATGTCTTGAACACTCCGGAAGGATAAACTGGCTAGAGGCAAACGAGCAGGGAAAACACTTGAGCCGAGGAAAAGAATATACTCACTACCGAAAAACATGAATTTAATCCACCGGAGAAGAAAAAGAGATGAAGAATGTCGAACAAAACGAGAATTCACCGGTTGAGGTAATTGAGGAAAGACTGAAGAGGCTCCGCAAGAATGACATAGATGCTCGAAACAGACTCGGGCTCCGGGAAGAAGAGGGTGGGAGGGTGGGAAAACAAAGGCAACTTGGAAGGGGGAACCAACGAATAACTTGAAGAGAAAGCACCAGTTGAAATCATTGAGGAAAGAAAACAAAGACTTCGCACGAGTAGGAAGGATACTCGATTACAGACTCCGGCTCCGAGGAGAAAAAAAGGGGTGGGAGGGTGGGAAAAAGAAAACAACTGAGGATTGAACTTGGCAAAGATGAAGAGGCTCGAGTTAACTTGACGAGAAATGCACCGGATGAAAAGAGCTGACAACCTACGATCGGAAAACCAACTACATGATCCTAAAGAAAAAAAATTGAAGGGGAAGAGGAGTAAGTCAAAACACCTACGTCAAGATTCCTCACCAGAGCGACGAAGGGGTTGAGGAGTAAAAAGAATTCCTACTCTCCGATATAACTAGACTCCAAAAACAGTTTTTTCTAGACTCGACAACGGCCAAACTACACGATCAATCAAGGGGGCTCCTAGGGTCGGTCGAGGCTCTGATACCAACTTGTCACGCCCAAGATGCGACCCTATCCTAAAGGAACTCGAAGGTCCCACCAAGGATAGAAGTGCATCTTGAAGACGCTTTTGCAAGGTGGATATCATTACATCAACCTTACATAATAGATAGGGATACATACATAAGGCATACAATGCCACACGAATACAACATCATCTTACATAAGAGCACCATCCTACTACGGATGAAACAAAAACAGAAACTCAAACGACATCCACCCTGCTAGCCCAGGCTGCCGCCCTGGAACCTATCCCCTGATCGAAGAAGAAAACAGAAGAAGAACTCCAAGACAAGCAAGCATCGCTCTCGCTTCATGATCATCGCATAACCTGTACCTGCAACTGTGGTTGAGTAATCTGTGAGCCACGAGGACTCAGCAATCCCTTTACCATGGGTATCAAGACTAGCAAAGCTTAATGGGAAAGGAAGGGGGTAAAATGGTGAGGTTGCAGCAGCGACTAAGCATATATGGTGGCTAACATACGCAAATAAGAGCGAGAAGAGAACAAAGGAACGGTCGTGAAGCTAGCAATGATCAAGAAGTGATCCAGAACTCCTACTTACGTCAATCATAACACAGAAACCGTGTTCACTTTCCGGACTTCGTCGAAAAGAGACCATCATGGCTACACACGCGGTTGATGCGTTTTAATTCATATCCAGTGTCAAGTTATCTACAACCGGACATTAACAAATTCCCATCTTCCCATAACCGTGGGCACGGCTTTCAAAAGTTTAAACCCTGCAGGGGTGTCCCAACTTAGCCCATGATAAGCTCTCGTGATCAACAAAGGATATACCTTCTCCCAGGAAGACCCGATCAGACTCAGAATCTCGGTTTACAAAACATTTCGACAATGGTAAAACAAGACCAGCAAAGCCGCCCGGATGTGCCGACAAATCCCGATAGGAGCTGCACATATCTCGTTCTCAGGGCACACCGGATGAGCAAGACGACGGGTTGGCATAGACCCTGGTTGCCTAGGGGGCGCCGGACATCGCTCGGTTTGGACTAGCACTTGGAGGAGAACTGGCCCGGGGGGGGGGGTAAATAAAGATGACCCTTGGGCTCCGGAAACCCAAGGGAAAAAGGCTTAGGTGAGGCAAATGGTAAAACCAAGGTTGGGCCTTGCTGGAGGAGTTTTATTCAAAGCGAACTGTCAAGGGGGTCCCATAAATCACCCAACCGTGTAAGGAACGCAAAATCCGGGAACATAACACCGGTATGACGGAAACTATGGCGGCAAGAGTGGAACAAAACACTAGGCATAAGGCCGAGTCTTCCACCCTTTACCAAGTATATAGATGCATTAATTAAATAAGAGATATTGTGATATCCCAACATAATCCTGTCCATCATGGAGCAATCTTCAACTTCACCTACAACTAGCAACGCTATAAGAGGGGCTGAGGAAAGCGGTAACATAGCCAAGCAATGGTTTGCTAGGAAGGGTGAAAAGGTTAGAGGCTGACATGGCAAATGGGAGGCTTGAAGAGCAAGTGATAGGTAGCGCAGCAAAGCGATAGAACGAAGCAACTAGCATAGCAATGATAGTAGTGAGATCCAAGGTGATGGTCATCTTGCCTGAAATCCTGCTAGGAAGAAGAACGAGTCCTTGAAGAAGATGAAGCCACAAAGATGAACCAAGCATAGACGAATGAATCCTCACGATCGCAACGAAACGGGAACTATCGAGAAGAAGCACACAACATAGTAAACACACCACACATAAACAAGACATGATGCTCAACCAAGTATGATGCATGACAAAGCTACATGAAGCTACTCATGGCAAGAGATGGTGCAAACAAGAGCAACACATCAAGGCAAGTTTAAATGAGGCCGGGAACAACATATAATAATTCCCGTAAGTCCTCATATGCAAATTTCGAAATTTGTCCAGATCTGAATAAACCTTATGTTCAAGTTGTTAAACAGCAAGTTAAGATGCACCAAGATGATGTACACGAGATTCTAGTCAAGTTACATATAAAGTTCATTTAATTCGGAGCTACGGCCTAGAAGATATGAGCAAAACAAGTTAAACATGGCATTGATGCAAAATGCATTCAAACATCAAGCAAACACTCTCAAAACAAGGATGCAACATGATAATATGAAACTACATGCAAAACTAAGCAAGTTTCATATAGAGCACATTCAAAACGGAGCAACGGTTCAACACACACACTATACAAGATATGACAACAATCTGTCTAAAACAACAACTAGGCATATTGCAAGCACCAAAACAACATGCTACATCATCTCAACATAAAAACAAAAGGCATGGACATGATGTACAGGCAAAGCATGACAAAACATGAACACTGAGTTATCTCCAGAAATCACTAGAACATGCTCAAAAAGACATGGCAAGATTGCAAATAATAACAGTTTACAGCCTTAGCAGAAATAACATCACGTTGCAATGTTTAGAGTTATCAAACAACATGTTACAGGAACTTAACATGGCAAACAAAAGCATAGAATGAATCTACTAAATGCATAGAACAAAAGTCCTTTACTGACCATGAGCCAAAAAGGATCAGAAGATATGATGGCATCCATGTAAACATGGCAAATGATATGACAGATTCAAGCATTGCAGGAACAACAATAAGTAGGCATGTTGGTGAGATTGTACCACTCACCACAGAGCAATACATGGCATGGAATGGTGACTAACAGTAAGAAGACATGTTTATGAAGCTAAGAATGGCAAGAGCAAGTCGGCGGGAGGCACGTCGGCGGGAGGCGGCGGCCGGCGGCGGACGGCATGGAGGCGGTGGACCGGGTGGCGCCGGCGAGGCGGCGGAGAGTCGCGCCAGCGGCGATGGCGGCGGGTGGCGCGGTCGGGCGGCGGCGTTGTGCGCGGCCGGGCCGCGGGGGGCGGGAATGGGCCGCGCGGGCCGGTGTGGAGGGGTGGCGGCGGCGCGCCACGTGGCGGCCTCCAATTGGGCAGAGCGCGGCGGCGGACGCGTCTGGCCAGGGACGGACATGTCCGGCACGGCGCGGAGGGGAAAGTCTAGGGTTTGGGGTGTTTGGAGTGCGAAAATTTCGGGGAAAGCACATATAAATGGATAGAGGGAGCTAGGAGAGTCCAAATGAGGAGCGGTTTTCGGCCACACAATCGTGATCGAACGACCGAGAGCATGGAGTGGAGTTTGCTGGGTTTTGGGCCACTTTGGAGGGGTGTTGGGCTGCAACACAAAAGAGGCTTTTACGGTTACCCGGTTAACCGTAGGAGTATCAAACGACCTCCAAATGGCACGAAACTTGACAGGCGGTCTACCGGTGCTATACCAAGGCCGCTTGGCAAACCTCGGGCCATTCCGTGAGAGTTTAACATGCGCTCACAATGAGAGACAAAAAGGGGACGCCGGAGGACATAGGAGTGCCGGATTGCAAAACGGACAATGGAGAAAATGCTCGGATGCATGAGACGAACATGTATGCAAAAAGAGATGCACATGATGACATGATAAAATGCAACACGCAAGCAAATGATATGGAAACGACGGCGAATAACTGGAAGACACCTGGCACATCGGATCCGGGGCGTTACAAAAGGTTATGAAGCGATACCGTACTGTTGACTGAGCTACTGCTACGCCTCCGCCTGTGCCCATGGTATTTTGAGTGCGTAATTGTGTACGCGTGGCACGAATGCTGCTTTGATGGGATTTGAGCGGAGGATGGACTGCTAGTCGTGCTCTTGGCATGCCTGTTGATCCTGTTGCGGGGTGTTCCGCCCTCGCTTGACAGAGCTTGAGGTTGTCGTTGCCGGATTGGTGGTTTGCCGGAGGCGGCCGCATTATACTTCGGCCGCAAGGGCTGCAGTGTGCTCTTATGTACGGAGAGAGCGGTCCATATTTCTGTTGACTGTTATGACCCCGCGCGGGCCTGGCATCTTGAGCTTGAGGTACGCATAGTGTGGTACCGCATTGAATCTAGCGAATGCGGTTCGTCCTAGCAGTGTGTGGTAACCACTGCGAAAAGGGATGATATCGAAGATTATCTCTTCGCTTCATAAGTTATCCGGAGATCCAAAGACCACTTCCAATGTTATAGAGCCCGTACAGCGGGCCTCTACTCCAGGAATGACACCTTTAAAGGTGGTTTTGGTGGGCTTAATCCTTGAAGGATCGATGCCCATTTTGCGCACTGTGTCCTGATAAAGCAGGTTCAGGTTGCTGCCTCCGTCCATAAGGACTCTTGTGAGGTGAAATTTGTCTATGATTGGGTCTAGAACCAATGCGGCTGAGTCGCCGTGATGGATGCTAGTAGGATGATCCCTATGATCAAAGGTGATCGGACAAGCTGACCATGGGTTGAATTTGGGGACGACTGGCTCCATCGCATAGACATCCCGTAGTGCTCGCTTCCGTTCCCGCTTGGGGATGTGGGTGGCGTAGATCATGTTGACCGTTTTCACCTGGGGGGAAATTTCTTCTGTCCCCCCATGTTCGGACGCCGGGGCTCCTCGTCATCGTCGCTGTGCAGCCCCTTGTCCTTGTTTTCGGCGTTGATTTTGCCGTCCTGTTTAAATACCCAACAGTCTCTATTGGTGTGGTTGGCTGGCTTGTCCGGGTTGCCATGAATTTGGCACGAGTGCTCCAGTATAGGGTCTAGACTAGACGGTCCCTGATTGTTGCGTTTGAATGGCCTCTTCCGCTGACCAGATTTGGATCCGCTGAATCTGGCATTGACCGTCGTGTCTTCGATGTTGTCACCGTTGTTCCGTCGCTTATGTCTGTTGCGTCGTAGCTTTCCATTTTTGTCACGGACGTCTGACATGCCAGAATGTGGCGTAGTGCTGCTGCGAGCCAACCAACAGTCCTCGCCCGTGCAAAAGCGGGTCATTAGTGTCGTGAGAGCTGCCATAGACTTGGGTTTCTCCTGGCCGAGGTGTCGGGCGAGCCACTCGTCACGGATATTATGCTTGAAGGCCGCCAGGGCTTCGGCATCTGGACAGTTGACTATTTGGTTCTTTTTAGTTAGGAACCGAGTCCAGAATTTCCTGGCTGATTCTCCGGGTTGTTGAGTAATGTGGCTCAAGTCATCGGCATCCGGAGGTCGCACATATGTGCCTTGGAAGTTGTCAAGAAATGCGTCTTCCAGGTTTTCCCAACTGCCAATGGAATTTGCGGGCAGGCTGTTTAGCCAATGTCGGGCGGGTCCTTTGAGCTTAAGGGGAACATACTTGATGGCATGTAGATCATCTCCACGGGCCATGCGAATGTGGAGAAGGAAATCTTCAATCCATACCGCGGGGTCTGTTGTGCCATCGTATGATTCTATGTTTACAGGTTTGAACCCTTCCGGGAATTCATGATCCATCACTTCATCGGTGAAGCAGAGGGGGTGTGCGGCGCCTCTGTGCCGGGCTATGTCGTGATGCAGTCCGGCTGCGTCTGACTGGTTATATTCGGCCCGGCCGGATTTGTTGTTAGTGTATCCGGTATGACGGTCATCGTCATGTGCTGCGGTGCGCCCCCGTGATCCGTAGATCAATCTTGGTTGTCCTGCAGCATTATCCAGTTTATCGCGCAAGTCTTGAGTATTGCCCCGGGCCATGGTAAACCGGCGCGGGGGTGGGGGCTGGTATTCGGGCTGATATGCTGATTTATCCCGGCCTCGAGGCGGCCGTTCAGTCATGTGGTGCTCGAGTCTATATTCCTCGGCAGCCAGGACTTCTGTCCATCTATCTGTGAGCAGATCTTGATCAGCTTGAAGCTGCTCCTGCTTCTTCTTCAGGCTTCTCGCAGTGGCAATGAGACGACGCTTGAAGCGCTCCTGCTCTGCGGGGTCTTCGGGTACGCCGAACTCGTTGTCGCCGAGGCTAATCTCGTCTTCGGAGAGGGGCATGTAGTTGTCCTCCTCCGGATACCCGTCCGTCGCCTGTTCATCTGGGCTATCATGCCCATCTTCCTGTTCGGCCTGCTCGAAGACAGGCTGTTCGGGGTTGTATTCATCGTCGGCACCGTCCGGATTGTTTTCGTCTCCGGTGTCGGTATTGCCTTGGCGGGGCTTGGAGCGGCGCGGGCGACGCCCATGCTTTGCTTTCTTCTTGGAGGGGTTATCCTCTGTTGCCTCATCGCCATTGGTTTCTTTCGGAGTGTCCACCTTGTATATATCGTATGAAGAGGTGGCTGTCCACTGCCCTATGAGCGGTGGCTCCTGTATGTCTCCTGCATCGTCGTCCATACCGTCGATGTCTTCAAAGTCGAAGTCGAGCACGTCGGTTAAATCATCGATTGTGGCGACAAAGTGGGTGGTGGGTGGGCAGCGAATTCCTTCGTCGCCTGCTTCCCACTCAAGCCGGACATAGTTTGGCCCAGAGCCTCCTGGCAAAGAGAGAGACTTTAATGAGTTCAGCATGTCGCCAAAAGGCGAGTGCTGAAAGATGTCCGTAGTGGTAAACTCCATTACTGGAGCCTAACCTGGCTCGGCTGGCTCAAGAGTGAGCGGACCGGGACCAACGACCGGATACGAGTCCGGGGGTCCGGGGATACAGGTCTCCACAGAGATGTGACCTGTGTTCGGCTCCACCGCCGATGAGCGTGCGGCCTACGGGGCGGGGTCCATCCCTCTGTCCTCGGGCAACGCAACCTGTTCCGGATTTAGATCCGGGGTTATTGCAGGGATGATGTTCCGAGCATTGTCCGACAGCAGGTCTAGGCCGTGCTCGTCGTGACTGTTCGGCGCTCCTGGCACAGGCTCGAATCCGTCGAAGATCAAGTCTCCGCGAATATCTGCCATGTAGTTCAAGTTTCCGAACCTGATCTGGTGGCCAGGGGCATAGCTGTCGATCTGCTCCAGGTGGCCAAGCGAATTGGCCCGCAGTGTGAAGCCGCCAAACACAAAGATCTGTCCGGGGAGAAAAGTCTCACCCTGGACCGTGTTGTTGACGATTGAAAACGCCATCCAGCCTCGAAGCAACGACACAGAGGAACTCTCAATGAAAGCACCAATGTCGGTGTCAAAACCAGTGGTTCTCGGGTAGGGGGTCCCGATCTGTGCGTCTTAGGCTGATGGTAACAGGAAGCAAAGGACACAATGTTTACCCAGGTTTGGGCCCTCTCGATGGAGGTAAAACCCTACTTCCTGCTTGATTAATATTGAAGATATGAGTAGTACAAGAGTAGATCTACCATGAGATCGTAGAGGCTAAACCCTAAGAGCTATCCTATGATGGTATGATTGTAATTGTGATCAGCCTTCTAAGGACCATCCTCTCCGGTTTATATAGACACCAGAGAGCTAGGGTTTACATGGAGTCGGTTACAAGGAAGAAAATATAATATCCGGATCGCCAAGCTTGTCTTCCACGCAAAGGAGAGTCCCATCCGGACACGAGCCGACGTCTTGAGTCTTGTATCTTGACGCTTCTATAGTCCGGACGATGTGTACAGTCCGGCTATCCCGATACCCCCTCATCCAGGACTCCCTCAGTTGGGCCGGCCCATTTAAACTTTATAGGCCACTTTTGGGCCGGTCCACGTGTCAACATATCATATCCCATCTCGACCGTTGGATGAGTGACACCTGTGCCAACACGGAGCTGACGTGTGGATCCGTCAGCCAATGAGAATTTTACACATGGAAAATCGTCATTGGTCGTGGCTATTAGTGGGTTATCGGATCCAAAAAATGGACCCGATAGGTTAATGGTGGTTAACGACGTCCCGTTACGGTGGATGCCACGTGTCGGTCACCCTTGACGAAAGCACTTCTATGACGCGCAATTTATCGTCATGGAAGTGGACACTTCCATGATGATATTTTTGGTAATGTCATGGAACACTTCTACGACAGCACATGTATGACTATCTTGATTCTGTCATAAAATTGTCATGGATGTACATGCATGAAAGAAAACGCGACCTACTGTGACACACACGTATCATCACGGAAGTGTATTTTTTTGTAGTGTCAAGAACTATAATATGTGTGCTCAGACTACTCTCCGGCGGTGTTGCCTCTGAACTACTACCGTCTGATAACATGGATGGCGCACTGCTTCCACAAATAGATTCTGGGGTTGCACATTGTGTCCTAGTGTGAATGGCATCCTGAAAGGTTTCCGCTGGACATAAGTAAGAGATGTTATCGCATGATCCAGGCAGTAAGCTTACGTAGTAAACGACATACAATTATTGCCAAGCATGTCAAGCCATATTTAAATGGTTCGAAGTAGCATCAGCCGAAAAGAAACTAAAATGGTAAGATGAAACTAGGGATGTAAGTGGCAAATAAACGACATCCGCCAGTCCCATCTAGTTAGTTTTTGCTAGCTCCGTAGTTCATTTTCCTCAAAAACAAAAACCCTTTTGAACTATCACACCACTAGTGGACTTTAATCGGGATTAAATGGGACCCAGTTGACATCCCTAGTTGAATGGGGGTGTACCACCGCTATATTTAAGTTGCCAAGGCATCTAAGTAGTTGAAATAAGCCGAGAAAGCACTTAATAGTGTGGCCTCATATAAACTATGAAGAAAGTCCTGTGATGAAGTTCAGAGGAAAAGTTAAGGACTCAAATGAACTAGGCATGCATTTCTTTATGATAGTACAGTAGGCATTGTTGACATATTGCCAACTCAGGTATAGCGTAACAATAAAAAGCATTCGAATCAAGCAATACAGCAAAGCAGACAACTGAACTATTTGTAATTCTGTAGGATTACAGGTTGAGGGCACAAGCCAAGAAAGCAACCCACTCGGATTACATTTATCTTGTACTAAAACACACTGGCTTACCATATGTTGCTGTGAAGCCTCGTTGTTGTTGTAATGTTCTTTGAAGATATCGTCGGCATCCCGTGGTTGCAAATCTAGTTGTTGTAGTTTATTCTACACCCTCTATTTAGGTAAAATTAATTTTAATCGCATGCTCTAGTCCGAATTGATCATCAATGGTACATCTAAACTAATGAAAGAAGGGTGTGTGCATACACGACGATATATCTTCTTCCCTCTATTTTTATACTTGTTTGAGGTGTCAGCCCCAAAAGAACAAATATTTTGCTTGATGGGGTTGGTAGCTCCATAATTAATAGAAGCATCAAATTAGCCATGCAACTTGGGAAGATCAAGAACACACAAACAAGTAATGAACAGAGGCTCGAAGTAGTGATGTAATAGCTAGCATCAGAAAATGTAGGGTAAAACAAACAAAAAGCAGTGGAACCACATGCTAGTTTGCTGATGTGTAATTAAGCATAGAGAACATTAAGTAGTCTGATGGAACCAACAGGTGGCATCAGAACAACACCATTATCATAAATATAGCATTCAAGAAGTAAAATAGTAGGCAGTGATATCTAGGAAGTACAGTAATACTTAGGACAAAACTAAAACATATTAACTATATGTGCACTGGTATGTAATTTAGCACATGTAACATGTTCACTGCCAGAAGTATGGCCCTACATGTGCAAGCAGAATAACGCATCTCATGAAAAACTGAATGATGCCCTGAAGAAATTCAAAGGTGCGGTGCTTATGCTAAGAAAGTGAATGTAGGCGCCGGCCGTTGGATAATAGTACCTGATTCTCGGCAGCGTATGGGTACCGTTGTCATACTTGATAGCTAAGGATCATCGATGGTGCTCGTGTTACGGTTGAGTGTGGGCCGGCTGTCGTCGTCGCTGAAGCGACCCCGGTGCTACAGTTGTGGCGCCTGTCAACATACAAGAAAGCTCATCTGTGGTAAGTGAACAGTTGCACGATAAAGAGAAAAACCAAAGGAGTACAAATCGAAATAACCTGATGAGGCTGCGGCATCGGTAAAGCAGGGCCGGTGGAGTTGAATATGGCATCCGTGGAGCCTATCCGGTGCAGTGGACGAAGGCTTCGGCGGGCGCGTTGTGCAGTGCTGTCGGTGAGGCGGATCTGTTGCGGCGGACGAGGGCTTGTATGAAGGGCCAGCGAAGGGGCGGACGAGGGAGTCAGTGAAGGGCCCCTACACTGTGGTGGACGAGGGCGCCAGTTAAGAAGATCCGGTGCGGTGGACCTGATGCCGGTCAAGGAGATCTGGAGCAGTGGACAAGCCAGTCGCTGAAGCGGCTCAAGTGAAGTGGTGAGTTGGCAGTTGGGGGTTCCAAGGTGCGGAAGGTAGATCCGGCAGGGTGTGAGGTCCACCACTGCAGCGGAGGACTAGATTCGACGGCTTGCCATGGTTGGGGGGCGGGGAGGGGCTCTGGGGAAGAATGTTGGGGGAAAAGAGGGGAAAACAATGGAGTTACCAAAGCTTCCCTTTTCCGTTCATGTGGCAGGGGTAAAACTGGAATATTGCAGGGCTAAACTTTCGGGCGCGAGATATTTCGACGTGAGCGGGAAGTTTGAAAGCTTTTGGCACCTGAAATTATATTCTGCTCTTGTACGGCCGACTATGATATCATGGCCGGGAATTTGTTTGTTTTACACGCAAAAACAAAGTGCAAGTTTTGAAAATCAATGTCTCCAACTCGAAACTTAGATTGTCCATTCAATTCAAATATGGATCATTGAGCTACTACAAGCAAATACCATCAAACGGTCCAATTCAAATGAAATTGCAAATGTGTTTATCCTAAATATGATGACAAAAGCAAAAAATGTGTATGTGTATGAATAAAGTGGATGATTATAACGTTTGAACATGCTCGTATGTGTATATCTCTAGGTTTGATATATGAATTTGAAATCAGAAATCCCGGCTTAAAAAAATGTACCTCCGCTTAAATGAATTACAAAAGCTAATGATGGAGTCGAATTCCAAAATTCCAATCTTAGGTTTGTAATTCTGGTACATCAAGGTATATCATGCATGTTCAAAAGTATCGTTATCTCATAGTCCAAACTGTGAAACAAATTGATCAACCATGAGTGCACACACTATTGACCATGTATATCTCAATTACGCTAAAGTCCCTCAAATATAGACACCTCACTCTTTATCTGAAGCCAACCCCCCCCCCTCGTCACCCCCCACCCACACACACACACACAGAAGTCGTTCTCTCCCCCAAACACCAACACACGAGCACATTAACACCCCTCTCTCTTCTAAAGTCCGGACCCGAATATAGGTCTCTATCACTTTGTCTCTCGGGCATGCACACATCTCTTCCCCCACTCTCTAGGTCTCCCGGCATCTCTCTTTCCCAAGCACACGCACTATGTAGAGTGTATCTTTCCCATACACGCAAAACGTCACCCCCAAATGTCTATCTCCCTAGTTATGTGGTTTTCGCACACTCACCTCACACACCACCCCCACTGCAAACAAGCACACTTTGTCTCCTTGTGCACCACTCTCCTCTTTCTATCTCTCCCACATGCGGACTCGCCCCAGCTCCTTCCATGTATACATATATGTCGTGACTCTTTCCATAGCTCCTTAATGTATCATCGTTCTCGATCTCGCACATTTTTCTCTACAACATCTATTCTAGATCTCTCATGAAGTCCCTATCACACACACGATGACTCGCTTACCTTGCGCCTTCGTACATAGGCCAATTTCAAACAGCATCAGCATTATTGTCTCCCTATCTATACGACATTTATGGACACAAACGACCCCTCTCTCTCCCCCTCTCTTCCTCTCTCTCTCTCTCTCTCTCTCTCTCTCTCTCTCTCTCTCTCTCTCTCTCTCTCTCTCTCGCTCTCGCTCGCTATCTCTCTCTCTCTCTCTCCGTCCCTAGCTCTCTCTCGCTCTCACACCCCTCTCCCACACACACACACACGATGTCTCTTCCAAATAGTCTGCTCCCCCCCCCCCCCCCGCCCGCACCCATCATATCCCGCTACTACACATGTCACACCATTCCCCTTCCCTTATACTAGGTTTACATCAATAGTGGTCTCTATACTCCACATACACACACTCCCTCTCACACACAAACGCGCACACAAACACACATGACACGCACAAACACCCATTTATCTGGATCCTCATCTCTCCCCATGTCTGCATGTGTATCTCACACACTCACTCTCTAATTATGTATATGTGTCTCCATGTTACACAACACAAAGCCCCATGTACATGTCTCTCTCTATCCTCCACACACATAGACACAAAGAATCTGTTATTATTGCCTCAGTCTCTAGACATATCACTCTCCCTCTCTCTCTCTCTTTCTCTCTCTCTCTCTCTCTCTTTCTCTCTCTCTCTCTCTCTCTCTCTCTCTCGCAAACACGCTCAACAAGGGTTTCCCCATGAATAACTTACTGTCTATTCATCAACAGTCATGGCAGTACGGCGAACACGAGACGTGAAAAAGAATAAATATACACGTGCTTGGACCACCTAGTATGACTACCAGGACTAGAGCAAGCCAAAAAGCACGCCGCCGTCACCCCCTATCGGTGATGGGAAAACCTTTGTTTTACACAGTCGAGAAGTCATTATGCTAAGGCCCCACATGCTGAGGTGTTGAATAGAATGTAGATGCTAGTTTACAGAAACAAGTATCGATAATACATTCTATTATCGAGCCAGATGGCTGGCCTTAGCGCGGCACACATGAGCAAGCCGCCGCGCCGCCGTGCCAATCTAGCTAGCAAACCTTGCAGACAAGTAGGTGGACGAAGCTATCTTGGCTAGCTAGTGGCCGCGGGCGCCGGACGGAGCTGGCATCCGGGCTGCCGCAAGATGGGCTCCGCACTGTCGGTGGTTTTGACCTCACCTTCTGCCGGCGGTGTTAGCTGCATCCCATGGCCGAGGATGACTAGGTGGACGGGCCGGAGGTAGGAGGTCACCCGGGGATTTTTGTGCAGACTGACATGTAGGTCCCACAAGTCATAACGCCCAGTCGAATAGAAGGCGTTGACTTAATGGGTGACATGGGCCCTGTTTGGATACTCTAAGTCAGAGGTTAGAGTTAGATTCTAACCCTGAACTAACTCTAACCAAAATGGTGTTTGGATGGCAGGGTTAGATTGATAACAAATGTATCCAAACAGGGCCATGGGTTGAAACGTGCCTATAACGGCACTTTGTAGAGTAGTCGTTTCTTGGTTGGGCTGGTTGGTCAAGGGCATGTACAATGGTTGATAAGGTAGTTTTATCTTAAGTCTGCCACATATGCAAGTGGTAGTAGTTTCTTGGCATTATTAGTGGTTTCTTGCATTATTAGGGGTTTCTTGTAAGGAACAATGTACTACTAGCGATAAAAGGTGATTCTAGGTTGCGTTGTACTCCAACGAGTACGACTAGTGATCGCGGGAGTGTATACCTTGTTTTGTGGGTTCGATCCTGGCCGAACACACGCACTAGTAGAAAACGGACCTTTAAAACCGGTTCGTAAGGACCTTTAGTGCCGGTTCTTCGCCCCGGGCATAAAAACCAAAGACCGAAGACCGAACCCGAAAAGACCGAGACCGAACCCGAAATGACCAAACTAAATAAGACCGAATAAAAAACGGTCTGCACTACTGTATGACCGAACTAGTTACGGTCAGATCGGTCATCTGATGTTGTGGACCGAATAGCCCGTATAGACCGAATTTAGAAAAGCCCATACATAGGAGTAGTAAGTACGTATAGACTACAGCCCATCTGGCCAGCCCAAGGTCACAACTCACAAGTGAGATAACACACAAACACACCTTGTCCTCACCTCACGATGCAATCGATTCACAGAACCTAGCTGCCACCGCCCGCTTTGCACAATTCCTCTTTTCTCTCCCACCATGAACCCTAGCCGTCGTCCCTCGCTGTGGCGCGATGCCATGCGCTATCAGCCGTGATCGAGGAGCACCGCGCGCCTCTGACCGATGAGCGACGAGGACCGGCGCCCCAAGCTGCTGCCCTGACCGGTGACGATGAGCCGACCACCATCCGTGACCACCGTGCCCCTTGCGTCGCGGCGCCAAGCCCGACCCTCTTTCGTCGCTCCACTGCCAGTGACGGGGACATCCACCGACGGTGCTCCATCTCCTCGCTGTTGCAGTTCGTCACCACCTCTCGTCCTCTTCGAGGTTGGTGCCGGGTCGCTGCCTGCTGTTCTTCCATTGTTGTACCTTGCAGATGAATCTTGAAGGTGAGCAAGATACTTCATCTCTCTATGTGCATATGTGATGTCTAGATTGTTATTATTTTATTGAATCAATTATATTGTTCAAGTTCTGTGATGTTCAAATTAAGGTTGATATAGTGGCTTGCCTTTTTTTGGCTTGTATATATTCACGACAGATTCGTGCCATGCTGCTTTATGTACTGACTAGGCTATATATAAGTAGTATATTTTTGTTAGTTTATATGTTCCTCTGTACCATTAGATGAATAAATGAATAAATGGTTCTGAACATGATGAGGGATTGAAGGACAAAGATGATGCATTTATGAGTCTAGATGCAGAGGTAGATGCAGAAGCAGCGGCGGCAGAAGCAGGAGACGAATCATTCTTACGTAGCATCATTGAAGATGAAGATACGGAAGCATGGTGAAGGTGCCAATCCAAAAGCTGCTCAAGATGACAAGCCAAAAGGACGGAAGCAAATGGCGTCAAGATCACAAATCTGGGAGCATTTTACCAAAGTTTTTGATGACAAGGGGTTAGTAAAGGAAGGAAAATGCAAGTATTGTGACCAACCAATTCAAGCTACTACATTAATCAATGGGACAACAGCAATGCGCAGGCACTTTGGTACATGCAAGCGCAATCCAAATAAGAAAATGGATCCAAATCAGACCACTTTGCAAGCAACTCCAGGAGATGGCATCAATACTTGGAGATATGATGCAGAAAAAGTTAGGAAGGCATTTGCTGTGATGGTCATAGAGGATGAACTGCCTTTTGCATTTGGTGAGAAATCTGGATTCAGAAAGTTCATTGCAGTCGCTTGCCCCCGCTTTAGTCCACCATCAAGAAGAACTTGTACCAGGGACACTGTCAAAATCTATCTAGATGAGAAATGCAAGTTGAAAAAAAAATTCAAAGAGAATTGTGGAAGTGTGTGTGTAACCACTGATTGTTGGACTTCTCAGCAGCAAGATGGATATATGGTAGTGACTGCACACTTCATTGATGAAGATTGGAAGTATCATAAGAAGATTATTAATTTCATAGCAGCAAGTTGTTTGAAGAATACCGAGTAAGATTGACTACACCAGAACCAACAACACCAGCCATTAGCCAAGTAACAATAGAAGGAGGAGGAGGAGGAGCAAGTATGATGAAGGAACTAATTGCAAGTAGGTTGTGGCAAAATAGTAGTGGAGGAAGTGCAAGTAGTAAATCTGAGCTTGAAAAATACCTTGCCGAAGACTCTGAAGACCCTGACAAAAAAATTGACATCCTAGGATGGTGGAAAGAGAATTCATCTAGGTTTCCAATCTTGGCAAATATGGCTCATGATATTCTTGCTATCACCATTACAACTGTGGCTTCTGAGTCTGCCTTTAGCACAAGTGGACGCATACTTGATGACTTTAGGACATCTCTAACTCCGTTTATGGTGCAAGCTTTAGTTTGTACGCAAGACTGGCTGAGAAGGTTAACAGACCCGGTCGACATCAAGGAGAACTTGAAAGAATAAGAAGTGCTAGAAAAAGGTAAAACAATCAGCCAACTTGTCAATACGTTTGTTTTTTATTCTAGAGATATTACTATGCATGACATGCATCAGTACCAAACCAATGTATGGAGAACTTTATATGCATGACTTGACAAACTTCTTCATTAACTAGACCTGGCTAGTAGATCTCAACAAAATCACATTGCATTTGTCACTATCAGTATATCACCATAGCTAGCAGATTATGAAATTTGATTGAATACTTGACTTGTTGTAGAGTTGATTGAAGAATTTGGTGACAAGGTGAAGGGAAAGCGCAAGTTCAATGGTGGTGTTGTTGCTTCTTCCACGGCCAAGTCAAACAAGTGTGCAAGTCGACCAACAAAGTGACATCCACGTCTACTCATGGCTGAACTAAAATCATGTTGAATGTATGCTGTTTTAGTTATCATCTTTTGCTTTTGATTTGTGACTTGAGACTTGAGAATTGAGAACTGAGAGTGAGAGTGTGAGACCTTAATGTTCATTGTTTGCTTCTGAATTTAAAGCATGTACTAAACTTGATTTGTTTCATGTCAAGTTCTATGTTGTCAAGTACCAAGTGGTGATGGTGTTTCTGTTTGCTGCTTGTCGACTCCATGGGCTGATCCGCTGATGTTACTTGATCTTCTTACTTTTTGGTGTCAAATATAAATGAGTATGCATGCATGAATCTTGTTGCTGGTGAAGTAGTGATTATATATAGTGCTAATTTTCTATTTAAAGATTTTCATATGGTGTACTGTATCCCATCCAGATTGCATACAAATGTTACTTGTTTGAATTTTTCTTATGTACACATGCGCCAGTATACAGACATATGTTATCTCTGTGCACACAGCTTTGTGCACACATGTACCTCTTTACTCTATGTAGTTTGTATACAATTGGTACTGGAAGTAACATAAATCTGGGTTCTAGCAATTAATTTGGTCTGTTTGGTCAGGGCCGAAGACCGAATAGTAAAGACCGAAGACCGAATAGTGAATAACCAAAAAGACCGAAATTATATCGGTCCTCAATTATGGGAGACCGAAATTTTGAAAGACCGGAAAGACCGGACCGAACAAACCAAAAAGACCGAACGCCCGGGGCTCGGTTCTGCAACCGGCACTAAAGGGTGGAGACTAAAGCCCCCCCCCCTTTAGTACCGGTTCGGCACGAACCGCCACTAAAGGCCCACCACGTGACATGAGCTCGCGTCGTGGCATGGGGGACCTTTAGTACCGGTTGGTGTTACCAACCGGTACTAAAGATATGTTTTTTTATTTTATTTTTTTTGAAAATTTTGTAAAAAATATTTGTTTTTTTTTTAATTTTCAATTTTCTGAATTATTTGATGATTTAGTCTCTAATCACCCCTCTTAACTGCTCAAGTGTGGATCACTCATTCCAAATCGTCTAACTTCCCGGCCGGTCACCCATCCTCTCACTCCTCCAGCCTGAGCACGCTTAACTTCGGAGTTCTATTCCACCTACTTTCCAAGTCTGCACTTGTTGTTTTCCTGACAAATGTAAGATGTCAATCCTATTAACCCTCAGCAGTTTAGCTTGAGCGTTAGGTCACACGTTTTACCGTTTGAGTTTGGAACTATTATTCTAAAAAAACAGTTAGTAACTCTAATATTTCTTGAATAAGTTTGACCACAGTTTGACCATAGTTTGACCAGATTTGATCATAGTTTGACCAGATTTGACCAAAATTCAAAAAGTTGAAATAATTATTTAGTAACACTAATATTCTTGAATAATTGTGTAGCAACATTAATACTTCTTGAATAATTAGTTTGACCATAGTTTGACCAGATATAACCAAAATAACAAAACTAAAATTTGAGCATATCTTTTTTTCCTTTTGGAATTTGAGGATTCTAAAAAATTGCAAACAGGCATCGTATGCAAAAGTTATACGTTTTTTTGATATATTATATGTTTTTTCCCGACATCGTATGCAAAAGTTATAGCCGTTTTACATTTTCCCTACACTTTTTGCAAAACATGTCCAAGTTTAAGTTTTTTAATTTTCCTAACTCGTAGATGTAGTAATATAACTACATCTCGAAGAATTTTATTTTTTGAACTTTTTATCATTTTCTTTTGTATTTTTCAAAACTGAAATGGCGATACATGGGGGGGTAGAGTTTGAAAATTGCCCTATAGTCCCGGTTTGTGTCCCCAACCGGGACTATAGGTCAAACCCCTTTAGTACCGGTTCATGGCATGAACCGGTACTAAAGGCGATCGTGGGGCCCCGGCCTGACGCCAGCCTGCCACCATCCCTTTAGTACCGGTTCGTGGCACGAACCGGTACTAAAGGGTCAAAATGAACTGGCATTAATGCATAGCCGTCCGAACCGGCACTAATGGTACCATTAGTACCGGGCCGAAATCGAACCGGGACTAATGTGTCTCACATTAGGTCCTTTTTCTACTAGTGACGGCGTCCTTTTTTTAAAATAGTAATTTCGCTGCGAGCCAATATTTTACACGGGTAGTTTGAGTTTTGAAGTCAAACGGACGTGCGGCACCACAATCTGGGTGCACTGGATAGCCTAGCCACGTGAATGGGTTTTCCTTCCCAGCATCTCGTGGCTCGCGTGCTTGCCCTAGCCGCACCTCTCTTGCAGCTTCCTCATCAGCTAGTAGAATATTTAAACTAGCGCCTCCCAATTGAGCCCGAGGAGCCAGAAAAGCCTTGCGGGACATTGGCAACTGTGCAATATGGCTCTGTACGTAAAGTGCTCTACTACTACTCTGTAGCTTGTGGAGTTGCACGCATGGACTTCACTCCATTATTAGCTCTACTATAAAAGAAATTCCTCTTGACGTGTTTCTTTAAACGGAGGCAAAAGCTTTGCTTCATCTCATTCATAAAGAAGGAACTACTAATAAAGTTCGACGAGATCCATTACACGTCCACAAATGGAAGCGAAAATCCTAGTCTCGCTGTATCAAATAACTCAAATGTTCTGCCCCCGCAGTAACCGTCGCTGATAGACAGGCTGCTAGTGTGTGTGAGAGAGGAGCGGCTGAGTAGGCCAGCTACGTGAGAGGAGCGGCTGAATAGAGCACCGAGAGTACCCACTAGGACACTACGCAGGTGTACTTTCCATGCATTGATAGTACAGTGATGGTTCTAGAGAACAGTAGTACCCTCCACTTCCAACTGTAGCTCCTTGGCCCAGAGATTCAAGAGTTCAAAACTGGTGCACTATACTAGACTAGACTAAAAGTATAGTACATCGCACTACTAGTTGAGAAAGTAGTACTAGTACTGCTACAGTACGAGTACATACTCCTCCTCACATAATGTAAGACGTTTTTTGACACTAGTTGGCGTGTACAAAAAATAGCAAAAACATACCAAAATTTCTTAGTCCACGCCAAAAACTACTACCTAGTGCCAAAAACTTCTTACTAGTGCTATTATTTAGAGCATAATGCAATCCCATAAAGTCCCATAATGCTAGTACTAGTAGTAAATAATAGCCTCACCCCTTCGCTAATTTGCCACAGTGGGAGTAACTTCAGCAGTAACATCGAGTCTAACTCAGCAAATTTGCTTATGTGGCAGTGAGTTAATGAGGAGAGAGGTAGTTATAGTAACTTAGCTAGTTACTGTAACATCACATGTCCCAACACAATATGAGTCTATAACCTAATAAATGATGCTTTGCATGTTACCACACTTATGTTACTACCCACTATAAAGGTAGTAACATAGTCTAGGGATATGTGTATGTTACTAGTGTATGTTACTAACCATTGTGGCTAGAACGATCTATGGTTGGAAGGGACGAGGCCGTGCGGTTACTACGCTCTTATCTCTTATCGCCAGTTCCCCTCCCCCCGAAGAGAAGGCAGTTCGTCGCTGCTCCCATGGATTCTCCAGGCGGTTCTCCTCCTCGTCGGGGCTGGGAGACCTTAGACGATGATCCTCTGGGAGAAATCGCACGCTGCTCGGACGTCCTCACCGCCGCAAGACTCGGTGCTTCCTGCACCAACTTTTTCAAGATGGTGCTTAAACAGGCTTGGGAGAAGGCCATGCTTGTTGGTCTTCCATGCGTCCTCGAGGAGAAGGTTCTTCTATGGGACAATCCTTCGAACAGTCCACCGCTCCCTGGCCATGGTTGCACGTTGACTCCGCTAGAGTTGCCGACGTTGAGAGATAGTCGGATTTTGTCCGATGAGCAGGTCAGTAATCGAGTTTGATCATGTAGTACTTAGTTATTCCATTTCCATCCCGTAATTTCTCCGCTTCCCACCGTCTTATATATAGGTCTGGGTCGGTTCCAACGAAGATTGCATTGCATACCTCCGGTCGGATACCACCATCATTTTGCACAACATCCACAGCAGTGCGGCCATTCCGGTAGACCCCTTCTCCATCATTGGGATCGGCCTTCCGGACTGGCTGGACTTGAATACATATGATGATGCCTACATGAGATTGAAGAAGATAGAAATTGCGGACCTGCCGACAAAGCGATGCAGCTACGATGATTACTATCTCATCGCGGTGTTCGACCTAAGGATTGCCATCAATGCAAGAGGCAGTAACGGCAGAGGTTGGCGCATGTTGGTGGGGGAAGATTTGTACCCCTACACGTTCGAAGATGCCGTGCACCATCTAGGCCGCATCTTCGCAGTGACAAGCCAGGGGACTTGTTTCATCTGGTTGCCATCCTACGGTACGGGAGATTAAAAACGGAATGCACAAACCATCATTTGCATCCCTAACGGTACTCCATTATTTTGTAGGGACCAGTCATCCCCCGATCAAAATAAGATCGCCGATCCTGGATGTGCATTTGCATCTGCGATCCGTTCTAACCAGGAACCTTGTGACTGATTTTGGCATATCGGGATCAACTATCTTAGCAATTGTTACCCATGGTACCACTGATGTGCAACATGGTCACACAATCTACCACGATAGGACCATCACCATCTACCCAGGTATTCCATTTTTTAACCCTCTCGCCTTCTCTTTCATTGTTGTACTGGTACTAGTAAGTACTAGTAGGAGTACTTGTTACCTTGGAGGACGCGTATAGCTAGCTAGGCCCTTGAAGACTTGAACCCACTAGCTGCCACCATTTTTGTTTTTCCATGTCTTACTATCCCATCCATGTAGCCAAGAGTGGCTATATATAATAAGCCGGTTATTTTACTTCCTCTATACCGGAGTAGTACTATTTGCAGCACAGTATTACTGACCGCCACAACATTATTATGCTTGGACCTTGACTATGTATGTCACCATGTGTCCAGATCTGAGATGCCGCGTGTACCAGATGAATGGCGTTGAGTTTGACCCCCGTGATGCTAGATGGGTGCCGAGGAACACTCTTGGAGAGTACTCGCTTTTCATTGGGGACAACTACCCCATTGTGAAGCCGAGGACCTTGACTATTTGAGCACAATGGGGTGCCGAGGACCTTGACAATTTGAGCACAATGGGGTAGTTGTCCCCAATGAAAAGCGGATGCCACCTTCCGTGCACGACACGGAAGGCCTGTCGTTCATGAAGCATGGTTGTGTCTTCAGTGTGCACTGCCGGATGAATGACATCCTGGGACACGCTATCCCTGATTTATGCCGCTTCAGCTTGGATGAGTCTCCATCGTGTGGAACCGCACTAGAAAGCTGCGATAATGATTCCCGTTGCCCACCGCTATGGATCGTGCCATCCATGAAGAACACCTGGGACTGGAACCTGGAGGAGGACATGTAGCCCATCTATAACGTGTAAGCGGAGTACGGTAATTTGTGAATGGTAGCGCTGTGAATATATGTAGACTAGTCGTGCACAAATTTATCACATGAATTGGAGACGAACTTGTGTGACATACCGACATTTGTCCTTTATAATTTATTACTAGTAAATGTGTTATGTGTACGTGCAACTTGTGTGGTTGTTGCACGGGCTCCAACACGCTCTTTGAGAAAAAAAGGTGGCACAGCTTTGGATATACATGACGTGGTGACATCATACAGTAGCATCGTTCGCTATAGTTGTACCAGTACACTCCTACTAGGATGACAACTCCTATAAAACCTTGCGCTTGGCTCTTTGCCTCTTCAAGAGGTTCAACAGTTCGTACTCGTGTGAACCTTGCACTTGGCTCTTTGCCTCTTCGGAAGGTCCAACAATGATGATACTACAGTATAATATGCTTCTGGCAATCTGACACCAATTGAATTGTTGCACGTCCACCGCGAGAGCGAGGGCGAGCGAGAGGGAGAGGGAGAGGGCGCTATAGTCAAAACCCTCTCCTCGTCCTGCGAACCACCACGCGCGTGGGCGAGGGAGAGGTGTAGTAAGCAAGCTTCTCCTCGTTCGGCGAGTTGATGGGACACATCAAAGCAGTACTAGTACTAGTCCATACTGCATCCTTTCCGGTTAATATGGCTTAATTTGAAATGAGAAAAATACACTGGCTCAAAGTATGTAACAATACACTCTTTACGGTCACTATATATAGTTTTGCGGTGATTATACGATCACTAGCTCATCGTAGAACACCGTATTGCACCCTACTGACCGGCCACATAGTCGACATGGCACTTTCTTGACTGGTTAAATTGTCACCTGGTTTCTGGGTCCCACCTGTCAGTTGGCAGAGCAAAGAAATCAGTTAAACAAAACTTTACGCAGGCGCGACAGGAGTCCAACCTTTGTGCGTGAACCACCCTGATTGTGTATGTGAGTGCATGCACGTGTACTCCCTCTGTCTTTCAACCAAGAGTGTACATCAGCTAAAAAACAAAGAGTGTAGTACATCTACACTTCCAATGCATTTATCCTTTAATCTAAATCAACATTAATGGACTAATGCATCAACTTGTGCTCTAGGTATACTCCCTCTATTTCCATTTACAGGGCGTGCGCATGCCCTAGGTATTCAATTTGACCAACCTAATACAAATCATATATTACAAAAAATATACCAATATAAATTAGATGTTCTATTTTCAAACGATATAAATTTTGTGTTATATAGTTTATATTAAGGTGATCAAATTGGCAACCTAGGTATACGCGTAGGACTTGTAAACTGAAACGGAGGAGTAGGCTACATGTCTATTCATAATTACAGCATGCAACAACCTTCATTTAATCTTCTTCTCTCAATGGTCATATGCACACATAAGTCTGCTACTTTTGGACGTTAATTATGCCCTGGTGAATGTGTAAATCTCTAAATGTACAGTCTTTCACGGACGTAGGGAGTAGGTTGAGCACTTGAGCGTGAGTGTGTGTGTTGCGTCGTGTGTTGTGTGCCGCGTGGGTGCGTGAGTGTTGTGTGCGTCCATGTATACGTGTGAGTGTTGCATGTTGCATGCATGCATGCATGCATAAGGCTTACTCTCTCCCATTGACATGTTCACATTTTAAGCTTCCTCTATTCCCTCCATATGGTGATACTCCCTCTGTTCCCAGATACGGAGTAAAAGCCTCCATCTGTTCTCAAATATTTTTCTTTCTATAGATTGCAACAAGTGACTACAATGGAGTCAAATGAGTGAAGTGAGCATAGAGGCATAGGAAATGGTTATGCCTGTTTTTGAAATATAAAGTTGGCCATGAGGCATGAGCCATCTTTCCTTTTCAAAAAAAGCGTAGAGGCATAGGGATACTGTAGAAAGGAAGTCTTCGCGATCCATTAATCCCCATCTCAGTCAGAGAGAACTATTCAACTAGTCTTCGCAGTGAAGTGACAATACACGCTGCAGCAGATGGGACACTTAATTAATAAGTTGAACTAGTGTGTTGGTGTTACTAAATCAGCCTTACCCAGTACTGCCATCATGTTTGCCAGTAGAGCACGCTTCCGCAAATACGCCTACGCACCTCTGTCCTCCATTAACTGACATATGGGCCCTCTTGTGGTAGACCCACATGTCATCGGTGTAACTATTTGCACTCCGAAGGATGATATATCCTGGTAGTAGTACTAGTAGAATTGAGATTTAATGCACTTTCTTCCCCGTCTTCAACTCTTCTTCCTCTATCTTCCCCATCGTCGGTCGCACACCATTTTCCCCCGCTCACTGCTCGCCCGCCCACGCCATCTTCCTTGGTAGCTCGCGTGTACCATATCCCCCCGCTCACTGCTCGGCCACACGAGGAGAAGCTTCTTCGCTCGCCCGCTCGAATCCACTTCCCCGCTGGCTCGCAGGCACCAAAAACCACAATGGTAGAACCGACTGACACGCAGAGCCACGATTGGAATTCCCTCTCTGATGTTCTCTTGGAGCAGATCTGTAATCGTATGGACCTACTCAGCACCATCCGTCTGGCCGCATGCTCGGTGTCTTTGTACCATCTACTCGTCTGCAACCGACCGGCTCTTTTCAAGACAACCTTCTTGCTGTTCCCGATTCTCGCAGGTGGCACAGACACCGACATGACAATCCTACGGAGGTTGTCGTGGTGCCCCTCGACATGCTACCACTACCCGTTCACCTATCCTTCATGCGCGACCACTATTGGGCGGGCATGAAGGCCAACTGGATCGTCCTCATCCACCAATCCGGTAGTCCGTGGCGTCTCGTGGATATCTACACCGAGAGAGAGGTCACCCTTCCATCGTTGGATACCGCCGCCATCTAGCCTCGCGGCCCGCCGGACACTCCTGCCTACTACGCACGAGACGCGTCAAGCTTTTGGCTCGACCTTTGTTTGCTAAAAGTTGCAATCTGCAAAGTGCTCACTGACGGTGTCCTGGACTAGGGGGTACTCACCACGTCGTCTCCCAATCAGTTAGATTGGGACGAGGACCCCCATGGCCGCATACTCATGGGCCAGTTCGGACAACCCCTGCCGCATACAAGGAAGACTCCACAAGACTTGGCGCCAAGACAAGGACTCTCCTAAACCCTAGGCCTCTGGTCTATTATATAAACCGAGGCCAGGCTAGTCAATAGACAATCTCATATTCATTACTACAATCTCGTGGTATATACATGTACTCTGTACTACACCCATATGAAAACAATTAAAAGCAGCATGTAGGGTATTATCTCTTCAAGAGAGCCGGAGACTGGGTAAAACCCCGTGTTCATGTTACCATCGATCCAAGACGCCTAATTTAGGACCCATACTACAAGATACGCTGGATATTGAACCGACATTGGTGCTTTCATTGAGAGCCTGTTGGGTGATCGTCACGGATCGATGGGATGATCAGGTGATATTTTTTCAATCACTTTCATCTAAATCTTCTCTTTTTGCGAAACCCTTGCTTTTTTTGCTACGTTCTTCGTAGTCAGATCGGAATCTAGAAGGTTTTTTGCGGCGGCGGCCTGGCCAGCAGAGGAGATAGCGAGCATGTTGCCCGTTCCCATGCAGAAGCAGTATAGGTGGGCCGGCTGGCGAGAGTCCAGATCGGAGGTCGCATGCAGGGAAGTTTCCATCCGTCCTCCTTTTTCCTTATTATTTACCTTTTAATTATGTGTGAAGGAAGGCTACCCTTTTTGCTAGTAGCCTGTGTAGTTACGGGTGCACTTCCTACTTAATTATTAACTAGTAGACTGCACTTCCTACTTAATTATTAACTAGTAGATTGCCCGTGCGTTGCCACGGGCTTTTTAAAATGTGTACCGGTTGCATATATAAACACGTCAAATTTCACATATAAAGAAAAGATAACCATTAAGAGCCTCTACAGCCGGGCGCCCCAAATCGACATTAAACGTCCGGGCAACCCGCCCGGTCACAATTTTTTGACCCAGACGGGCCCCTCAAACAGGCTTCCAACACCCAGGCTAACCGGCACCCCTCATATCCAGCTCAAATATGGGGCGAATATGGGGCGCCCGAGGCACGCCCACCATGTCGGTCCGACGGCGGGATCCCACATGAAAACACCAGGAAAACCGGCGGTCCGACGGACACAGCGTCCATCGCCGCGGTGTGAACGCCGTGTGACGCTGCTCTGGCTCGCCGCCCAAGACCAAAACCAGTTATTTAAACCGGTCGGCGTCCCGCAACCTTAACCCATCCACCTCTCCCTCTCCACACTGCTAGTCCGAGCACATCCGCCTCCTCCCTCTCCCGCTCCGGCGCTCCGCCATGGTCCGGAGCAAGATCACCTACTATGCAATGCTGACGCCGGAGCGCCACTACGAGATCCAGCAGGAGATTCGGGCAAGACAAGCTGCGTGCACCGCCCGCATCGCTATCGGGTTGCCTCCAGACTCGCTGAAACTGGAGGAGCAGGAGTAGCCGGGGGAAGAGGAGGAGGAGGAGATGGCTCCGATGGAGGTGAAGGAGGCGGGAAGGTGGAGCCGCAGGAGCCGGAGCTGTCGGGCTTCAACATGGAGCAGGCGAAGCCGGAGTTCGCCGTTGCCCAGCCCGTGGAGATGGTCGAGCAGCAGGCCATTCTGGAGTCCATCCAAGATAAGGCCTATGTGGAGGCCAACCGGGCATTCCTCCGCCAAGAGCAGGCAGCGTACAACGCGCTCTTCACCGAACTCAATGCGGAGATAGAGGCGGAGGAGTTCGAAATGGAGCAGCTGGAGGCACCGGAATTGCAGTTGTCGCCCATGCTACCGGAGCTGGGCACGGACGTCGTCGACATCTCCGACGACGAGTAGGTAGGTGATCGACATAGCACATAGATTTATTTTACTTTGCATGTCTTTGTATAGATTTGAGAATCTAGTATGAGATATCTGGATGCAACTGTTGAAATTTGAGGCGTGCCCGGTCACTGCCCGCGGACGCGCTCGGGCGTTTGAGGGACCGTATTTGCCAAGTCCGGTTGTGGATCCTCTAACAGAGGTAAAATAATTGAAATTGACTCCACTTGTAATATATTTCGACAAAAAAGTGAAATTTGACGACCTATAGTATCAGATCTAATGTACAAAAAGTAGAAAAGGTGGTACAAAAACATAGAACCCTTTCTTGTGCACTACATTATAAATGATAGATAACACATGGATGACCTTTTATGCTCAAGACTGATGGTCTCACAAGCATGTTTACTGTTCATTAATTAAATATACCACATGGAGGATTTTGTTCCTTTAAAACAAATTTTTCAAGATGCTACAACCAGAAACTTTTCTTGGCCCAAATGGATTGACCCCTCCAGCTACACTCAACTTGTAGGATATTTTCTTCGTTTATGTCCATGAAAACAATCATCCAGTAAGATCGTTGGTGATTGTAAATGACATTTATAATTACTCCCTCCATCCAAAAATACTTGTCATCAAAATGGATAAAAGAGGATGTATTTAGAACTAATATACGTCTAGATACATCCCCTTTTATTCATTTTGATGATAAGTATTTCCGGACGAAGGGAGTACTGATATATTCATATAAAATATCTAAATAATAAACTATTTATAATTAGTATCTTCCATTAACCATTCCCTCATCTCACGTGCAGCTGCAGTCTTCTAGTTGGATCAACAATAAAGTATTAGGCAATTTCATTGAACATGATAATGTACATAAGCCAAGAATAATGAAGAACATGATGTTATTTATATATTGCTCTCCTCTCAGCTTGGTAACCACTCCGACAACTATTGCGCACAACTTTGGCCTTTCTCTGTTCATAACAAAATATCACCTCTCAAGGCAATGCTAGGAGTTCCTATTTCTTATGGATGTCACAATTGATATAATATGAATTGCCGATGCGATTGTATTTCCAATCAAGTGGTGCCAAGCATATACAAATGCAATACTTCTAAAGAACTAATGATCTTGGTATCCATAGATCTATAACAAACAAATACAAATAATTAGAGGCCTGGATATCAAACATAAGATAGCCCCATGTAAATTACGTACATGTAATCCTTGTAAATATTTTTCTTCTAATAAATTTAAGTAGGCTTTCAACCTTCTGTTTTAGATCTCTGATAGGAAATATTGAATCTCAACAGCAAAGATCAAACACATGCTTCCCCGTCTGAGGTATAAATATGTGTAAATTCTTAATTGGTGTGCTTTCAAAATCTTCTAGCTCATAACACCATAATTCCAGTGATTGTGGCACTTTTTTGGATCATATACATAAGCACTTCTTCACCCTACAATATTGGGTAGGGGGTCAGACTGAAAAGCGAAACATACGCCTTTTTACAGAAATTGTAAAGTTAATGAGACTAAAGAAAAAATGAATACCAAATAGTAGAAACAAAGCCAAGACTAAAGAAAAAATGAATACCAATTGGTAGAAACAAACCAGACATTTAAATGCCCGAGCAAAGCAGGAGATACAAGAAACCCAATCAAAATCCAAAGAGAAGGGGCTTTAATTCTACAATCACTACTTTGTTGTCTTCGATCAGGCATGCCGCTGCTTTGATGCTCCAATCACTATTTTGTTCTCTTGTCTCAGGCATGCTGCTGCTATTGTCACTATTACTGTCAGATTTTTCTAGGCTGCTCCCAACTAATGTACCCAGGATGCCTCCATCTTTTATGTTCATTGTTTCCTTGAAACGGCTTCTGCAATCTCCAGAACTAAATTATTGTGGGGTTAATCAGTTGTAACTTCAAGTTTAGAATCAACACTGCTAAGTTTTTCGCTCCTGTATTGCAGGAGATGCTGAATAAATGGCATTCAAGTATCCATGATTTCGGGACAAAGCAAATCTAATCAATTGCTGGATTTATGTATCGCTCATTATCATTGAAGAATTAACGAGTCAGCACAAGCTATCTAAAACACGTCAAACCAAAAAGCATGCCATGATTAGGAGGATCTGTTTCGGGGAAATAGTACACCGAGTGATACGAAATGTATCATCTGCATGGAATGGAAATATGTGTAATGCAAAGTTTTAAACTGAAAACCTACCCGGCTACATTTTAGTGATATTTCTGTATTAAACGTTTCACTGACCAATGATATCATTTTTATTTATCTCAAACTGAAAGGGACAAAGTATTGCAATAAAACAAGAGATATGCATCTTCAGAATCAACCTCACACATATTAACCACTGAGAACAAAACTTACAACTCAGATTTAATTCATTGAAGTAAATGAAAATTCAGGATAACCTTAGCTAGCAGAATCATAGTATATATATGCCTACCAAATTACTGTACTTAACTCAGAAAGGTCTCTATAAAGACGTTCTTTATACTCCGAAAGTAGTGATTAAATATGCACAAAATATAAAAGAAGACAAGAAGAAGAATGGGAATACCTCTCGTAGTCGTTAATCCGACTCGTTATCAAGAAAATGATTGCGTGATATTAATTTTTAATCGGTAGAATTACAAGTAATCCCTCCTAGCCATGAGCGGCTCATGTCCCGTCCCCTGTGCACTGCAACGCATCAAAATTGGCTCGTCAGATCGATTACTGTGACTTACCCAATTAATTTCCCCCACGCTGGGGAAAATCGATAAGCTTGCATGCGTGGTTGCGTACGGGCATAGCTCGCCGTGTACTACCATACATGCTTGCTCGGAAAGAAATCGAGGTTGTTCTGCATCTTGCCGGAAAGGACTTGGCAAAAGTTGCATCTCCGCATCCAGATATTGCTCCGGTTGGAAACACGCAACAATTGATGCCTCCACAGAAATACACACACACACACAATTAGATTACTATAAGAGGCTAACCTTGGTTTCTTTCTTGCTTCATTTCTTGTAGGGTGTAGATTAAAACGACCACGTACATTAGATTAGATTGCCAAAGGCTCGAGTCCCGGCTGAAACAGTCAAGCAATACATGCACGTACATGTCTAGCAGGAGCACGGTCGGTTCAGGCACACACTGGTCGCCGCCCTTTGCTAACCTGTCGCTGCCATGCCCATATCCCAGCACCGTTGTAGACCAGAGAGAGCGTGGTGAGAGATGAGAAAATAACATACCTGCATTGCCGCCACCGCTGTCGTCAATCTATGACCGCCTCCACGCGATAGAGACGATGGAGAGTGCTGCAATGTGGAGGAGCTTGAAGTTGAAGAGGACTTCAGCGGACGACGAATCTTGGAGACTAAGCATGGCAGCTCGGGCATCGAACACCATTCGGATAACTTTGTCCATTGATGGCAAGCCGCCAGTTCCAAAGATGGGAATGGGATACCGGCGAGGATGGACGACGGCGTCGGTAGGGTACTCCATGAAAGGGGCGCTAGGGAGGGAGAGGAAGATTTAGATCGGGATCGTGAGAGAATATTGAGAGGGACGAGGGCTCGTGGTTCCGGTTTTTCCTTTTCTGTTTTTTATTTGCACACATCCGGGGACAGGGCGTGGGAGAGGAAGGCCAAAAAATCAGGAACAAAAACCGGAGCTCGTGGAACATATCGGTGGGGTTTCATTCTTTCGATCGATGGGGGATTGAATTCCAACGAACGAGCTAACGAAACGACGTACGTACTGAGACATTAGGAGTAGAAGATTGATTTGTACTAATCATATAAGATCAGTTTAGATTGATTGATTGACACGTCAAGGAAAGATCTATTTTGAATATAGGTTGATTGATTTTCTTCCTCTCCTCACCCAAACAATGAAGGAAAGCGTGCTCTGTTTTGAATATAAATTGATAGATTAATTAGATTAGATAGATACATTAGGAAAGCATGGTGAGGGATAAATTAGGAAAGCATGGTTTTCTTTGTGTTGTTTTTCTCTTTGGTTTTATGTCCATCGGTTTTGTAGGGGAGATGAAAAAATCGGTGGTGTGGGATCGACTGGTGGAGGTATCGTTCGATGGGGTGGGGGGAAGACGAAAAAAAACTCGATCGACGGGGTGGGGGAATGACGAAAAAAACCAGCAAAAATAAACCGTGAAGACTATTCACCAACTGCTTCATTAGGAGTAGAGATTAAAGTGTGCTAATTGTGTTGCTTGGGAAGTTTGTCCACCAATTTAAAACTAAAAAAGGGGAGAAACGATCTGACTTGCGGCCACCCCTCCACGTGAGGTTAGGAATTGGGACTAGTGTTGTTCGTGAGGATCCAAAGCAGTTAAGTTGTGCATGCTGCCTACCACGTGACATATGTGGTAAGCAATTCAAACTAATTCAAAAAAAAAGTTGTACATGCTGCCTTAGGTGCAGATTTCGAGGTCCGCTTGATCTTCACGCAAAAACACAGTACCGATCGTTCCCCTCGGATTTCAATGGCCTCGCGCTACCTACCGAATATCAGGTTGTATTTTTTCCTAAATTACATGTGTTGTATATATTTTTACACCGAATATATTTTGCCGGTTTGCATGGTTTTTCCGTGCAGATTTTCTACGGCCGGTTATAATTCGGTCCGCCGTCGGGACACTGATGCGACGGTCCAGTCGGTTTCAGTCCGGCCAGTTTTGGCGCAGCCCTGCTTCATCCGAAGTTCCATGAAAACTGCATTTACGACTCAGTCTACTATGCAAATTGGAATCACTTTACAGCCACATCACGTTGTCATCAGCATCATCGTCTAGTGGACCTTCGACACACGTAATCAACTTCGGTTGCGTCACACAGCCAACTCTGTGGGCCGATGTCGCTGTCCTGCCTGCATCGATCAAGTTGTGGCGTCGCCTCAAGCGCGCGTCCCTGTGTCAACATCTCCGCGGCAACTCTGTCGGGACGACCTTGGCGTTCAGGCCATATTTCTTTAATTATTTACTTTACTTAAATTCATTAAGAAGAGGATTTTTTATATAAAAAAATATATTATTACCTCTGGCTTGCACTATTTTACCTGTGCAGGCAATTGACTTAGATCGGGTCGCACTATTCCCTCAGCGTGGCGTCCTCGTCGCCCACCTCCATCGACCGAATTGTGCCGTCGCCTTGGAGCGCTGCCCTGTGTCGGCAGCCCCACATCGTCACTTCATCAACCTACTCGGCCAGAGACTCCAGTGTCACCCGGCGACCTGCTCCATCACCTCTTCAAAGTGCCGAGCTCTTCGCTCGGCCAGATCGGGCTTGAGGGCTGAGACCTTGTCCCGCACCAAGCTCGGACCGCGTCATCAATGCCGAACACATTAACCAGCTAAGTCACTTTCATGCTCAAAAACTTTCAGTTTTAAATTTCGTTCGGTTCGACCAAGCATTATACCTTTTTTGGCAAAAAGTTGTTTGTGAAAAACTTCCTTGTCCAAACTTTGTTTGTGACACACAAATTCAAATACCCCGTTTACTTGGGGGCTTTCTTTATGAAGCCTTTCCTCTTGCAAATGATTATACTTGTACGGCTTCGTTTCTTATTCGTGTATTACGCCACAATATGCACCATGTTGACTTAAGCGATTTGCAAGCTGGGTTGCCTTGCTCCTGTGTTTACCCCTAAGTTCCCGATTGTTCGGCTAGGGAGTAAAGGGAGCACCTCTGCGATTGTCACGATCGGGTCATCCGAGCCGGACCTCAGATCGGGTGAAGCCGAAAGCTAGTGCTCTTACTGTTTTCAATAATGGTCGGCACACAACGGAACTCATGAGTACAAAAAATCTATTTGCACAAGTCTCACAGTAATAATGAGCAATCGAAGAAAGGTATCGGTGGGGGTACTATTTTCTTCGAAGATGCTTCTTACACTTCGTCGGTAATATAGCATAAGTTCCCTGAGCGCGTTTTTTCTGTTATAGCCTTATGGCCTGATTGCCTGGTTATCGAAAACACCGTCGATATTCTCGACAGGTGGAGTACATAACACTTTTCGGTCCTTAACCGAAGAGGGAGAAGTCGACGGTCGGTTAAGACGCGTATAAAGTTTGGGTGAACACAGATATGATACAAGTACTCCGGTACATACAATCATAAATTTACCCAAGTCACTCGGGGGCTCTTAAATTTATGTGATCTGTTTTATAATAAGTGTTCTTCTTCCTAGTCATTGCAAAGTCTTTTTTCTATCACTCCTTTTTTCGACGCGAGTGTGTGGTTAATAGCCGAGGAGCCTAATTTCCCTCCCAAAGCCGCTAAAGTTTGCTAAACTGGCCTAACGAGAAGTACTCCGCCTTCGAGATAGGAGGTTGAAGCCGTAGGCTGACCCGCTTGAAGTCTTGAGATAGGATGTGTCATGTTAAAACACGACAGAAGCACTTTTTTTTCTAAGACCAATTTTCTGATTGGCACCGAGCAATTGATTTAGTTCGGATGTTGAGTTTTTACTGACATTTTTTGGTTTTCCAATCTTATGCCACTTTTCAACTATTTGTGTGTTTTCCGCATAAGTCTCACAATACGCCGGACACCTTTAGAGATTCGGCAAAAATTCTCAGATATTGTTATATATGCATCAGTTTCGAATTGTGTCTTCGGTCAATAGTTTGGTTGCCCGGCTCCTGTGCTTGCCTCCTATGTTCCGCTTTGTTCGGCTAGGTGTGCAAATGGAGAACCACTGCGATTGTGCTTCCGCTCGCATGGTTAAGCACCGCAGTGGAGAAAGCCGAAAACTGGCTGTCACAATAAGTGTAAACGGGTCAGCAGTCCGATTACTGTATTAAATGACGGGCCGTTCATAACATTGGCCGAAGTGTTTACGGCTTGACCTCGGCTGTTACCAAACACTAAGCGGGGGGCTACTTGCTGGCCTGCCAACTTTAAGCTCTTATGACTAAGTGAAAGTTATAAAGCCCGCATATCTGATTGCCTCGTTTCCGCCAACACAACCGCCTTCGGGCACCAAGACGTCGGCTAAGGGTTGTTTTGTTATTTCGGAAACACCCTGCGTAGCATCTACAAGGGGGTAGAAGCCGACGATGGGCCACTTTCAGATTATAAATGGTCGCAACGAAAGTGAAAATTTGGGTTCATTTAGACCACAGAGTTTGGAAGCTTTCCCCGAACTAAATCCTCAGTATTTTCCTCCCACATTGATCGGAGCTGAGGTTTCATGATCATGCTTAGCATGACAACCCAAAGAAAGGAACCGATAGCGGGACTATTTTCTTTGGACGATGTTTCTTATGTTAAACAATAATATAACATGTCTCTCTGCGTACCTTTGTTTATCAAACTATATGGCCGGATTGCCTTGTTTGCTTAAATCTTTGCCCTCATAAAGGCTTTATAAAGTAGGACAAACACTCCTTGGCTGCTGGCCGAGGAGGTTGAAGCCGATGGTCGGTCAACAAAGTTTTGTACAATGCGGATCCGAGCGTTAATGATGTAAAGTACTTGGATACATAGAGTCATTACACATAATTTGAGATTTTACTATGGATATCGATCCTTAATCCGGCCTCCCGTGCCCGCAGTAAGGCTCGGGGGCTACTAGGCTTCGGGCTTATTATTCACAAATATTAAAAGGGCACATCGATCCCCTGATCTGGTGTTGCCACCCGACCAGTGTCTCAGGGGCTACTGCATTGACAATCCAATGCTGAAAATTTAAAGCGCAATATAGTTTTTGAGGAGATTATAATCCTCAGGTTGGTCGGCCGCACCCAACCTGAGTCTCGAGGACTTTGCACACCGCGTTTCTATTCCTAAGTATGTTGCCGAGCTGGGAATTGATCCTCGGGCTGATTTTATGAATCGACATGAGTCTCAGGTGCTACTAGGGTCAGCGGTTTGATTATTTCCTTCAGGCGCATCCCGGATATTAGGCCAACACGCACCTTGAGGGCTACTGGCTATACATCTCGGCAGAGATTACATTGCATAATTCAGAATTAAATTCATAAAAATCAGCCCATGACCGAGGTGGTGCACCACCTCGGATACAGTCCGGCATTGGAGCTCGGATACAGTCCGGCGTAGGAGCTCGGATACAGTCCGGTGTTGGAGCTTGGACATAGTCCAGCGTTGGAGCCCGGATACAGTCCGGCATTGGAGCTTGGACATAGTCCGGCGTTGGAGCTTGGACATAGTCCAGTGTTGGAGCTCAGATACATTCTTGCGTTGGAGCCCGGAAGCGGTCTGGCATTGGTGATCGGCTGCTAAAGATACCTCAAATGCAGTCCGGCGTTGGAGCTCGGACGCAAGAGGACGTTGCCGCTCAGGAACAACTTCAAACCCGAGGTATGGCAAAAAAATAACAAGGCATTGATAAAGGCCGAAAACTTAAAGGGGCTCCTCGGATATCCGACGTGTAAACTCTTCGGATTCACTTTGGCGATCATCAAGATCGAAGATGGGAAGATTTGTTGAACCAGTTTTCAAGACCGATGACCGAAGATGAAGAACAGTTCGGAAGAATCGAGGAGCGTCCCCAACTTGAAGACCGGTTCAGGGGGCTATTGACGGTGTCCTAGACTAGGGGTACTCACCACATCGTCTCCCAATTAGTTAGATTGGGCCAAGGACCCCCATGGCCGCATACTCATGGGCCAGTTCGGAGAACCCATGCCGCATACAAGGAAGACTCCACAAGACTTGGCGCCCAAGACAAGGACTCTCCTAAACCCTAGGCCTCCGATGTCTTATATAAACCGAGGCCAGGTTAGTCAATAGACAATCTCATATTCATTACTACAATCTCGTGGTAGATACATGTACTCTGTACTACACCCATATGAAAACAATCAAAAGCAGCATGTAGGGCATTATCTCTTCAAGAGAGCCCGGAGCTGGGTAAAACCCCGTGTTCATGTTACCATCACTCCAAGACGCCTAGCTTAGGACCCCTACTACGAGATACGCCGGATATTGAACCGACACCCACACCATCAGAAGACTACATGGACTACAAGTTCATTGCCTTGTTCAACATGGGATTAGTCTATCTGGAATCTGGTCGCCATACATGGTAATGGCTCATCGTCAATCCTGTTGAGGCAACATTTCTGTCTGATGCTATAGTGCATGATGGCATCGTTTACACGGTCGACGCACAGATTGGCTGCCTATACTGGTGGAATCTATCGCCGTGTAATTGTTCTATCTCATCTCATATTTACCTTATGAATACGACTGCCTGTTCATTGTTACAAATTTAGAATAGATAGTATGTCTATAACCACATCATTGCTATATGTTCCTCTCATTTCCTAGATTTTTATGACCACACATGTTATTGTTAGAGTTGATATGAGAACAATTGCGACATCTAATGATTGCTAGAATAGATATTATGAGCATAACATCAAGATTGCTATATGTTACTCTCATTTCCAAGATTTTTATAACAAAGCATGTTATTGCTTAGAGTTGATATGAGAACAGTAGTAGTAAGTGCTATGGTAGAATATGAGTAGGCTCTGTCATAGATGTTTTCCTCTCATTGTTACATGATGTTTGAACCATGACATATTTCTAGAATATGAAAGCCATTGGCTTATTTTTTTAACTTGGGGTATGATTATGACCACGACATTGCAATTCTCTATCTATGATATGTGTCACTATTATAATAATCTTAATTCCACACATACTCTGAACATGATTGTTTATTTTTGTCCTTATGGTCTCCAATTTAATTTTTGCAGCAGATGCAAATGCGCTGGCCTTCATGATTCCAGGACCTGGAATCATACCAGCCAATGGGTGGTGGTTTATCGCTTGTTCAGCTGACAATGGTCATTTGATGCTCATTCGCACGTACCAAATTAACCAAACCATTACATCAAACCACATGCAGTACAATGCATGGGGCGTTCATGACATTGATGGCTATGGCTGCTTCGTGTTCGAGAAAGATCCCGGCTTCGTTGGGCCAGACGTATTCAACTGGAGGTGGGTTTATAGCCTCGGCAACCACTCCATGTTCCTCGGGCTCAATTATCCAATCATTCAACCAATCATCAATCATATCACCGATGATGATTACCGTGCTATGCAACTTCCATTCGTCAGGGGGGGTTGTGTTTACACATCATACCATGGGTTTCATGAATTGCCATATCTAGAGATTTGTCAACGCAGCTTGCTGCCAGATAATCTTTAGTGTGTGAAAGGCATCAAGCTTCCATGCGATGGATGGTTTTTGCAAACCCAACATGCGGCGATGTGGTTCATGCCAACAATAAATATGCACAACTTGATTCATACTGATATCTAGACTGAGCCATGTATTCTGCTGCTGTAGCACGACCCTCTTTTGTTTGATATTACGTATTGTTGTTAGTTTAAATCACTCCTCTGGTAAAATGTGACACTAAATACGACTAGTAAGTAGTACAGTAGCAGTAATAGTATACGTCAGTCAAATTATTCATCATGTCCACACATTAAATTTACGTGATAACACGCTGCGCGTGAGGTGACACAAGAATCCCAGTAGTGTGTTCGGGTATTCTAGACTTCAGATTTGGGGTACCACTTATCTGTCGAAATCTTTCATCATTCACTTAAAACAGTTGATTGATCATACATTGAGTACCATATAACTGGAATTAACCGATGCAAGTCAAAGAAGGATTGGCCGGTGCTGCCGGCTAGCGTCAAGTTCGATCCCATGGATTAGGAGTTGATCGAGCACCTTAAGGCCAAAGTGAGTGCTGACAGCGCGAGATCTCACCCTCTCATCGATTTGTTCATATCAACCATCGATAGCAAGCACGGCATATGCTACACCCATCCTGAGAAACTTCCAGGTAAGACACTGATCGGCCGTCTACTTGCACAAACATATGCCTTTGTTTATAGCTCTATTTTTCTTTTTAAACACAGACCTGGTGAAGCAATTACAATTTGACAGTTAATAAAAAGTGAAACAAGTAATTGCAACATGCCAAGTATGTTATGAAAATGCCAACTACGTACACTAAAACATGTATTCGACAATACTGCAGGTATCACACTGAGTGGCCTAAGCAAGCATTTCTTCCAACGCAATTCCAGGGCGTTTAAAAGGGACAGGTGGACGCGTCACAAGATACAGTCAGAGTGTAGCATGCACGCGATGTTGCACAAGACCGGCAATACCTTGCCAGTGATGGTCAACAGCCGACAGACGGGCAGCAAAAAGGTTCTGGTGCTGCACACCGACAAGAACTTCGACCAGCAGAGGACCAACTGGGTGATGCACTAGTACCACCTCGGGGACCTGGAGCAAGAGAAGGAGCAGGAGCTGGTCCTCTGCAAGATTTTCTACCAGACGAACACTAGGGCTAGGAGTAAAAAGATTATAAGTTAGTTTGGTATTGATACTTGTACTACCTTGTCGTCCACAAGTTGGTATTGTTGTTAACGATCTTTTGGTATGAACTTGGCATTTGCTTCCAACCATCATGCCGAGGGTCGGCGCGGATATAAAGTTGAATCATTTGTTTCGAAACAAATTTTCAGGCACCTGGTTTTTATTTGATGGGTAGCATAAGCACTTGCCGTTCGAATTTCCAGTTCTCCAAATTTTTTGAAATAAGTGCATGCACTTATTATCACGATGAAAAAACAATCTCCCTGTTGCATCCCAGTTATCAGTCCGTACTTGCAGAGTTCTCTCATTTATTGAGCATGTATATTGTTTTTTCAGGTCGAGCAAGTTTCAACTGGGTTATAGACTGCCCAGGCTTGGTTTTGTTTTTAACAGGCCCAACCCATGATGACAACGGGGCACAAAGATCCAGCAGGTATCTACTGGCCTCTGGCCCACCAGTGTTAGTTATATTTTGTCTTACAACATCCGCAGGCAGTTTTTTTACTCAACCAAACAGACACAGCACAATTCTATTATCCTCTTGAAACGCATGTCCTACATCCATTTTCTAATCTCTACATATAGTTTCACTAGTTCATATACACGTATCATTATACTGAAAATAAATAAAATTCCCTTTTCATATTTACATCCTTATTTTTGTTGTTGTTTTCCCTCCCAGCGCTGATTTTTTTACCACTGGTTTTCCCTTAAACCAACTCAATTGTCCCACGTCTTATTTGCTTACAAAAACAAAATGTTTTTTTGGCAAATCAATAAGTTCTTTAAAAAATGTTTATCATTTCGGCCGACACCATTGTCAACCTATGTAGTCAATAAATGAGAGAATTGCATAAGGAGCGGCCAACAACTCGGACCAAGCAGCTCGGGCAGTATTTGTGTTTTTGAGGTGTGAGCACTGCAGAGTTTTTCTTGAGCGATGTTTAGCCCAGATATTAATTTTTCTCCTCCGAACAACAACGAAAACATTTTTGCAGGTATTAACTGGGCGGGTTGTGCCCCGTCTAGCCCAGGCCAGATATCCAGCCCAGATATTAATCTTTTTCAAGCTGAAAATGGCTAGCCCAGGTATACTTTTTTTAGGAATACCCAGGCAAGGTCAAGTTGTTATTCTCCACCCTCCTCGGCTGCAAATCTTTCCTAGGAGGTATGCATTAGGCTTAACAAGAAAATGGCTTTAAGAAATAATAAATGGGATGTAATTATAAAAACTGGGCAGTAGCTATAAAAATGCACCAAACACGTAATTACTTTATAAAATATTATCTTTGGATATTAAAAATTTTAATTTCATTAATTGTTGCGCACGCAATGTTTCTTTGGATTTTTACGTAATATAAGTTTATATTGAAATTGTATTTAATCTGACTAAAAATTTCTGGATAAAAATATTTCGGATCCCATCAAAATGTGGGAAATTTTATTGAATTCTGTTTTGAATGGTTGGTTGAAATGGGTTGTATTTTTATCAAACAGTAAATGGGTTGTAGTAAATTCCATTAGAATTCAAAAATGGGTTGTGCATTCTTACAAATCTGAAATGGGCTATAAGTCCTCTGCCACACACTTGTGGCCTTACTAAGTTGACGCGTCCCCTAAAAAAAAGTTGACGCGTATGCAAGGCTTTGTCAACTCATAGTCAACACACGGTTCTAGCAACAGTGGCCGTTGGATGTCCAACCAACGGATGTCGTGCTTCTTCTTCAATCTCGGATATTCTAGCTTCACCCGCCTGAAAAATGATTCCTCCCCCTGACATCTGGGCGCACCGTTTCGGAAGCTGACCTATGGGCCAGCTAAGTTGATGTGTACCGAGGGCTTTGTCAACTTAGTCAATATAAACGATTCTAACTGCAGTGACCGTACAATGTCCATCCAACGGCCGTCGTGCTTCTTCAACCTCTGGTCTTCTTGCTCCAGCCACCCAAAGCAGCACCGGTCGTTCCGCCTGCTCCTGCTTCCTGTGGTCGGCTGTGCTGCCGCGGAGGCCTCACCGCCCCCTACTACTCCCACCGCTGGCCAGGCCATCCCTCCACTTATCCACACCCCCTATTATTCTACGGTGACGATAGCCTCACACCGCAGCCGAACTAGTGAACCCTCGTACTCCTCTCCGCGTGGGCATCCACTATCGCGTCTTCCCTGGCTCCGCGTCGTCCCCTTCTTAGGCCTCGCCGTCGTCCACCGCCCTGGTGCTCTCGGCGTGGCGTGGTCAACGTTATTAAGGAATGACTTCCATCAGAAGAGTACTGTACACTGATAGGCTGACAGCTGGGTCCAGGGAAGCCGCAAGGAATTGGCTCCTTATTACACGCAAAATAATTATTCCTCCACCTGACAGCAGGGACCCACCGGACGGGCCACACTATTTCGTGAAAAAAACGTTTCCCCCCTGACTGTTGGGACCCACCAGCTACATCTTAGCATGCACGGAAGTGCGCCTGGGGAAAAAAACGATTCGCCCCCTGACTGCTGGGACCCACCAGCTACATCTTCGCACGTAAGGAAGTGTGTGACAGTCGGGACCCACCTAGTCAAAGCGTATGTAGCGTTGTCATTCTGGTCGCGAGCATGTACGTACATACTGGTCGATATAGAGGCGTGCACGTGTCGTAGTAGAGGCACGCACGTAGCATGTACACGTACGTACAGCGGCCAGTGTGCAAGAAAGAAAATACGGCCACGTACGTACATACGGGCGGGGTCTTGAACGCCTACTCGCGCATACGTACGGCTAGGGCTCGTGTACATGGCTGGGTCGGAACGGAGAAACATCATCGTCGTCATGTTCATGGGGAGCCAACCGGCTGGGTCGGAATGGAATGCAGCGTCATATTCATCGAGAGGGCTTGGACGGAACAGCCGATGGAAACGAGGCCTGGCGTACCGCAGAACGGAGGAAACGGTCTTGTGTTCGACTGGCCATGTTCGAAACAGGATCCTATTCATCGGGAGGGGTCTGGCGTACCGCAAAACGGAGGAAACGGGCTTGGTGTTGGACCTCCTACGGTCGAAACGGGGTCCTGTTGATCGGGAGGGGTGTGGCGTACCGCAAAATGGAGGAAACGGACTTGTGTTGGAGCGCTACGGTCGAAACAGGGGTCATGTTCATCAGGAGGGGTGTGGCGTACTGCAAAACGGGACTCCACGGAATACTGTTCATCTCCACCGTAGACCTCCTCCAACCTCCACGGGCTACTGTACATCCACCGTCGGCCTTCTCCAGCCTCCACATGCGACTGTTCATCCACGGGCTCCTGTTCATCCAGCCTCCACCGCACGCTACTCCACCGGCTACTGTTCAACCACCCCTCTCCACGGGCTCCTTTTCAACCACCCCTCCACGAGCTACTGTTCATCCACCCCTCCATCGTCTACTGTTCATCCAGCCCTCCACGGGGTCGTCCTGTTCATCCAGCCCTCCACGGGGTCCTATTCATCCAGCCCCAACCGACTCGATCGATCGGGGTCCTGTTCGTCCGGAGGCAACACCACGGGGTCCTGTTCATCCACCCCCACCGGGAACTATTCATCCACCCCCCCCCCCAGCAACACTCACTGTCCATCCAGAGGCAGGATCGATCGGCTTCAGTTACCAGCAGTAGCGAAGGAATCGCTCGATCGGGTTTAGTTAACAGCAATTGATCGATCGCTCGGGTTCAGTAACGCGTAGCCTGCAGTGCAATCGCTCGGGTTCAGTTAGGCGATGCCTCGCTCGGGTTCAGTTAGAGCCCAACGCCTCACATCCACGCGTGTACGGTACGAGAGAAACGCGCATCGCTCGGCCCCCGACCACCCACCGTAACCGGGAACTCCATGAAATTTTCCTTGCCCTCGCTTCTACCACGGTTTTTTCCGTCATGGACGGCCCAAAGAATGTCATGCAGCTGCGTCTCCGGCCCGCCCAGGACGAAAAGCACATTTTCTGTCATGATTTTTTGTCATAGAAGTAGAGCCCACCACATCTATGATGATATCGGGTTTTGTCACAATTATCGTCATAGAAGTGTCATAAGTATGACAGAAAAATATTTCGTTCGGCCCAAAATGTCACGGATGTGTCTTTTTTGTAGTGTCGAGGGTCGCCGAGGGGTCGAGGGTCACCGAGGGTTCGAGGGTCAAGGGTCACCGAGGGGTCGAGGGTCACCGAGGGTTCGAGGGTTGAGGGTCGAGGGTCGTCGAGGGGTCGAGGGTCGAGGGTCGTCAGGGTCGAGGGGTCGAGGATCGCCGATGGGTCGAGAGGTGCCCTAGTGTCAAAGTATTGAAGAAATCCATGGCTTCATCATTAGCCAGAAGTAACCGGGGCATGATTGTACGAATTTCTCCAAAGTTGTTTTGGAACGGAGTCCCGGATAGGATAATCCGCCTTTTGGTACGAATTTCAGCAATGGCCTTCCAAATAGCAATATTCAAAAGGCTCTTATTGTACTTTGTACCAAAAAGCGAATTATCCTATCTGGGATTCTGTTCCAAAATAACTTGGAGAGCTTCGTACCATCATGCGCCTGTTACTTTTGCCTAATGATGAAGACATGGTTTTGTTGAATCCTTTGACACTAGACAAACGTGACATGAGGGGGTCGAGGGTCGGGAACTAGGATAGAGGGTTGTGGATCGCTGAGCGGTCGAGGGTCGTGAACTAGCTAGGGTCGAGGGTTGAGGATCGCCGAGGGGTCGAGAGGTTGCCTAGTGTCAAAGTATTGAAGAAATCCATGGCCTCATCATTAGCTGGAAGTAACCGGGGCATGATGGTACGAAGTTCTCCAAAAGTTATTCTGGAACAGAGTCCCGGATAGGATAATCCACCTTTTGGTACGAATTTCAGCAAAGGCCTTCCAAATAGCGATATTCGAAAGGCTCTTGCTGAACTTTGTACCAAAAAGCGAATTATCCTATCTGGGACTCCGTTCCAAAACAACTTTGGAGAGCTTCGTAGCATCATGCGCTTGTTACTTTCGCCTAATGATGAAGACATGGTTTTGTTGAATCCTTTGACACTAGACAAACGTCGGACAATCATGAGAGAGGCGGTCGATATACCCCCTCTCCGATAACTTCGACATGAGGGGGGGTCGATATACCCCCTCCCCGATAACATTTTTTTCTATGTATATGTCATCGTTGTCGATATACCCCCTCTTCGATAACTTTGACATGAGGGGGGTCGATATACCCCCTCCCCGATAACATTTTTTCTATGTATATGTCGTGTTGTCAATATACCCCCTCTCTGATAACTTCGACATGAGGGGGGGTCGATATATATACCCCCTCCCCGATAACATTTTTTTTCTATGTATATGTCATCGTTGTCGATATACCCCCTCCCCGATAACTTCTATATATCCATCTCTCATGTTTGTATATTAATTGCCATGTTCTAATATTTGCAGAAACTAAGGATCATCAAAGAGACTTCGATCAAGAAGAGATATTGGGGGACATAATCCGCGATGGAGGTGATGTAGTCTTGTCGTTTCTTAATGACATCCAAGAAGGTCTGCAAGGAGAGGAAGCAGGCTGCGGTGATCAAACAATGGAGGAGGGTCATGATCGTGATGGTGGCTCCGGCGACAGTGATGACGGCTCCGGTGACCGAACGGAGTCGGGATCAGCTGTTGCAAAGTCCGGACTCTGTTCTCCAAGGTTAGCACGGGCTTAATTAATACCTCACCGGACTTTCTTCTTTTATATAGCCCTTCGGATCAAGCAATACTTCAGTAAAGAAACGAGGCCCGAAGAAAAAGTTGCGCACAGATGAAAGGTTCATGATCACAGAAATCGCGCGTGATGGCCAACCAATTAAACCCCTTTGGACCAAGGAAGCATTTTCTGCTCAGTGCAGGGTTCTTGTTAGGGACATGATCCCGATCAGCATCGAGCTATGGAATGAGCCTAAGAAGGAAGAGCTTCTTCAAGTTTCTTTTGTCAAAGATAGACAGAAAGAAGATCTTTGGAAAGCGCTAAAGGTAAATTTCACCCTACCGGAAGAGGAGGATCCGGAGAATCCAGTTATAGAGCCATTGATCAAGTCCTCTGCTCTCAAGAAGATGGTAGATCTATTCAGGAGGTGGAAGAATGAGTTGAAAACAACGTATGTCGACCAAGACAAGACTCCAGAATTCACCGGTCGATTTGAGAAGATAAGAGATCACTGGCCCGCATTTGTGGCCAACAACACATCAGAGAGGAGTAAGAAGATGTCAGCGACTAACAAGATAAATGCTGCAAAGAAGGAGCATTACCATCGCATGGGGTCAGGTGGCTACCTCAAAGCCCGACCGTTGTGGGACAAGGCTAAGCAGGACCTGATTGCTAAAGGGGTCGAACCAGAGACATGCACTGGCCAGACCGTTGTAGGACTTGGTTCTCCGGGGCTGGTGGAACATTGGACCCTGAAACAGGGAAGTGCTGCTAGACGGACGAGCAACGTGCAACACCCGTCACGAAGCTTCGGAAAGCAATCAACAAAGTGCGGGAAGGGAAGTTGTCGGTGTACAAAAAGAGGGGTACACTTTTTGTACCCCTATAACTATGCACGGGTAGTCTGAGCCACGGACACCACCGCACTGAGCAAGGCAAGGGAGGTGAGCCAAGGTAAGGCCGGGGCTCGAAAGGAGCAGAACGACGCCAAGACCAAGACCACAAAGAGCAAAGGGGACGAAGCGGACTCCTCCGGCAAGATCCTTGCCGGGGGCGGCTTTAGCAAACCCGGCAAGACCCTTGCCATGGCAGCTCGCCCCACACCTACGGAGCGAATCACCCTTGAGTCCACTACCCCCATAGGGGCAAGGATTCGGGAGACATCCCCGTGGTGGCATGCAGATCTTTGTGAAGATATTCAAGATCGGATACACACTATAGAAGATGACGACCCTTGGCACCATCCTAGCCAAGGAGGACCACAAGGCCCCCGGCAAGAGCCTTGCCGGGGATGACAGCAGGCGCCACGGCAAGACCCTTGCCGGGGCTACGGCAAGGCCCTTGCCAAGGACACCCGTAGGGCCACCATCAGGCCCACGCCAATCCAAACCTCCACCACCGTTCACACGCAGCTGCCGACCCAACCAGTTGGGCAGGCACCTGCGTGGCGGCGAGAGGATCTTCTGGAGACCCAGCGCTGCGCCACCTCAGCTGCCTGCCTGCCTACATGGCACCACGGGCACCGCTGGCTAGGGCGCGTGTCGACACGAAAGGGAGCAGCGACGGACGAGATTGGGCTCTCCCCCATCCCCGATAAAGCAAGGACACCTAAGCAAGACGCATTAAATGCGCCTTGTCATGTAATGCGAGGGATAAACTCGCATCACTGTACCCTTTCCACCTCCTGTGTGCCACTGTGGCAACCCCTTTTCTTATAAAAGGAGGCCCGAGGCGACCAGGAGGGGGATTCGACTTTTTGGAACTCCTCACGCCCCATTGCTAGTTCAAGAACACAGATAAACAAACCACCAGAGCAGGAGTAGGGTTTTACGCATCCTCGCGGCCCGAACCTGGATAAAGAACCCGTGTGCTATCTATTTGATCCGCTCTTCTCACGACCCCGCGCCCCGCAACCGTAGTAGGGATTCTTGTGATCCCATAGGTGTCGTCCTCGTACCGATAGAAGTTCGTTCCCGTTAGAGAGAACGATGAGCTCACAAGGGCCCTCGGGAATCCTGAGCACCCTGGACGAACACGAGGCACGCCAGGCTCCGTTGCGTGGAAGGTTAGATTTCCCAGCGCAGGTAGTTACAAAACCCAAGAGAGGAGGAGGAAAGTGGAGCAGAGCGAACTGCAGGAGCTTAAGGCAAGGGTAAGAAAGCTAGAGGAACGAGATATTGAGAACCAGCAGCTGCGAGATCCTGCCCAAGATGCTACCCCAGAAGCTATCCCACCATCTCAGCAGAGAAGCAGTGTGGCTTCCACCGAGCTCGTTCATCAGCCTGACTTGACGGGTCCTAGCTACCATGTGGATTCTATCACGGATTCACACCAGTGCCACCTTATGACGCAATGGGATTAGCTCAAAGTTAAGGCGGTTGTCGGCTCTGTGTTCCCTCCTTCACTCGGAGCAACTTTTCACTGTCGTCTGATTCCACAAGGCTATGATGTTGTGATGGTGAACGAAATAACGGAGGGATTTGAGGAGCTCCAGCTTGACCACCCTACAGGTGATGGGGAGACTCAGCTGGGTCTTTCTATGCATACTCCGTGTCTATGGCGGAAGGAGCACATCAAGCTTCTGAACTTCATGGCTCCTGCTAGTCAGTTGGGCACTCCGCCTCCTCCTCCTCCTTCGGCGAGTGATCAGGGCACTCCACCTCCTGCTCCGGCGCGTGAGGGCGGCAGTACTCCGCCTCCTTCTCCGCCTGCTCCAGCGCATCCGAGCAGCCCGCCTCCTCCTTCGCCGCCTCGTAAGCGACGGCAGAACAAAGACGCCACCGCTCCGGATGCTCAGGCGCGTCATAGCAGTCCACCTCCGGCTGCTCCGCCTCTTCAGCTACAAAAGAAGACAGCCTCAGCCGCTCCGGCTGCTCCTGCGTCTAGGAGTACAGCCAGAGGTGGGAGGCTAGAAGAACAAAGAAAAGGGAAACAAATTCCCCAGCTCGGCAAACAAGCGAAGCAATCGTACCCCGCGCTTAATATGTCTAGCGATATCGTCGCTAATCTTCCGGGGGTGCTGCCCGGTACCAATCCTGGAGATTACATGACCGATGAGGAAGCAATAATTTTTGGAACAATGGAGGTGGACACATTAAGATTCGAGCACGGGAAGCCTCTCATCGACCTGGTACTTCCCTAACAACGATGATGCGAAGATTCCATGATTGGTACATGGACATCTGCAGGAAGTCTGGGAAAAATACTTTGTCGCTATCAGTTAAAGAGGAGCACGACCTCGTTGGAATTGATGTGTTGTTAGTTCCATATGAGGAGTTCTTCCAGTTTTTCAATCAAAAGGCCCTCGATAAAACAATCATCACTTCCTACTGTCTGTAAGTACTACTTCTCTGTAATTAGTTAAGTGTCTATATATAGCTCAGCTCTTTCATTGCATGTATATATAATTATCCTCACTATATTATGCAGATTGAAGATCGCCGAATTTAAGAAAAGACAAGTAGGTGATATTGGGTTCATTAACACAAATCTCATGGATGAATGGAGTGTTAAACATTATGCTAGAGAAACCGAGGCCAAGTTGCTCGCATCGTTACTTCGAAATCAAAACAAAGCTACAATACTCTTTCCTTATGAATACAAGTGAGTGTTACTGTCTTGTGCATATTCGGTTTCCCTTATTACTCGTGTAGTTGATGAGTTATGCATGCATGCGCAGATTCCACTTTAATCTGCTAGAGATTAAGCTTGAGCAGGGACTAGTAACCGTCATAGACTCCAAACAAAAAAATCCGGAGGAGTATGCGACCATGACTAAAATGCTCGAGAAGTAAGTTCAATCAATCATTATCGCATCATATCGGCAACTTTGTTCATTTCCTCATATCAAGTAATTCTTTTCTTTGTCTGGCAGGGTTTGGAAAAAGTTCACCGCACAAGCTCCGGGACTGCCGGCGCAACTGGGATTTGACCACCCGAAAGTAAGTACTAGCTACTAGCTAGTTTTGCGCATCTCCCATTGATTCTAGCTAGTTTCATCAATACCATTTAGCATGCTTGCTTATCAGTTTGATTGACCTCTATTTCTTGTAAAGTGGTTGTGGCAGGAACGCGGGAATGATTTGTGTGGATACTACATTTGCGAGTTCATCCACCACACCACCTGTGAGCGGGGCTACTCTAAACAACAATATGAAATGCGTAAGCAATAATATTCACAATTTTATTTTGTTACCATCATTTGTGTTCAGTTTCATTCATATATATGTATTGACCCCCTTCTTGAAATTAGATGTGGCAGATGCGGGATGAACTCCTACCACAAGATCGCATACGAGCAATTCAAGAGGAATTGGCGGGATTCTTTCTTGACCACATCATCGACAAACATGGAGAATACCATGTGGAAGTTGAGTTCAGATGTTAGGGGACGTAAGAGATCTATATATACATACATACATATATATTTATATGTAGCCAGTAGCGTCGGATAGATATACGAAAACTTGTTGTTCGACCAATCTATCAGAGAAGGAGAGGTCGATCACTTCTCTATGTGTATATGTTCATGACGATCTTCTTTACTTAATGGTTTCCTTCATTTGCTTACTAGCTAGCTAGCGTCTCGAGTCTATACGTACCGTCGACCAAGCACAGAGATAAGAGAGGACACTCGTCTCTATTAGCGAGCTAACACAATATATGAAACCCCTAAATTAACCCTACAAAACCCCCCAACCCTCCCCCCTTTCAGAAAAAAAACCCAGCCCCTGAACTGCTGACGCGTGGAAGCCTTTTGGTCCCGGTTGGTGGCACCAATCGGGACAAAAGGCCCCCCTGCCTGGGCAAGCCGCTCCGGGCACGTGGAGCCCCATCTGTCCCGGTTCTCGATCGAACTGGGACTAAAGGTATAGGGCTTTAGTTACGACCCTTTAGTCCCTGTTCGGGACCCGGGACAAATGGCCCTTTTTCTACTAGTGGGTGACCATCAACAAATTTTCTGATTGTAGTTTTAGCTTATTTTGTTTTGTGTATCTTATATTCTGCTAATAAGTTGTTTCTTAATATTTAAGCCTGGTCGAAATGTTGTCTTAAACCATGATAATTCCAGCATTCCATTATGATACACATCCTAGCTTTTTTCTTTTGTTTTGAGAATCCCATATGTCCCTATCTTTTTTTAGGAACACATATGTCCCTATCTTCTTTTAGGAATGCATATGCCCCTATCATTTTTAAGGGATTGCTAAGTTTTATGTCATGAGGTTTCCAAACCACACGTGGTGACCCTGATCAAGCGAATGAGCAAAGCTAGCAAGACTACGAGCCTCATAATTTGACTCTCTACCTTGAAAGATAAACAAGCGGCTAGTAGACCATGGGTACTATCCTTGATGTTAATTATTGTTTCAATCAACTATCTGCATGACAATCAGGCTATGAAGACCATGGGTGCCATCCTTTCGTGTCACCCACTGATGTCTGCTAAAACTACGTCGGTATTTCCTTAAAGAGGAAGGGATGATGCAGTATAGCGACGGTAGGTATTTCCCTCAATGATGAGACCAAGGTTATTGAACCAGTAGGAGAACCTCCTCACACCACGTAAACAACACCTGCACATAAATAACAAATACTCGCAACCCGACGTGTTAAAGGGGTTGTCTATCCCTTTCAGCTATGGTGCCTTAAGATAGGCAAATAATGTGAGGTAAAAGTGGTAGATATGATAAATAGATCGCAGAACAAATAAATTGCAGCAAGGTATTTTGTATTTTTGGTTTAATAGATCTAAAAATAAATGCAAAGGAAAATAGATCGCACGGGCAAATATGATGAAAAGAGACCCGGGGGTCGTAGGTTTCACTAGTGGCTTCTCTCGAGAAAAATAGCAAATCGTGGGAAAACAATTACTGTTGGGCAATTGATAGAACTTCAAATAATCATGACGATATCTAGGCAATGATCATTACATAGGCATCACGTCCAAGATTAGTAGACCGACTTCTGCCTGCATCTACTAGTATTACTCCATACATCAACCGCTATCCAGCATGCATCTAGTGTATTAAGTTCATGGAGAAATGGAGTAATGCAATAAGAATGATGACATGATGTAGACAAGATCTATTTATGTAGAAATAGACCCCATCTTGTTATCCTTAATAGCAACAATACATACGTGTCAATTCCCTTTCTGTCACGGGGATCAAGCACCGTAAGATCGAACCCATCACAAAGCACCTCTTCCCATTGCAAGATAAATAGATCAAGTTGGCCAAACAAAACCCAAATATCGGAGAAGAAATACGAGGCTATAATCAATCATGCATATAAGAGATCAAAGAAGACTCAAATAACTTTCACGGATAAAAACATAGATCTAATCATAAACTCAAAGTTCATCGGATCCCAACAACCACACCGCAAAAAAAGTTACATCATATGGATCTCCAAGAGACTACTGTATTGATAATCAAGAGAGAGAGAGAGAGACATCTAGCTACTAACTATAGACCCATAGGTCTACAAAGAACTACTCACGCATCATTGGAGAGGCACCAATGGACATGATGCACCCCTCCGTGATGGTGTCTAAGAGTGGATCTCGTGTTTCTGGACTCTGCGGCGGCCGGAATTGATTTTCGTTGACTCCCCTAGGGTTTCTGGAGTATTGGGGTATTTATAGAGCAAAGAGGTGGCTCAGGGGGCACCCGAGGTGGGCACAACCCACCGGGGCGCGCCTGGCCCCCAGGAGCACCCTGGTGGGTTGTGCTCCCCTCAGAGCACCCCCCCCCAAGGTGCTTTCCTGGGCCACAGGATGTCTTCTGGCCCAAAAATATTCACAAAAAGTTTCGTTGTGTTTGGACTCGTTTGGTATTGATTTCCTGCGATGTAAAAAATATGCAGAAAACAGCAACTGGCACTGGGCACTATGTCAATAGGTTAGTACCAAAAAATGATATAAAATGACTATAAAATGATTGTAAAACATCCAAGAATGATAATATAACAGCATGGAACAATCAAAAATTATAGATACGTTGGAGGCGTATCAGCATCCCCAAGCTTAATTCCTGCTCGTCCTCGAGTAGGCAAATGATAAAAACAGAATTTTTAATGTGGAATGCTGCCTAACATGTTCATCACATTTCTTTTCTTTGTAGCATGGACATTTAGACTTTTATATGATTCAAAGCAATAGTCTAGTTTTGACATGAAGACTTTAATACTCAAGCATACCAACAAGCAACCATGTCTTTTAAAATATCAACACTAAAGCAAGTTATCCCTACCTCATTATGCTCAATCATTGATCCATTCATGAAACACACTCAAATATTAGCTACACCCAATGCTCAAATACGATCATAGTGCCTCTTAGTTGGTGCTTTATAAGAAAAGATGGAGACTCAAAATCAAAAATAAAAATTAAATAAGTAAAAGAAAGGCCTTTCGCGGAGGGAAGTAGGGATTTATAAAGGTGCCACAACTTAAAGCTTAAATTGAGAGATAAAAACATTTTTGAGAGGCATACTTTTCCCACCAACAAAGCGACTTAGATCTCCCAACACTTTTCATGTTAGATACATCATAGGCGGTTCACAAACAGAAAATTAAGTTTATTCCTTTTTCCACCTTTACTTTCACTTTACATGGCTTGTCTGTATCAACGGGTGCCCTCCATAACAACACTTTCCAAGGAATTTATTATTTGACAACATAAAGTAAATTCATTTTTCATTTCGGGACTGGGCATCCCTAATGCTCTCTTTTTTCATTCATTTGTTTTTTTGTTTGTCTTTTTCCTGTCATTTTTTTGAAAATATACATATATTCCAGAACTTAAATATAATTAAACATTACATATTTGAAAAAGTTTAACACCATATGAAAATGTTAACGAAATATCTAAAAATGTTGATAACATTCCAAATATAGTTTTTGGTATCTTTAAAACTGCTCACGCATTTCAATAAATGTACGTGACATTTAAAAAAATTACATAACAAAAAAAGGTCATGTAAGTCAAAAACTATGTTACATACCATTCATAAAATGAAATTACACTTTAAAAAATGTTCATGCATTTCAAATATATATTTGTGACATTTTTTAAAAAATGTGTATACATTGTAAAATAATGTTTGCATAGTTAAAAAAATGTTTGATATCAATTCAAAAATTATCCCTGCCTAAATGATGCCTTTTTTTAGGGAAACATCATGACTCTGCTGCGTATTTTTATTGATTTTTAGAAAATAATACAAAGTATATTTCGAAAAAAAAGAGCTATATATGCAAGCAAAAAATTACAAAGCCAACAAAAACTACAAAATCTAAAAAAAATAGAACAACATACATATAGGAACAGTACAACAAAATTACAAGATGATCATCTGAAGGATTCAACCCAATATGCAAAGCCTCCACAGTTTTCCCTCTGTGCTATGTAGAGGATCCATTTGAGCTCCTCTTTGAATTCTTTCCGTGCAAACATATAGGCTTGGGGGGGAGGGGGGCTTGAAGATAAAATCGTTCCTCGTGGTCCAGATTGGCCAAGAAGCCAAAATGGCTATTCGCGGGGGGGGGGGGGGGGGGGGGGGTGCTTGAAGATAAAATCGTTCCTCGTGGTATTGCCCAAGAAGCCAGAATGGTTATTTCTAGTGCAAAAGGCACATTCATCAGCTGCTTTAATTGATCAACTTCATTGGAGATCCATGAAAGTAGGCCAAGAGGGCATAGAGAAGACCAGCAAAGTTGTGCAATGCATAGTGTATAAGTATAATCTTACAGAAATAAATTCTTCCTTTGTAAGAGCGCTCTTGTATTGACTATCATTACTCGTCAAAGATTTCTTGTAGAAAGAAATGATGCCTGTAAGGCTATGACAAGCTTTATATTTTGTTTTTTTAACATAGTACAGACGCAAGCGCTCATACATATGTGCATACACTCACCCCTATGAACGCACACACGCAAACCCTGCCCCTATGAGCGCCTTTGAGAGACTGAGTCATCATACCATCTTGAGATTTACGAAGTTGCCGTAGGCGCCTCGTCATCGACGGGAACGTCTCCTCCCACTGAAAGCGCATCGCCGGAAATCCTAAAATAAATCCAAAAATAATGCAAGCACCAAAAATTGAACCCTGGTGAGCTGGTAATACCAGTCCCTCTAACCATCCAATCACGGGTTGATTCGCAGCTTTATATTTAGTGTGACCCAAGTTTTACAAGTTATCCTACAACGAGAGAACAGGTTGCTGATCTCCTAGCAAAGCATTCTTCCCTTAGTAGATCGTCTCATCTTTGGGAAGATTTTACCCCTGACTTTATTTCTCATGCTATTGTAAACGACTTGTCTATTATTTGAAAAATAAAGTTTATTTGCTGTCAAAAAAAAATGAGAGAACCTGGTCCCTCGCTAAAAAGTCTTGGGTTGGGTTCCATTAGGGCCCTTCTCGGTATATGAAGAGACGGGCCCTGATGAACAATTATTAGCTCATAGGAATAACCTGATATGTGTCGCTCATAGCTTCTCTTTTTTTTTTGAGAAATGTCGGTCATAGCACTACGTATCACTCGCATCGCCCACTAGCGTACAAACATAGGCCGGCCCACAAGGAAACCAGAGCTTGGGCCCTTTAGGTATCGAACATTTTTTTATGAACGTTTTCCAGCGGGTTTCTGGAACCGAATAATTGGGTATTTCGGCGTTTTCCTGATTCCTTCTTCTTTTTTTTGTAATTTCCATCAGTTATTTTGCTTGGTTTTCTGGGTTCTACCCACTGAAAAAAATAGCACGCCATAACCTCGCTAATAGCATGCTATAGTATATTAAAAATTGTATCGCTAAATATATCAGTGTACAACGTCTCGCTAATAGCATATTTTGAGGTCGGCGCTATTTTGCTGTAGCATGCTAATTTTTTCATTGCTCTACCCAATTTTTTTTTTGCGAATAGTTTGAGCTAGTTTTCTGATCACCTTCCACTTAGTTTTTTTCATCAGATTTTGGTTTTCTTTTTTTTTCACCGGTTTTATTTGCCTGTTTCTGTTTATTGACTAGGTTTCACCATTTATTTATTTTAAAAGGTCAAAAGTTGAAAAATCTTTTCACATTTTAGAAAAAATCTCGTGTTTTCGTACAACACTTATAGTTATTTTAAAATATTCACAATTTCGTAAAATGCTTGGAATTGCAAGAAAAATTACAATTTCAACAAATCTTTATAAATTTCAAAACATTTTCACGTTTTGCAAAAATTGATTGGGATTTCAAAAGTTGTTCATGATTTTAGAAATTGTCCAAGAACATTTTTTAAATTTACAAAGTTTTTTTACTTCATGATTTTTTTCAATATGTGAACATTTTTTAATTATATGAACTATTCTGAATTTGCAAGCATTTTTTCAATTCATGATTTTTAAGGTAATTTCAAAAAAATAGCTTATTAACATTGTTTGAATTCACAACTTTTTTTGTTTTCTATTTTTTTCAAATTAAAATTGAACTGGCTAAATACCAAAACGAGAAATAGCATTAAAAACAGACAACTTGTCTGACGGGCACAAAAAATGCTAAGCGAGCAAGTGAACTTTTTGGAAAGTTTCATATGTGCACAAAAAATCTATCATGTTTATGAAAAAAAAAGATATCAAAAAATACATTTAAAAAATATTAATGAAGTGTTTGAAAATGTTAAACATTTATAAAAAGAAATGTTCCTGATGTGTACGGAAAAAGTGGACATGTGATGAAAAAATGAAGAAAAAGAAAACAAAGAAAACTGATAAAGAGAAACAGAAAAAACAAAAAAACAAAAAAATATTCAAAACCAACACAGAAAATCAAAGGGAAAAAACGGAGAAAATCGGATAAAACAGTTAAAAGAAACACAGAAAGAAAAAACTACTCTTCCCAAAACAGGTCTGGCAGCTCCCAAGAACCTTGTGTAAACCGCCCGCTCAGATAACAATGGATGCTTTCCGTCTTCATTAATGGCCAGCCTCAGTGGCGGAGCCAGCTCGGCCGGCGAGACGGGGCAAAGTACACGGAGCTGATGTCTATCAGTTGTTTGCCCTTAAAAAATGGTGATTAACCTCCATTTACTGCTATTATTCAAACTACAATGCATGGCTGAGCCCGGGCAGCTGCCCCTACAGTAGGATACTACTGTATTTATTCACAGTAGGATAACTAGGGGCAAGGTAGCGAGGGAGGGTGTCGGGGGTAGGGGAGTAGCATCACAAATACAAGTACAATAAAGGACTACATCAAAAGAGAATAAAAAAGTAAGTTAAAATTACACCCATATGTGTGACACCGCTTCTTTTAACGTTTACTGCATGTGTATAAAACTATTTTTCTTAAAAAAAATTGAACATCAGTATAGACACAAGCACTCTTATACACGCGCATACACTCACCCCTATGAACGCACACCCGCACATCCTATCCCTATGAGCATCTCTTTCAAAAGTCATTGAAGGCACCTCGTCGTCGACGGGAACGTCTCCTCCCACTAAATGCGCCTCGCCGGAAATCCTGAAACAAATCCAGAAAAAAATGCGAGCACCAGAATTTGAACCCTGGTGGACTGGGATACCACAGTCCCTCTAACCATCCAACCACAGGTTGGTTAGCCTTAAAGTTCTTATTTGAAAAAGAAACTTCTATACCCAAATTAAGTTTTAAGTGGATAAAATATGTATTTATTTATTTATTTATTTAGATTCAATGAGCATTTCTTTTCGAATGCCCTTTTGCTGCTGCCTGTTGGCAATATCTCTGGCCCAGATCAGACACTTATACTCAAGGACCGATTCAGGACCAAATCCTTACCTTGAGAGCCACACTGCAAATTCCCTTTGCTATGGAGAACTTGCTACATGGGCTATCTCCTATCTACCTGACAAGGAATGACTTCCATCTTCAAAAGTCTTTAACCAAATATTTACTCTTGCGAAGCCAAGTTCAAGCAAGAAATCTTCCTTTTGGTTTGCGCAGAGCTACTCGTAAAAAGCATGGAGACTTCCACAGTTGGGCTCTTGCCTTCCAATGATTGTACATAGCTTGTTAGTTATTCTGTAGACAGCTAGCTCAGCTGCTCATAGATTTCTCTTCTTTTTTTGTGAGACATAGATTTCGCTTTTTATTATAATACTGTTGTAATTTATATATTTTTTAAAATAAAATTCCTTCTTGTTCAAAAAAAAAAATAAACAGTGAGCACAAACACGGAGAGAGGCTTCGTGGGCTCACAAGTGACAGCCCATGATTGGTATGTCCGAATACAAACATATATAGTTTATTTTATATGAGATCGACAAGGGAGTAGCATGGAACATGCTCATATGTAAGCAAAAAAAAATTGATTTAGCTCTCTTTCAAACTAATTAAGCGTTTGCTCAAACCGAGTAAGAGTAAGCGCCTTGCTCCCACCTAAACAGAAGTCAAAGCTTCAGCCCCATGTTACCCATCTTACCATGTGAGGATCATAGTGCACGCACTAAACCTCCGTTGACTCAGCCCGCAGCACCACGCCAGCCGAAAAACAGAAGCACTCTATTTCTTTTACTTGACATTTGGAAGCAGTTTTACAGCGACGAGCATGAAAGCAAAAAAAAAAAAAAAAAAAAAAAAAACTGTAGTAAAAACCCAAGGTTGCTGTTGAGGCTAAATTTTGTGTTTTGACCCTTTTGGGTAACTTCAGCAGGATCTGACCCCAGTTGCAAAAGTTTTCGTGATCTGACCATTTTTCTACCGCGAGGGTCCATGACGGTAGGATTAAACAGGCTACCGCCGTGGCTCCCGGCGGTAGGTTGACGGCAGCCCCCGCCAAGCAGCCGTTACTGGGTTGACATGTCCTAACTGCCCTACCGCCGCAACAGACAGCGGTAGGGTGTGGGGCGCCTGCGTGCCTGACAGCGTTCTGTGACATAAAGTGGGGTTGTTTCTGCGGTAGGGTTTCACACCCTACCTCCACGCCCGACGACGGTAGGGTGCGGCAAGCGCGGTAGAGTTCTGTGACTGAAAATAAGGGGTTTCGTGCGGTAGGTTTACACAGGCTACCGCCAGGGTACCTGGTGGTAAACTGTGTATACCTACCACAGTGATTCCTGGCGGTGGGCTCCTCTCTGGCTTTCTTTTACAATAACATGACCATTTGAATTAAACATTGTTAGATAAACAAAGCAGCAAAAAGTGTTTCACACTTATAGATAGTAAAATCGATGTATCCATTAAGTTCAACATATCAAATAGGTTCAACTAGTAACATAGCAATAACACGACGCCGAGTAGTTCAACATAACACAACTACTTTAACTTAGATAGTTCAACATCACTAGTTCCTCCCCCTTCCCCTCTTGGCGGCACGCTCCTCGTTTCTCTTCGAGCAACCCTCGTCCGGCTTCTTCGGGCGACGACGAGGAACCGGTTTCTGAAACGGTGATGGGCTCAGAACATCCTGGTGCGGATGAGATACCCTCTTCGCCTGGGTTGGCTGAGTCAGTGGAGGTCCGTCATCGTCGTCGTACTCCTCCTCATCACCTTCTTTGTGACGCTCCTGATTCAATCGTACACTAATCATACACACAAATATGTACGATCAAGATCAGGGACTCACAGGAAGATAGCACAACACAACTCTAAACACAAAATAAAAGAATACAACCTTTATATTACAAGCCAGGGGCCTCGAGGGCTCAAATACATAGCTTGATTCACAAGAGTCAACGGAAGCAATAATATCCGAGTACAGACATAAGTTAAACAAGGATGCCTTAAGAAGGCTAGCACAAAAGCAACACGATCGAAGAGGCAATGCCTCCAGCCTGGGAGCTCCTAACTACTCATGATAGTCGGCGGTCTCCACGTAATAGCATCCATCAGTAGTGGCATCTGGCTCCAGGGACCCACCATCTGGTTGCAACAACCGGAAAGAAGGAAGAAGGGGGGAAAGGGGTAGCAAAGCAACCGTGAGTACTCATCCAAAGTACTCGCAAGCATCAGATCTATACTAAGTATGCATTGGTATCAGAAGGAAGGGTTGTATTTGTGGACTGAACTGCAGAATGCCAGAATAGAAGGGAAGGCCTAGCCTATCGAAGACTAGCATCTTCAAGCAGCTTCGAGCATCTTGCAACATGTAGAAGAGTAAAGAATAGCAGTTTATATTTAACAAACATGTTGTAACAACAACGCCCAGAGATCCTTCCCCGACTCCCTGCGAAAAAGCAATCTCGGAGCCACATATCCATCACATATCTCAAATATCCATTTCTAGTTATATAAGATTAGGATACAAGTCTCAATGTCCATTACCGTGGACACGGCTATTAATAGATAATCTTCCCTGCAGGGGTGCATCACGTTTTCCAACATGCTTGATAACTCTCGTCAGGTACACTTTTCTAGGTCAATGCCCGGCCTCGGAAGATCAACACGTCGCAACCCTACCTAGGCTCAGCAAAGAGGTGTCCGCCAGTCTACATCCTAAGCCCTCCGGGGTCTGGGCCCATCGCCCGTTGCACTCCGGGTCGTTGTGCGACGAGCCGGGACGAGCACCACCTCATCATGGATAGCACTGGCCCAACAGGCCCACGATGCTGAACTGGATGTCTGACAAAGCTTCGGCTGATACTACAACGCCGAGGCCCATAACTATTCTTGCATGGTGGTTAGTGCGTAAAGGCCAGAGGCCAACTCAGAACAAATACCCAAACCTGTTAGTGCATTGGGGGCTCGCGGAGACGAGCAGAGACTCATGATGACCCACAAGTGTAGGGGATCTATCATAGTCCTTTCGATAAGTAAGAGTGTCGAACCCAACGAGGAGCAGAAGGAAATGATAAGCAGTTTTCAGTAAGGTTTTCTCTACAAGCACTAAAATAATAGGTGATAGATAGTTTTGTGATAAGATGAATAGTAACGAGCAAAAAGTAAATAAAGTAAATAAAGTGCAGCAAGGTGGCCCAATCCTTTATGTAGCAAAGGATAAGCCTGGAAAAATTCTAATAATGAGGAAGGAGCTCCCGAGGACACATTGGGAATTATCGTCAAGCTAGTTTTTATCATGTTCGTAAGATTCGCGTTCGGTACTTTGATAATTTGATATGTGGGTGGACCGGCACTTGGGTACTGCCCTAACTTGGACAAGCATCCCACTTATGATTAACCCCTATTGCAAGCGTCCGCAACTACAAAAAGGAGTATTAAGGTAAACCTAACCACATCATTAAACATATGGGTCCATATCAACCCCTAACGAAGCAACGCATAAACTAGGGTTTAAGCTTCTGTCACTCTAGCAACCCATCATCTACTTATTACTTCCCTATGCCTTCCTCTAGGCCCAAATAATGGTGAAGTGTCATGTAGTCGACGTTCACATAACACCACTAGAGGAAAGACAACATACATCTCATCAAAATATCGAACGAATACCAAATTCACATGACTACTAATAGCAAGACTTCACCCATGTCCTCAGGAACAAACATAACTAATCACAAAGCATATTCATGTTCATAATCAGAGGAGTAATAATATGCATAAAGGATCTGAACATATGATCTTCCACCAAGTAAACCAATTAGTATCAACTACAAGGAGTAATCAACACTACTAGCAACCCACAGGTACCAATTTGTGGTTTTGATACAAGATTGGATACAAGAGATGAACTCGGGTTTTGAGAGGAGATGGTGCTGGTGAAGATGTTGATGGAGATTGACCCCCTCCCGATGAGAGGATCGTTGGTGATGATGTTGGTGATGATTTCCCCCTCCCGAAGGGAAGTGTCCCCGGCAGAACAGCTCCGCCAGAGCCCTAGATTGATTCCGCCAAGGTTCCGCCTCGTGGGGGCGGAGTTTTGTCCCGTAAGCTTGCCCACGATTTTTTCCAGGGTAAAAGTGATGATATAGCAGAAGATGGACGCCCGAGGCCCACTAGGGGGCCCAAGAGATAGGGGGCCGCGCCCTATAGGGGGGGCGCGCCCCCCTGTCTCCTGGACAGGGTGTGGGCCCACTGGCCTATTTCTTTTGCTCATAAATTCTTAATAAATCCAAAAGGTTGTTTCATGGAGTTTCAGGACTTTTGGAGTTGTGCAGAATAGGTTTCCAACATTTGCTCCTTTTCCAGCCAGAATTCCAGCTGCCGGCATTCCCCCTCTTCATGGTAAACCTTGTAAAATAAGAGAGAATAGCCATAAGTATTGATATATAATGTGTAATGACAGCCCATAATGCAATAAATATTGATATAAAAGCATGATGCAAAATGGACGTATCAACTCCCCCAAGCTTAGACCTCGCTTGTCCTCAAGCGGAAGCCGAAATCGAAAATATGACCACATGTTTAGAGATAGAGGTGTCGATAAAAATAAAATATGGACATGAGGGCATCATGATCATTCTAATAACAGCAACATATATAGATTTTGTCATATGGTTTCCTAAGCTCAAGTAATAAACAATTCACAATGTCAAGTATGGTTCATAAACTTCATTGGGAACTAACAAACTATAATATCAGTCATTGAAGCAATTGCAATTTATCGTAACATCAGAAAGAGTCAATAATAGAGCTTTTCAACAAGCTCACATACTCAACTATCTCGTAGTCTCCCATAATTGCTAACACTCACGCAATACTTTTGGTTATAGAGTTTCAGCCAGACACTGAGAAGGATAGGGGCTTATTGTGTTGCCTCCCAATGTATTCACCTTTAGGTGATGTCAACAATAATAGCTTATGCCAACTTACATCCAATTGGATATATGTATCATGATCTCTCAAACACGAGGAGCTTGCCAAAGGATAAAATGAAAAAGGGAAAAGGTGAGGATCACCTTGACTCAAGCATAAAGTAAAAACATAAAGTAAAAGATAGGCCCTTCGCAGAGGGAAGCAGAGGTTGTCATGCGCGTTTAGGGTTGATGCACGAAATCTTAATGCAAAAGAACGTCACTTTATATTGCCCCTTGTATGTGGACCTTTATTATGCAATCCGTCGCTTTTATTACTTCCACAACAAGTTCGTACAAAGCTTATTTTCTCTGCACTAATAAGTCATACATATTTAGACAGCAATTTTTATTGCTTGCACCGATGACAACTTACTTGAAGGATCTTACTCAATCCATAGGTAGGTATGGTGGACTCTCATGGCAAAAACTGGGTTTGAGGATATTTGGAAGCACAAGTAGTATCTCTACTTGGTGCTAGGAATTTTTGGCTAGCATGAGGGGGAAAGGCAAGCTCAACATGTTTGGAAGGTCAATGATAATATACTTTAACTGAGATGTCGGAAAACATAAACCATTATGTTGTCTTCCTTTTCCAACATCAACTCTTTTAGCATGTCATACTTAATGAGTGCTTCACAATCATAAAAGATGTCCAAGATAATATATCTATATGTGAACCCCTCTTTCCTTATCACTTCCTATTAATTGCAACGATGACCAAGGCTACGTTCATCAACTCTCAACAATTTTTATGCCTCGTACTTTTATATGTGAAGTTATCACTATCCATAAGATCAATATGAACTCTTTTGTTCTTTCTACTTTCTCAAGATCATAGCAACATAGCAAAGCCCTTGACTCAACACTAATCTTTATTATAGATAGCACACGGACTTGCTTACAAAAAGAGATCAGAATGCAAAACTCAAAACTACTTGATATCAAAACTTCAATCTACTAGATCAAAATACTACTAAAAGGATCAAACTAAATAAAGCGGTAAAGATAGGAGTGTGATGGTGATACGATACCGGGGCACCTCCCCCAAGCTTGGCAGTTGCCAAGGGGAGTGCCCATACCCAAGTGATTATTTCCTCGGAGGTGATGGAGTGGGGATTGTTGATGATGTAGGCTTGTCGTCCGTCTTCCAAGGCATAGGCTCTCCATCATAAAAGGATGATTGAGTCTCCGGGATCCTTAAATCTGCAGCCAAACTCATTCGCTTGAATCTATATTCATACTCACAGTTCTGGTTTTGCGGGTCATAAATCTGGGCTTGGAGGTGCTCGATTTTCTCTTGAAGCTTGAAGATGGTCTCCCCAATGACTTTGGCATCCATCTGGTGGTTGTTGGTGAACTCCGTGATCATCATCTGGTTAGCGTTGAGTCCACGCTCCACCATCCCTTGACACTTGAAAACTTCTTGCTCCATGGCTTCGAGCGTTCTCTCCATGCTCCCGGTACGCCTTGGTCCCTCCACATCGCGGATGTGGAGCACCCCCTCATGCAACTCAATGGTTTGAGGGTGATGCAGCACCTCCGCGAGATAGGGGTTGATAACCCTCTTGAAAAACTTGTCCTTGGGAGCGCTTGGAGACGACATGATATTCTAGATCTGAAATAGAAACAGCTCGAAACGAAAATAGAGGATATTTGCGCGATACGGTGGTCAAAACCTTCAGGAGTATATATAATGAATTTTTACCGACCAAAATACATAACATACAAGAAAACGGAGTCCGGGAGGCATACGAGGTGCCCACGAGACAGGGGGCGTGGCCTCCTCTCTCGTGGGAGCCTCGTGTCCCTTTCGGACTACTTCTTTCTTCCTAAAATTCTTAAATAATCCAAAACTGATAGAAATTGCCATTAGAGTTGTTTTGGAGTCAGTTTACTTATCGTACCACGTACCTATGCCTTTTCGGGGTCTGGGACGTCCTGGAAGGTGTCTCTTATGTATTCCTCGGGGGTTATGGTTTCAATAATATTAGTTTGAACATTGATAGGATTACCTGAAATATAATGTTTAATTCTTTGACCGTTAACCACCCTCGGATTTGTGCCTTCGAAGTTGTTGATTTTTATAGCACCAGAACGATAGACCTCGATAATGTAGGGACCTTCCCATTTTGACAGAAGTTTTCCTGCAAAAAATCTTAAACGAGAGTTGAATAATAACACATAATCTCCTACGTTAAACTCATGCTTTTGTATCCTCTTATCATGCCAGCGTTTGACTTTTTCTTTGAAAAGCTTGGCATTCTCATATGCTTGGGTTCTCCATTCATCAAGTGAGCTAATATCAAACAACCTCTTCTCACCGGCAAGTTTGAAGTCATAATTGAGCTCTTTAATAGCCCAATATGCTTTGTGTTCAAGTTCAAGAGGTAAATGACATGCTTTTCCATAAACCATCTTATATGGAGACATACCCATAGGATTTTTGTATGCAGTTCTATAGGCCCATAATGCATCATCAAGTTTTTTGGACCAATTCTTTCTAGATCTATTCACAGTCTTTTGCAAAATTAATTTGAGCTCTCTATTGCTCAACTCTACTTGACCACTAGACTGCGGGTGATAAGGAGACACGATTCTATGATTGACATCATACTTAGCAAGCATCTTACGGAAAGCACCATGAATAAAGTGTGAACCACCATCACTCATAAGATATCTAGGGACTCCAAACCTCAGAAAAATAACTTCCTTAAGCATTTTAATAGAAGTGTTATGATCAGCACTACTAGTTGGAATAGCTTCTACCCACCTAGTAACGTAATCAACAACAACTAAAATATGTGTATAACCATTGGAGGTAGGAAAAGGTCCCATATAATCAAAGCCCCAAACATCAAACAGTTCAATAACAAGAGAATAATTCATAGACATTTCTTGACGTCTACTAATGTTACCTATTCTTTGACATTGATCACAAGATAAGACAAACTTACGAGCATCTTTGAAGAGAGTAGGCCAATAAAAACCATATTGCAATACCTTGTGTGCAGTTCTATCTCCAGCGTGATGTCCTCCATAAGATTCAGAGTGACATTTGCGTAGGATTTGTTCCTGTTCATGCTCAGGCACACAACGTCTAATAATACCATCTACTCCGTCTTTATAAAGGTGTGGATCATCCCAAAAGTAATGTCTTAAATCATAAAAGAACTTTTTGTTTTGTTGGTATGTGAAGCTAGGCGGTATATATTTAGCAACAACGTAATTAGCATAATCAGCATACCAAGGAGCAGTGCGAGAAGCATTGACAACCGCTAATTGTTCATCAGGAAAACTATCATTAATAGGCAGTGGGTCATCAAGAACATTCTCTAACCTAGACAAGTTGTCTGCAACGGGGTTCTCATCTCCCTTTCTATCAATAATATGCAAGTCAAATTCTTGGAGAAAGAGAACCCATCTAATGAGTCTAGGCTTAGCATCTTTCTTTTCCATAAGATATTTAATAGCAGCATGATCAGTGTGAATAGTAACTTTGGAATCAACAATATAAGGTCTAAACTTATCACATGCAAACACAACTGCTAAGAACTCTTTTTCAGTAGTAGCATAATTTCTCTGGGCAGTATCAAGAGTCTTACTAGCATACTGGATAACATTCAATTTCTTATCGACTCTTTTCCCTAAAACAACACCTACAACATAATCACTAGCATCACACATAATTTCAAAAGGTAAATTCCAATCAGGTGGCTGAACAATAGGTGCAGTGATCAAAGCTTTCTTAAGTGTTTCAAATGCTTCTACACAATCATCATCAAAGACAAAAGGAATATCTTTTTGCAATAAATTAGTCAGAGTCCTAGAGATTTTAGAAAAGTCCTTAATGAACCTCCTATAAAAGCCGGCATGACCAAGGAAACTTCTTATACCTTTTATGTCCTTGGGACATGGCATCTTTTCAATAGCATCAACTTTGGCTTTATCAACTTCAATACCTCTCTCGGAGATCTTGTGCCCCAAGACAATGCCTTCCTTAACCATAAAGTGACACTTTTCCCAATTCAGGACGAGACTAGTGTCTTCGCATCTCTGCAAAACTCGATCAAGGTTGCTCAAACAATCATCAAAAGAGGATCCATAGACGGAGAAGTCATCCATGAATACCTCACAAATCTTTTCACAAAAATCAGAAAATATAGCCATCATGCATCTTTGAAAGGTAGCAGGTGCATTACATAAACCAAAAGGCATACGTCTATAAGCAAAAGTACCAAAAGGGCAGGTAAAAGTAGTTTTAGATTGATCCTTCGCGGACACAGGTATTTGAGAGAAGCCAGAATAACCATCTAGAAAGCAAAAATGTGTGTGTTTGGATAGCCTTTCTAGCATTTGATCAATAAAAGGTAAAGGGTAATGATCTTTCTTAGTAGCTTTATTTAACTTACGGAAATCAATTACCATCCTATAACCTGTAATAATTCTTTGCGGGATCAATTCATCTTTATCATTAGGAACAACGGTAATACCTCCCTTTTTAGGGACACAATGGACGGGGCTTACCCATTCACTATCAGCAACTGGATAAATAATACCTGCCTCAAGGAGCTTTAGTATCTCCTTTCTTACCACTTCCTTCATCTTGGGATTTAATCGTCTTTGAGGATCTCTAACTGGTTTGGCATTGTCCTCCAATGTAATTTTGTGTTAACATACCGTGGGACTAACGCCCTTAAGATTGTCCAAAGTATATCCAATAGCAGATCGATGCTTCTTCAGAGTTTTCAATAATATTTCTTCTTCTTTCTCTGAAAGGTTAGCACTAATAATAACATGATATATTTCTTTTTCATCAAGATAAGCATACTTGAGATTATCAGGTAATGGTTTGAGTTCGAACACGGGATCACCCTTGGGTGGAGGGGGATCCCCAAGAATTTCAATGGGAAGGTTATGTTTTAGCATAGGTTCTTATTTAAGGAACACTTCATCTATTTCTTCCCTTTCCTTCATAAACATATCGTTTTCATGGTCTAACAAATATTGTTCTAACGGATCAGTGGGAGGAATAGCAATGGAAGCAAGACCAATAATTTCATCCTTACTAGGTGGTTCCCTTTCACGAGGTTGTCTGCTAAACTTAGCAAAATTAAACTCATGAGACATACCATCTATGCCAACAGTGACAATATTCTTTTCACAATTAATCTTAGCACTAGCAGTATTCAAGAAGGGTCTACCAAAAATAATGGGACAGAAATCATCTTGTGGGGAACCAAGAACGAGAAAATTAGCAGGGTATTTAATCTTCCCACACAAGACTTCAACATCTCTAACAATCCCAATAGGTTTAATGGTGTCCCTATTAGCAAGCTTAATAGTAACATCAATGTCTTCTAATTCAATAGGCGCAATATCGTGCATAATTTCTTCATAAAGATCATAAGGTATTGCATTAGCACTAGCACCCATATCACATAAGCCATGATAACAATGATCTCCTATTTTAACAGAAATAACAGGCGTGCCTACAACAGGTCTACGTGTCTTAGTATCTGGTCTAGCAATATTAGCAGTTTCACCCAAGAAAGAGATAACATGCCCACCTAAGTCCTCATCCAAGAGATCTTTAATCATAGCAATACCAGGTTCAACATTAATTTGCTCAGGAGGTGTATATGTCCTAGTATTACTCTTACAAACAACAGTCGAAGCTTTAACATGATCTTTTATCCTAACAGGAAAAGGAGGTTTTTCGACATAAGCAGTAGGAATAATAGGATCACTATATGTAATAGTCTTTTCTTCGAGTGTAATAGGTGCAACTACTTTCACTTCAACAGGAGGATTATATTTAAACCACTTCTCTTTAGGGAGATCAATGTGAGTAGCAAAGGTTTCACAAAAAGTAGCTACTATCTCAGAGTCAAGTCCACATACTTAGAGCTAAATCCACGGAAAGCATCGGTATCCATAAAAGATTTAACACAATCGAACTTAGGTGTCATACCTGACTCCTTACCATAGTCGGAACCCCAATCTTCAGAGTTGCGTTTAATTCTTTCCAATAAGTCCCATTTGAAATCAATAGTCTTCAGCATATAGGAACCAGCACAGGAAGTATCGAGCAGGTTGCGATTATCAAGAGAAAGCCGAGCATAAAAATTCTGAATAATCATCTCCCGAGAGAGCTCGTGATTGGGGCATGAATATAACATTGACTTAAGCCTCCCCCAAGCTTGAGCGATGCTTTCTCCTTCGCGAGGCCAGAAATTATATATGTAATTACGATCACGATGAACAATATGCATAGGATAGAACTTCTGGTGAAATTCCAATTTCAGTCGCTTATAATTCCAAAATCTTGTATCATCACATAGCCTATACCATGTCATTGCATCTCCCTTCAAAGATAAAGGGAAGACCTTCTGTCGGTGTCAAAACCGGCGGATCTCGGGTAGGGGTCCCGAACTGTGCGTCTAGGCAGATGGTAACAGGAGACGAGGGACACGATGTTTTTACCCAGGTTCGGGCCCTCTTGATGGAGGTAAAACCCTACGTCCTGCTTGATTAATATTGATGATGTGGGTTACAAGAGTATATCTACCACGAGATCAAGGAGGCTAAACCCTAGAAGCTAGCCTATGGTATGATTGTTGTTCGTCCTATGGACTAAGGTCATCCGGTTTATATAGACACCGGAGAGGGCTAGGGTTACACAGAGTCGGTTACAATGGTAGGACATCCACATATCTGTATTGCCAAGCTTGCCTTCCACGCCAAGGAAAGTCCCATCCGGACACGGGACGAAGTCTTCAATCTTGTATCTTCATAGTCTTGGAGTCCGGCCGATGATGATAGTTCGGCTATCCGGACACCCCCTAGTCCGGAACTCCCTCAGTAGCCCCTGAACCAGGCTTCAATGACGACGAGTCCGGCGCGCATATTGTCTTCGGCATTGCAAGGCGGGTTCCTCCTCCGAATAATTTATAGAAGATCGTGAACACCAGGATAGTGCCCGGCTCTGCAAAATAAATTCCACATACCACCATAGAGAGAATAATATTCACACAAGTTCAATCTCTTGACGTATTCCACGGCGTGACGTCACACCACAACCAAGCCTTTATTTGAAACGTTTTTATTGTACCACTTCAGCGCGTTTAGCGAAGCGGTTTCCTTGGCACGTCCTGTCGAAGCAGAGATCGTGTTCCCCTTATTCCGGGATTCTCATCAATACGGATGTGGGTAACCCAACCGCGCCCGTTGCCACGCCCCCTCCATTGAAGGCGGGTTCCAAAACGGTCACGGGGACGGCTCTTGGTATTCTTCCTCTTTATAATGAGACCAAGGCCCGTTCTTTATATTCAATCTTCTATCGAATCCGCCCCTCTCCCTGAGTTCCAACACCCAGGGCTCCGAATTCAGGTACCTTCGATCCTCGACAATGTCCGGTCCTGATCTACGAGGCCGGTGGATGCCCTCCTCCGTCACGGAGGAGGACGTGCTAAAGCTGAGAGATGCCAGGTATTTAACCTACGAGATTTCGCATAGGCTGCCTGCCCGAGGGCAAGTTATCCCAACTCCCGAGCCCGGCGAGATCGTCGTGTTCATGTCTCACTTCCGTCGGGGTTTAGGCTTCCCGACGGATCCCTTCATGAGGGGGCTCATGTTTTACTATGGGCTGGAATTCCACGACCTGGCTCCGGAGTCCATCCTCCATATCTCATCATTCATTGTCGTTTGTGAAGCCTTCCTCCGCACTACCCCTCACTTCGGCTTATGGCTCAAAACCTTCAACATGGAGCCGAAGATGATTGAGGGGCGTCAGGCAGAGTGCGGCGGGGCGGTTATAAGCAAGAGGGCCGAAGCTCCATGGCCCAAGGGCTATTTCCAAGAGGAGCTCGGCTTGTGGCAACAGGAGTGGTTTTATATCACCGCTCCCCGGGGCAGCAGGCAGAAGCCGCCGCCCGTCTTTCGCTCGGGCCCTCCACAGCAGCTGACGTCATGGGTCAACAAGGGGCGTGACTGGGGGTCGCCCAAAGACGTCCCCCTGTTGCAGGACCGGATTCGAGTCCTCCAAGAAAGGGAGATCAATCTGATTGCAGTGGTGCAGGTCATGTTGATCCGGCGCCTACTGCCCTGCAAACATTGCCCCCTCCGCCTGTGGGAATTTAATCCGGAGGGGCCGCGAGCTCTTCAACACTTCATGGGTTTGACTCCCATGGAGATGTATAAACTGTTCTTCGGATCGCAAGAGACGCATCCGGAATTGACCGGGGACGCTGGCCTAAGCTGCAATCGCCCGGATACTCAAGTAAGTAGCCCTATGTCTGGACACACCATCCATTTATTTATCGTGAGCTTGCCTTTTAACCAGCTATCCCTAGACAGGAGTGGATAGCGCAAGCAAAACTGATACGGTGTCCGGACCCCTCCCTGAGACCACGCAGGATCTCGTGTTAATTAAAATGTTGGAGGTTGCACCTTCAAATGAGGGCGAAGGGGGGCACGGGGAAACTGTCACCTCTGCCAAGGAGTCGTTTAATAAGGGAGGAATCGAGAGTCCCTCCTTCCAGGGGGAGAAGCGGAACGCTTCCGAAGACCCGGAGGCCAAGGCCTCAAAGCGGGGAAAGAAATCTGTACCGGAAGGTCCTGCGCCAGAAAGCGCCCCGGTCGTACTGTCTCCTCGGAGGAATCAGCCCTTTAACGAGCCGTAAGTAAAAGGGGGGATTTTATAATTATTAGACACCCCTGCTTAATGTCTAAAGGTAACCGAAGTTTTTACCTTGTAGTTCGGATCTCAGCCCATCTCAGCACAGCTCATCTTCGGGAGACCTTCGTCCGGAGATGATGGAGAGCGAAACGCCTCCATCTGCCGCCCCATCGCACGGGGCGGACGACCCTGAGGTGTCGTCGCGGAGGGTCTCCCCGAGTCCGGCGGGGCCGGAGAGTTCGGCACCCATTGGAGTACGGCCGGTGGAGCTGCAGGATTTGCTTAATAGGGCGTCCATCTCAGAAGATCACCGCACATTAATGGGTAATGTGATTGAGAGGATCTCGTCCGCCGAAAGCGGGTTGTATGAGGCCGTCGGAAGTTTACTGACGGGATTTGAGGTACGCAAAAAATGACATACCTGTTGACAGTTTTGCACATGAAGTGCGCCCTGTATAGTAGCCCCTGAGACTTGGTATGCTGTCGAAAACGGCAGCGTGCCTAGGATCATAATCTCAGTTATTAACTGTCGCCTTTCCTATGCAGGTGGCGGAACGTTCGGTGGCCAGCCGGACGGATGGATTCGCCGAGCTGAAGAAGCAACTCGACGCTGCAGATGCGGACATCTCGCTGGTCAATAAACGACTTGATGAGTCACAAGGTATGTGATTGCGCCGCGGTCGCTTAGTAAGGGAGCTGATGCCCATTCCTTACAAGTTGTATGCTTGATGCAGATGGTGCTGCTGCTGTGGAAGACCTTCGAGCAGAACTTGCTCGGGCCAAGGAGCAAGCCAGAAAAAGCGAGGCGGCTGCCTTGAAGGCAGCGGAAGAGCTAGAAGCCGAGAAGGCTGCTCACTGCCGAAGCAGGGAGGAGATGGCCGGAATGGCCATGAAATTAAAAGTTGCTACCGACCGCCTGGAGGTTCTTGAAGGAGAACGCCGAGCGGAGCAAGAGGACCTGAAGAAGGCCGATGCCGAAGCCAAGGATGCCCGTAGTGCGATGCGGGCTATGAAGGAGGAACTGCGTCAGGTCGGAGACATTGTGGCTGGAAAGCCCTTTATGCTGCGTAGGAAGTTCACGGATCCGAAGTATGCTCAGCTGGGCCGATTGTACGGTGCGGAGGATCCTTATCTGGACTTGGCGGCGAGTGCGGCTGACGCAGTCGTGCACTTTCGAAGCCAGGAGGATCATGAAATGGAAGAGCTTTTCTGGTCTCAATTCCATAGTCCGGAGCGTCCACTTCCGTTGAGTGATCGGCTGGTTGAGTGGGCTGAGCTGAATAGATTGTCCGGAACTGGCCATGACGGATGTGGTAACTCATCTGTGGCCGAAAAGCCCCAAGCCGAAGAGTTATTTTGGCTTGTTGCAGCAATTCCTTGGGGCAGTGCCGCATATTAAGGCGATGAAGCGGTCGGCATGCATAGAAGGTGCGCGGATGGCTCTCGCCCGTGGTAAAACATACTGGGCGGAGATGGATGCCACCGCTGTTGCATCCCGGGGTTCGGACAAAAGCCGATTCCCCACCGAGCATTACTTTGAGGAAGTCCTGCAGGGCGCTCGTATAATAGAGTCGCAGTGCTCGAAAGATGTTATGTTTGAATGACATGTATGATTTCTAAGATCATGTTTATAATGCAATGACTTTTTATACTTGTGTGTTCAAGTATTGAACTATCTCCTGTGCGGCCGTATATGTATGTATAATCTGAAAGATGGCAGTCTTTGGCTTCAGCCCCCACGCACATGGTGCGGGGGTGTTTGCAAAAAGAAAAACGCTTTTTCACACTTAATCCAACGTCTTGGTCCTTTTAAGGAGGTGATAGCATAGCAAACTAGGCAACCGGACTATAATGCTTTATCACTTTCACTTAGCCATAGGAGCTCGAATGTGGGGCTACTATATAGCCCCTGATGGCACCGCGCTTCTCCGAACTTGGGGCGCGTATGTGCCTGACCGGGAAGCGGTCCTTCGTCAAAGCGGAGGAATTCTAAACATTCCAATGGTCGATCGAGTGGTTGACCAGTCTCTCGCTATATCATGACAGTCAGTTTTCGGCTTTCTCTACTGAGGTGCTCTCCCGGCCGAACCGGGGCACAATCGCAGTAGTTCTCCTGGTGCCGCGTTAGCCGATGATACGGAACGTAAGGCAGCAAAACACAGGAGCCGGGCAAACCCAACATTTGACCAAAGACATGATTCGGAGCTGATGCATATAAGGCCTAACTCGAGACGCCGAACACTCCCTGAGGTGTTCGGTCTTTATGATATCGGGCAGAATAAAGCCCTAAGCCCCTAGTGTCCAGGTACAGGCGGGAACTTCTGACGCGGCCGATGCCAAAACGCCAGCCTCCTCCTCGGCTCTGGTAGGAAACCGGGGGATGTGTATCAACAAGAGACAGTGAGAAAGGTTTACGCAGGGTCTTAATCTGAAAAGAATCCTTGCAACGGGTCCCTACTGCACGTCTGCGCCTGTGTCTCCGTTGTGCTGTATCCTGGACGGGTGTAGCACGTGCTTCATCTGTAAAAGAGAAGGACTTAGTTTCTAAGAAATATCGTGCAAAAAGTGTATCAAAATAAAGTATAATTTGGAAGATGAAGAAAGTTGAGCTTTATTGGCTTTCATCATTTATGCGCGCGGCCCCCTAAAAAAGGGGTATGCGGCTGGGAAGCCCCTTGCCGGACTCGTCTAACCATGTCCGAGGTCTAAATGACCTGTTTTTAGGGGCTTTGACCTGCAAGGTCGGAATAATGTGTGGCTGTCTAGGCAGCCGCACATTCTCCGTGGTCGAGAGACACCTGGAGTTTTAAGAATATGCCACGTGGACCGGGCATTTTTAAGCGTAAGAGACGCGTAATGCGGTATTGCATGAAAGCGCGCGAAAGCTGCACGCCCCAGTAGTGCTTAAGGGCTACTGCTAAATGGGGCGATGGAGGGTGAGCTTTTCGCGACGGAGGTTGTCGGATGAACCGAACACGACCCCTAGTGGTACAGAGCCTGTAAAATTGGCTAAAAAGGCCTGGCGTCACTCCTTTGAAGGAAGTGCTGCTATAACGAATTTTGGTGGGTTCTATCCCCAGTCTGCGGACGGTGTCCTGGTATAGCAGGGGCCGCGCTGCGTGTTATCACGTGAAGTGAGTTCACTGTTTTGACTTCTAATGGGAAAGTCTTTTGGTTTCCGGAGCGCTGCTTTTGGGTTTCGTCACTGTCACTTGGTGTGTCGAGCCCTTTGTGTTCGGCGTTAAGTCGGCCGGACTGCTTGAAGACCCAACAATCTCTGTGGGTATGGTTTGCAGGCTTCCCGGAGGTACCGTGTATTTGACACAGTCTATCCAGAATCTTGTTGAGGTTGGATAACTCGTCACTGTTATCCTTTAAGGGCAGTGTTTTGTTGTTCGGCCGAGAGCTTTTGAATCCGGCGTTGACCGCCGTACTATTTGGGCCATTCTCCTTGTTCCGGCGCTGATCTTTTTTGCGTCGTGATTTCCCATTTCCATCCCTGATTTCGGATGTACTCGGGTCGCTGGTGCTGCATCTAGCCAACCAGCTGTCTTCCCCCGCGCAAAAGCGGGTCATGAGACTTGTTAGTGCGGCCATTGTTCTTGGTTTTTCCTGGCCGAGGTGTCTGGCGAGCCATTCGTCTCGGACGTTGTGTTTGAAGGCTGCCAAGGCTTCAGCGTCCGGACAGTCGACTATTTGGTTCTTTTTAGTGAGGAACCTGTTCCAGAATTTGCGTGCTGATTCTCCGGGCTGTTGAGTTATGTGACTTAAATCATCTGCATCCGGAGGCCGGACATAAGTCCCCTGAAAATTTGCTCGAAACGCATCCTCAAGCTCTTCCCAACTCCCAATCGTATTTTCTGGGAGGCTTTTAAGCCAATGCCGGGCCGGCCCTTTGAGCTTGAGGGGAAGGTATTTTATGGCATGGAGATCGTCTCCTCTTGCCATGTGTATGTGTAGGATATAATCCTCAATCCAGACTCCGGGGTCTGTTGTTCCGTCGTATGCCTCTATGTTTATGGGTTTAAATCCCGCTGGAAATCCATGATCCAGTACCTCGTCGGTAAAACATAGTGGGTGTGCGGCGCCCCTGTATTTGGGTGTGCCGTTGTCTTCAAATGCTCGGCTGGTTGTGTTACTTCCTCGAGTCTTCTTTTTTGGCCCATAGATAGACCTGGCCGGGTTATCCTTTTTCTGAAGATCTTTATGCTGATCATGTGCCGGCTTGTGTGTGGCGCCCCGTGTTGCTCTTGGCCTGTCATCTGGTCGTCTATCCGGCCAGGCGGCCCCTTTCTTTTTTGACTGCGGGGGCTCGAAGGCCTCCTCGTCAAATTCGGGCAACAACTTGCGCTTCGGGTAGCTCTTTGTCTGGTGACTAGTGCCATATTTATCTGCGGTGTTGAGTACTTTGCTCCATCTTATTCTGAGTGTGTCTTCCGCTGTTTTGAGCTTCCGCTTTTGCTTCTTCAAACTTCTTGCAGTGGCGACGAGCCTGTTATGGAGATTCGTATGCTCTGGTGATGTGAGATCATCTTCGCCGGGGATGGGTTGCTTGTCCGGTTCATGTCCGGCTGGCTGCTTGTTGACGTGTGCGTCGTCCACTGCTTCGCCCTGCTCTAGGGCCGGGTCCATATGGGTACCGTTTTTGTCGATGCCGGTCTTCGGGCGGCGCTTGCGTCGCCGCTTTGTTTGTCTGTTGGGGGAGTTGTCCTTCGCCATGTCCCGTTTTTCCTCATTGTCGCTTCCTTTTGGTGTGTCCACCATGCATACGTTGTGGGATAGGGTGGCTTTCCTGCGCCCGTTAGGCGCTGGTTCTTGGTCGTCTTCGGCATCGTCGTCCATACCGTCGATGTCCTTGGAGTCATAATCTAGCATGTCGGTTAGGTCGTCGACAGTGGCTACCAAGTGGGTGGTGGGTGGGCTCTGAATTTCTTCGTCGTCCGCATCCCAACCGTCCTGGCCGCAGTCCGGCCAGGCCTCTCCTGATAACGAGAGGTACTTTAGCGAACTCAAGATGTCGCCAAAAGGTGAGTGTTGAAAGATGTCCGCCGCGGTGAACTCCATGATCGGCGCCCAATCGGATTTGACTGGAGGGGGCGCGGGAGGTCCGGAGTCTGGCAAGGAGTCCGGCACCTCGGAGTCACGAGCTTCATGGGGGACAAGATCGATGTTCGGCTCTATCGCCGTAGAGGTTGCAGCCCCCGAGGTGGTGTCTAGCCATCCATCCTTGGTCTGTGCAGCCGGCTCCGAGTCGAAGATCGGAGCGGGTTCGAGTGCGGCCTCCAGGGTACTGTCCGGCTGCAGAGCTAAATCATGCCCATCGTGACAGTATGGCACGCTCGGCTGTGGCTCGAATCCGTCGAGGATCAAGTCCCCGCGGATGTCAGCCGTGAAGTTCAAACTTCCAAATCTGACCTGATGACCAGGGGCGTAGCCTTCGATCTGCTCCAGCTGGCTAAGAGAATTGGCCCGCAGTGCGAAGCCGTCGAATACGAAGATCTGTCCGGGGAGGAAGGTCTCACCCTGGACTGCATCGTTGTTGATGATCGAAGAAGCCATTGAGCCTATCGGTGACGACACAGAGGAACTCTCAATGAAAGCACCAATGTCGGTGTCAAAACCGGCGGATCTCGGGAAGGGGGTCCCGAACTGTGCGTCTAGGCGGATGGTAACAGGAGACGAGGGACATGATGTTTTTACCCAGGTTCGGGCCCTCTTGATGGAGGTAAAACCCTATGTCCTGCTTGATTAATATTGATGATGTGGGTTACAAGAGTAGATCTACCACGAGATCAAGGAGGCTAAACCCTAGAAGCTAGCCTATGGTATGGTTGTTGTTCGTCCTATGGACTAAGGCCATCCGGTTTATATAGACACCGGAGAGGGCTAGGGTTACACAGAGTCGGTTACAATGGTAGGAGATCCACATATCCGTATCGCCAAGCTTGCCCTCCACGCCAAGGAAAGTCCCATCCGGACACGGGACGAAGTCTTCAATCTTGTATCTTCATAGTCTTGGAGTCCGGCCGATGATGATAGTTCGGCTATCCGGACACCCCCTAGTCCGGAACTCCCTCACCTTCCTTTTGACAACATCATCGGGGATACCTGCAAGCTTAAATAATCCACAAACTTCATCCACAAAGATAAGGTGTAAGTCGGGATGCAATGTTCCATCTCCTACAAAAGGATTAGCTAGCAGTTTTTCTATCATACCCGAAGGAATCTCAAAGTGAATATTTTCATAAGGTTCAGTAGGTTGAGGAGAATCTCTTTGCTCTTCTGGTTGGGGTGAAGATACCCCCAAACAAGCCCCTCAAAGGATTAGTTTCCATAGTGACAAGTAACAGAAAATTTCAGCACACTATATAAATGTTTCCTTACCAAGTTCCACTCACAAAAAGCGCTACACTCCCCGGCAACGGCGCCAGAAAAGAGTCTTGATGACCCACAAGTGTAGGGATATATCGTAGTCCTTTCAATAAGTAAGAGTGTCGAACCCAACGAGGAGCAGAAGGAAATGATAAGCGGTTTTCAGTAAGGTTTTCTCTGCAAGCACTGAAACAATAGGTGATAGATAGTTTTGTGATAAGATGAATAGTAATGAGCAAAAAGTAAATAAAGTGCAGCAAGGTGGCCCAATCCTTTATGTAGCAAAGGATAAGCCTGGACAAATTCTAATAATGAGGAAGGAGCTCCCGAGGACACATTGGGAATTATCGTCAAGCTAGTTTTCATCACGTTCGTAAGATTCGCGTTCGGTACTTTGATAATTTGATATGTGGGTGGACCGGCACTTGGGTACTGCCCTAACTTGGGCAAGCATCCCACTTATGATTAACCCCTATTGCAAGCGTCCGCAACTACAAAAAGGAGTATAAGGTAAACCTAACCACAACATTAAACATATGGGTCCATATCAACCCCTAACGAAGCAACGCATAGACTAGGGTTTAAGCTTCTGTCACTCTAGCAACCCATCATCTACTTATTACTTCCCTATGCCTTCCTCTAGGCCCAAATAATGGTGAAGTGTCATGTGGTCGACATTCACATAACACCACTAGAGGAAAGACAACATACATCTCATCAAAATATCGAATACCAAATTCACATGACTACTAATAGAAAGACTTCACCCATGTCCTCAGGAACAAACGTAACTACTCACAAAGCATATTCATGTTCATAATTAGAGGAGTAATAATATGCATAAACGATCTGAACATATGATCTCCCACCAAGTAAACCAATTAGCATCAACTACAAGGAGTAATCAACACTACTAGCAACCCACAGGTACCAATTTGTGATTTTGATACAAGATTGGATACAAGAGATGAACTAGGGTTTTGAGAGGAGATGGTGCTGGTGAAGATGTTGATGGATATTGACCCCCTCCCGATGAGAGGATCATTGGTGATGATGTTGGTGATGATTTCCCCCTCCCGGAGGGAAGTGTCCCCGGCAGAACAGCTCCGCCAGAGCCCTAGATTGATTCCGCCAAGGTTCCGCCTCATGGCGGCGGAGTTTCGTCCCGTAAGCTTGCCCACGATTTTTTCCAGGGTAAAAGTGATGATATAGCAGAAGATGGACGCCGGAGGCCCACCAGGGGGCCCAGGAGATAGGGGGAGCGCCCTATAGGAGGGGCGCCCCTGTCTCCTGGACAGGTTGTGGGCCCCTTGGCCTATTTCTTTCGCTCATAAATTCTTAATAAAGCCAAGAAGTTGTTTCGTGGAGTTTCAGGACTTTTGGAGTTGTCCAGAATAGGTTTCCAACGTTTGCTCCTTTTCCAGCCAGAATTCCAGCTGCCGGCATTCCCCCTCTTCATGGTAAACCTTGTAAAATAAGAGAGAATAGCCATAAGTATTGAGATATAATGTGTAATGACAGCCCATAATGCAATAAATATTGATATAAAAGCATGATGCAAAATGGACGTATCAACTCACGATAATGTGACCCCGTCACCCCGTCTCGTGGACTTACGGCAAGGGCCCAGAATGCCCAGCCGTGCCTCGTAGAAAACTCACGGGTGCTCTCTAGGCCCGCCCAACTTTCACATCAACTCGCGGGTACCCCTCAGGGCCGCCCAACTTCAAAAATGGTCTCAAGTAAAGTCAATGTAACCGTATGTCCAAACATCAAGGGGGAAAACCCGAGGAATCACCCTCGATGTATTCCACTTGATGTAATCATCAAGGTGAACGTGGGAGGAATCACCCTCGAGGTCCACACTTGAGAGGTTGCATGACAGAGTCGTATCAGGAATGGTGAAGGAGGAATCTGTTGGGGAACGCAGTAATTTCAAAAATTTCCTACAATCACGCAAGATCTATCTATGTGATGCATAGCAATGAGAGGGGGAGTGTATCTTCATACCCTTGAACATCGCTAAGTGGAAGCGTTTATCAACGCGGTTGATGTAGTCGTACACATTCACGATCCGTCCCGATCAAGTATTGAACGTACGGCACCTCCGCGTTTAGCACACATTCAACTCGATAACGTCCTCGCCTTCTTGATCCAGCAAGAGGGGCGAAGTAGTAGATGAGTTCCGGCAGCACGACAGCGTGGTGACGGTGTTGGTGAAGAACAATCTCCATAGGGCTTCGCCTAAGCACTACAAAAACTATGACGGAGGATAAACTAGAGGGTATGGGGTTGCGGGCACACGGCTTGGTGTTTCTTGATCTGTCTTTTGTGCTAGCCCTGCCCCTCTATTTATATGTTGAGCCCTGGGGTTGAAACTTGGAGTAAAAGCCTCCTCCAAGTTGGTTTTGCCCGAAAGGCAAGAGTCCTTCTCGAACTCCAGGGCTAGACGCCAGGGTTCCTGGCGTCTACCCCCTAGACGCCAGGGTTCCTGGCGTCTAGCCTCTAGTCTCCGCAGAACTTCCTTTTGCACTTTCCAAAAGCCTTGTGGGCTTTCCCCTTTGGCCCAACTAAAGTGTTCTCGTATCCAAACATTTCGGGAAACATACGGAACCCCTTCCGGTGAATTCCGGAACCCTTCCGGAGACCAAACACTATTATCCCATATATCAAACTTTATCTTCGGACTATTCCGGAGTTCCTCGTCATGTCTGTGATCTCATCCGGGACTCCGAACAACATTCGGTTACCAACATACATAACTCATATAATACTATATCATCAATGAACGTTAAGCGTGCGGACCCTACGGGTTCGAGAACTATGTAGACATGACCGAGACACCTCTCTGGTCAATAACCAATAGCGGAACCTGGATGCCCATATTGGCTCCTACATATTCTACAAAGATCTTTATCGATCAAACCGCATAACAATATACGTTGTTCCCTTTGTCATCGGTATGTTACTTGCCTGAGATTCGATCATCGGTATCTCAATACCTAGTTCAATCTCGTTACCGGCAAGTCTCTTTACTCATTCCGTGATGCATCATCCCGCAACTAACTCATTAGTCACATTGTTTGCAAGGCTTATAGTGATGTGCATTATCGAGAGGGACCAGAGATACCTCTCCGACAATCGGAGTGACAAATCCTAATCTTGATCTATGCCAACTCAACAAACACCATTGGAGACACCTGTAGAGCACCTTTATAGTCACCCAGTTACGTTGTGACATTTGGTAGCACACAAAGTGTTCCTCTGGTATTCGGGAGTTGCATAATCTCATAGTCATAGGAACATGTATAAGTCGTGGAGAAAGCAATAGCAAATAAACTAAATGATCAAGTGCTAGGCTAACGGAATGGGTCACATCAATCACATCATTCTCTAATGATGTGATCCCGTTTAGTCAAATGACAACTCATGTCTATGGCTAGGAAACTTAACCATCTTTGATTCAACGAGCTAGTCAAGTAGAGGCATACTAGTGACACTCTGTTTGTCTATGTATTCACACATGTACTAAGTTTCCGGTTAATACAATTCTAGCATGAATAATAAACATTTATCATGAAATAAGTAAATAAATAATAACTTTATTATTGCCTCTAGGGCATATTTCCTTCAGTCTCCCACTTGCACTAGAGTCAATAATCTAGTTCACATTGCTATGTGATTTAACACCAATAGTTCACATCACCATGTGATTAACACCCATAGTTCACATCGCCATGTGACCAACACTCAAAGTGTTTACTAGAGTTAGTAATCTAGTTCACATCGTCATGTGATTAACACCCAAAGAGTACTAAGGTGTGATCATGTTTTGCTTGTGAGAGTAGTTTAGTCAATGGGCCTGCCACATTCACATCCGCATGTGTATTTTGCAAATTTCTATGTCTACAATGCTCTGCATGGAGCTACTCTAGCTAATAGCTCCCACTTTCAATATGTATCTAGATCGAGACTTAGAGTCATCCAGATCGGTGTCAAAGCTTGCATCGACGTAACTCTTTAAGACTAACTTTTTATCACCTCCATAACCGAGAAATATTTCCTTATACCACTAAGGATAATTTTGACCGATGTCCAGTGATCTACTCCTAGATCACTATTGTGCCCTCTTGCCAAACTCTTGGTGAGGTACACAATAGGTCTGGTACACAGCATAGCATACTTTATAGAACCTATGACTGAGGCATAGGGAATGTCTTTTCATTCTCTCTCTATTTTCTGCCATGGTTGAGTTTTGAGTCTTACTCAACTTCACACCTTGAAACATAGGCAAGAACTCCTTCTTTGATTGTTCCATTTTGAACTACTTAAAAATCTTATCAAGGTATGTACTCATTGAAAAATCTTATCAAGCGTCTTGATCTATCTCTATAGATCTTGATGCTCAATGTGTAAGCAGCTTCACCGAGGTATTTCTTTGAAAAACTCCTTTCAAACATTCCTTTATGCTTTCCAGAAAAATCTAAATTATATCTGATCAACAATATGTCATTCACATATACTTATCAGAAAGGTTGTAGTGCTCCCACTCACTTTCCTGTAAATACACGCTTCACCGCAAGTCTGTATAAAACTATATGCTTTGGTCAACTCATCAAAGGTATATTCCAACTCCAAGATGCTTGCACCAATACATAGATGGATCGCTGGAGCTTGCACACCTTGTTAGTACCTTTAGGATTGACAAAACCTTCTGGTTGCATCATATACAACTTTTCTTTAAGAAATATCCATATAAGGAATGTAGTTTTGACATCCATTTGCCATATTTCATAAAATATGGCAACTGCTAACATGATTCGGACGGATTTAAGCATCGCTACAGTTGAGAAAGTCTCATTGTAGTCAACACCTTGAACTTGTCAAAAACCCTTTTGCGACAAGTCGAGCTTTGTAGATAGTAACACTACTATCAGTGTCCATCTTCCTCTTGAAGAACCATTTATTTAATATGTCTTACCAATCATCGGGCAAGTCCACCAAAGTCCACACTTTGTTCTCATACATGGATCCCATCTCAGATTTCATGGCCTCAATCCATTTCACGAAATCTGGGCTCATCATTGAGGGAGTCCTGGATTAGGGGGTATCCGAACAGTCGGACTATATACTTTGGCCGGACTGTTAGACTATGAAGATACAAGATTGAGGACTTCGTCCTGTGTCCGGATGGGACTCTCCTTGGCGTGGAAGGCAAGCTTGGCGATTTGGATATGTAGATCTCCTTCTCTGTAATCGACTCTGTGTAACCCTAGCCCCCTCCGGTGTCTATATAAACCGGAGGGTTTAGTCCGTAGGACAACAACAATCATAATCACAGGCTAGCTTCTAGGGTTTAGCCTCTACGATCTCGTGGTAGATCAACTCTTGTAATACTCATATCATCAAGATCAATCAAGCAGGAAGTAGGGTATTACCTCCATTGAGAGGGCCCGAACCTGGTTAAACATCGTGTCCCCAGCCTCCTGTTACCATTAGCCTTAGACGCACAGTTCGAGACCCCCTACCCGAGATCCGCCGGTTTTGACACCGGCATTGGTGCTTTCATTGAGAGTTCCTCTGTGTCGTCGCGACAAGGCTTGATGGCTCCTTCAATCATCAACAACGATACGGTCCAGGGTGAGACTTTTCTCCCCGGACAGATTTTCGTATTCGGCGGCTTCGCACTGCGGGCCAACTCGCTTGGCCATCTGGAGCAGATCGACAGCTACGCCCTTGGCCATCAGGTCAGGCTCGGAAACTTGAACCACACAGCCGACATCCACGGAGACTTGATCTTCGACGGGTTTGGGCCCGCGCCAGGAGCACCGAACGATCACGATGAGCATGACTTAGATCTGCCATCGGACAGTATTCGGGATATCGCACCTGCTGCAGCTCCGGACTTCAATCTGGAGCAGATCGCACCATCCGAGGACGGGTGGATGGACCCTGCCATAGAGGCCGCACACTCATCAGCGTTGGAGCCGAACACAGACTCCACCTCTAAGGAAATCTGTGTCACCGGACCCCCGGACTTGTCTCCGGCCATAGGTTCCGGACCGCGTGCATCCGTGCCCATCGAATCTGATTGGGAACCGATCATGGAGTTCATCGCCGCGGATATCTTTCAGCACTCACCCTTCGGTGACGTGCTAAATTCATTAAGGTCTCTCTCTTTGTCAGGAGACTCTTGGCCGAACTATGTCCGGCTCGAGTGGGAAGTGGATGACGAAGGAATTCGTTACCCACCCACCACCCATTTAATTGCCATTGTCGATGACTTAACCGACGTGCTCGACTTCGACTCCGAAGACATTGACGGTATGGACAACGATGCAGGAGAAGAACAGGAACCACCGCCCACATGGCGCTGGACAGCCACCTCTTCATATGATATATATATGGTGGACATCCCCAAAGAAAACAATGGCGATGAGGCAACATAAGATAACCCCTTAGGGAAGCAATCAAAGCATGGGCGTCATCGGGGCTGCTCTAAGCCCCGCCATAGCAATACCGGCACAGGAGACGGTAGCAATCCGGATGGTGCCGAAGACGAATACAATCCCGACCAGCCTAACTTTGAGCAGGCCGAACAGGAGGACGGGCAAGCTATCCCACATGAACAGGCGACGGAAGAGACTTGGAGGATGAAAATTATATGCCTCTCTCCGAAGACGAGGTGAGCCTCGGCGATGATGAATTTGTCGTGTCCGAGGATCCCGTCGAGCAGGAGCGCTTCAAGCGTCGGCTTATAGCCACTTCAAGAAGCCTGAAGCAGCAGCAGCAGCAGCTCCAAGTTGATCAAGATCTGCTCACAGACAGATGGACTGAGGTCCTGGAAGCCGAGGAATATGGACTCGAGCACCCAACCAAAGGTTACCCAAAGCACAAGTTGCTACCTCAACTCGAGGAGGAGGCACTAGAGCCTACACTACCAACGCAGGACGAGGCTGACCGGCCACCTCGTGGACGAGACAAAGCAGCGTATCAGCCCGAACACCAGCTCGTACCGCGTTGCCAATACACCACGGCCCGGGGCGATACGCAGGACCTGCGAGACATATTGGAAAACAAAGCAGGACAGTCAAGATCGATCTACGGATCGCGGGGGCGCGCCACAACACGTGATGATGACCGTCATGCCGGATGCACTAACAACAAGTCCGGTCGGGCCGAACACAACAGACAAGACTCATTCGAACTACGTCGTGACATAGCCCGGTATAGAGGCGCCGCACACCCCCTCTGCTTCATTGATGAAGTAATGGATCATGAATTCCAAGAAGGGTTTAAACCCGTAAACATCGAATCATATGATGGCACAACAGACCCCGCAGTATGGATTGAAGATTTCCTTCTCCACATTCACATGGCCTACGGTGATGATCTACATGCCATCAAGTATCTTCCTCTTAAGCTCAAAGGACCGGCTCGACATTGGCTGAATAGCCTGCTGGCGAACTCCATTGGCTGTTGGGAAAACCTGGAGGATGCATTCCTCGACAACTTCCAAGGCACTTACGTGCGACCATCGGACGCCGATGACTTAAGTCACATAACCCAACAGCCCGGAGAATCAGCCAGGAAATTCTGGACTCGGTTCCTAACTAAAAAGAACCAAATTGTTGACTGTCCGGATGTCGAAGCCCTAGCGGCCTTGAAGCATAATATCCGCGACGAGTGGCTCGCCCGACACCTTGGCCAAGAGAAGCCAAAGTCCATGGCAGCCCTCACGACACTCATGACCTGCTTTTGCGCGGGCGAGGACAGCTGGCTGGCTCGCAGCAGCACCATGCCAAGAAATTCCGGCACTTCAGATATCCGCGACAGCAATGGCAAGCCACGGCACAACAGCCATAAGCGTCGGAACAATGGCGACAACACCGAAGACACGGCAGTCAATGCCGGATTCAGCGGCTCCAAGTCCGGTCAGCAGAAAAAACCATTTAAAAGAAACAATCCGGGATCGTCTAGTCTGGACCGCATACTCGACCGCTCGTGTCAAATCCACGACACCCCTGATAAACCAGCCAACCACACTAACTGAGAATGTTGGGTGTTTAAACAGGCCGGCAAGTTGAATGCCGAAAACAAGGACAAGGGGCTGCATAGCAAGGATGACGAGGAGCCCCGGCAGCCGAACACAGGGGGACATAAGAAATTTCCTCCCCAAGTGAAAACGGTAAACATGATCTACGCCACCCACATTCCCAAGTGGGAACGGAAGCGTGCACTAAGGGACGTCTATGCGATGGAGCCAGTCGCCCCAAAGTTCAACCCATGGTCATCCTGCCCGATCACCTTTGACCGCAGGGACTATGCTACCAGTATCCGTCATGGCGGTTCAGCCGCATTGGTCCTCAACCCAATCATTGACGGATTCCACCTCACATGAGTCCTCATGGACGGTGGCAACAGCCTGAACCTGCTTTATCAGGACATAGTGCACAAAATGGGCATCAATCCCTCAAGGATCAAACCCACCAAAACCACCTTTAAAGGTGTAATCCCGGGTGTAGAGGCCTATTGTACGGGCTCAATAACACTGGAAGTGGTCTTCGGATCTCCGGACAACATCCGGAGCGAGGAGTTAATCTTCGATATCGTCCCTTTCCGTAGTGGCTATCATGCACTACTTGGACGAACCACATTTGCTCGATTCAATGCGGTACCACACTATGCATACCTCAAGCTCAAGATGCCAGGACCTCGCGGGGTTATAACAGTCAATGGAAACACAGACCGCTCTCTCCTTACGGAGGAGCACACTGCGGCCCTCGCAGCAGAAGTACAAAGCAGCCTTCTTCGGCAAACCGTCAACTCGGCGATAAAAACCCCGGACACCGTTAAGCGAGTCCGGAGTACTCTGCAACAGGATCGTCTGGCACGACTAGAGCTTGACTAGCAATTCGGCCTCCGTCCTAGTCCCATTCAAGCGGCATTTGTGCCGCGCGTACACAATTACGCACTCAAAATACCATGGGCATAGGCGGAGGCACGACGGCGATGCGGTCCACAGTGCGGCTCAACCGTCATAAGACCCGCATACCTTTATCATCTTCTTTCTTTTCAGGACCCTGCTTTCGGGCAGCCCCTTCAGAGAACCTGATCATCGGACTCATCACGGGAAGGAAAAACCAAGGAGGCAAGAGGCTTTGCGCACAAGGGAATACCCATGTGGTCTCTGTTAACGATCGTTATACCTGTTTTACATACCCACACGGAGCCTGCCCTTGGATAGGACATGTCAAATAGTCATATTTTTGCTTATCGCATTACTTGTACACATACGCTTTAACATATTATTTAAATAACAATGGGAAACAATATACATCATCATCTTATTATTATTATCTTTCTATTTTCCCTTGACTGCTTATTTAATACAAATTGCACCCGTACACTTTGGTACGTTCAGTTCGCCAGGGGCTTTATTGTGCCCCATAACACGACAAGAAAAGTCTGAACACTTTCGGCAGTGCGGCACCCCGAACTTATAGCATTATATGCATCAGCTCTGAATCATGTCTTGGGTCAATAGTTGGGTTTGCCCGTCTCCCTTGTTTTGGTACCTTACGTTCCGCTATATCGGCTAAGGTAGCGCAGGGAGAACTACTGCGATTGTGTCCTGGTTCTTCCGGACGAGCACCTCAGTAGAGAAAGCCGAAAACTAACTGTCATGATGCGGTGAGAGCTGGTCGCTGTTCGAGAGGTCTTAAATCCTTAAAGATGTTTTCCGCTTCAGGCGAGGAATCGGCCTTGTCCGATTTAGGCGTGTATAGCGCCCCAAGTTCGGCCTTCCGAATACTAGGGGCTTCGCCGAAATTTAAAATTGTAGACTTCTATGGCTAAGTGAGAGTGATAAAGCCGCATAGTCTGATTGCCTTGTTCGCTGCACTAAACACCTCCTTAAAGGACCAAAAATTTGGATAAAGAGTGTTTGGGTTTACCACGAACACCCCAGGACTAGTTACACGGGGGCGGAAGCCGACGACTGGCCAACTTTCAGTATTTTATAAACTGCCGCACAGAAGGTAATATTTTAAATCAAAAAGAGTATATAGCGCACACGAACTCGTTTTCATATTACAGGACGACATGAGTACATTCACTCAAAAATCACATCCTTGGCACATTCATTAGCCACAAGGCGGGCGCCTTTCATAACGCCATCATAATACTTCTCGGGGTGGTGATGTGCCTTGCCCTCCGGCGGTCCCTCCGTCACCAACTTCTCTGCATCCATTTTGGCCCAGTGCACTCTTGCGCGGGCAAAGGCTCGATGGGCACCCTCAATACAGACGGATCGCTTAATAATTTCAAGCCGCGGACAGGCATTCACCATCCGCTTTATAAGGCCAAAGTAGCTGTCGGGCAGGGGCTCGCCAGGCCACAGCCGGACTATGAAGTCCTTCATGGCCAGGTCGGCCACCTTATGGAGCTCGACCAATCGCTTCAGCTGGTCGCTCAAGGGCATCAGATGTTCGGCCCCAGCATACTGGGACCAGAACAACTTCTCCGTCGAGCTCCCCTGTTCAGCACGGTAGAACTCCGTGGCATCCGATATGTTGCGTGGCAGATCTGTGAATGCCCCTGGAGAGCTCTGAATTCAAGTAAGTAAAAGAAATGTCTCCTCCACATGCTTGCTTTGCATAATGAATGCCTTACCCGCCGCTATCTTCTTGGCCGCCTGAATTTCCTGGAGGGCCTTTTGGGCTTCGGCGTTGGCATCTCTCCCGCTCTGAAGGGCCTTCGCAAGCTCGGACTCTTGCGTCTTGAAGTCATGCTCCAAGGACTTGAACTTTTTGCCGAAGTCCTGTAGCTCTTGATGTACCTCGCTCACCCGAGCATCCTGTTTCTCACGCTCAGTGCGCTCCTGGGCCGCCTTGTATTCGGCCTCAGACAACGCTTTCTTCAGGGCCGCCACTTCGGTCGTGGCCCCTATTAAAAATCATGGTGCTTCTGTTAGCATCGTCAATTTTTTCCTTTATATGACACAGGAACGGGGTATCACTTACCTTTGTTCTCTTCGAGCTGCCTCTTCGTGAGGCCGAGCTCTTCTTCGACCTGCCTCAGGTCCCGCTTGAGTCCGGCGACCTCCGCAGTACGGGTGGCAGCGGACAGCAGCAACACCTGCTTATTCACATAGACATTTACTGTTAGACTCCTGTGGATAAAAATTGACCCTCCGTTTGGCTTTTCTTTCCGAACACCAAACAGAGTATTAGGGGCTACTGTCTATCAGGTGATATTTTCTTACACTTTTGATTACTTACCTCAAAGCCTATTAGAAGGCTGGCGCAGGCTTCGGTCAATCCACTTTTGGCGGATCGAACCTTCTCAATCACCACACTCATAAGAGTACGGTGCTCTTCGTCGATGGAAGCGCCGCGAAGCACTTCCAGCAAATTATCCGATGCCTCCGCCTGGATAGATGTCATCAGCACAGACGCCTCGCCCTCCTTAGTGAGGGGCTGCCTACTTGAATCCGGAACCTTTGGAGGTTCCGGCGCAGTATCCGGCTAGAAGCCAGACTTGTTGCGGCTCACGTCAGCATAATCCATGGGGATCTTACCCCCGATGTGCCCGGTGTCCGGAATTTTGCCTTGGGCATCTCCAGAACCGTCGCCCCCTGTTCTGGTATCCTTTGGGACAACACCTCGGTGTCATCCGCGGGCCGTGGGGAGGTGGCCATCGGGAGTGAATAGATATTCATCTCCGATTCACTCAAGGACCCATCCGAAGAGGATACCTCAAGGTGGGACCCAGCCAGACTGCATATGCGTGTTCGGCGTTATGACAAGCAATAAAGCAAAACATACCGAAAGTATTAGTGTTCGGATACTTACGACTTCGCTCAGGGCTTGCTCCTGGGCAACCACTCCTCGTCGTTGTAGGCGGCTGTTGTGGATTGGTCCGGAGGGAGGGTCCTTCCCTTCTTGGACCCTTCGGCCTCCCCAGATGGGGCGGCCTTCCTTTTCTTCTCCTCCCTGGTCGGGGGAGGAATTTCCTCTTCGTCCTCCTCGTCTTCATTGGAGGAGTGCGCATCGGCGTCTTCGGACGATGTGTCCGATGTAGCCTTGCGCCGGAGACCTTTCCTGGTCCCTATAGCCTTCTTCTTGGCCTTCTTCTCCGGCACCTTGTAAGGCACCGGAACCAGCATCTCCGTCAGGAGCGCGGTTGCTAGATCTTCAGGCAGCAGAGCCGGACAGTTGATCTGCTCCGCCGTTGCCGCATAGTCCTGCTTTGTCAGCATGGTGGCTTAAAATCCTCCCACAAATGTACTGGGAAAGGCATGTCTTGTGATATTTAGAGAGCTTACCAGATTGGCGGGGCGCTTTGTACTGAGTTCGCGGTCCTCATAAGTGGGAGGAGGTACTTCGGCGGCTTTGAACAGCACCTTCCAGACGTCTTTATGCGTCATGTTGAAGAGCTCTCGCAGCGTCTGGTGTTCGGCCGGATCGAACTCCCACATATTGAACGTCCGTCTTTGACACGAGAGGATCCGGTGGAAGAGCCTGACCTGGACCATGTTGACAAGCTTGATCTTCTTGTCTATCATATTTTTGATGTAGTTCTGGAGTCCGGTCAACTCCGCAGGTACACCCCAGGCCAAGCCCTTCCTTTCCCAGGAGGTGAGCCGCATGGGGATGCCGGATCGAAATTCGGGGGCCACCGCCCAGTTGGCGTTGCGCAGCTCGGTGATATAGAACCACCCCAATTGCCACCCTTTCACGGTCTCCACGAAGGAGCCTTCAACCCAGGTAACGTTGCGCATCTTTCCCACCATGACGCCTCCGCACTCCGCTTGCTGGCCGCTCACAATCTTCAGCTTCACGTTGAAAATCTTTAGCCACAGGCCAAAGTGGGGCTTTATGCGGAGAAAGGCCTCGCACACGACGATAAAAGCCGATATGTTGAGGACGAAATTTGGGGCCAGATCATGAAAATCTAACCCATAGTAGAACATGAGCCCGCGGACAAATGGGTGAAGTGGAAATCCCAGTCCGCGGATGAAATGAGAGAGGAATACTACTCTTTCTCAAGATTTCGGAGTGGGGATGATCTGCCCCTCCGCCGGAAGCCTGTGCGTGATGTTTGCGGCCAGGTATCCGGCCTCCCGAAGCTTCGTAATGTCCTCCTCCATAACATAGGAGGCCATCCACTTGCCTCCCGCTCCGTACATGTCATGAATGGCTTTACGGAGAAGGTGAGAACTTGGGCGCTGGAGCACGAGGGTGCGAGAATGGATGAGTAAAGGAGGAAGAAGGCGTGGGTGAAAACGATGGATCCTTATCTCTTTATAAAGGCGGTAGAAATTGTGCGCCTCCCACTTGCCTGTTAAAGTCACTTATTCTCCAAGCGCCACGATTGATGGCGCGGTTGGGTTACCCATACCCGTATTGATGAGAATCCCGCGATAAGGGGACACGATCTCTGCTTTGACAAGATGTGCCAAGGAAACCGCCTCGCAATATGTGCGGTAGCTGGTTGTGAAAAACGGTTTGAATAATGACCGGGCTGTGGCATGATGTCATACTATGAAGAGTTGTCAGCAGATTAGATTTGTGGAATATTGTTCTCTCTACGGTGGTATGTGAAATTTGTTTTGCAGAGCCAGACACGATCCTCGTGTTCAAAATCTTCTATGGAGTATTCGGACATGGAACCTGCCTTGCAATGCCGAAGACAATCTGCGTGCCGGACTCATCGTCATTGAAGCCTGGTTCAGGGGCTACTGAGGGAGTCCTGGATTAGGGGGTATCCGAACAGCTGGACTATATACTTTGGCCGGATTGTTGGACTATGAAGATACAAGATTGAGGACTTCGTCCCGTGTCCGGATGGGACTCTCCTTGGCATGGAAGGCAAGCTTGGCGATTCGGATATGTAGATCTCCTTCTCTGTAACCGACTCTGTGTAACCCTATCCCCCTCCGGTGTCTATATAAACCAGAGGGTTTAGTCTGTAGGACAACAACAATAATAATCATAGGCTAGCTTCTAGGGTTTAGCCTCTACAATCTCGTGGTAGATCAACTCTTGTAATACTCATATCATCAAGATAAATCAAGCAGGAAGTAGGGTATTACCTCCATCGAGAGGGCCCGAACCTGGGTAAACATCGTGTCCCCAGCCTCATGTTACCATTAGCCTTAGACGCACAGTTTTCGGGACCCCCTACCCGAGATCCGCCGGTTTTGACACCGACAATCATTGCTTCCTCATAGTTCGTAGGTTCATCATGGTCTAGTAACATGACTTCCAGAATAGGATTACCGTACAACTCTGGTGCGGACCGTACTCTGAAAGACCTACGAGGTTCTGTAGTAACTTGATTTTAAGTTTCATGATCATCATCATTAGCTTCCTCACTAATTGGTGTAGGGATCACTGGAACTGATTTATGTGATGAACTACTTTCCAATTTGGGAGAAGGTACAATTACCTCATCAAGTTCTATTTTCCTCCCACTCATTTCTTTCGAGAGAAACTCCTTCTCTAGAAAGGATCCATTCTTAGCAACGAATATCTTGCCTTCGGATCTTGTGATAGAAGGTGTACCCAAAAGTTTCCCTTGGGTATTCTATGAAGATGCACTTCTCCGATTTGGGTTCGAGCTTATCAGGTTGAAACTTTTTCACATAAGCATCGCAGCCCCAAACTTTAAGAAACGACAACTTTGGTTTCTTGCCAAACCACAGTTCATAAGGCGTCGTCTCAACGGATTTTGATGGTGCCCTATTTAAAGTGAATGTAGTTGTCTTTAATGCATAACCCCAAAATGATAGTGGTAAACTGGTAAGAGACATCATAGATCGCACCATATCCAATAAAGTCTGGTTACGACGTTCAGACACACCATAACGTTGTGGTGTTCCAGGTGGCATGAGCTGTGAAACTATTCCACATTGTTTTATTTGAAGGACAAACTCGTAACTCAAATATTCTCCTCCACGATCAGATCGTAGAAACTTTATTTTCTTGTTATGATGATTCTCCACTTCACTTTGAAATTCTTTGAACTTTTCAAATGTTTCAGACTTGTGTTTCATTAAGTATATATACTCATATATGCTCAAATCATCTTGTGAAGGTCAAAAAATAATGATACCCACCACGAGCATCAACACTCATTGGACCACATACATCGGTATGTATTATTTCCAATAAGTCACTAGCTCGTTCCATTGTTTCGGAGAAGGGAGTTTCAGTCATCTTGCCCATAAGGCACGGTTCGCAAACATCAAATGATTCATAATCAAGTGATTCCAAAAGTCCATCTTTATAGAGTTTCTTCATGCGCTTTACACCGATATGGCCCAAACGGCAGTGCCACAAATAAGTTGCACTATCATTATCATATTTTCATCTTTTGGCATCAATATTATGATTATGTGTATTACCACGATCGAGATCCAACAAACTATTTTCATTGGGTGTATTACCATCGAAGGTTTTATTCATATAAACAGAACAAAAATTATTCTCTGACTTTAAATGAATAATCGTATTGCAATAAACATGATCAAATCATATTCATGCTCAACGCAAATGCCAAATAACATTTATTTAGGTTCAACACTAATCCCGAAAGTATAAGGAGTGTGCAATGATGATCATATCAATCTTGGAACCACTTCCAACACACATCATCACTACACCCTCAACTAGTCTTTGTTTATTCTGTAACTCCTGTTTCGAGTTACTAATATTAGCAACCGAACAAGTATCAAATACCCAGGGGCTACTATAAACACTAGTAAGGTACACATCAATAACATGTATATCAAATATACCCTTGTTCACTTTGCCATCCTTCTCATCCACCACATATTCAGGGCATTTCCGCTTCCAGTGACCATTTCCTTTGCAGTAGAAGCACTCAGTTTCAGGCTTTGGTCCAGCTTTGGGCTTCTTCACGGGAGTGACAACTTGCTTGCCATTCTACTTGTAGTTCCCTTTCTTTCCCTTTGCCCTTTTCTTGAAACTAGTGGTCTTGTCAATCATCAACACTTGATGCTCTTTCTTGATTTCTACCTTCATCGATTTCAGCATCACAAAGAGCTCGGGAATAGTTTTCGTCATCCCTTGCATACTATAGTTCATCACGAAGTTCCAGTAACTTGGTGATGATGACTTGAGAACCCTGTCAATCACTATCCTATCTGGCAGATTAACTCCCACTTGATTCAAGTGATTGTAGTACCCAGACAATCTGAGTACATGCTCACTGCTTGAGCTATTCTCCTCCATCTTTTATCTATAGAACTTGTTGGAGACTTCGTATCTCTCAACTCGGGTATTTGCTTGAAATATTAAATTCAACTCCTAGAATATCTCATACGGTCCATGACGTTCAAAAAATCTTTGAAGTCCCGATTCTAAGCCGTTAATCATGGTGCACTAAACTATCGAGTAATCATCATATTGAGCTAGCCAAACATTCATAACGTCTGCATCTGCTCCTGCAATAGGTCTGTCACCTAGCGGTGCATCAAGGACATAATTCTTCTGTGTAGCAATGAGGATAAACCTCAGATCACGGACCTAGTTCGCATCATTGCTACTATCATCTGTCAACTTAGTTTTCTCTACGAACACATATAAAAACATAGGGAAGCAACAACGCGAGCTATTGATCTACAACATTATTTGCAAAATACTATCAGGACTAAGTTCATGATAAATTAAAGTTCAATTAATCATATTACTTTAAGATCTCCCACTAAGATAAACATCCCTCTAATCATCTAAGTGATCACGTGATCCAAATCAACTAAACCATGTCCGATCATCACGTGAGATGGAGTAGTTTTCAATGGTGAACATCACTATGTTGATCATATCTACTATATGATTCATGCTCGACCTTTCGGTCTCCAGTGTTCCGAGGCCATATCTGCATATGCTAGGCTCGTCAAGTTTAACCTGAGTATTCTGCATGTGCAAAACTGACTTGCACCCGTTGTATGTGAACGTAGAGCTTATCACACCCGATCATCACGTGGTGTCTCAGCATGAAGAACTGTCGCAACGGTGCATACTCAGGATGAACACTTATACCTTGAAATTTAGTAAGGGATCATCTTATAATGCTACCGTCAATCAAAGCAAAATAAGATGCATAAAAGATAAACATTACATGCAATCAATATAAGTGATATGATATGGCCATCATCATCTTGTGCCTTTGATCTCCATCTCCAAAGCACCGTCATGATCACCATCATCACCGGCGCGACACCTTGATCTCCATTGTAGCATCGTTGTCGTCTCGCCAACTATTGCTTCTACGAATATCGCTACCGCTTAGTGATAAAGTAAAGCAATTACATGGCGATTGCATTTCATACAGTAAAGCGACAACCATATGGCTCCTGCCAGTAGCCGATAACTCTGTTACAAAACATGATCATCTCATACAATAAAATGCAGCATCATGTCTTGACCATATCACATCACAATATGCCCTGCAAAAACAAGTTAGACATCCTCTACTTTGTTGTTGCAAGTTTTACGTGGCTGCTACGGGCTGAGCAAGAACCGTTCTTACCTACGCATCAAAACCACAACAATTTTTCATCAAGTACGTGTTGTTTTCACCTTCAACAAGGACCGGGCGTAGCCACACTCGATTCAACTAAAGTTGGAGAAACTGACACCTGCTAGCCACCTGTGTGCGAAGCACGTCGGTAGAACCAGTCTCGCATAAGCGTACGCGTAATGTCGGTCCGGGCCGCTTCATCCAACAATACCTCCAAATCAAAGTATGACATGCTGGTAAGCAGTATGACTATTATCGCCCATAATACTTGTGTTCTACTCGTGCATATAACATCTACGCATAAACCTGGCTCGGATACCACTGTTGGGGAACGCAGTAATTTCAAAATTTTCCTATGATCATGCAAGATCTATCAATGTGATGCATAGCAACGAGAGGGGGGGTGTATCTTCATACCCTTGAATATCGCTAAGCGGAAGAGTTTATCAACGCGGTTGATGTAGTCGTACACCTTCATGATCCGTCCCGATCAAGTACCGAATGTACGGAACCTCCGCGTTCAGCACACGTTCAGCTCGATGACGTCCTCGCCTTCTTGATCCAGTAAGAGGGGCGAAGTAGTGGATGAGTTCCGGTAGCACGACGGCGTGGTAACGGTGTTGGTGAAGAACAATCTCCGCAAGGCTTCGCCTAAGCACTACGAAAGCTATGACGGAGGATAAACTAGAGGGGACGGGTTTGCCGGCACATGGCTTGGTGTTTCTTGATGTCTCTTTTGTGCTAGCCCTTCCCCTCTATCTATATGCCGAGCCCTGGGGTCGAAACTTGGAGTAAAATCCTCCTCCAAGTCAGTTTTGCCCGAAAGGCAAGAGTCCTTCCAGGGCTAGACGCCAGGGTTCCTGGTGTCTACCCCCTAGACGCCAGGGTTCCTGGCGTCTAGCCTCTGGTATCCACAAGACTTCCTTTTGCACTTTCCAAAAGCCTTGTGGGCTTTCCCCTTTGGCCCAAATAAAGTGTTCTCGTATCCAAACATTTTGGGAAACATCTGGAACCCCTTTCGGTGAATTCTGGAACCTTTCCTGAGACCAAACACTATTATCCCATATATCAAACTTTATCTCCGGACCATTCTGGAGTTCCTCGTCATGTCCATGATCTCATCTGGGACTCCGAACAACATTCAGTTACCAACATACATAACTCATATAGTACTATATCGTCAATGAACGTTAAGCATGCGGACCCTACGGGTTCGAGAACTATGTAGACATGACCGAGACACCTCTTTGGTCAATAACCAATAGCGGAACCTGGATGCCCATATTGGCTCCTACGTATTCTACGAAGATCTTTATCGGTCGAACCGCATAACAATATACGTTGTTCCCTTTGTCATCGGTATGTTACTTGCCTGAGATTCGATCGTCAGTATCTCAATACCTAGTTCAATCTCGTTACCGGCAAGTCTCTTTACTCGTTCCGTAATGCATCATCCCGCAACTAACTCATTAGTCACATTGCTTGCAAGGCTTACAATGATGTGCATTACCAAGAGGGCCCAGAGATACCTCTCCGACAATCGGAGTGACAAATCCTAATCTCGATCTATGCCAACTCAACAAACACCATTGAAGACACCTGTAGAGCACCTTTATAATCACCCAGTTACGTTGTGACATTTGGTAGCACACAAAGTGTTCCTCCGGTATTCGGGAGTTACATAATCTCATAGTCATAGGAACATGTATAAGTCATGAAGAAAGCAATCGCAAATAAACTAAATGATCAAGTGCTAGGCTAACGGAATGGGTCAAGTCAATCACATCATTCTCTAATGATGTGATCCTGTTTAATCAAATGACAACTCATGTCTATGGCTAGGAAACTTAACCATCTTTGATTCAACGAGCTAGTCAAGTAGAGGCATACTAGTGACACTCTGTTTGTCTATGTATTCACACATGTACTAAGTTTCCGGTTAATACAATTCTATCATGAATAATAAACATTTATCATGAAATAAGGAAATAAATAATAACTTTATTATTGCCTCTAGGGCATATTTCCTTCAGAATCACCCTCGATGACCACGACCGAATAGCTACACTACAGAGTTATCATCAGGAGTGCATTACGAGGTATCACCCTCGGCACTCGATAGTATTTCTACAGAGTCGAGCAACAAAGGGGGTGTGATGTGATGTGAGGTGTCGGGCTCTGGTCGTCGATCACGTTGATCGAGACGTCGATGATGAAGCAGGGGCAATAAGGACAAGGTGGGGTCACTGATGGATCACTAACCAACCTATACTAAGCAGTTTAGGATAAGCAGGTAAGGTACAACAATAGGTACACAATCAAGCTATGCATCAGAATAGGAGCAATCAATTACAGTAGCAAAATCTAATGCAAGCATGAGAGAATGGAATGGGCGATATCGGGATGGTCAAAAGGGGGGCTTGCCTGGAAGCTCCGCTGCAAGGGAAGAAGGATCGTCGTCGATGTAATCGATCACAAGGGCATCAACAGCGGTCTCGGGGTCTACCAAAGAGAAGAGGGGGAAGAAACGATAAATACAGAGCAAACAAGTGCAATACTATGCATGACAAGACAACAAGCAACGCTAGGGATGAACTAACACAAGGCTACACGATACCGGCGAAGGGGGAAAACATCCGAGAAAGTTTTCCCAAAGTTTGGCATTTTCAGACAGATGAATCGAAGGGGGGCAGTTGCATGTTCGCTATGCTAGGGGCATGTGGCAGACAAATTGACAACAAAATCGGATTTGTCTCATTGTTCTGAGCAACTTTCATGTAGAAAACTTTTTCATCCGAGTTATGGATTATTTTCTATGATTTTTTTAAGTTTTAAAAACAATTCCCGATTTTATTTTTAATTCAAAAATAATTGCTAAAATGCTAGATGCACCCAACACAGTGTACACAAAGTGTACACTGTGACTGACAGGTGGGCTAGGGGGTCCCAGTTGACCAGTCAACTTTTGACTAGTCAATAGGGGGTGGGGCCCCCTGTCATTGAGACATTTAACTAATTACAGATTAATTAGCTAGTTGATTAATTCATTAAATTTTTAATTAATTTATTGATATTATTATTATTATTATTATTTTAATCCCTTTGAAAAAAACAGGGCGCTGGGGCCCATAGGCCAGTGGCTCAACCGAGCCACTCGGGTGCTAGGCGTAGCGGGGCAGGCGTGGGCGCCCGTCGGGGCTGACCCGAGCGCGGCGGACGGAGCCCAAGGGCGCCGACCGACCGGGGCCGCAGTTGGCAGCAGCGGCGATGCGGAGCGGGGCAGCGGGCACCAACGCGAGTGGGCGAGCGGCGGGCACAGGGCGGGGCCGCACGCTGGAGTCAAGGCATAACGTAACACCAGAGCGGCGGCGGCGGCGGGTCCCGGTGAGCGACGGCGGGGCCGCACGAGTGGGTGGGGTTCGGCGAGGGAAGCAGAGCTCACATCGTGTGACTGCGATAGCAAGCAGCAGGCAGCGCCGGGTGATTGCGGGCGTACAGGGGCGCATCGGCAAAAGCTGGGGGACGGAGGTGAGGGTTGTAGTGACGGTAGGCGATGGTCGGAGCACGGGGTGCTCGGGTTCGTCGTTTCACGACGAAAATGAGCAAGGCAGCGGCATGGTCGGCACCAGCAGAAGGCCATGACCATGTTGCCGTGCTTGGTTGGGCGGGAGCAGTGCTATAGCTATGGTGCAAGGCGTAGCGGTGGCAGCGAAGCTCGACATCAATGGTGGCAGTAGTAGGAGCAACGGGTCGAGCAGCGGGTAGAGGGGATTCGTGCAGGTGCTCATAGCGTTGATGAGAAGGTCTAGGGGACGCAGGAGGAGCTCGAGGTGGCTTGGATCGACACAGTGGCCGCCGGATCCCGAGGAGGAAGTCAAGGTTGGGGGCGGCGTCACGGGGACGTCTGATGTCTACTATACAACCTTCTTCTTGTAGACGTTGTTGGGCCTCCAAGTGCAGAGGTTTGTAGGACAGTAGCAAATTTCCCTCAAGTGGATGAGCTAAGGTTTATCAATTCGTGGGAGGCATAGGATGAAGATGGTCTCTCTCAAACAACGCCCTGCAACCAAATAACAAAGAGTCTCTTGTGTCCCCAACACACCCAATACAATGGTAAATTGTATAGGTGCACTAGTTCGGTGAAGAGACGGTGATACAAGTGCCATATGGATGGTAGATATAGGTTTTTGTAATCAGAAAATATAAAAACAGCAAGATAACTAAGGATAAAAGTGAGCGTAAACGGTATTGCAATGCTAGGAAACAAGGCCTAAGGTTCATACTTTCACTAGTGCAAGTTCTCTCAACAAAAATAGCATAACTGGATCATATTACTATCCCTCAACATGCAACAAAGAGTCATTCCAAAGTCACTAATAGCGGAGAACAAATGAAGAGATTATTGTAGGGTACGAAACCACCTCAAAGTTATCCTTTCTGATCGATCTATTTAAGAGTCCGTAGTAAAATAACACGAAGCTATTCTTTCCGTTCGATCTATCATAGAGTTCATACTAGAATAACACCTTAAGACACAAATCAACCAAAACCCTAATGTCACCTAGATACTCCAATGTCACCTCAAGTATCTGTGGGCATGATTATACGATATGCATCACACAATCTCAGATTCATCTATTCAACCAACACAAAGTAATTCAAAGAGTGCCCCAAAGTTTCTACCGAAGAGTCAAGACGAAAATGTGTGCCAACCCCTATGCATAAGTTCACAAGGTCACTGAACCCTCAAGTTGATCACCAAAACATACATCAAGTAGATCACGAGAATATCCCATTGTCACCACAGATAAGCACATGCAAGACATACATCAAGTGTTCTCAAATCCTTAAAGACTCAATCCGATAAGATAACTTCAAAGGGAAAACTCAATCCATTACAAGAGAGTAGAGGGGGAGAAACATCATAAGATCCAACTATAATAGCAAAGCCCGCGGTACATCAAGATCGTGCTAAATCAAGAACACGAGAGAGAGAGAGAGAGAGAGAGAGAGAGAGAGATCAAACACATAGCTACTGGTACATACCCTCAGCCCCGAGGGTGAACTACTCGCTCCTCGTCATGGAGAGCGCCCGAATGATGAAGATGGCCACCGGTGAGGGATCCCCCCTCCGGCAGGGTGCCGGAACAGGGTCCCGATTGGTTTTTGGTGGCTACAGAGGCTTGCGGCGGCGGAACTCCCGATCTATTGTGCTCCTGGATGTTTTCGGGGTATATGGACATATATAGGCGAAAGAAGTCGGTCAGGGGAGCCACGAGGGGCCCACGAGGGTGGGGCGCGCCCAGGGGGGTAGGGCGCGCCCTGGACCCTCGTGGGTTCCTCGAAGCTTCCCTAACATCTACTCCAAGTCTCCTGGATTGCTTCCGTTCCAAAAATAACTCTCCCGAAGATTTCATTCCGTTTGGACTCCGTTTGATGTTCCTTTTCTGCGAAACACTAAAATAGGCAAAAAAAAACAGCAATATGGGTTAGGCCTCCAGTTAATAGGTTAGTCCCAAAAATAATATAAAAGTGTATAATAAAGCCCATTAAACATCCAAAATAGGTAATATAATAGCATGGAACAATCAAAAATTATAGATACGTTGGAGACGTATCAACGTCCTGTGCCGTGTCGCTAGACGGGGAGGGGTATACGATGTAGGCAATGAAGAGGGAGCTCCTGGACGCCCTGGTGCAGCCCGGAGTGGCGCCGGAGCATGCTGACGGTGGTGGCGCCACGAGCTCCCCGCTCGGGTGTGGCGGATCTGGAGGGGGAGGAGCGAGAGGGAGAGGGAGTGGGAGTGGGGTCAAACGGAGTTGCCTAACAATTTTTAGAAATTGAAAGGTCAATTTAATTGTTGTTGGACCACTAAATTAAATCCCAGGGGCATTTTGGGAATTCAAATGAGGTTGGTTTCAACATGACAATGATTAAGGGAATTTATAGAATATTGTGAACATTTTAGCTTTACTGTTTGAATAAATAATTTATTTGACTTTATTTTAAATTTGAATTTGGAATTTGTTTGAATCAACATGGAACCTAGCAACAGTAAAAATAATGACATGGCATCATTAACAGGGGATTACTGTAGCTTAATTATCCAGCATTACATTCTTCGTCGTCACCTCCTTCCTCTTCTCCCTCTTCTTCCTCTTCCTCGTCGTCCTCTTCCTCTTCTTCCTCGGTCTCGTGAACAAGGCGAGACGACGAGGCGGCATGGCTCGAGGAACCTCCACCATTGTGGCTTGATGAAGCTAGGGCACATGTCAACCCACCAGGAGGAGGAACATGCACGTCAACCGAGGCAGCACACCCAAGCATGCCCGCTAGCCTGCGGCAACGGTTCATGATCTTCTGCAATAACAAATATAGAAGATAATGGCTTGGATCAGGTTTAGGGTTGCAAATAAGTAAGAACATGGCATGGATCAAATGTTTGATTGCTCAAATAGAATGCTACGAGGCTTAAAGTTACCTTCGTCGCTTCCCTCAGCTTGTTGTCACCCTCCACGATTTCGGGTCCAGAACTTAGCGCATTCGAGCCGTCGAAAATGTTTCTGTTCAGCTCTGCGGCCTGCAAATCCAAGGATCATTAAAAAGTTAGCGAGAATGACCATGTCATCATCATTAGCACTTAGCTCGAATGCAATTCAAAAAAACTTACCACTCTGTTCATCAGGGGTGCATACTCCCTGAAATCACCTTGCATATCTCCGAGGTTTCTCTTCTATGCTTCATCCTCAGAGTCCTCCGCCTCCTGCAGTGATGCCATGTCCGCTTCCGTCCACCGTGGCCTTAGACGCACACGAAACTTGATGACATCGTCATACTAATTCATGTGACTCTCATACACATTCCAGCAAATGCCTGACCTCTCCCCGTCTTTGCGTAAGGTCCTCTCGTCCCACATTGTCACAAAAGACTTGTGCTCTTCGGCCTAGTCCACTATTGACTGAGAATACTGCCTGCTCTTCCTGCATAGGGGCATAACAAACAAGAAAACACAAAAGACCATAAGAACGTCAAACTTAAAGAAAGCACGGTAAAGAGATGGGAGCAAATACTTGTGAAGGTCGTAACCACCGGTGTCGTCGGGCCTTGCCGGTGGTGTGTGTTGCAATATGCCAAATTGCGTGGCCATGTGCTGTGGTAGGTGCCATTCGACGACGTACACGCATATCAGCAGGACAATGCACCGGAAGAGAAGGTTGTCTCGCTCGCACATCTCGTTCAGCTCAAACCCCCAAGCTCTATCATTGTACAACCACCAGTTAACCTATACAAAAGACTTTTAGCAACCGTGAAAGTATAAACATTAAAAACTTGCTCGCTCGTTGGTATACCTGAAAAAATGTCAGGTTGTCCAGCTCATTGGTGAGGCCTTGTACATCGCACTTCCCTTGCCCGAGAACACTTTTACCGTGTAGGCGATGGTAGGGTATCGAGCACTATCGCCATCCTCGCCATACTCCGTCCACTCTATCTGTGACTGTTTCTCAGGGCAACCAACCGGCAGCCGCTCCCAACTCCAAATTGAGAGGGCCCAGACACACCCACACATCCCAGACATTCTCTTGGTCCTCTGTGTTGCGTCATCCAGCTACAAACAACAATTGATGATCAGATGACACAATTTAAAGCAATTTAAAGTAGCACACACATAGGTGAGATATATGATGTCTTACCGAACGGTAGAGGTACGCGAGGCCGGCGGACCCCTAGTTGTACCCTGCATCCCAGTCGTCTAGGAAGTCCAGGTACATCCATAGGGCGTTGTTCCCCGAGTAGTCAGGAAAGACCACCTTTGTGAGAAGAAACCGCAGGTAGGCCCTTGCATACTGCTCCATGGTCCTCGGATCCGCATCTTGCGGGCATTCGGCCCGGTGGGTTAGGAGCCACGGTAGTGCTACACCGGATGTTCGGTTACTCTTGATGGGAGGGCAATCGCTGATGAGGGCGGTAACCCTGTCCGGCCAGTTCTTCCTATCCACGCGCACAATGAGAGCATGACCCTTGACCGGTAGGGCCGTGATCATGGCAAAGTCCTGGAGCGTCACCGTCATCTCACCACATGGGAGATGGAAATAGTGCGTCTCGGGCCGCCAACGGTCCACCTACGCTATGAGAGCCATGTGGACAAGCATCAGCGACGTACGCTTGAACTGGAGCACGAAACCCAAGAGCCCGGCTCTCCTGTAATATGGCTCGTAGCGGTTGTCGTACTTCATCTCTTTGACCTTGGTGTGGCCCCTCATACGTAATGGCGGAAGCATCTATCAATGTGCACACGAAATAGTTAGAAAAAACTTTTGAGAAGGCAAAATTATGATGCAAGACGTTGATCAGTGCTATTTACCACTCCGTTCTCGATGTAACAGGCGCGATGACCGTTGTCAAATGTCGGGTCAAGCATAATGTAATTAGTGACGATCACCGGACCAATGGAGGGCCTCCTGAAACAAGAACATTTTGTAATTTAATTATATCATATCAAACCATTCAACTAACATCAATCATATCATATTCAACAAATGTAAAAAAATACTATGAATATGAACTACGGTTCATCTTCAAACCAGTTAACCTATCCTTTCATTCCATTATATCACATTAACCAATCATATTCAACCATTAAACTAGCATCAATCATATCACATTAATCAATCATATTCAACCATTCAACTAACATCAATCATATCATATTCAACAATTGTAAAAAAATATAAAGATTAACTAGGTTCACCTTCAAACTAGGTTCATCTTCAAACTAGTTAACAAATCCAACATATTCAACAACATCACCTCATTAATCATATTCAATCATATTTAACCACATCAAACATCAATAAATAATTCAAAAAAATTAACATGAACTAGGGTCCATCAACTATATAAAATAGGCTCTATCATAGTCAACTACCTCAAACATCATATTACTCCTAACTAAACAAACCTAAAAACAACAAAAATCAAAATCTACTAGATGAAATAGGGTTCATCTTGTGCCAAATAATGCGTCGAATCGGAAGCTTCTTAACTAAAACGAATTGGAGGGATTGAGAGAGCTTACTTTTCTCGTTTCGGAGCCATCTCGATCCGCAAAAATTGTTGACAAACGAAGAATATAGGATGGGGGGAGTGGATGGGATGAGAGAGGGGTTCCCCTCTATGTTCTTGCGGGCGGCGGCAGGGAGAAGATGGGGGCTGGGTTCATGGGTGGGCCCCATGAGCCGGCCCCCCGCGGGCTTATAACGGTTCGACACTTACCGCCAAGGACTTTGGCGGTAGGGTTGCACCACCTACCGCCGGGTGACCTGGCGGTAGGGTCGAGGGCAGCCGTTTGGCAAGGCTGACGTGGATAAGTGGGTTGTCGTCGGTTCCCACGGCGGTAGCATGTTCAAGCCTACCGCCATGGTCCCTGGCGGTAGGAAAAAGTTTTGTAACTAGGGTCAGATCATGCTGAAGTTAGCTAAAAGGGTCAAACCATGAAATTTTGCCTGATGTTGATTGCTCGGGCGAGTGAGCTTAGCGTAATCACACACTTCCAAAGGACAATCCAAAAGAAAAGCCACAGTACTGCTAGTGCTAGAGTGCTAAAAAGGCCAGGACTCAAGTGGATTAGAGAGGACTGTGGGTGGTACTTTAGCAGCCAATAATCGGATGGAAGCGACGGTGCTCACTGTTCACTCACAGCTGAGCTGACCGGAGGTTAATAAACACGTACGTAAAAGTAAGTAGCAGCACGGGACCAGCTCGGCTCAGCTCAGCTCACTCCCTTGTCCGCATCTAGCCGCGCTTCACACCGCAGAGCATCTCTTTCTTTCCTTCCTTCCCTTGAATCCGCCACCCACGACCACGAGCGCAGTCGCAGCCTCACAGTCAGAGTCCAACCCAGCGAAGCGAGAAGAAAGCAGATGGCGAGCAAGGCGGTCACCATCGGCGATCTGATCCACCGCGTCGCCTCCTCCTGCCTCTCCAACCGCTTCCCGGGCAACTACACCCTCGACGGCTCCGACCTCGACGACGACGACGACGACGACGACCCCTTCGCCGACTTCGGGGACGCCGCCGACGCCGACGCCGAGGACGACCAATGCCCGCGCCCCACGGTCCGGCCGGAGGAGGGGGACGAGGAGGCCCGGAGGCTCAGGATCTGGGAGGAGGCGGAGCAGGAGAAGAGGATGGCCAAGAATGCCGCGGCGGCCGAGGAGGCGAAGGAGGCCATGAAGGTGGAGGGGGCCGAGCGGGCGGGCGACGCGGAGTCCCTCATGGCGGAGGTGTTCGACGCGGTCTCCGGGGTGCGGCGCGCGTACGCGGCGCTGCAGGGCGCGCACTGCCCCTGGGACCCCGACCGGATGCGCGCCGCCGACGCGGGCGTCGTCGCCGAGCTCCGCCACCTCGCGCGCCTCCGCGACCGCTTCCGCCGCGCCGCCGCCAGCCCCGGCGGCCGCATCCCGCGCCCCAGCCCCTCCGCGCCGCCGCTCCGCGAGGCCGTCGCGCCCTACGAGGCCGCGCTCGACGACCTCCGCCGCCAGCTCCAGGGCAAGCAGGCCGAGGTGGACGGGCTCAAGGAGAAGCTCGCGGCCGCCGCAACAAACCGCCGCAACGCGCGCCTCCACCCCTCCAAGAAGCACCACCACCACATCCTCCTCGCCGCGCCCGCCGCGGAGGCCGGCGCGCCGACGGCGGAGCTGTTCGTCGCATGCGCCGAGCAGGCCCGCGCGGCGACGCGGGCGTTCGCGGCGCACCTGCTCCACCTGCTCCGCGCGGCGGGGCTGGACCCGGCGGCGGCCACGCGGTCCGTCACCAAGATCCCGGTGTCCTCCCCGCAGCTGGCCAAGCACGCGCTGGAGGCGCACGCGACGGCCGTCCTGCTGGGCGGCTTCGAGCACGAGTCCTTCTACCTGGACGGGTCCCTCTCCTCCCTCCTCGACCCTGCAGCCTTCCGGCGGGAGCGGTACGCGCAGTACCGCGACATGCGCGGCATGGACCCGGGGGAGCTCCTGGGCGTGCTCCCGACGTGCGCGTTCGGGCGGTACGCCGGCAGCAAGTTCGCGTCCCTGCTGCCGCCGCGCGTGGAGGAGGCCGTGCTGGGCGGCGAGGAGCACAAGAAGGCGGTGGGCGCGGGCGCGCACCCGCGGACGCCGTTCTACGGGGAGTTCCTGCGGGCGGCCAAGGCGGTGTGGCTGCTGCACCTGCTGGCGTTCGCGCTGGAGCCGCCGCCCAGCCACTTCGAGGCCGGGCGCGGGGCCGAGTTCCACCCGGAGTACATGGAGAGCGTGGCCGGGTCAGCTCCCCGCGGCGGCGGCATGGTGGTGGGGTTCGCGGTGGCGCCGGGGTTCAAGCTGTGCAACGCCGCCGTGGTGCGCGCCCGGGTGTACCTGGTGCCCCGCGGCAGCCGAGAGTGATACCCACCGTGGCTGACGGGCGAGATCACGGATGCGATCAGCCCGAGCCACCTGCTAGCTGGAGCGGCTCGTTGGTGCAGCTACCGGAGCTGCATTTGACTCCCTGCATTAATTAGTTCTCCTCTCCACTGTACCTGGTCCTTGCTAAATCTAAGCTAGCTGCTTCTTCTCTAAAGAAAATCTCATGTGTTGTTCACCGAAGTGCCCCAACTAACAGTACAATTTTTCCTGGCTCATCGTGTACTGATCAGTACAGTTTCCTTGCGCGACCGTGTATCATTCGGACATTCAGCTGGCTCATCGTTGTCTGCATTGATGCTACACTGTGCAGTGTGTGGGGCTAAATTTCGTGTTTTGACTCTTTTTGATACTATTTCAGAATCTGACCCCCTTTGAATTTTTTTTGGAATTTGACCCTTTCGCCTACCGCCAGACACCGTGACGGTAGGATTGTACAACCTACCGCCAGTGGCCCTGGCGGTAGGTGCCTGACGGCCGTTTGCCGGGCTGACGTGGAAAAGGGCCTACCGCCAGGGCCCATGGCGGTAGGGTACTGAAGCCTACCGCCGGAGCCTCTGGCGGTAGGGTCCTGTGTGGTGGATAAGGTGGGGAGGGGTTGTATATTTCCTCTCTTTCCTCAACCACTCATTCAGGCCACAC